>NC_082704.1:73889036-74489036 GCF_949987515.2 Delphinus delphis
ATTAAAGACCTAAATGTAAGGCCAGGCACTATAAAACTCTTAGAGGAATACATAGGCAGAACACTTAATGACATAAATCATAGCAAGATCCTTTTTGACCCACCTCCTAGAGAAATGGAAATAAAAACAAAAATAAACAACTGGGACCTACTGAAACTTAAAAGCTTTTACACAGCAAAGGAAACCATAAACAAGCTTCAAAGACAACCCTCAGAATGGAAGAAAATATTTGCAAATGAAACAACTGACAAAGGATTAATATCCACAGTATACAAGCAGCTTATGAAGCTCAGTATTATAAAAACAAACAACCCAATCCAAAAATGGACAGAAGACCTAAATATACATTTCTCCAAAGAAGATATACAGATTGCCAAAAAACACATGAAAGAATGCTCAACATCACTAATCATTAGAGAAATGCAAATCAAAACTACAATGAAATATCTCCTCACACTGGTCAGAATGGCCATCATCAAAAAATCTACAAACAATAAATGCTGGAGAGGGTGTGGAGAAAAGGGTACACTCTTGCACTGTTGGTGGGAATGTAAATTGATACAGCCACTATGGAGAACAATATGGAGGTTCCTTAAAAAACTACAAATAGAACTACTATACGACACAGCAATCCCACTACTGGGCATATACCCTGAGAAAACCATAATTTAAAAAGAGTTATGTACCAAAATATTCATTGCAGCTCTATATACAATAGCCAGTACATGGAAGCAACCTAAGTGTCCATTAACAGATGAATGGATAAAGAAGATGTGGCACATATATGCAGTGGAATATTAACCATAAAAGAAATGAAATTGAGTTATTTGCAGTGAGGTGGATGGGCCTAGAGTCTGTCATACAGAGTGAAGTAAGTCAGAAAGAGAGAAACAATTACTGTATGCTAACACATATATATGGCATCTAAAAAAAAAAAAAGGTTCTGAAGAACCTAGAGGCAGGACAGGAATAAAGACGAAGATGTAGAGAATGGACTTGAGGACATGGGGAGTGGGAAGTGTAAGCTGTGACAAAGTGAGAGAGTGGCATGGACATATACACTCTACCAAATGTAAAATAGATAGCTAGTGGGAAGCAGCCGCATAGCACAGGGAGATCAGCTCGGTGCTTTGTGTCCATCTAGAAGGGTGGGATGTGGAGGGTGGGAGGGAGACGCAAGAGGGAGGAGAAATGGGGGTAAATGTATATGTATAGTGATTCACTTTGTTATAGAGCAGAAACTAAGACACCATTGTTAAGCAAATATATTCCAATAAAGATGTGAAAAAAATAAGTAAATAAGTAAATAAAAGTATTCTGAGTTCCAGTCCTTCCTCTAACACTGACCTTCACTCTGTAGACTTGAACAAATTCCATTCTCTCTCTAGGCTTCAGTTTTTCCCACCTGTACAATTGAGACAATGTAAGATCCATGGTGACCTCAAAGGTTCTCTAGGCTCTGACCTTTAATGATTCTAAGTATGGGTCTGGAATTAGTGGTAAAGGAGGGAGCTGGGTGTCCTCTAGGAACTCTTGGTTCTCCATCCTTGACTCTCTGCTCCTTTTCTCTACTCTCCTCAGCGGTTTGGCAAACTCCCATGTCTTCACCATCATCTCTTTCTAAATGATTTTCAAAGTTCTCCCTCTAGCCATGACCTCTCTTATGACTTCCAGTCCTCTCATATTCTCCCTACGAGGACATCTCAGTGCAGAAGTCCCATCACTTCTATTCCCATAAAGCTGGTTCCAAACTGTTTTCTCATAAAGACCACCACTTCCCGTCCAGAATTCGTTGAGTTTTACTTGTGGCCTTGTTGTTGCCCACGCCATCCAGATCTACCACATGAACAATATCTGCACCTTACACTTAACCATGATTCACTCTGACACATTGTCAAGTCCTAGCCACTCTTCTTTCCTCAGTCTCTGGCATCTACTGTTTCTACTCTGATTAAAGTGCCACCATTGTACATTTACTCATTTGTGGCAAAAGCATCCAGATTGGTCTCCCTGCTTCTACCCTTGCCCCTCTAGTGTCTACCATAGAGAAGTCATGGAAATGATTTTAAAACACAATCCAGATCACATCATTCCCATGTTCAGATACAACCAATCATTCCTTATCTCAGAGTAAAAGCTAAAATTCTTTAAATGACCCTCAAAACCCTGCATGATATACTCCCCCTCAACCATCCCCTTTCCCATTACATCCTCTAACAATTCTCCCCTTCACTCACTGTACTCCAACCACACATACTTGAAAATGCCAGGCATACTCCCTCCTCAGGATCTTTCCACTTGCAGTGCTCCTTTCCTGGAATTATCTTTCCCAGATATTGGCCAAACCTGCTGTTTAACTTCATTCAAGCCTCTATTCAAATGTTACTTCCTCCAAGAGTACATGCCACCTTATTACTCTCTGTTTAATTTTCTATCATTGCCATAACAAATTATCATGATTTTAGTAGCTTAAAACACCACAAATTTACTACCTCACAGTTCTAGTGGTCAGAAGTCTGCCAGGGATATTCCTGAACTAAAATCAAGATGTGAGCAGAGCTGCATTCCTTTTTGAAGGCTTTGAAAGGGAATAATCCATTTCTTTGTCCTTCTTAGCTTCTAGAGGCCACCCACATTCATTGGCTTATGGCTCTCCTCCTCCATCTTCAAAGCCAGCAATGTTGCACCTATCTGCACCTTTTTTTCATAGTAACATTTTCCTATAACTCTGACTCTTCTGCCTCCCTCTCTTCCACTTTTAAGGACCCTTGTGATTACACTGACATCACCTGGATAATCCAAAATATTCTCTCTGTTAAAGTCAGTTAACTAGCAACCTTAATTCCATCTGCAAATTTAATCCTCCTTTGCCATGTAAATTAACATATTTACAAAATTTTGGAATTAGCATATAGACATTTTTCGGGGTCCAGTATTCTTCCTACCATACTCACTGTCCCACAGCACTGCTTCATTTTAACTTCATGGTACTCATCACCGCCTGATGCAGTATATACAACACACGTATGTTTTAGTTAAACATGCATGTAATCAAAACAATCAAATAGTTCTATGATGCTTGTTAAAACATTTTTCCGTCCTCAGAGACAAATATTATCAACGCTTTTAACTGATTTGGGGGAGCTTTGACTCCATAACTCTAAATAACATGCTTATATTGCTACTCCTTCTTCTATCTTATATAGAAGATGAGAATCTAGCTCTCATTTGTTCCCCTGTATCCATTCACTCCAGTCCTGCACACATAAACTCATGCATATTTCCTGTCTTCCCATTATCTCAATGCATTCAAATATAATTTTATTGGTAAGAGTAAGATTCAGTGTTTATGATGCTGAGACTTCGTGGCTGAGCCATATCATATATAACGTTTCATTTCCATATTTATTTGTTTGGTTGTTTGTTTAATAGATACTTTCCACTAGAAAAATAAGCTCCATGTCTGTTTAGTTCAGTACTATATCCCCAGTACCTAGAACAGTGTCAGGAATGTTAAAGGTAAATAATATGCATTTGTTCATTACCCATCTTATCTGGAATTCCTTCCCCATTCTCTTTGCCTAGACAGTGTTAACCAAATCTCAGGTCCCAGCCCACATTCCAGCTCCTCTCAGAAGTTTTCTTAGACCAATGAAGTTCATGGGATTTGTTACCACCTCTGTATTCCCATTGTACAAATAAGTTTCTGTCATTCCCTTCTCTCTTAGTATGTGAGGCCTGTTATTGTTAGTTTACTTTTAAATACATCTCCCTCTTTTTAAATGTTTCCTTGGGTTAATGTTTGTATGTGTGTATCTGTGTGTTTACATGCTTATATGCATGTACTGTCTGCTTGTGTTCTGCTTGGATAAATGGATCTGTGTTTCAATCCTTGTTTTTGTGTCCATGTGCATGTCTGTGTATATTTGCATGTCTGTATGACTGTTTTGTGTGTCTGTGTATCTCTGCATGTACATTTCATGTATTGTGTGTCAATGTGCTAATATTTTATGCCTATGGTCATTATATACACATATGTATAACTATGTGTCCATATGTATCTATATTTATATATGATATTTGTGGGTTTATGGGTTTGTGTGTATGCATGTTCTTGAGCAGGATTTGTGTGGATTTCCTTTTTGCACCACTGCTTCCTTCCAGCTCAGCCAAACCCAAGGTGTACATTCACACTGTGCTTAACAATTTGGATCTTGTCTAGGTAGCTCTATACAGGTAAGTGATTTCACTATTCTGGGCCTCAGTCTCATTTGTAAAATGGTGATTTATTCAATTCCTTCATCAAAAAATATTTACTGAGTATCTATTATATGTTAGTCGCTGTTCTAGGCACTGGGTATATAGCAGTGAACATGACTTCATAGTGTTTACATTCTAGAGTGGAAGACAGACAACAAACAAATAAACCAATAAAAATGCAACATGCCAAGTGATTTCTACAAAGAAAAAGAATAACAGCATAAGAGGGAATAGAGTGATAAAAGAGACACAAGAGTAAGTACAATAATACAATAATATCAATACCTACCTGAGTGACTGTAAATGCCAAATGAAATAATCTGCACTAAGTGCTTAGTACAGTGCCTGGAAGAGCAAATGATTAAGAAATAGTAGCTGTCATTGTTATACTTGTTATTGTATGTATATTATAGTTTGATTTTTAAAGATCAGAAAAGATACAAATATCAAGGCTAACAGTGCTCATGTTACAATTGGGGAAGCTGAGGCGCAGAGAGATTTAACTTGTCTAAAGTCTCAGAATGAAATAGATGCAGAGCCCGGCCTGTCTCTGGGCTTCCTAATTTCACCTTCAATGTTCTTCTTGCTCAACAGTTACTGAGCCCACTGCAGGACTGGAAGTCTTCCCCAGAGAAATGCTGTGCATGCTCTCGAGGATACTTCTTTATCTTCAGATCTAGGAGATCCTAACAAGAGGCAAGAGGCAGTTAAAAAATACAGTCACCAGGCCAGACAGAAATTGACACCAGTCCAAGAGGGCATGGGCTTCCAGCTCTTCATCAGGAAAGACTGTATAGGTGAAGAGGAGTGTGTGTGTGTGTGTGTGTGTGTGTGTGTGAGTGTGTGTTTGTATGTGAATGGTGGTAGTGTGGTAGGGTGTTGGTTGGAAAATACAATAGGAGAGTTCTCCAAAGTTCAGAGTTCCCTGAGTGAGGACCCTATGGGAATGAATGACTAGAAGTTCCAGTGAGGTAGACTGAATGAAGTAACCAAAAATCAAGGGACAACCAGACAAGTGGGATTGAAACTGGGAGGCAGAGGGGCTTGACAGAATTCCTTGTGATAATGGCAGGGCCTGAAAATCTGAAGTCTCCTCTTAGCCCTTGAACAGCTCCAAATCATCTGTATGTAAACATGCTTTGACAAGCATGTGGAGGAGATAATGTCTCTCTTTGGAGTCCCACTCCCCCTCTCTTTAAAGCTCATGCCTCCCCAACCAAGTTCTCTCTATCCCTCTAATCAAAAAGAAAGCTAAATTCAGATGTTACCCACACTTCAGTATGAATTTGTTGGATGTATTTTTCTTTTGGAAGTGTTTATATTTTCAAATATTAGTGGATTGTTGTCAGTGCCAAACTTGGAGGTAGACTTCTGGTGGACTTACAGTCACTCTTGGGCCTGTGAAAAGAAGTAATTAAGCTTCCCATAAGGCTTAATATCACTCTCTCACAGATCAGGGGTATGTATCAATTGAAAGCCACTGAAAACATCAACCTAATAGAGCGTACCACTCAGGTCAATTGGCAAGTATATTGGATGCTAGACTTAACTTTCCCACAAAATAAATAAATAATAGATTCCTTGTGAGCAGTAATGGGAACTAATGTGTACCCTTACCACCAAAGAGGCAGAGCTATTGGAGAAAGTAATTCAAAGAGCTTTCCCTATATGAGATATGGGGGTATATTCCCTCATAACCATCTTACTCATGGGCTTACAAATTATTTAAGCATTGGTGTATAAAAATGTCTTTCATGAACTTAATTTCTGTATTCTGAGGCCCATAGGCACCCACCTCCAACACTCTTTATTTGCATACGCTGAACAGACGGGGTTAACTCTATGACTGCTGAATATTGCATAGGCCAGCAAAGTTGATCTTTTCTACTTGGGCCCACCAGAAAGGAAAACACTCCCATACTGAAGGGAGCAGACTCATCCCAAAAGTCATTCCTCAACCTCATCTTGTTGAGGAAACACAAGTAAACACAGCTTGAGAGATCAAAGACCAGAAACCCCTATTGGCTCCAGGGAAAGTCAAGTCAATAGTCTAGCAGGGGGAGGAATTGCTTCACTCACACTTAAACCTCCAACCCCAGGCAGGGGAGGGAAGGGTGTGCTCATGTGACTTGTGCTGAAATAGGGAAAGAAGGGGAATTTGAGATGGGACTGGGAGTCCGAGCGAGAGATATAGGGAAGAAAAGGAAGTGAGCAGGCACAGACACTGGCAGCCATCAGGAGTTCAAGTCTTTTTGACAGCAGGAGGCTGGAAGAAAGGACAGAAGTGGTTCTGGCTGTGATGGAGCTCTTACTGGGCCTACTGCTCCTGCGCCACCTACTGGTGGTCACCTATGGTAAGGTAGCAAAAGGGGGCCTGGCTGCCACTGCTGGCACAGGCAAAAAGCTGGGGGTTGGGGAGAGGCGGGATTGAATGCCTACTGAGGAAAGCCTACTCCTGCTGACTAGGTGAGTGTTCTCAGCCAATGCTCCCGGCTTTCTCAGCTTTTGGCAGAAGGAAGGGAGGAGGTTGAAGTCTATTGAAGAAGCTAGGAGATAATTTTGGGTAGAAATTGGAAAGGATTCTCTCTCGGAAAACATCCACATGATTTTCCAGTACCTGTCATATCTCAGGGGCATTAAAAATGTGCCCAATGCCACCCAAATCCCTCCCCAATCTGTTGCCCTTCATCTTAAATTCTACCACTATACCTTTACCCCTATGCTACCAGGTTTTGATCCTTGTTAAGGTATACAACCCCCAAAAGAAGTAATGTTGTCAGGAGCTAGATGGGACCTTAGAAGTAACCTAGATCCACATTTCACTGTTATGAACAGGTGTTCAGAATATTTGTTCACATTCTTGCAGTGACTGAGAATTCACTACTTGTCCAGACCATCTAAGAAGGCAGCTTCAACTGTTAGAAAGTTCTTCCTTGTGTTGAACTAAATCAAATTCCCTGTGGCTTCCATCCAAAAACCCCAGCCCTGTTTCTTGGAGACACAGATAATATATCTTCTCCCTCTATGCTGTGACAGCTCTTTAGAGTCCTGAGGACAGAAACCATGTCCCTTTGATTCATCTCTTCTCCAAGCTAAACAGCCTTAGCTCCTTCAACTGTTCTTCACAGAACTTGGTTTCTTACCACTTCCTGGGTTATCTCACTTCCCTGTGGACATAGCCCAGTTTGTCTGGGCTATTTGTGGGGGCTTAATGCTGGACACATACCCCAAAGGAGGATTGACTATCCCATAGTAGCATTATTTTGTGGGGTCTTACTCCATCCTCATTTATACCCCTGAAAATTGAAATAGCCTTTTTAGGAAACTGAGCCTGATAATAGCTAAGTGAAATCCAGGATAGGGTAAAAGATTCTTTGATGCACCCCTGTTTATTCCATATCCTTAGAGGGAGAGACTAGATGAGTGTTAACTTGGTGCGCTTTGTGTGGTTAGAAAGAACCCAACTTTCCATAACTGACTCAGATTAAACCACCTTGTCCTGGGGCTCTGTGACCCATTAAATTCTAGAACCTCAAAGTTAGAAAAGAGACACTGAGTTAAGTCACCCAAGAAGGAAAATAATTTGCTCCAGGGCACAGAGCATTAGCAGCAGAGTTAATGTTCCTAAAAATTACCGTTCTTTCTACAACTACAATATTTTCACTATCTAACATGTTTTAGAGTGCACCACTCTACCTTCTCCAAATCTGTTGATTTGAGCTGGGAATTAAAGAGGCAGGACTGGAGCTCAGAGGAACATTTTGTAAATGTTAAATTTAAATCACTTGTGTATGTGTGTGTGTGCATGTTCCCTCCACAGCCTGTGAGGGTCCTTTAGACCTGGAAGCAGGTCTTCCATTTGCATGGAGGGTCTTACACCACAGACCTGAGACTGTGGACAAACTCAATGGCCAATAATGCTTTCTGTCTCCCTTCATCTCAGTATCCCCAACCCATCTATATAGTTAGATCAGCTTGGCTGGCCTTAGAAGATCCTGTCAGCTGGACAGATCTGTAAGACTGTGGCTTAACTTCTAAAAAGCCTCTAGATCTAAGACATATGTTGAAATAATCACAATAAAAATAAGTCCTAATATTTGCATTTTATAAAAACTATAAACATTTTATAAATACCTATTATCTTAGCTAATCCTCTTTTGAGGAAGCATCCCAAGAGGGGGAGAGAGGCCAAACACAGAGGTGCAGGGTCATTGGAAGATCTCACCATCTTTGTTTAATGATGGGAGAAGGAAAATTCAAGATGGGACCCATAATGGATCTCATAAAAGGGGCCACATACCCCAAACTAGGCCTTTTCTTGATTTAGTATCATCACACAGACCACAGAACTTTGATTTTCAAAGTCCAGGTCCCAGGACCAGAGTGGGCCTCAGTAATATGCGTTCTTTCTCAAGCCAAAACTTTTTTCAACAAAGCCCTTTGAGTCCATGCTCAGCCCTTTTCTTTCTTCTGAGGGGATGCAATATTTGCAGGAAATTCAATCCTTCCATGAGGGAGGAGAGCTAAGCTCTGAAGTTCTGGGAAAGGTTTCTCAGGAAGCAGCTGGCAGATGGGGGAATTACTTTTCAGGAAGTCAGGAGGATATTATCTAGCCCTAGGATAACACCCATTAAACCATGTCAAATAGGCCCAGATAAGGGGTTGCTGGTTTCTGTTGTGGCTGGTGGATTAATCAGTTAAAAAAGTAAAAAGGCAGTGTAGGAGCTGAAAGACTTCATTCTAGGCCTCCAGGCCAAGCTTTGCTCCTGCTCTCTGTGTGACTTTGAGTAAGCAACTTTCTCTCTCTGGGCCTCAGCTTGTCCACATGTACCGTGAGAGAGTGTGACTAAGTGGTTTCTAAAAGCCCTTTGAGCTATGCCATACTGGAAGTCTCCAAATTCTCTCCTGCCTGATACTTCAAACCCTGTTGTAC
Organism: Delphinus delphis; assembly: GCF_949987515.2. Taxonomy (NCBI): domain Eukaryota; kingdom Metazoa; phylum Chordata; class Mammalia; order Artiodactyla; family Delphinidae; genus Delphinus; species Delphinus delphis. The sequence goes on from NC_082704.1 coordinate 73,898,230, forward strand.
CAAGTACCTCACCATTTGGTGGTCTGCATAGATCCATAATGGGCAGAGCATCCCCCTAAGAGTTGGGACTTTCCTGAAATAGATTTTCCTCTACCCAATCTTCCAGGAAAGTCAGGAGTATTGTTTAATTTGGCCAACATTTCACATTGGCTGCCAAGCCAGTCCTGTCGCTAAAGTGTCCTCTCTGGTTTCCTTATAACCCAGGGATGACCTATTACCTACCCATAACTTGGTAGGTCCCAGCAGAATGGAAAGGCAAACTCCTTACTTTCTCATGTATTAACTTCTCCTTCAGGTCATTATTAAAGCAGACAATGATCCAATCTAATGAATCTGTCCACCGTGGGTAAGACGTATTGAGGATTTCTAGGATAAGAAGAATCAATACAAATATGTGAAGTTTCTCTTGAGGCATGGGACAGGACTAGCATTTATCCCACACCTACTGAATGCCAGCCACTATGCTAGGTGCTTTCACACTTATGAGCTCATTTTATCATCATAATAACACTCCATGGAAGGTTTACTATTACCTCTATTTTGCTGATAATGACCTAAAACTCAGTCAGGCTTAGCAATTTACCCAAGGTCACACAGAGAGATATATGGTAAGGCAGACCTTAAACTTAGATTGGTGTTACTCTTCTTACTACATCATGCAGTCCTTCACTGTCCTCCTGATCTCACTAGGTGCAGTGCTCCTACTCAGTGTTTCTCTAGGCTCTTTGTGCACCAGAGGAAGAGTTGGAAAGTAAAAACCTATGCTATTGAAGTTACCTTCATTTTGGAGGTCAGGGTACATGAGGAATGGTACATTGTCCTCTTTCTTGTGATACCCTGTGCCTACCATACACTGTCTCTTCATGCTACTGATGAAACAGGAAGAATAAGAGGAGAGCAGAACAAGAAGAAAAAGGAGGAGTAATAGGAGCAAGATGGAATAATGGGTGAAAGGAATAAAGGAGAAGGGAAGAAAAAGAGTAAAAGGGGGAAAATATGCCATTCTTGGATGTCTTGTTACTAACTACGCCCCACTCTCCTATTCTGGGATGGAGAAGTGAAGCCTGACCCACTTCTAGAAGTGAGACTGGGAAATTGGGACTGACTGCCCATATTTTTGACAGACCAGAGTGAGCTATGTGAGAATCTCCAGCAAGTTTCCAGAGAGAGTAATGCATGACAGGCCTTGCAGTCCCCCTATGTCAAAGGGAAAACATATATATTCACAGACAGGCATTTTTGGCTGCTCCAGCTGTCCTCACAGCAAAATGCTGTTTTGTTGCCCTAGAAGGAAGGGAAGTATGAGAATACTTTTCAGAGTTGGAGAAGGATATTTGAGAGGGCTGGAGAAAGATTAAACTGAAAGGGTCAAATGGTTTTCAAGGGGCTTGTGCTTACAGGTGAGCAAAAATATATATGGGCATGTGTGCTCATGACGATGATAAGCTGTATCTGCATGCATATGGAGGCAGGAACTGTCAATAGCACAGTGAAACCCACTACCTGGTGAAAGCTCACCACCAGCTAGAACATGTAATTATTTAATTTATGCTTTCATTAAGTCTATTAGCACTGAACCATCTAAGATTGGAAGAGACCTTAAAGAATAATTCTGTTCAAGACCTAAACAAAGCTCAGAACTTGCCCTAGACAGCTTAGTCCATCATGGACAGCTCTGATTAATTACAAAATTCATTTTTAGGGAAAACCAAAATCTGCCTGTATTGTGCTCCCATTTGTGGATCTGAGTTTTTCTCTCTGCCCAGTTTGAAACTCTCCAGAGAGAATGTGGTGGACCTAGCAACATGGACACATGTTTATTTATTATTGTTTATTCAAGGCTTTTATCTTGGCCAAAATATGCTGGTTATGTACTAGAGTCCCAGGTGAGGGCACAGGCCAAAGACTAAACTTTAGTAACCTCATTGATAGAAGCCCTGGTACTTGGCAATACATTATGGGAGCTAGCCCCCACCCCAACTTCCATCTGCTTGACTGAAGCCTGGGAATACTAGGCTATATAAAAAGTTTTTATTCAGCAATAGCTTACACTTTGAAACAACCTCTCCTGAGAGAGATATAAAGACATATCTAAATACAATCTCTCACTCCTGACCCCAGTTAAATAAAACACAAAATCCTCAAGATATTAGCTTATGGATGGAAACTGCTGATGGAAGGTGGTGGCTCTCTCAACACCCACAAATTTCCCCCCTTAGTTTCCTTTCCCAGCAAGCCAAGAATTAATCACCCTTTGGTCCTACCATCATTCCTACCACAGCCAGTTCTAGGATTATACTCAGAACTTTTTCCCCTCCAGACCTTTTCATCTCCATTCCTCCTCAGGATGAAATTTTCCAATGTACCTTTGCTGAGAACTCAGAGAAACCAATAGGGAAATAAACAAAGAAAGGATAGAAATCAGAAGAAAAAAGTCAAGCTTACAAATTACAGGTTTAACACTTAACAATAACTAAAGATTTTGTTAAACAGGAATGCATCTCACACAAGTTTCCACCCTCAAAATTGTCCTTTGTCTGCCTCTTTCCTCCCTTCCAGAAAAGAGCTTTAGTCTAAGGACCCAATCTGAGCCTTTCTGAAGGAGCAATGGGGAATTAGTGGGGCAGATAGCCCTTTCTTTCTGAGCCTTGAAGCCACCACATTTCTCCAGGTACATAATTACATACAGTAAAATAGCCCAGACCCAACTACTCAGCATTTGCTTCCACACTTCTTTTGCAAAATGTTGAAAGACGTATCTTTCATGGATTTACAGAATGTTAGAGTTTGTAGAATCGTTAGAGATCATTCCATTCAGATTCTCTACATTATATACAAAGAAAATGGGTCCTCCATGGTGAAAGGTGACTTACCCAGGGTCACCTCACAGCAAGGCAGTGACAGGGAAAGGACTTGAAACTCACAAGAGCTAAACAACCTTAAGGGCTTTCCTTCTAAGGACTGGTTCTGATTGATGGGAGGGCTGGCAGAGAACAAAAGGGCATGGGAAATCTGAAACTATGAGTTAAGGCTGTGTTTCTCAAAAGCCTCTCTTCCATTGCCATCTTAGCACCCAGGTGGGTGTGCCATCTGTGTCTGCTTCCTTCTTCTGTTCCCCCTCTTCAGGCCATCCCATCCTGAAAGTGCCTGAGAGTGTGACAGGGCCTTGGAAAGGGGATGTAAATATTCCCTGCACCTATGGTCCTCTGCAAGGCTATACACAAGTCTTGGTAAAGTGGCTGGTAGAACGTGGCTCAGACCCAGTCACCATCTTTTTACGTGACGCTTCTGGAGACCATATCCAGCAAGCAAAGTACCGGGGCCGCCTGCATGTAAACGACAAGGTTCCAGGAGATGTGTCCCTCCAACTGAATACCCTGGAGATGGATGACCGGAGCCACTACACATGTGAAGTCACTTGGCAGACCCCTAATGGCAAGCAAGTCGTGAGAGATAAGATCATTGAACTCCGTGTCCAGAAACGTGAGTCACTGTGGGTGTTAGGAAAGTACTGGTAAGCAAAAACCTGAGAGAGGACTGTAATCCTAGAAAACCCTGAGAAACCCAGAGACCTCTGTTTACATTTACATAGTCTCTCTTCAGTTATATGTGCTAATCAGAGGAAGTGGACAGGCAGAGCATCCTCAGTGATATCACTCTCGTGGCAGAATTTAATAAATGTTAGGAAGGCTTTCTGGCCTTCAAATCTCTACCCCTTCAAGTGTCCCAGAAATTCCTGCATCGATAGCCTGATTGCTTCCTTGGACTCTGAGTCTTAAAATCCATAAAAATGAGTATATCTGATCAGGATATTGGAGAGTGGATAGATGCTGGCAGAGAAACTCTGGGAAAAGGAATGCATGGATTAGCCAAGATAAACTTAACTGGCTTGACAATTTTACAGAGTTCTGACCCCTGGTAATCCCAAACTGCATATAATCCAAAAACTCTACTTGAGCAAAACAACAACAACAAAGCCTGTTTGTTGTTGTTGTTGTTTTTAGTCAGTTGATTGTTTTAACTCCAGATAACCCAAATCCCCAGATAATCCAAAATGGTACCTAATCTTCCAAAAAGAAGTTCTTTTTATTTAAGTTGTCCTATTCCCTTTTTCCTCCCCATGTCAGGAGTCCCTTTTAGTTCCCTTTGCAGATATATTCATACCCCTAGACTCAGCAGGGATGACTCAGCCTTGTGTTCCCATACCCTTGTAACTTCTCAGAGCCTCCTCTCTTGTCTTCCCTTTGCAGTTTCTGTTTCCAAGCCCACAGTGACGACTGGCAGTGGCTATGGCTTCATGGTACCCCAGGGAATGAGAATTAGCCTTCAATGCCAGGCTCGGGGTTCTCCTCCCATCAGTTATGTTTGGTACAAGGAACAGACTAACAACCAAGAACCCATCAAAGTAGGAGTCTTGAGTACCTTACTCTTCAAGCCTGCAGTGGTGACAGACTCAGGCTCCTATTTCTGTACTGCCAAGGGCCGGTTAGGCTCTGAGCAGCACAGTGACACTGTGAAGTTTGTGGTCAAAGGTGAGCAATTCTCTTTCCTGGTGAGCATTTCAATGGACTACCTTGTTCCAGAGATACGTCAGTATATGTCTTTATTCCAGAGAAGAGAAGTTGGGGCACAGTGGGAAGGGAGTCCTGTGTTGTTCAATCACAAAGAAAAAATTCTGCACTGGGGACAATAGGGGTGGAGACAATGCCTGTCATGTTGTAGGTTAAGTAGATGAAAATGGTAAAGGGAAAAGTGACATTTACTGGTACATTTATTTGCCAGATACAATGCACAAGAAGTCGGCACATGTCTTCTCATTGAATCCCACAAATAACTCATGAGATACCCTTATTTTACAGAAGAGGAAACTAAAAGTCAGGAAGGGAAACCTACTTGTCCAGGGGCTCAGAGCTTGGAAGTTCAAGGCGGTATTTGTACTCAGATTTCATGCTCTTTCCACTATGTCTGATTGCCTGTCATGGTGGAACCTGTACCAGCTCCTGGGCACCCTTCGGGATACTTTTTGTTTGTTTCTTTTTGTTGTGCTTTGTTTGGTGTGTTTTTTGTTGTTATTTTTTTGGTTGATTTTGTTTGGTTTTGCTTTATGAAATAAAGCCCAGATCTCTGCATAGTTTCTTTAAATCCCCCCCCCCCCGCTCTTTTTTCCTAAAGCCAAATGCAAGTTCTGGTTGAAGTCTCGATGAAGATTGACTATGCTTAATCAAGGTCAGATTATTTATTAAAGAATTATTTGGGAATACTACAAACTGTTTACATAAAGATTGTAGGCTGGGATTTAAGTGATCAGCTCAGCAGTGATATGTCCAAATGAGTCTTGTTACCTTTCAAGAAATCTCCTTGGAAGGAAAGATACTTATTTCAATAAGGTTTCTATTTCCAAAAACATGTTGAGTACTAACTGCCTTTAGGAGATTATCCTCAGAGCCACCTGAAAATTATTATCCTCTGAGGCCAACTCTGTATAACAAAAGTGAACAAACTGTCTCCTTCCACTTGGGTTAGGAGACTGATGTTGGTTTGAGACTCCTGTTTCGCCTGCAAGGATTTGTTTCCCAAAATTGAATTGTAATGAGGATGTGTGTGCTGTAGGATTTGGTCTGTTAGTTTAGGTGGGAATAAGGGCAGTCTCATTCTGAGAGAATTATATGGACACTGGCCCAGTTCTCTGAGAGTCGATAATCTGGTCAAGCAGAGAGAGCAAGACATGGCCAGAAAGTTCAAGAATGTGTACTTCATAAAGGGACAAGTTGAACATTCTCACCTTTCTGAGTTTGTTTCTAGTCCATCTGGGGAGGATCTTGCTCACAACTAATCAGCCTGTCTATTCCTTATCTAGTCCATGTTCACAGGCCACAGAGCTGTTAGGTAGTGCTCACAATTGAGCTCTCTGACAGATAAGGAAATTGAGGCTCAGAGAAGTTACACCCTTCCCTGTTCTCTAAGCCAAGCTACTATCTCTTGGCTTCCTCTACCTGCCTCTTTTGCACCTCAACCTGGTCCCATGAGTCTGGTCACTTGTTTCATCTCTGTCCTACATAGCTCTCAGCTCCTCATCCATCCCCTCACCCTCTGTGATGTTCCTTAATTCTGGAAAAAGCAGAGATGCATTGATGCCACTTTAGTTTCATGCTCTGTGACATCAACTGCCTGTCCCCATGCTGTATGCCAATCAATTTGCTCATCTATGTTCCATTCCTTATAACAGCTATTCAGAATACTTTCTGCCTTATCTCATGTCCCCAGCCCTGCTCCCAGAAGATGAGGTCACCTTCTCCTTCTTTGAGAAGACCCAGACCCCTGCCCTCAGATGTGAATTCTATCAACCACCCTCTCTACTTTGACATTTCCCTGCCTATTCTCCCTTGGCTCAGAGTAAGATGTGTCTTTCTTCTCTCCACAGTAAACCTTCTACCTCAGCTCTTTACCTCAACTACTCCAACTCCCTGCTTCACCCATTATCCTCTACATAAGCCTAAAATGTATGTATGTACGTGTGTGTGTATGTATGTATGTATAATATATGTATAATGTAAGCCTAATATACATATATATGTAAATAACATACATATATATGTTATTTTAAAAAATGTTTTCGGGCTTCCCTGGTGGCACAGTGGTTGAGAGTCTGCCTGACGATGCAGGGGACACAGGTTCGTGCCCCGGTCCGCGAAGATCCCACATGCTGCGGAGCGGCTGGGCCTGTGAGCCATGGCTGCTGAGCCTGCGCTTCCGGAGCCTGTGCTCCGCAATGGGAGAGGCCACAACAGTGAGAGGCCCGCGTTCCGCAAAAAAATTAAAAATAATAAAAAATAAACGTTTTCTTCATCTGCCACACCACCTCTCTCCTATGGCCACTACCAACCTACTAAAAACGGTAGTTTTCACTGGCTGTCTCTCCCTATTTAGCACAACATAACTTTGTAAACTGGAGTCATCACTTCCAAATCTCCAAAACCCAAGATATCTTTATTCACATCTTTGCTCCTTTGTCATAAATTAATTGTCCATATAAGTGTGAGTTTATTTATGGGCTCTCAATTTTGTTCCATTGATCTGTGTGTCTGTCTTTGTGCCAGCAACATACTCTTTTGATTACTACAGCTTTGTAGTATAGTTTGGAATCAGGGACTGTGATGCCTCCAGCTTTGTTCTTCCTCAAGATTGTTTTAGGTTATTCTGCATTTTTTGTGGTTCCACACAAATTTTAGAATTATTTGTTTTAGTTCTGGGAAATATGCCATTGGAATTGGGACAAGGATTGCATCAAATCTGTAGATTGTTTTGGATAGTATAGACATTTTAGCAATACTACTTCTTCCTATCAATAAAAATGGGATATCTCTCCAATTATTTATGTCTTCAATTTCTTTCATCAGTGTCTTACAGTTTTCAGTGTACAGGTCTTTCACCATCTTGGTTAAATTTTTTCCTAAGTATTTTACATTTTTGATACAACTATAAATTGGATTATTTTCTTCATTTGTCTTTCTGATAGTTCACTATTAGTATGTAGAAATGCCACAAATTTCTGTATATTGATTTTGTGTCCTGTTATTTTACTGAATTCATTTATTAGTTTTAAAAGACTTTTGGTGGTCTTTAGGTTTGTCTTTATATAGTATCACGTCTATCTTCAAATAGTGAAAATTTTACTTCTTCCATTCCAATTTGGGAGGCTTTTATTCTAAAATTATTTTCTTAAATTTAATTTTGGATTGTTCATTGCTAGCATACAGAAATACAACAGATATTTGTATATTGAACTTATATCCTGCAATCTTGCTAAACTCATTTATTAGCTCTAATCATTGTTTTGCGGATTCATTTTTTTTATATAAAACATTGAAAACCAGACCGCTAGATAACCACTTTGGTTTCTTGTTTATAGGAGGCATAATTTCTTTACATATATATATATATATATATATATATATATACTTATTTATTTATTTATATATTTATTTATACATATTACATCTTTCTTGGAGTATAATTGCTTTACAATGGTGTGTTGGTTTCTGCTTTATAACAAAGTGAATCAGTTATACATATACATACGTTCCCATATCTCTTGCATCTCCCTCCCTCCCACCCTCCCTATCCCACCCCTCCAGGCGGTCACAAAGCACCGAGTTGATCTCCCTGTGATATGCGGCTGCTTCCCACTAGTTATCTACCTTACGTTTGGTAGTGTATATATGTCCATGCCTCTCTTTCGCTTTGACACAGCTTACCCTTCCCCCTCCCCATATCCTCAAGTCCATTCTCTAGTTGGTCTGTGTCTTTATTCCTGTCTTACCCCAAGGTTCTTCATGATATTATTTTTTCTTAAATTCCATATATATGTGTTAGCATACGGTACTTGTCTTTCTCGTTCGGACTTACTTCACTCTGTATGAAAGACTCTAGGTCTAGCCACCTCATGACAAATAGCTCAATTTCGTTTCATTTTATGGCTGAGTAATATTCCATTGTATATATGTGCCACATTTTCTTTATCCATTCATCCGATGATGGACCCTTAGGTTGCTTCCATCTCCTGACTATTGTAAATAGAGCTGCAATGAACATTTTGGTACATGACTCTTTTTGAATTATGGTTTATTCAGGGTATGTGCTCAGTAGTGGGATTGCTGGGTCATATGGTAGTTCTATTTGTAGTTTTTTAAGGAACATCCATACTGTTCTCCATAGTGGCTATAACAATTCACATTCCCACCAGCAGTGCAAGAGTGTTCCCTTTCCTCCACACCCTCTCCAGAATTTATTGTTTCTAGATATTTTGATGATGGCCATTCTGACTTGTGTGACATGATATTTCATTGTAGTTTTGATTTGCATTCCTCTAATGATTAATGATGTTGACCATTCGTTCATGTTTTTGTTGACAGTCTGTATATCTTCTTTGGAGAAATGTCTATTTAGGTCTTCTGCCCATTTTTGGATTGGGTTGCTTGTTTTTTGTTATTGAGCTGTATGAGCTGCTTATAAAGTTTGGAAATTAATCCTTTGTCAGTTGCTTCATTAGCAAATATTTTCTCCCATTTTGAGGGTTGTCTTTTGGTCTTGTTTAAGGTTTCCTTTGCTGTGCAAAAGCTTTGAAGTTTCATTAGGTCCCATTTGTTTATTTTTGTTTTTATTTCCATTTCTCTAGGAGGTGGGTCAAAATGGATCTTGCTGTGATTTATGTCATACAGTGTTCTGCCTATGTTTTCCTCTAAGAGTTTGATAGTTTCTGGCCTTACATTTAGTTCTTTAATCCATTTTGAGTTTATATTTGTGTATGGTGTTAGGGAGTGATCTAATCTAATACTTTTACATGTACTTGTTCAGTTTTCCCGGAACCACTTATTGAAGAGGCTGTTCTTTCTCCACTGTACATTCCTGCCTCCTTTATCAAAGATAAGGTGACCATATGTGTGTGGGTTTATCTCTGGGCTTTCTATCCTGTTCCACTGAACTATCTTTCTGTTTTTGTGCCAGTACCATACTGTCTTGATTACTGTAGCTTTCTAGTATAGTCTAAAGTCAGGGAGCCTGATTCCTCCAGATCCATTTTTCGTTCTCAAGATTGCTTTGGCTATTCGGAGTTTTTTGTGTTTCCATACAAATTGTGAATTTTTTTGTTCTAGTTCTGTGAAAAATGCCAGTGGTAGTTTGATAGGGATTGCATTGTATCTGTAGATTGCTTTGGGTAGTAGAGTCATTTTCACAATGTTGATTCTTCCAGTCCAAGAACATGGTATATCTCTCCATCTATTTGTATCATCTTTAATTTCTTTCATCAGTGTCTTATACTTTTCTGCATACAGGTCTTTTGTCTCCTCAGGTAGGTTTATTCCTAGGTATTTTATTCTTTTTGTTGCAGTGATAAATGGGAGTGTTTTCTTGATTTCACTTTCAGATTTTTCATCATTAGTTATGAAAAATCATTTTTCATCCTATTCCTGGCATAGGAATGCCAGCGATTTCTGTGCATTAATTTGGTATCCTGCTACTTTACCAAATTCATTGATTAGCTCTAGTAGTTTTCTGGTAGCATCTTTAGGATTCTCTATGTATAGTATCATGTCATCTACAAACAGTGACAGCTTTACTTCTTCTTTTCCAATGTGGATTCCTTTTATTTCTTTTTCTTCTCTGATTGCAGTGGCTAAAACTTCCAAAATTTTATTGAATATGAGTGGTGAGAGTGGACCACCTTGTCTTGTTACTGATCTTAGTGGAAATTCTTTCAGGTGTTCACCATCGAGGACGATGTTGGCTGTGGGTTTGTCATATATGGCCTTTATTATGTTGAGGAAAGTTCACTCTATGCCTACATTTTGCAGGGTTTTTATCATAAATGGGTGTTGAATTTTGTCAAAAGCTTTCTCTGCATCTCTTGAGATGATCATATGGTTTTTCTCCTTCAGTTTGTTAATGTGGTGTATCACATACACCATATTGTTTGCGTATTGATTGATTTGCGTATATTGAAGAATCCTTGCATTCCTGGTATAAACCCCACTTGATCATGGTGTATGATCCTTTCAATGTGCTGTTGGATTCTCTTTGATAGTATTTTGTAGAGGATTTGTGCATCGATGTTCATCAGTGATATTGGCCTCTAGTTCTCTTTCTTTGTGACATCCTTTTCTGGTTTTGGTATCAAGGTGACAGTGGCCTCGTAGAATGAGTTTGGGAGTGTTCCTCCCTCTGCTATATTTTGGAAGAGTTTGAGAAGGATAGGTCTTAGCTCTTCTCTAAATGTTTGATGGGATTCGCCTGTGAAGCCATCTGGTCCAGGGCTTTTGTTTGTTGGAAGATTTTTAATCACAGTTTCAACTTCAGTGCTTGTGATTGGTCTGTTCATATTTTCTATTTCTTCCTGATTCAGTCTTGGCAGGTCGTGCATTTCTAAGAATTTGTCCATTTCTTCCAGGTTGTCCATTATATTGGCATAGAGTTGTTTGTAGTAATCTCTCATGATCTTTTGTATTTGTGAAGTGTCCGTTGTTACTTGCCCTTTTTCATTTCTAATTCTATTGAGTCTTCTCCCTTTTTTTCATGATGAGTCTGGCTAATGGTTTATCAATTTTGTTTATCTTCTCAAAGAACCAGCTTTTAGTTTTATTGATCTTTGTTATCATTTCCTTCATTTCTTTTTCATTTATTTCTGATCTGGTTTTATGCTTTCTTTCCTTCTGGTAACTTTGGGGTTCTTTTGTTCTTCTTTCTCTAACTGGTTTAGGTGCAAGGTTAGGCTGCTTATTCGAGATGTTTCCTGTTTCTTAAGGTAGGATTGTAGTGCTATAAACTTCCCTCTTAGAACTGCTTTTGCTGCAACCCGTAGGTTTTGGGTCATCGTGTCTCCATTGTCATTTGTTTCTATGTATTTTTTTGATTTCCTCTTTGATTTCTTCAGTGATCACTCGTTATTAAGTAGTGTATTGTTAAGCCTCTATGTGTTTGTATTCTTTACAGATCTTTTCCTGTAATTGATATCTAGTCTCATAGCATTGTGGTTGGAAAAGATACTTGATAAAATTTCAATTTTCTTAAATATACCAAGGCTTGATTTGTGACCCAAGATATGATCTACCCAGAAGAATGGTCCATGAGCACTTGAGAAAAATGTGTATTCTGTTGTTTTTGGATGGACTGTCCTATAAATATAAATTAAGTCCATCTTGCTTAAAGTATCATTTAAAGCTTGTGTTTCCTTATTTGTTTTCATTTTGGATGATCTGTCCATTGGTGAAAGTGGGGTGTTAAAATCCCTTCCTATGAATGTGTTACTGTCAATTTCTCCTTTTATGGCTGTTAGTATTTGCCTGATGTATTGAGGTGCTCCTATGTTGGGCGTATAAATATTTACAATTGTTATATCTTCTTCTTGGATCGATCCTTTGATCAGTATGTAGTGTCCTTCTTTCTCTCTTCTAATAGTCTTTATTTTAAAGTCTATTTTGTCTTATATGAGAATTGCTACTCTAGCCTTCTTGTGGTTTCCATTTGCATGGAATAACTTTTTCCATCCCCTAACTTTCAGGCTGTATGTGTCTGTAGGTCTGAAGTGGGTCTCTTGTAGACAGCAAATATATGGGTCTTGTTTCTGTATCCATTCAGCCATTCTGTGTCTTTTGGTGGGATCATTTAGTCCTTTTATATTTAAGGTAATTATAGATATGTATGTTCCTATTCCCATTTTATTAATTGTTTTGGGTTTGTTATTATAGGTCTTTTCCTTCTCTTGTTTTTCCTGCCTAGAGAAGTTCCTTTAGCATTTGGTTTAAAGCTGGTTTGGTGGTGCTGACCTCTCTCAGCTTTTGCTTGTCTGTACAGGCTTTCATTTCTCCATCAAAACTGAATGAGATCCTTGCTGGGTAGAGTAATCTTGGTTGCAGGTTTTTCTCCTTCATCACTTTAAATATGTCCTGCCACTCCCTTCTGGCTTGCAGAGCTTCTGCTAAAAGATCAGCAGTTAACCTTATGGGGATTCCCTTTTGTGTTATTTTTCCCTTGCTGCTTTTAATATGTTTTCTTTGTATTTAAATTTTGACAGTTTGATTAAATGTGTCTTGACATATTTCTCCTTGGATTTATCCTTTATGGGACTCTCTGTGCTTCCTGGACTTGATTAACTATTTCCTTTCCCATATTAGGGAAGTTTTCAACTACAATCTCTTCAAATATTTTCTCAGTTCCTTTCTTTTCCTCTTCTTCTTCTGGAACCCATATAATTCGAATGTTGGTACGTTTAATATTGTCCCAGAAGTCTCTGAGACTGTCCTTAGGTCTTTTCATTCTGTTTTCTTTATTCTGCTCTGCACAATTTTTTTCCCACTATTTTGTCTTCCAGGTCACTTATCCATTCTTCTGCCTCAGTTATTCTGCTATTGATCCCATCTAGAGTATTTTTTATTTCGTTTATTGTGTTGTTCATCATTGTTTGTTTCATCTTTAGTTCTTCTAGGTCCTTATTAAATGTTTCTTGCATTTTGTCTATTCTATTTCCAAGATTTTGGATCAAATTTACTATCATTATTCTGAATTGTTTTTCAGGTAGACCGCCCATTTCCTCTTTATTTGCTAGCTCTGGTGGGTTTTTATCTTGCTCCTTCATCTGCTGTGTTTTCCTCTGTCTTCTCATTTTGCTTATCTTACTGTGTTTGGGGTCTCCTCTTTGCAGGCTGCAGGTTCATAGTTCCCGCTGTTATTGGTGTCTCTCTCCAGTGGCTAAGGTTGGTTCAGTGGGTTGAGTAGGCTTCCTGGTGGAGGGGACTAGTGCCTGTGTTCTGGTGGATGAAGCTGGATCTTTTCTTTTTGCTGGGTAGGTCCACGTCTGGTGGGGTGTTTTGGGGTGTCTGTGCACTTATTGTGATGTTAGGCAGCCTCTCTGCTAATGGGTGGGATTGTGTTCCTGTCTTGCTAGTTGTTTGGCATAGGGTGTCCAGCACTGTAGTTTGCTGGTTGTTGAGTGAAGCTGTGTGCTGGTGTTGAGATGGGGATGTCTGGGAGATTTTCGCTGTTTGATATTATGTGGAGCTGGGTGGTCTCTTGTGGACTAGTGTCCTGAAGTTGGCTCTCCCACCTCAGAGGCACAGCACTGACTCCAGGTTGCAGCACCAAGAGCCTTTCATCCACGCAGCTCAGAATAAAAGGGAGAAAAAGTAGAAAAAACTAATTAGTAGAAGTAGAAAGAAAGGAGGAAAGAGAGAAAGAAAGGAGGGAGGAAGAAAGGAAGGAGGGAAGGATAAAAAAAGAAATAAAGAAAGAAAATAAAGTAAAATCAAATAAAATAAGATAAAATATAATAAAGTTATTAAAATACAAAATAATTATTAAGAAAAATAATTTTTTAAAAAACGGACGGATAGAACCGTAGGACAAATGGTGGAAGCAAAGCTATACAGACAAAGTCTCACACAGAAGCATACACATACACACTCACAAAAAGAGGAAAAGGGGAAAATATCATAAAACTTGCTCTCAAAGTCCACCTCCTCAGTTTGGGATGATTTGTTGTCTAAAGGAGGGTAAGAAGGAAAGATAGAAAGACAGAAAGGAAGAAAGAAAGAAGATAAAGTAAAATAAAATAAAGTTATTAAAATAAAAAATAATTATTTTTGAAAAAAAAGCGGATGCATAGAACCCTGGGACAAATGGTGGAAGCAAAGCTATACAGACAAAATCTCACACAGAAGCATACACATGCACACTCACAGAAAAAGGAAAAGGCGAAAAAATCATAATTCTTGCTCTCCAAGTCCACCTCCTCAATTTAGGATTATTCGTTGTCTATTCATGTATTCCACAGATGCAGGGTACATCAAGTTGATTGTGGAGCTTTAATCCACGGCTTCTGAGGCTTCTGGGAGAGATTTCCCTTTATCTTCTTTGTTCTCACAGCTCCCTGGGGCTCAGCTTTGGATTTGGCCCCTCCTCTGCGTGTAGGTCGCTGGAGGGCGTCTGTTCTTCACTCAGACAGGACGGGGTTAAAGGAGCAGCTGCTTCAGGGGCTCTGGCTCACTCAGGCCAGGGCGGGTGATGGTCATGGAGTGCGGGGAGAGCCTGCGGTGGCAGAGACCGGCGTAACGCTGCACCAGTCCAAGGCGTGCTGTGTGCTCCCCCTGGGAATTTGTCCCTGGATCCCGGGACCCCGGCAGTGGTGGGCTGCACAGGCTCCCCGGAAGGGGGTGTGGATAGTGACCTGTGCTCGCCCACAGGCTTCTTGGTGGCGGCAGCAGCATCCTTAGTATCTCATGCCCGTCTCTGGGGTCCGCACTTTTATCCGTGACTCACACCCGTCTCTGGAGCTCCTTTAAGCAGTGCTCTTAATCCACTCTCCGCGAACACCAGGAAACAAAGAGAGAAGAAAAAATCTCTTGCCTCTTCGGCAGGTCCAGACTTTTCCCCGGACTCCCTCCTGGCTAGCCATGGTGCACTAACCCCCTGCAGGCTGTGTTCACGCTGCCAACCCCAGTCCTCTCCCTGCGCTCTGACCGAAGCCCAAGCCTCAGCTCCCAGCCCCACCCATCCCGGTGGGTGAGCAGACCAGCCTCTCGGGCTGGTGAGTGCCGGTCGGCACCGATCCTCTGTGCGGAAATCTCTCCGCTTTGCCCTCCGCACCCCTGTTGCTGTGCTCTCCTCCACAGCTCCGAAGCTTCCCCCCTCCGCCACCCACAGTCTCCGCCCGCGAAGGGGCTTCTAGTGTGTGGAAACCTTTCCTCCTTCACGGCTCCCTCCCACTGGTGCAGGTCCCATCCCTATCCTTTTGTCTCTGTTTTTTCTTTTGCCCTACCCATGTACGTGGGGACTTTCTTCCCTTTTGGGAGGTCTGAGGTCTTCTGCCAGCATTCAGTAGGTGTTCTGTAGAAGTTGTTCCACGTGTAGATGTATTTCTGCTGTATCTGTAGGGGAGGAAGGTGATCTCTGCGACTTACTCTTCCGCCATCTTCCCTCCTGTTTTGTGGATTCTTGTGGCTTTTCTATATATGATTTTGTCATCTGAAAATAGGAATAATTTTATTCCTTTCTTTCCAATTTGGATGCCTTTTATTTCTTATTCTGGCATAATTTTCCTGGCCAGTATCTACAGTACAATGGTGAATAAGCATGGAAAGAATGGAAATAATTGACTTGTTTCTGATATTACAGGAAAATATTCTTTCTTTCACCATTATGATGATAGATGCCTTTATTTTCGTAGATGCCCTTTATTGGTTTGAGACCACTTCTTTTTTTCCTAGCTTGTTGAGTGTTTTTATAATGAAAAGTTAATTGGATTGTGTCAAGTTCATTTTCTGTGTCTATTGAGATGATTTTGTGTTTCTTTTAGTCCTTATTCTATTAAGAGACTGCATTACCTTGACTCATTTTCAAATATTGAGCCAATCTTGCATCCCTGAGATAAATTAATCATGGTGCACAATCCTTTTAATATGCTGCTGGATTTGGTTTGCTAGTATTTTGTTATGGAGTTTTGCATCTATATTCATAAGGGATATTGGTTCTTAGTTTTCTTTTGTTTTGATGTCATTCTATGCTTTTGTATCATGATAATACTGGTCTCATATACTGAGTTTGAAGGTGTTACCACACCTACTTTTTGAAAGAATTAGTGAAGAGTTGCCATTAAAAAAAAAAAACACCTTTATAGAAATCACCAGAGAAGCCACCTGGGCCTAGCCTTTGCTTTATCTGAAGTTGTTTGATTAGCAATCCAACCTTTTTACTTGTTAAAGTTCTGCCTATTCTGATTTTCTATTTCTTCTTTAGTCACTTTCAGTAGATTGTGCATTTCTAGGAATTTGTTGTTTATATCTTAGTTAATCCACTGTCATATGGTTGTTCATAGTATTCCCTTGTCATTCTGTTTACTTCTACAAAGTTAGTAGATATGTCCCCATTTTCATCAAAGATTTTAATAATTTGAGCCTGCTTTTTTTCTTTTTTCTTCTTTCTTTCTTTCTTTCTTTCTTTCTTTCTTTCTTTCTTTCTTTCTCTCTCTCTCTCTCTCTCTCTCTCTCTCTCTCTCTCTCTCTCTCTCTCTCTCTCTCTCTCTCTCTCTCTCTCTCTCTTTCTTTTGTAGGTTGGTCTTGTTAAAGGCTTGCCAATTGCATTGATCTTTTTCAACAACCAGATTTTGGTTTTGTTGATTTTCTCTATCGATTTCTATTTTCTATTTAATTTATCTCTGCTAAATATTTATTTTCTTCCATCTGCTTTGTTTTCTGTTTAGTTTTCTCTTCTATTTTTAATTTTATTTTTAAGGTGGAAGATTAAATTATTATCAGAAACCTTTCTTATTCTCTGATGTAGGTATTTACATCTGAACCCTGAGTACTGTTTTCACTGCATCCAATAAGTTTTGGTATGCTGTGTTTTTATCTTCAATCATCTGAAAGTATTTTCTAATTTCCTAATGACTTCTTATTTAACCCACTGGTTATTTAGAAGTATGTTATTTAATCTCCACATATTTTTTAATCTCCCTAATTTCCTTCTGTTATTTGTTTCTAATTTTATTTTATTGTGATGCATTATTACAATTGTTTCAAGTTTATTGAGACTTATTTTATGGCCTAACATATGGTCTATTCTGGATAATGTTCCATACGTACTTGAAAAGTAAGTGTATTCCGTTGCTTTGTAAAGTGTTCTGTATCTGTCTGTTAGGTCCATTGGTTAACAGTATTGTTCAGTTCTATGATGTCCTTGTTCATCTTTTTTCTAATTGTTCTATCCAAACTTCAAAGTGTAGTATTCGAATCTCAAGCTATTATTGTTTAATTGTCTATTTCTCCTAAAAATTCAGTCACTGTTTGATTCATGTGTTTTGGGGCTCTGTTGTTAAGAGCATATATATTTATAATTGTAGTGTCTTATGATTGATTGATCCTTTTATAATTATAAAATGTGATTCTCTTTCTCTAATAACACTTTTTGGTTTTAAGTCTATTTTGTTTGATATTAGTATAGCTACTCCAGCTCTATTTTGGTTACTATTTGCATGGCATATTTTTTCCATTCTTTTACTTACAAACTATTTGTGTCTTTTGAATCATACATATACATAGCTTATAGTTGAATTGTGTTTTGTTATCCATTCTGCCAGTCTCTAAATTTGAGAATTTAAGCTATTTACATTTAATGTAAATGCTGGTAAGGTAGGGTTTATGTCTGCCAGCTTGCTATATATATTGTCTTTTCTCATTCCTTTATTCCTTCATTACTTCTGTCTTTGGTAGTAAATAAATATAATATAGTGTACTATGTAGTTCCTCTGTTGTTTCTTCCATATATATTTTTGGTTATTTTCTTGGTGGTTACTATGGGGATTACCATTAATTCTTAATTTACTACAATCTAGGTGGAATTCATGTCAACTTAATTTCAATAGCATATAAAAACTTTGTTTCTATGTCATTCCATTCTTCTCACGTCTTATTTAATCCATTTATCTGTTGATGGACATTTAGGTTCTTTCCATGTCTTGGCAATTGTAAATGATGCTGCAATAAACATGGGGGTGCATGTATCTTTCTTTTTTAACATCTCTATTGGGGTATATTTGCTTTACAATGGTGTGTTGGTTTCTGCTTTATAACAAAGTGAATCAGTTATAAATATACATATGTTCCCATGTCTCTTCCCTCTTGCATCTCCCTCCCTCCCACCCTCCCTATCCCACCCCTCCAGGCGGTCACAAAGCACCAAGCTGATATCCCTGTGCCATGCGGCTGCTTCCCACTAGCTATCTACCTTACGTTTGTTAGCGTATATATGTCCATGCCTCTCTCTTGCCCTGTCACAGTTCACCCTTCCCCCTCCCCATATCCTCAAGTCCATTCTCTAGTAGGTCTATGTCTTTATTCCTGTCTTACCCCTAGGTTCTTCATGACATTTTTTTCTTAAATTCCATATATATGTGTTAGCATACGGTATTTGTCTTTTTCTTTCTGACTTACTTCACTCTGTATGACAGTCTCTACATCCATGCACCTCACTACAAATAACTCATTTTTGTTTCTTTTTATGGCTGAGTAATACTCCATTGTATATATGTGCCACATCTTCTTTATCCATTCATCTGTTGATGCACACTTAGGTTGCTTCCATGTCCTGGCTATTGTAAATAGAGCTGCAATGAACATTTTGGTACATGACTCTTTTTGAATTATGGTTTTCTCAGCGTACATGCCCAGTAGTGGGATTGCTGGGTTGTATGGTAGTTCTATTTGTAGTTTTTAAGGAACCTCCATACTGTTCTCCATAGTGCCTATATCAAATTACATTCCCACCAACAGTGCAAGAGGGTACGCTTTTCTCCACACCCTCTCCAGCATTTATTGTTTGTAGATTTTTTGATGATGACTATTCTGACTGGTGTGAGGTGATATCTCATTGTAGCTTTGACTTGCATTTCTCTAATGATTAATGATGTTGAGCATTCCTTCATGTGTCTGTTGGCAATCTGTATATTTTCTTTGGAGAAATGTCTATTTAGGTCTTCCACCCATTTTTGAATTGGGTTGTTCATTTTTTTCGTATTGAGCTGCATGAGCTGCTTGTAAATTTTGGAGATTAATCCTTTGTCAGTTGCTTCATTTGCAAATATTTTCTCCCATTCTGAGGATTGTCTTTTGGTCTTGTTTATGGTTTCCTTTGCTGTGCAAAAGCTTTGAAGTTTCATTAGGTCCCATTTGTCTATTTTTGTTTTTATTTCCATTGTAACAAAAAGAATAAAATATCTAGGAACAAACCTATGAAAGGAAACAAAAAACCTGTATGCAGAAAATTATAAAACACTGATGAAAGAAATTAAAGATGATACAAGGAGATGGAGAGATATACCATGTTCTTGGATTGGAAGAATCAACATTGTGAAAATTAGTCTACTGCGCAAAGCAATCTACACATTCAGTGCAATTCCTATCAAATTACCAATGGCATTTTTCACAGAACTAGAACAAAAAACTTCACAACTTGCATGGAAACACACAAGACGCTGAATAGCCAAAGCAATCTTGGGAAAGAGAAACAGGTCTGGAGGAATCAGGCTCCCGGAATTCAGACTATACTACAAAGCTACAGTAATCAAGACAGTATGGTACTGGCTCAGAAACAGAAATATAGATCAATGTAACAGGAAAGAAAGCCCAGAGATAAACCCACACACATATGGTCACTTTATCTTTGATAAAGGAGGCAAGGATATGCAGTAGAGAAAAGACAGCCTCTTCAATAAGTGGTGCTGGTAAAACTGGACAGCTACATGTAAAAGACTGAAATTAGAACACTTCCTAACACCATACAAAAAAATTAACTCAAAACGGATTAAAGACCTAAATGTAAGGACAGACACCATCAAACTCTTAGAGGAAAACATAGGCAGAACACTCTGTGACAAAAATCACAGCAAAATCCTTTTTGACCCACCTCCTAGAGAAAGGGAAATAAAAACAAAACTAAGCCAATGGGTTTTTTGTTTTTATTTTTTGATATTGAGTTACATGAGCTATCTATGTATTTTTGGCATTAACACTTTATCATTCATATTATGCATATATTTTCTCCCATTCAGTAGGCAGTCTTTTTGTTTTGTTGATGGATTCCTTAGCTGTGCAAAAGCCTTTAAGTTTAATTAGTTCCCATTTGTTTATTTTTGCTTTCTTTTCTTTAGGAGACAGATCTAAAATAATACTGCTATTATTTATGTCAAAGAGTATTCTGCTTATGTTTTCTTCTAGGAATTTTATGGTCTTAGCCATTAGTCTTACTGAGAATCTCTTGTACATGATGAGTTGCTTCTTTCTTGCTGCTTTCAAAATTCTCTCTTTGGCTTTGGCTTTTGAGTATGTATCTAGGTGTGAATTTAAAAAATATTTCCCTACTTGGAGTTCATTGAGCTTCTTGTACTTGCAGATTGTTTTCCATCAAATTGGAAAGTTTTTTGACATTATATCTTAAAATATTTTGTCTACCCTTTTCTATCCTCTGCTTCTACAACTCCCATTATGTGTATGTTGGTACACTTGAAGGTGTCCCACAGACCTCTGAGGTGCTACTCATTTTTCTTCATTCACTTTCCTTTCTGTTTCTCTAATTGGTTAATTTCAATTGTTATCAAGTTTACTGATTCTTCTTCTGCCTGCTTTAATCTCCGTTAGTGAATTTTTCTTCTCTTTATTGATTTTTATCCTTTCAGTTATTGTACTTTTCAACTCTAGTATTTCTAGTTGGTTCCTGTTTTATAAATTCTGTCTCTTTATTGATATTCGTTATTTGGCTTGAATTGTCCTCATTCTTTTAGATTTTTGCACAATCTTTCCTTTGGTTTATTTCTTTTTTAACAAATTTAGTTGATTTAAAATCTTTGTCTAGTAAGTCCAGTATCTCTGCTTCCTCAGGGATGGTTTGTATTCATTGCTTTTTTATATGTTTATGGGCTCTACTTTCTAGTTTCTTTGTATATCTTATATTTTTGTTGAAAATTTGACTTTTTAAATAATATAATATGGCAAATCTAGAAATCTGACTCTCCCTTTCTCTCTCCAGGGCTTGTTTTTGGCACTGCTTATTGTACTAGTTACTGTTTGTTTGTTCAGTAACTTTTCTAAGATAATTTTAAGTAGTCTCTTGTATTCTTTGTCATGGATTGCCACTGAAGTCTCTGCTTGGTAGCTTAGTGGTCAGCTACTGATTGGGTAGATATCTCCTTAAATACTTAGAACCACTAAAACTCCCAGGGCTCTGTTGCCTTTTGAACTATGTCTTCAACACTTACCCAGGAAGTTTATAACTGTGCTGTAGCCTTCACTTCCTGCTAATGCAGAGCCTCAAGGTTAGCCAGAGGAAAGAACTTATGATGTTCTCATGTCTTTCCTGAGCATGCACAAAACCCTAGGCATGTCTGTGGTCTTCTAGATTACCAGGAATGTGTCAGAGATTTTCAAAGTCTCTATGAACATCTAATTACTTTTTTTTCTTTTAAGTTTTCTGGCTAGTTTCTTGTTTACCTCAACTATTATCTCTTGCCTCAGGCAGCTGTGTGATAAATACATCCCTTCCCTGGGGACAGTTTTAGCACTGGGTGACCAATAAATATAAAGCTTTTGAGTCAGGTCTTTCAGGGAACCACCACACAGGTCAAATAATGACAATTGTTTGGGAATTAAATCTGCTCTGTCCACTCCAGCACCTAGAATGGGGTTTATTTTCAAGGCTACTACTGGCCTGGGGCAGGGTGATAGGGTTGGGGTAAGTTAAAATGCCACAGAGCTCCCTGTTCTTAACACGACTGGGGTGTTTTTCTTCCATAAATGCTACTTGGGTTGATGCAAATCTTTGGCTAATTTCCCCAAATCTGAAAGAAAAAAGTTATGAATTTTTTTCAGTTATTTCATTGCTTTTGTGAAGAAGTGAATATTTGGAGGTCATTACTCTACCATTTTTACTGACATCACCACACCCACCTTCTTTGTAATCCTTCTAAGACCCTCTCAAGAGAATGAATAGCTAAATTTCAATCAGAAGTTAGTTAAAACAAAATGTTTTCCCATCCAGATTAATTAAGGACCTGACTGGCCCTAACTTACTTCCCATTTTCCCTAAGGCATTCAACTGTTCATTCAAAGGTGCCAGGGCCCTTGAATGGACTCCCTTTTCCTTGCAGATTCCTCAAAGCCACTCGAGACCAAGACTAAGGCACCTCCAACCATGCAATCCCCCTTCGAAGGTGAGTTTTACTAGGGTTCTGTGGGAGTAGGAAAGGTCTGAAATGGCTTCATAGAAGCCAAGAGAGGAGGCCCAATGCCATTAGATGGGTAATAAGAGGTCATTGTGTTCTCCGGAAAGAAATTAGTAGTAAAGAAATGGAAATAAGAAAGATTTAAGGGTCATGATGAAGTGGAATCATGAATATATATATTCTTCTTCATGAAAATGTTTGAGGCAAAAGGAAGGAGAGAATTTGAATAATCCCATGGGAAAAGTGAAAAAAGAAAAAACTGTGACTTCTGCTTTGCTCCTAGTCTGACTTGCTATAGGACTTTAGGTATATTGTCTCCCCTCTATTGGCGTTCTTCCCATCATAAACAGTGAAAAACTAAGATACCTCACTTTATGGTAATAGTGGTCAGTGACATGGCCAGGAATTGCAGAAAGCTTAGCACAGATACCCACAGAAGGACTTCAGACTTTGCAGCCACCCTTCACCTCACAGTTACTTGCTGGAAGAGAGGCCTCTAACCCTAACACACTTGTTATCATAGCAACATCCACAGTGAACTCATCCCAGGGCTGGATCACTGAAGTGGATGGCTACGTTGGAAAGACAAGTGCTGGGCCAGGTAAGGGCAATGTTAAGACTTCTAGCTTTCCCTTTTGGCTGTGAACTTTGTAACTGAAATTTTCCACTATATACAATGTTCTATGTCATTCAAATGCCCAGGCCAATCAGCCATCAACCAGTGGGTCTGAAATAACTTGTTTATATGTGGAGTCTCTAGCTTCTCTCAAGTCTTTCTCATGGGCCTAGGGTTTTGTTTGTCTCTCTGGCTAGCTAAGAAATTTAGGAGAAGATGGAAAAGAAAGAAGTGTGAGCTGGTCTGGACTGATCCTTGGAGTTGCTAGATTCATTTTCAACCAGATACCACTTGGTCTTGTTTTACCTCCTAGGAAATGGTCTGCCTATCTTTGCCATAATTCTCATCATCTCCTTCTGCTGTATTGTGGTCACCACAATGACTTATATCATGGTCTGCCGGAAGACATCCCAACAGGGTGAGTGATAAGTATGATTGGGTGGTTCTTGCTCATTTATTCATTCATTCAGCAGTATAGTTGAGCATAAACTTAGTATCAAGCACTATGTTAGGCACTTCAAAGGGCTCCTAGCCTAGTTTGAAAGTGAAGGTAGGGGGTCCATGGAGACAGACCTGCAAGGCAACAATGACAATACAACTTATGAAAGTTAATTCACAAATCTTTGGTACCCAACTGAGTACAGTATCTATGTAATGAGTTTTCTAATGAGGATGCAAGAGAAGGAGAAGTCACAGTCCTTGACCTCAAGTTGCTTACAATTTGATTAATGGAATCAAGGTAGAAGCGTGGAGTTTATCAATAACAATACATAGCTATAAAGGCTATGGACTCAAAGCCTGGAGAAGACAATCAGTGCTAAAGGTATCCAGAGGACAGGGGAGTCAGTTAGGGCTAGAGTAATTAGCAAGGGATTTCAGAAGGAGGTGGGGCTTAGACCATTCCTTGGAGGATGAAAACCATTTGAAAGGGAGCAATAGTCTAGGAAGGAGAAACTACAAGAATAAATGGGTAAAATGGTGAAATATGAATGTGAGTGGGGTCATCAATAAAGAAAATTCATGTAACCAAGCAATAGAGAAATACAGGGGAAAAGGAAAGCTTATTCCTGATTATAGAAGGTCTTGAATGACAGGTTAAGGAATCTGGACTTTCTTCTCTAAGCCTTGCATTAAAAATTACTAAAAAATATTTAAGCCGAGGAGTGACATGATTACAGTGTAGTTGTCAGGGTCATTTAACATCTATTTGCCAGCAGAGGAGGAAAAAGAATTTGAATGTTGATTTATAAGTAAAACCTAACTGCACTTCAGTTCCTGTTGCACTAGCTATTTTAACTAGCATTTGTGTGTCTCTTTGTTTGTAGTAGCTCTTACTCCCAAATAGTCTGGTTTCTACCATGGGTCTCTCCAACCAAAAAGGAGAAGGGAACCTTGAGTGTTTCCTTTTCCTGGGTCTCAAGTGTAAGCTCTGGTCTTGGCCAACTGCCATGGCTACGACCCATGAGGCTAAACTTGGATGTGGAGATATCTCAAGTGGTCACAAATCCCAGGAGTACTAAAAGGAAAACATTCATTATAGTCTTAATGAGACTGGATATAAACTGTAATCATATGATTATTTTCCTTTCAAAAACAGTCCAGGGTTCCTCATGACTCAGGGGGTAGAGGTCAAAATGTAGCATTCTATTCAAAGCCCTCTATAATGTGGCTCTGGCCTATCTTGTCAATCCCCACCATGCCTTTATACTTATTTTCATTTCCAGACACTGGAGTCAAGCAGGCAAATTGGCCACACACCTCATGCCTTTATAATTTTTCCTTCCTGGATTGCCTTCCCAGAATTCCTGCTTTCTACCTCTCTATAAGGGAGACAGCCTTAGGGCATCAATCCAATTTAACATGTAGTTATTGAGTGCCTACTATGTACCATGCATTAGGCATATAAAAATGAAAAAGACCCTACAATATAGGAGCTGCCAGGCCAACTGGGGAGGTAAGACATGGAAATACAGGGCTCTATCACAAAGCAAAATTGCTGCAGCATGCCGTGTTTGCTTTGTTGTGGTTTAATGTATGCATTCCCTGTTGCATCTCCGAAAGATTACAAGCTCCTAGAGGGCAGTACCAAGAGATATCTATCTTTGTACTAGGCTAGAGCCTTTAAGCCTGCATGGAATGTAGATACTTCTCCTCCACTGACACTAGGGGGCAATGGTGACTTATTCCAAGATCTTTCCTGGGTGCAGGGTGGGGATAAGTGAATTTGGGAATGGCTCAAACCAAAGTCCCAGACATCAGACTAATTCAGACCCTTTTACCTGGGCTCTGGATGGCTGCCAAGTTTCTCACAAGGACTGCCTGGGGATCTTTGGCAAGATTCCTGGGTGGAGAGTGGATCCAGTTCCAGTGTCCCTCCCCCCACCATACCAAGCAAATGCTCCAGCCCAATGTCTAGAGTCAGTCAAAGATGACAGTGATAAAGTGTGCTTCCTTTTCATTTCCCTGATAAATCTGCATCCCTGTATTTCAACTCACCTTCCCAACAGCTCCTATTTGTTGGAAGGCTGAGACATATTGAGATCCCCCTTTCTGTCTCCCCTTCCCTTACCTTTTGACAAGTACTCATGCTTGGCTCTTACTCACTCCCCATGGAGACTTCTGACTTGATTCTTCCTTTTTTTCCAGAGCATGTCTGTGAAGTGGTCAGGTAAGATAACCTCTCTTCTTTTATCTTCTGACCCATTCCTTGCCCTCGATTTTGTTCGTCACTGGCATAGAGGAAAGGGGGTTTGGCACAGGCCCAATCTTAAGCCCAGAGGCCTTCAGGGTCAGGGCACAACTTTCTTCCCTCTCTGAAGCATCTTCTGTGGTACTGTCCTGGCCTATTGAACACACAAAATAATTCAGGTCCTCTAGCCCTCCATTCCCAGAATCCCTGGGTGGCAAGTGCCTGAGGGTCAGTTGGCAAGAATTGGGGCAGAAAAGTGGGAAACCAGGGTACCAGATTCAAGTTTCTTCTCATGGATGGTGGGCTCTTGGAACACAGGGTGCATGCCGGGAAGGCCAGTGACTCTGGTGAAACCATGAGGGTGGCCATCTTCACAAGTGGCTGCTCCAGTGAAGAGCCAGCTTCCCAGACACTGGACAACGACTACTCTGATGAACCTTGCCTGGGCCAGGAGTACCAGATCATCGCCCAGATCAACGGTGACTATGCTCGCCTGCTGCACACGGTTCCCCCAGATTATGAGCTTCTGGTCACCAAGGGCAAGAGCAGCTGCTAAAAATGTCCTACTGGGTCAAAGTCTGTTGACATAATTGCCTATTCATCCCTGGCATTCTGCATGGCCCCTTTACCTGCTATCTTTATTCCTGGATAGTCCAAAGTGTCTTCCTTGCCAACACTGGGGTTGCTAAGAGTGAATGGCTTTGCCTAAGAAGTTACCATATGCACCTCAAGCAAGCCTGCTGCTGGATCATGCCTTAGGTCCTTCTAGTGTCCCTGCCTGGAGTTTCCATTGCTTCACTCCAAACACCAGAGGGAAGTGCCTATAGCACTAGGACTTGGTCATCATGCATCCAGACACCAGTCAACTTTGGCCTCTTACCACTGAATGACCAGAGGGAGGCTCAGCTCTGGCAGCTCAGGGAACCAGTTAGGTTTAGGATCACTTCCTTTTCTCTAGTGCCAGATAGCTTTTAATTGAGATTGTCATGTAAGAGGCCAGGGTTCAGTTCTGCTCCTGTACTGTGAGTCTAGTGCTCTGGTATTCTTCTGATGCTCAATAAATATCTAAACATAACAGCAACTTTGGTCATATTGGTCCTCTCTCAAGGACCTACCAAGAGTGATTAAAGTGAGACTAGTTGAGATGGTTGGGGCCCTGGGAGTATGGATAGCACCTTTGCTTTTTTGTTTTTTCCTTCTTCCCACCTATGCTACCCTTACCTCATTTCAGCAGTGAGCTCACTGGAACACAATGAACATTTGGTAAAACAGTACTCAACTGCCTTCTATTCCCTTTTTAATCATCCTGCCAGCTCCACCTGGGTGACTCTTCCCAGGTCAATTGGAAACCTAAAAAAGCGGACTGTGGGTGCAGAGATAAAGAGATCCCCCTTTCTCCAAAGTATGAATGCATCACCCTCAAGGATTTCCACCTCCTAGAATCCTAAAATCTTTGGAGTAGTTGTACTCTTCATAGATCGTCTTTATCTCTTGGCCCCTTCTTACACTGTGGGGTAGAGGTCAGAGCAGGGAAGTCTCTCTTCTCAAACAGGAATAAGCACTAGGAGTGTGAGTGTGTGTGTGCGTGTGTGTGTGTTTATCTGTCTGTATATGTGCACACACAATACACCTTTAAATCAGTGTCCTCAGAGAGGAACTGTTCTGGGTCAGTTCAACACTGTTTCCTTTCCCTCAGGTAATGCATGTCAAATCAACTTCTTCACCCTTTATGGAAGCTGACATGTGCCACTTTTGGTTACAATGCAATTCCAAGGTCAGCTCAGGTTTAACCAGCAGCTGCTCCCCTATGAATTGATTACAGAAGTCAAAATCATACATAAAAGTGAACAAAGAGTCCTTCGCTTTACAGGAAGGAACGAAAGTAATGAATCAAGGAGTACATCCATCCCTGGGACCCATAAGCCTTTTGTTGTTGCTACATAAATTGTTCCAGAGTAGGAAAAAATGAAAGTAAACTTCTAAACTCTTTCTATGATGCAGGTTGACACTGATACTGCAAGTTTATTAAATGCCACAAGATAACAAGATAAAACAAGATAAAATTACAGACCTAGGAGCACATACTTATTGCAGCAGGAAACTTCTAGAGATCATCTCTGCCTAAAACCTGATAATCTTTTTCATGCAAGACAAGCCAGTGAGAAAGTCCTAAGTATAAGGCTAGCCCAAATATGCAGGATAGGCTAAACAAAAATGGTATAATGAAACAGGACCTGTCTTAGGCAGGTAGCTGGGTGGAGAAAAGTAGAAGAGTAAAAAGACAAGATCTCCAGAAGAGAGGAAAGATATGAAGTTCCTCTAAGGCAATTTCTCAAATTTTGTTCCATGGAACACTCGATCCAGGAAATGGCCCACAGAAAAACATTTCCATGATCAGATAAGCATGGGAACTGCTTCATTCTATGGCCCTCTCTTGGAGATTTCCAATGGAACATTACAATATTAAAGTCTCTGAAAAATCCTGCAATAAAGCATCTGTATAACTTTTTGTTACCAAGTAATTCCAAAACTTACTTGCCCTCTGAGTCTACATTTTTGCCTTCCTTCTCTGACTCTTGACCCTATTTCTCAGGAAGAAAAACCCTCCATGTTGGCAATTGCCTCACACACCCTATAGCACTGCAGCGACCAAAGTTTAATTGTTTTCTTACAAAATTCCTGGGTAGCATTTGGCCCAAAGGCCCAAAACTAATAGACTAGTGGAAAGTCTATCAACCAATAAACAGTTATTAAGTATTTTCTGTTACCTGAGTACTGTTCTGGGGCTGGAGTAGGGATGGAATGGGGAGACAGCAATTAAGGAAAGAGTATTGTTCTCTAGGAGCTCACAATCTAGTGGGGAATTCAAAAATATCCCCTGCAAAAGTCCACTAACAATTCAAGGTGTACCATTTGGCAGTAGGAGATAAAAGGGTACATACAAGCATCCAGGCAAGGAGTGCTTTGAGAATGAAGAAGGAAAGAGTATAGGTTGACTTTCAAAAGTCCTTGGAGAGACTGGACTTTGGCTTGGCCAAGAAGTATGGGAAGGAATTGGATAAGAAGAGAGAAATGAAGAAGGTGTTCCCAGGAGGAGAAAAAGCATGAAGAAAAGGAGAGAGATAGGTAAGGTCAAAGTGTGTTTAGAAGCCAAGGTTAAGTGTCCAGAAACTGGGTGTCTAAGCCCTGTGATGATGCTTGTGTGAGAATTCAGATGTCCTTTTTAGGGGACTCTGGGAGGGGAATGTGAAGGAAGAAAGTAATGAATAAAGGAGTACTGCCATCCCTGGGGCCCATATGCCTTTTCAAGACTATTGTATCCACCTAGGGCTCCCACTGTGTATAAGCAGAGCTGCTTCATTTCCCCGCCCCCCAACACCCTCAGGTACAATGCTTTAATTCCCTCAAAGTCACCGAAAATAACTTCTGAGAGCTTAGTTGGTATTTGGTGTGTGTTCTTGCATCCAGCTGTCAGTCTATCAGATATATTTCAACTGTCCTGGCCTGGAGCTGCTAGGCATATGCCGCACTTGGGGTATTTGACAAACTGACACTCTACTACATGGAGTGTCTAACTCAGCTTGTCAAATACACGGAGCGTGGCACTGCAGGAGGCTGGGCCAGGGGCTTCAGTGGGGAGGCAAGATCTTCCTGGGAGATATGGCCCTGGAGGGAAAGAAAGAGAAAGGAGTCACACCCTGAGCACCAGGGAAACTGCAGAGGCTATAGGGACTAGCTGAAGCACTGGAATAAGGAAGTGAACAAAATAGGCAATAAGGCTTCTAACCAGAAGAGGCATCCTTAGGGTATGTAAGAAAAGCCCACTTGATACTGCAGGTGAAACCCCAGTGCTCAGCTGGGGAGGTCCTCAGGCCTGAGTCCTATAGCTATGGCATTTCTAGGGATCCGGAGCTCCAATGAGATTCTCTATGCAGCAGAGAATGTACAATTTGGTCATTGTCCTGCCTCCCTGACCTCAGGAAAGGACCAGGTCCCAGAGTCAATGTCCATGTCCCACCTTCCCAACTCTCTCAGTTTATGTTCTCACAGTGTTATGACTATGGACATAGGCTTTGAGTTTAAGCATGGGCATGAATTCTGGCTCTTCCACTGAGTAGCTGAGAAATCTTGGATAAATCATTTCATCTCTTTGAGCTCTAGTTTTCCACATCCACAAAATGGGCGTAAGTATAGTACTTACCTAATAAGTTATTGTGAGAATGACATGAAATAATGTATGTAAAGCCCTTAGGTCAGTATTTGATACATAACAAATGCTCCAAAGGAAAAACAAAAGGTGGTTGAACTACCACAAGGAAAGCAAGGGCCATTGACCACTGACTTAACAGGGTCAGGACAATGAAACAGGAATTTCTTATGGTCTCAGACTTACCTAACATGATGCACTTAACAAATCAGGACTCAAGAATAGCAGCTATAAAAGGACCTTCATCTAGTTTCACCTACTCATGTTATAAATGAGGAAATGAAGGCTCACACTGAGGATGAGAGTTGCTAAAGATCATACAAGTTGTACACAGTTTGGGGCTGTGCCCTATGTCACCTTATTATGCCCTCCAGTTTTCCTCACTGGTCCTTTTACCTCCATGCTCTGTATATCTCTCTGGGAAAAGGGAGACACATCAAAACGGAAGGCAAAATATAGGCAGTGGACTTGGCAGTGAGGTACTGGGATCATTCAACCCACAGCCATCAGAGAAATAAAGAAGCTGCCAGGAGCATGATCAGGCCTGGAACTTCCGAGAGAATTCACTTGGCAATACCCAGATACTGTTGCTAAAAATTCCAGATAGTCCGTGTTAAATTCCTCCCTTTTCCAGATGTGGTAGTTGATCTGTGAGAAAGTAGCTGGCTTATATTATATACCGGCATGAAAAGAGGCAAACATTCCGAGGAACATAAAACTACCCTATGAGGCCAGAAAGCCTTATCCCAGCTAAGACAAGGCAGAGGGACTTGTCTTTCAGCAAAAAATCATAGTGCATTGAAAAAAAAAACACTTAACCCTTTCAGGTAAATGTATGTTGGTAAGCAGATGACATGCTCCTCCAATTTGATATCTGAGAGTGACTTCAAACCTAAAGCTCTAAATGATATTTTCCATCCCCTCATTTCCCTCTCTACTTACCCAAGCCATTCCAAGCCACCCAGAAGTGTGGCTTTTTCAGCCAAAGCAACAATCTTGGTCACCAGATATGGCATAGTGGAAAGAATCAGACAAACTTGGATTCTAATGCTGCTTGGGGCACTAATTAGCCAATCATGGCTTTGGGAAAGTTTTCCTTTAGGCTTCAGTTGCCCTTTGAGCTTCAGTTGTCTTCTCTGGAAATGGGGACAAGAAGACTTACCTGGCAAAGTTGTCAGGAAAGTGTTTGGTGAGCTTTCCAGAGCCTCTCATATAGGAGCTTACAGGCACCTTGGCTCAGTCCCTGGAGCTGTGAGTGGAAGCCAATCAAGGAAGCTGATTAATAGAGTTTGAGTTCAGGGTAGTGGGAGAGAGAGAACTGGACTGATGCCTTTCTTCTATCATTACCCTTACTGGCTACCAGCTTCTGTGTGAAGACCTGGATAAACTGAAGATGTCCACAGCCTCCTGAATGCCCTTTCTGACTTCATCAAAAAGGAAGACAGGTATGAGGAGGTTAAAGATTCTTTCTTAGTACATGAAGTTTAAGAGCCTTATAGACCATTTTGCCCCAGTATTAATGGAAAGAGGCAGTGGCTGAGCTGAAACTATATTGGTTTTATTTCCACATTGGATGTTTTAGTCCATGCCTCTCCAACAGAGTGTATATAAGGAAAGCAGGTTCAGCTGAGGAAGGTTGGCCAGACCCATAGGAAGAAAAGATGGATATCTACGTGGAGTGATACTGAGGGTCTCTGAAAGTTTTCTCTTGGTCTGTTATACTACATAAAATATCATTTGCTCCCTGTCTACCCTGGGAGGGCTAACACACCAAGCAGTAAGACCTGCTCTGCAACTGACCCAGTTGGGCCCCCTCATACTGGGAGCAGTATGGACTTTTTTTCAGGCATAGTTCAACCCCCTGCTCAACCCTACCCAGAGATATTTACTCAGCATCACTCTCAAGTCCTTTCTCAACAGAGGGCTAAAAACTATCAAAATAAGGGATATAAAAACTAAAAGAGTCTCTAGACACTGTCCATCTAATCCTTCCCCTCCTCTTCTTTTCAGAAGTGGTCAAAAATATGAGTCCTAGAATGGAGAAAGGACTTGTTCAAAGATACACAATGAGTAAATGGCAAAACCAGGACCATTATTTAAATATCCTGATCCTGGTTCCAGAGAACATTCCACTTCCATTTTGCTGTCCCCTAAACAGCCTGTTTGGAGAGGAAATGTCATCCTCCTTTCTCATCATTATAGGCTCCAGGAGAGAAGGGTACCAATGGGACACTTCTTCTCCCCAACCCTTGATCCAGAATTCCTGAGAAGGGTCCAAGGAGAATGGGATGAGCAGATCCAAGCCATATTTGGTAGCCATGGACACTGCCCCAGTTTGGGAATCCAAGCAGAGAGGACAAGTTGATACTATACCTGTTACTGGAGTGGTGCCTTCATCTTGTAGGAGGCATAGGTTCCCTGGTGATGAGTCAAACTGCAGAGACCAGAGGGAACTGGGCTTTATGCTGTGAGCAGGAAGGTCCTATGTTTTGAAGGGCCCTTGGTGTCTTCAAGAGGAAACAGAAATGAGGAAGATAAGGCTGAGGTTAGCCAACGGAAATCTGGGTGCAAAATGACAAAAGAGTGCCGTTGTGAAAGGGTCTCCTACTGAAGCAACAGTCCTCACTGCCATGTCCTCACCCACTGCCAGCTGAACTCCAACAGATACTAACTCCCCAAGCTGCAGAGAGTCTGAGCAGAAAGCCCTGGCTGCCCTAGGCTCGACCTATGGACAGGGAGGTTTCCCCAGATTTACTGAAGGAGTCCTGGAATGTCAAAGCTGAGACATTATCAAATAAAAATCCCCATTGTCAAAATTGAGAAACTGACCCCCTGAGGGATAAAAGGAAATGCCTGATATCAAAAAGAAAATTAGTGGTATATCTAGAATTTGAATCCATTTCTGTCAACTCCAAATCATGTGTTCTCTCACCCTGTCAGAATGCCTCCTAGTCCTGAAACACCCATTTTATCTCCCCTGGCACACAAACATAATTAGCAGGGCCCAGTGAAAAATGAAAAGGAAGGGCCCTTTGTAAAAAAGAAATTAAAAATTCCAGATGACAACAGCAGAACATTTAGCTAAGTTTGGGGTCTTTCTAAGTATGAGGACCTGTGAAAATTTACAGGTCACATGCCTATGAAGCTGGGCCTGCTAGCACAGCTCTGCCCACAGGTCACATTCTGGCATCCAGGGAGCTCACAGACAGAAAAAAGAAAATTCACATCTATGAAAGTATTTATTATGTGTTTTACATGTGTTATCTCATTTAATCAACAACCATCTAATATGGTATTATCATTATTCCTATTTATAGGTGAGGAAACTGAGACACATGGAAGTAAAGTGGCTTGTCTAAGGACACAAACCTAGGAAATAATGGAGAAGGCAGAATTTGTACTCAGGTCTTTCTGACTTAAAATGTTAGGCTTTTTCTACTCTCCTATGTTGGTTATGAAGAAAGTGGTTGACCTTGAGAAGGAAAAGATAGTGCCAGACACTTAAGTTCAACTGTGACCTTTAGGCTTCATGAGGGACATGACAGTTATGAGAAGAAAGTGAATGACTTCCTAGAGCCTTATGCTTGCAATCCTTGGGCAGTCCCCATTCACAGCCAGGAAGACTTTGGATTCCCATTATGCAGTGCTCTACATCATAAATCCTGATGATATGGCAGACGGGAGAGGCAGTTCTTGCAATGCTTTCAGGGTATACTTACAGGATCACCTTCAATGATTGCAGTGCCCAAGTCTCAGTCCTTAGTCTACATAGAAGAAATAGGACCCTTGACAGTACTCAAGCCTCCGTGAATAATCTATCTAAGCTACATACAGTCATATAAATTCGGGTTCAAGAGAAAAGACCACATCCTGGAAGTCAGGAGTTTGGTGTCCTACTCCCAGATCTGTCAGCTCTGTTCCCTCCCTTAGTCTTAGTTTCCCATTTAACCAACAGAGGCTGAACTAGATGATCTTGGTGGCCTCTCCAACTCAAACATTCCCTGGTTCTTTTATAACCCCTTCCATACCTGCCCCTCTCTCACTATGGTCTTTCCTGTGTATGCAGAGCCTAGAGGCTCTAGGGGACTACCTGGGATAGGAATTCACTTACACTCACACTACTCTGCAGAAAACTTCCTTCTACCAGAATAATTTATTGGCTTAGTCCTTGAAACCAGTTTCCCCAGATCTGGCTTCTAGAAAGATTCAATTCCTTTTTATTTTGGTTTCTGACTAAAGCTTGTGGTGGAGTCAGGGTTGTCCTGTGGGCACTTTTCTAGGGAGGGACCCTTCCTCCCTACTCATATCCTAGAGATTAAGTTCAGCTACCCACTCAGGTTTTTTTCCTCTTATCAGTTAAGGTACTCTCCTAGCTTTTTAACAGGGGCCCTCTGGAAACAATGCCTTCAATTAAAGTAGTAATTAATGATGGCCAACTTGAGCTTCATAGTAGATCCATGAAAAAAAAAAACATTAGGGTGGGATTGACATATATACACTAATATGTATAAAATAGATAACTAATAAGAACCTGCTTTATAGCACAGGGAACTCTACTTCACTTCGCTGTACAGTAGAAACTAACACAACACTGTAAAACAACTATACCCGAATTAAAAAAGCATTAGGAGCCAGGAGGATCTACAAATCATACCTACTATGCAAAAGGTCTGAATTAGAGAAAATGGCATGGGGCTCCTCAGAGCTCCTCTTTACCTCACAAACACAAAGCATGCTTGGAAGGGCCAATTTGCAGCAACAGCACAAACGGGACTTTTCCTTTAGGTCTGTTGTCCAACCAAAAGACATAGAGTTCTTCCATTTTGGATGCTCTTTGGCTTGACCATGCTTACGAGGCGGGATGAGGGAGAAGAGAGTTGGATAGGGGGAGCAGGCAGACAGTGCGGGAGTCCCACACTGTAGATACATGCATTTATTCACTCAGTGCTGGAATGAAAATAAACACTGAATTTTGAGTCTGAGTCCCTGTGTCTTGGATCCTGTGTTATAGACCCTGGGTTATAGACCAACCTCTGTAACATTAACTATACACCCTTGAAAAATCATGCACAGCCTGTCTGAGCATCAGTCACTACATCATACTGAGGGATTGTCAGGCTAGAGGGGAGAGGGATTCAGGCATGCACCCAAGGAAATATATATCTCTACAGTGTGAGACAAGTGATTTGATGAAGGTACAAAGTGAAATCAGAAGAGTGGGTAAGAAAGACATGATTCTTCCAGGGCAGAGAGTGAGGAAGTGGTGGTGATTAGAAAGGTTCATAGAAAAGTAGGATTTTAGCTAGATTCTAAAAGATGGGGAAATAAAATAATGATGCTCACTGTCTCTAGAAAGCTTTCATGACCACCCCTTTCCTGACAAAATTAATGGCTCCTGGCTTTGCCTGCCTCTAGTCTCAAAAACCTCTCCACACTGCATTTATGTGTCTGTCTCTCCAAAAAGACCAAGAACTGCCAAAAATAGGGCTGTGTCTGATCCCTACCTTTCTTCACAGGTCCAAGGATGAAATAGTTGCCCCAGAACTGTGAGGTGAATAAGTGAATGCATCAGTGCATAAGCAAATGAAAGAGCCCAAGATCCTCACATTCCTTAGCTTACCTCACCTTCATGAAGGAACTGAGAAGCCCCTCTCAACATTGAGTTCAACTTCGTGCTCACCTACCCCCACTTCCTATAGGAAGCCTGTCAAGAAAATGCCCCAGGGACAACTGCAAAGCTGAGGCCACTTCCTGTGCAAGAAGCCAGTGTCCACACACTCCACCTCATCCCTGGTGATTGCTATGTGTATGATTGCACTGGGGCTTCCTCTGAAAGGAAATACAAAGACTGATGCAATGTACAGGGCACCTCCAGGCCAAGACTGAAGAACTTCATGTACTCATGGGCTTGGGGATAGATGTTTCACTGTGAGGTTCCCCACAAACCCAGTGACAATGACAAGAAATGTGGCAGCAATTAACCTACCAACTATAGGTCAACTTTATTCAACAAGGGTGTGTTGAGCACTTACTGGCTGCAAAGCTCTATGGTTGGCACCAAGGGGAAAAATAAATACACAGCAGAGCAGTATTATACATCTAACAGAAATACAATGTGAGCCACAAATTTTCTAATAGCGACATTAAAAATTTGAAATATAAATAGGTGAAAGTAATTTGATAGTATATTTTATTTAACCCAATGCATCCAAGATGTTATCTTAACCAGTAAACAATGTAAAAATGTTTTAATGAGGTATTTTACACTCTTTAAAATGTGGTGTGTGTTTTAAATTTACAGTACACCACAATATGGACTACCTATGTTTCCAGTGTTCAATCGCCACACATAGCTAGTAGTTACCATGTGGGACAACAAAAGTATAAAATGTAGTCCCTGCCCTCAAGGAATTTACAGCCTAGTCCAGGATCCAAATTAATACATAAGCATGTACAAAGAACAAATACTATAGTGGAGGTGAATGTATGGAAAAGAGCAGTGCACCTGAAGTCAGGAGACCCAGACTACAGTCTATTCTCTGCCACTGATTATCTGTGTGACCTTGAGTAAAACCCTCTCCCTCTATGGGCCATATCTACAATGAGGCTGGACTAGATTCATTCACTCAACAAATATATATTGAGAGTTTTCTAAGTATCAAGCATGGTGCGAGGCACTTGGGATACAGAGGAGAGCAAGACACATAAGATGCCTACCTTCTTGGCACTTGCAGTGTGGTGGAAAATAGCTATTGAACAAATAATTACAGGTAAATATGAAAAGAAAGGAGGAATCACAGAAAGCTAGGAGAACACAGGGAACCTAATCCACAAGGCTTGGATAGGTCAAGAAAACCTCTCAAAGGAAGTGACCTTTGAAGTGCGACTGAAGAATAAGAACAAATGACCAGGTGAGCCAAGTGAATAATTGTTGAAAACCCATTCCAAGCAGAAGAAACAGCATGTGTAAAAGCTCTGAGATGGGAAAATATGTGGCATATTCCAAGAAGATAAGGAGGCTGATGTGGTCTGGAATAGAGCAAGCAAAGGAAAGAATAGCTCAAAGCAAAGTGGGAGACGTAACAGGAGGCCAAACTGAGGAAGCCCTTGTATACTATGTTGAGGGTTTGAAACTTATCCAATGTGACATGAGAAACAAGAGAATGTACAAGTGGTGCAATACTCTTCCATCTTCAAGACAAGGAATTCTGGAGTTTAGGCCATGGAACAAAAAGTTAATTCCAACTGGGTGGACTAGAGACTTCACAGAAGAGGCAGCATTTAAAAAGAGCCTTGAAAGATAGTAAGATCAATAGTCAGAGAAGAGCATTCCAGACAAAAAGAAGAACACAAGTAAAAGTGCAGAGGTAGGAAAGAACATGGTGAGCTTGTGTGAATGGAGGGACAACTGATGTAACAGGGTAAATATAAGCTTAAGTATATTTTTGAATATCTATAGATGCACTAGAACAATAGCCACCCCAAAGCCTATCCAACTCACAAAATGTGTTCTGGGAGAAACCAGGCAAAGACCTTGGACCTACCAAGAGAATTTAGTAAGTGCCAGGCACTGTCTCAAGCCCTTTGCATGTATTAGTTTAGTAATATCCTCATAACAACCTTATAAAGGAGATACTAAAATTATCCCCATATGACATAAGAGGAGCTGAGGTTCAGGGAGGTCATGTCACTTGCCCAAATGCTATGCAACAATTTATGAAAGGTAGGAATTTTGAAGCAATCTACAAAAATATATAATATGGCTCTGGTTAAGAAGTAGCAAATTCAAGTCAGTTATCATCTCAGTCTACAAGGGCAGTCTTATTCAGAAAAAACTCAATTAATTTCCAATTTATGACTATTAGAGGGGTTGAGCTGAGCTGACCCTTGCTTAGCTTCTTGGAAAGAAAAAAATAAACTAATTAATGGGAATTCCCTGGTGGTCCAGTGCTTAGGACTCCGCGCTTTCACTGCTGAGGGCGCAGGTTCCATCCCTGGTCAGGGAACTAAGATCCTGCAAGCCATGCGGTGTGATCCAAAAAAAAAAAAAAAGGTAGATAAGATAAGATAGGAGTTCCAGAGAGTTTAAAGACTTAGAAAAGTAAACTGATTGTGCTCCTCACTTCTTATACCTTACTCCCAATCAGAGTCCTTCAGAAACTTCCATCTATGACAGAAATAACAGAAGAAATAACTAGCCAACCACTCATCTATTTTCCACAATGGCCCACCTAAAGGTAAAAACCCCTAGGCAACAATTGTGGACAGGGAAGGAAGGAAGGAGGAAAAACTTGTGATAGTCCATTGCATATATTTGGAAGGAACAAAACAGCATTTCTTTAAAATATATAGTCTCTAATTCAGACTGGGATGGGTGCCCCTGGTTTCACTGACTTGACACACAGACCATTTTCATCTTCTTAGAGTTTCCTCTGACTAAACAAAGGGCAAGAATGGTGCATTTGTGGGGACAAAAAGAGAATTTAGGCCAAGCCTTTGTGCTTACATCACAGCTAAACATCTTCTAGAACTAGGGTGCCAGAACTTAGTTTAGCACTGATTTAGGAGGTAGTCAATTTTTACATACTTCTCTCTAGGGTTAGTCACCACAGACAGCTTTCCTTAATGCTCCTGTCCCTTATTTGCATATGTTAGCTTCCACTGTCTCATCTAAAGAGTGTCAACCATCACAATGTGTATGGCAATAGGTAGTTCAGAATCTCCAATGTATAACCTGAACTTTTCTAATCCCAAAGCAGATGCTATGCTGTAGAGGGTCTAATGTCTCTTACTCATAAAGAGTGTTACAGTTTGATTAAGTGGGAAATAAAAATATCAAAGATGTTAAAAGTGGGCGCTTGATTGGTGGCAGGCATTGCAGATTGTCACCCAAGGCCTTGTGCTATAGTGACAAGAACATTGAGCTTGAAGTTCAAAGACCTGGACTTGAATTTCAGTTTGCCACTTTCCAGCTGTGGGGCCTTGGGTAAATTACTAATATTTCTGACTATCCATTTACCCATCTCAAAACTGAGCTAATAAATAGGTACCTCATGGGATTTCAGGAAAGTGGTATAACTGAGAACTCTCAAGGCCAGACATTACACGGTAAGAAGCAAAAAAAAAAAAAAAAAAAAAAAAACTAAATATTCACAGAAGAAGAGGCACTGCTCCTCTATTCTCAGTTCTAGGCAGAATGAGAGGGGGGAAATGGAAGGAAAAAAGGTTTTGTTGAGTGTTTATTACGTACCACATACTCTCACATCTATTATATCACTTAGTCCTCTCAACAAACCTGTAGAATTAGAATTAGTCCCAGTTCACAAAATAAAGACACTGAAGCTCAAAAAAAAGGCAATTCCCCTCAAAGTTACATATTTAGTAAGTGACAGAGTTGATATTTGGACTTTTATTAGCTGTGTACCTAAGAAGACATGAGAGGGGCTACTCAAGGACTCACCATCTCCTTTGGTGTCCTAAAACCATGCAGTCCAGCCACTCCCTAGCCTTGGAGAAAAGGAGGTTCTCCCGCTAGATTACAAGTTCCATGAGGTCAAGAACCATGTTTGTTATATCCAGTTTTCTATAAAGTTGTTAATTTATTTTTCTTGTGTTTGGGACTTCTTTATATATTAGAGAGATTCCCCCCTTTGTATGTAATAAGAATTGCAAATATTTTCACTAGTTTATCATTCGTCTTTTGACTTTGCTTCTAGCATTTTATATTTTTGTTTATTGTCTGTGTCTTCTACCAAGCTCCATGAGGGCAGTGATTTTATCTTATTCACAACTA
The DNA here is from genome assembly GCF_949987515.2 of Delphinus delphis. Lineage (NCBI taxonomy): Eukaryota > Metazoa > Chordata > Mammalia > Artiodactyla > Delphinidae > Delphinus > Delphinus delphis. Next base: position 73,937,793 of record NC_082704.1, read on the forward strand.
TATTCCTAATGCCTTGCTTTTAGTAGGTGTTCAATAAATATTTGTTAATGAAAAATAATTATTCCTGTTGTACAGGCCTGAAAATGAGGTGACATGTAAATATTGAAAGCTTTGACCATCCCTTGACCCTGGTGCCTAATGACCTAGGACCCAGAATTAATCGAGATTGGAGATTCATTAAAGAAAGCCCTAGACACAGTGGCAGAAGACTGAGTTCCAGGCCCAGCTATGCCATGGCTTGTAGTATGAACTTGGGAAATTTCCTTCTTTGCTCTTCTTTATAAATGTGGTGGACTATATGGTCTTTAAGAATCCCCTTCTCCCATTTAAGAATTTTTGAAATGGTATGGGTGATAGAGATACCAAAGATAATGCAACTGACTAGAACCCTACCCTCCCAGAACTCACGGTCTAATGAGAAAAAAGCACTCACCAAACAATCTCACAGTAAAAATACAAGGTTATGTAAGATAAATATAGGGTGTTATGAGAGAAAATAATAGTAAATCTAATCTTATATAAAAGTTTAGGTAAGTCTTTCTTCCAAACGGCCTAAAACTGACATCTGAATGATGATCCAGACTAAGTAAAGTTTTCTGGGCCTTGGTTCTTTTTTATATATATATATATATATATATATATAATATTAATTATATATATAATTAATATTAATTATATCGTTTATATATTCTTTATTATTATATATAATATTTATTATACAATTTATAATTTTATTATAAACTATATTTATATTATGTTAAACACAAACATATACATATAAATCCTAACCTAACATGTGTGAGAAAAGTTTTCTAAACTATAAAATGATAATATGAATGTGAGGGATGACGTTTTTCATGTGGCTGGGGATTTCTCTGGACCTGTTTGGAACTTCGTGGGTGGCTTTTACTCCAGGACACTTTGAGGCTGAACCTGAGCCTGAACCTGAGACTCATAGGGGGATCTGCTGCTCCTTTAGTAGTGTGAAGCAAATACCATCTGTCTCTGACAAACAAAGACCTGTTTTGGAGCCTGAGAGTGTCCCTAACTACATATTAGGCCCACTTCTCTGACTCACTGATGCTATCAGATATCCTGGAAAGCAGCTTGGCTTGTCTCAATGCTTGATAAAGGAGGTAGGATGAGGGTTACTTTGTGGGCCCCTCTGGACAACTTGACCTTTTCCAGGAGATGGTCAGCTCTTGGACATTGTGGCATGGATTCCCAGCATCCACAGGTTTTCCCATATTCTCATTATCTATTAAGTGTAAACAGGGAGAAGAAAGGGGGTTGGCATCTGGAGACTCTAGCACACTGTGTTGATAGGACTAGGGATACAGCAAGTAGGGGAAGGGTGCCAACAGTTGGCTAATGGCTACTATGTCCCAGGCACTGTGCTGGATGCTTTATGCACATCCTCTCATGTAACCTTCACAACTATTCTAGGAGGTAGCAGTTGTTCTTCCCTTTCCACAAATGATAAAAATGAAGTTCAGAGTGCTCAAATGATTCATTTCAAGCCACTCAGTTAGCAGCTGAGTGTTTGAAGTTCAAACCAACTTTCCCACTTTCTTCTATACCACATGCCACTTGGAAGAGTCATTTTAGTAACTTCCACTACCTCCAGGGTGGACAGTACCAATTTTTATTGCAAAGCAGGGGGCGAATTGTTTGTAAATTTGGGGAGATTGCAAATATAGAGTTTCTCTCACTTCTCCTGTCATGAGCTATTTTCCTCTGGCAGGAAGTTGATCCTCTCATCTCATCTGAACCATGCCTGTTGTGGTTTAAGTCAACTTCCTCTCCCCTTATCCTACTTCTCCTCCAAACATTCGCCCCTGAGTTGTAAGCCTCCAGCCTCTTGTGCTCCTTTTGAACCTCCCTCTTTGACTCCTAATCCAAACAAAGGCATTTCAGAACTCAGATTAAGGCCACTCTCACTTCACCTGCTTCCATTACTCCACTGGCTCTGCTCACAGAAACTTCATCCAACTCAATGGCCTCTTCTCAGATGTCATCCTGTTTGGTCCTTCATATGTTGATCACAACCAACTTAAAAAAAATCTCTTTCCAATGCCCACTCCATCATTCTTCAGTTCACTCAAAGTTCTTGCAAAAGTAGTTTCTAAATGTTGACTCGTTGTTTATCCTCCTAATTCACCATAACTTAGCTTCCTATTTGTTTTCTATCCCCCTTTCTGCACTGACCCTGCTACCTGGTGTCACCAAATTACCATGAACGCCTTCTCAACAAAGCCAAAAGCCTCTTTACTAGCTCTCATCTCCCTCAATGTCTCTGCAACAGATGACTCTGTCAGCCATTCCTTCTTTCTCAAAGTTCTGTGGTTTAGAAGTTATCCTCTCTCTTCAGAATGAATTTTGTCATCAGTGTCACACAAGCATGGTTCAGATGAGATGTAAAGATCAACTTTCTGCCAGAAGATCATAGCTTATGGCAGGGACTGTTTTCTTCATTTGTTTCCCTAGTCCCTAACACAGCACCTGATCCAGAGTAGTGTTCGGTGAGAATAGTTGAATTTGCTTGCCTATATTCCTCTGATTTGCTTATCTTCCTGACTACTTTCCTTTGTTTTCTTCATGAATTCCTCTTTCTTTTCCTACTCCTTATTACGTTAGTGTTTCCCTGAGTTCTGTATCTTTCTCTGTGTGTATGTGCATGTGTCTGCAGCTTGCTCACCCTCTATCTCCCTCACATCTACATTAGTAGATTCAATTGAATATTGAGCATATCTCCCTGAATGTCTAAGTCCTCATGTCCCTGACCCTATACCTCAAACCTTCTCATCATCCTGAGGGGAATCCATATCTCCATGAAGGGAATCCAAGATAGAGAGATCAGTCATCTTTGACCACCATTATATATTTTTATTAATACTCTGATTATAACACTTCCTTGTATCATGATATTTTATGCCCCTGCCTTCCTCTCATTATAGCCTGGAGTTCCCTCAAGGGCAAGGGTCTCTTGGTTAATTTCTGTATCCTCAGTTTGGGGCACAAAGTAAGTTAGCATTTAAGAAATGATAGCTGAATGAATGAGTGGTAATTAGGTCAGCCCCCAGAGCACCTGTATTAAGGGAGAGGATAATCTTATTCTTAATGATTAAGATGAAAATGAATATATATAATTTATATATATATATATATATATACATATATATATATATATATAATGCTTATTTTCAGTTGATGATTTCTTTCTCCTTAAGGTTTGGTATTTATTGCCAGGACGGTCTTTCAGCAACACTGTTCTAATGGTGTTACTTCACTGCTTAAAAAGGATCAGTGGTTCCCCATTGCCTGAAGCTAAAAGTTGAAAATTCCTCAGCCAATTAGTCAGGACCCTTCACAACCTGTCTACAACCTATGTCTTCACCCTTATCCACACATCCTATGCTCCAACTACGACACCCCTTATACGCTAGTAGTATACCTCTGACCTTTCTATATGCCTCTCTGTGGACCTGGAAGGTTTCCTGGCCCCGTCACATCTATCCTGACAGGTGACCTTGTGTTTGTTCTTCAGGCTCAGCTCAATTATCATCTCTGGGACCACTCTTTGCTCCCCTAGACGAAGTCTCCTGTACTATGTATATACCCCAATTATGGCCTGAAAACATTGCATTTATGTTATCTGTTTACACGGCTAGAAGGAGAGATCTATCAGGCAGGGACCTTAACTTAACTTGTTTTAGGATTCCCAGAGCCTTTAGAGTAAGTTCCAGCATGAAGCAGACTTTCTGTAAACTCTTGCTAAATCTGATTAAAATGCTTATTGAAAGATCCTTTCCATACATGTTCAGTCTCCAACTCCAGTCTTGCTCCAGTCCAAATCTCTTCAGATGACAGGGTTATCTCTTTTCTTAGGCTCCATACCTAGCCCAGAGTAGGCTCTTAGTGAAAGACCTAGAATCAGATTCTGGCTGGAGGTGAAAATAGGATGGCACAGCAATTGGGTTTTCTTCTAAACTTCTACTTTCTTCCCATGGACATACTGATAGAAAATTTGAAAAGGAATGAACACAGTTTCAATCAGGGTTATATTCCTGTCACCTTAAGTAAGGAAGAGAAGGAAATTAAATGAGAGAAAAGGGAAAACCCAGGCATGGGGGGGTGGGGGCAGTAGATGGAGGAAATCTGTCATCTAAAGTCAAAAGGAGCAAAGTTATAAATAGACTTCTGTCCCTTGGGAAGTTACTAGAAAAGTAACTAGGTTCAATTGATTTAATGACTACTTTTCTGAGAGTTCACAGAACTCCTGATCCTTATTTAGAGGCTAAGAGAGAGTTTACAAAATGCAGACATAGAATGGTATAGGACAAGAGCCTAGGTAGAACAAGGTTATGACCTAGGCCTAGATCCTGGCTTTGCCATTGACACACTTGGGCAAGTTTCTTACCCTCTTGCACTTCACTGTCCCCATCTTCAAAATAAATAAATTGGCTACTTGACATTACAGAATGAGATAGAAGTGCCTTCTAAGGATTTGGGCTTACTTCTTGGGCTGCAATCCACGGGCCTACAAGCCCCTGTGCTTGCCCAGCTTCAAGACCGAATAAAGTGTGCAGAGTCAGCGACAGAGACATCAGTGGTTTAATGGATGGGGGATCTTACATGTCTGAAGCAAGGTGCTGGAGCAGCACCACACCGTGTGGGGTGGAAGGTGGGCAGGACGTGGCAGCAGGCCTCGCTCCTAGGGGTAAAGGGGAGGTTGCCAGTTATAGTGGGAATTGACGTCAGGTTAACTCACCAGTTACCAGGGAAACTAGCAGAGGGGAACGCCCCACACAGCCCCTTTGATAAGAACAGTCACTAGCTGGGGCCTGGGGCAAGTATGTAGGAAAGTCAGTCATGTTAGTAGGGTGTAGGTAAAGCAGGCACTGGTCGACTCAGGGATGTACAGAAAGCAAGAGAACAGCCATCTTGAGTGGCCTGACCATACACTTCTCAGAGATCTCTCATCTTGGGGTACAGGGTTCAGTTTTACATGACCTCCAAACTCCATTTCTGAGAAGATACCTGGAGTTGACCTGACCGTAGTCAATGAACTGACTCATACAAGGCAAAATCACAGGAAATGGATGTAATAACAAAGGGTTTTTTGTTTGTTTTTTGTATTTTTAATTCCAGAACAAATATAATCCCCAAACAGCTGAGGAGTTGTTAGCTGAACAACAATTTCTCTCTTGCTCAGAAAAATTCATTCTGGAAGCCAAATTAATCACAAAATTGCTTGATGAAAACACAGACCGGACAAAGGACATTAGATGAACTTAATGAATTCTTCCTTTCCCCAAACTGCCTCAACTAAAATGGAGTGAAAAGGAGGGTCAGGGTAACCTATTTATTTTCTCTGTCCCTGAGACACTACCATGGATACAATGAGCACTTTCAGCTCTAGGTCCTGTTTTTTTCCAGTGTTCATACAGAATCCCCACCCACCCTTCTGTGTTATTTCTGCAGATGAGCTAATCTTGTTGATGAGCCTTCTAGAACTTCTTTAATATCCTATCAGACCTCTTGAAATTCCACCTTAATTAGATTTTTGATTTCTGTGAGGCTCTGTTCTTTCCTACTTTGATTAGTGAGAGCTTCTATCCCCTTAAGGACTTCTCCAGATGGCTAATCTAGTACATGCTGATTTTACTGAGCAAAATCTCAGAGGAACCTTTGCTTTGGGTAGAGGGAAAGGAGGAAGAGGGTCTCACTTTGCCCCTACTCCCATGTACAAAGAGCTCTGCTCTCTCCCCTGATAGAAATTGGAGTGAGCTCAAGGGACTCTGGAAGATTCAGGGGATTTGCAGATGCATTTTATTTCTGTTGAGGTTATTGATTTGAGAAGTTTGGTAACCAAAGTGTTGCATTATTATCAAGGTGAAATACTATTTCATAGGAAAAGCCTTAGGCCTCGCTGAAGTTGCTTTCATGGTGAGGCAGTATTGGTGAGAATACTGTTCAAAGAGAAGTTATCCTCTCCTTCTTTCCCCTGCACTCCTCTCCTCTACTTTCCTTTTTATTTCTACTTCTTCCTCTCTCATCTTCTCTTCCTTCTTTCTTCTCCCATTTTCCTCTCCTTCTCTCCTTTATCTTCTTCTATTCTCTCCCTCAAGCTGGGAGATGGGATAGATATTAGGACTAAGTGCTAAGGTAAACCTGAGCCTGAGGTTATAACTGGCTGTAGCACTTTGAGTTGCAGAGAGAAGAGGGGGAGGGGGAGGGGAGGAGAAGAGGGAGAAGGAGGAGAGGGAGGGGGAAGAGGAAGAGGGCGAAGAGGTGGAGGGGGAAGGGGGAGGGGAGGAGGAGAGGGAGAAGGAGGAGAGGGAGGGGGAAGAGGAAGAGGGCGAAGAGGTGGAGGGGGAAGGGGGAGGGGAGGAGGAGAAGGAGGCAGAGGAGAAGTAGAAGAAAAGAGGGCTATAGAAAACAAATGAAAATGGATTTGAAGCTTTCATCAGATCTCCTCCCATGAAAGCACAAAGATTTTGGACTTTATATCTAACCCTCTTCCAAGGCCTCTGCCCCGACCAGGATAAAGCTTATCTACCCAAAACACTGTGTTGCAGTTTCTGCTCTTCCTGGAAATATCTGCTGCTAAGAAAAGCTTTGCTGACATCCAAAGGCAAAACCATACTGTCAATGGGTTCACAGATGACTTCCTCCCTCTGCATCCAAGATGGAGTCCCCCCCGTACACTTCTTCCTGAGCAGTGCCAAGAGTCCGGTGTGCCCATTTAGTTTTTAGTTCAGATGAGACTATCTCAGTCCTACCTTAGTTGATCAGGCCTAGAGCTGAAGAGTGATGTTCTTATCCATCAGACAACCTGAGGCAAAAGCGCTTCATCTCTGCAGGCTTCAACTTTCTAACAGGAAGATGGGGTCATGGACTAGTTAATGTCTCCAAGCTATAAGAGCTCTTAGGGAACAAATATCCCCACTTCCTTGTTATACAGATGAGAATACTGAGACTGAACAAAATTTAAAAATCCATGCGGGAAAGGGATTAATTTATGCCTGGCACATAGTAGACACTTACTAAATGCCAGCTCCTTTCTGTGCCATTTAAAGAACTTTTAGCAGGAATGGCTCTAAAAGCAAAGGGATTCCTCAAGTTGCATCCAGTGCTGTTCCTGCATACTACACTGCCTCCAGATGGCTATTAACCCTAGTCAGGTGGACTATGTACATCTCTGGCTCTTTTTTACCTCCTGACCTTTGAAATTCCTTTCAACCCATGGCTGAATCCTTCTCATCCTTCAGGTGTTAAAATATCCTTTTCATGGGATGGCCCCCCTTCCAACCCAAGAGTAGCTCTCCTTATCCCTTTTCTCTCACATAGTAAAAACCGTACTGATTTTTTTCACAGTATATTGCTTCCTACCATTTGGAATAATTTAATTTTGAGTCAATTTACATGTTTATTGCTGGTCACCTCCCTGGTTCTGGACACTGCATTTTGTGACTGTGAGCTCTGTGAGAAAAACAGAAACTGTGTTTTATTCATTGATATATTAGCTAGTGCTTAGTACCTGGCACATGGTAGGAGACATTAAATAATATTTAGTGAGTAAATGACTGCTGCCTCTGACCCAACATAAGTCAGGATGAGAGAAGTTGACATTACTGGGGTCAGTGTTATGCTTAGGCTGAAATGGAGAAGTTGAAGTCATGGAAAGGCCAAACAGCTATTAAGTTGGATGGACATGAGGCTCCACCAAGAGCAGAGCTCAAGCTCTGGGCATGGAGGGACCATTAGTTGAGTGTAGTTGAGCAGTTTAGTAGGGAAAGAGGCTGCCTTACGGACCACTGCTCTGGGCCTCAACATCCTCAAATATAAAACAAAGGTCATAATCTTTGCCCTGCCTACACTACAAGGCTGTTGTCAGATCTGATGTAATAACAGATGTGAAGAAGGAAAGTAGGATGGTGTGGGAACTCATGAGTGGGTGGCTTATCTGCCACCACCCCTAGCCCACGCTTGGCCTGAGGTGGCCTCTGTAACCGCCTCCCCAGCGGTTACTCACTGCAGAGTCATTGTGAAAGGGAAGTCCCAGCAACAACAGTCTGGACTTCTAGCCCATACCTCCTCAGTTGCTCAAGAATGACAGTTGGCTTTTGCATCAGTCCCTCTGTACCATTCTTCCTCCATCCTACCCCCATACTACCTCCCCAAAGCCTATGTGTGGTAATTTCCAAGCTGGTATTTCCCCACTTCTGTGGCAATATTCTGGTCTCTCAGAGTCTCAGGGACCCTGGGATGGGGACCTCAGGTGATGGAGGTGGGAGAAGCCAGGTTTTCTGAAACCCTCAACATGACACTTGGCCTGTCTGGGAACATGTCTATCAGGCCATCCTGCCTTCCCCTGAACTACTTATACCTTTTGGAGTTTAGGTTAATTTGACAACTTGGATTGGTCTTCTTAGGGCCCAGCATTGGTAATTCAGCTTAGATCAGATCAGATCCCATAATTGGTAAACAGGTTAGAAGCCTAGGTTTAGCTATTCTTATCTCTACCTCACTCCCATATCATTAATCACAGGAATTATGTTGATCATGTTGGAGGGTAAGAAGGGGAAGACACACATCTTTGGCAATGTCCTCTTCATATTTTTTTATTCATTAATTTACAAACACATGAGTACTTACTCTGAGTCAGGTCCCTGTTTAGTGGGGAAGATAGCCAAATAAACAGAATTGTTCAATTAGTACAAAGTGCTAATCACTATGATATATTCAAGTGTAATATGTAATACAATATGTATAAGCTATATTATAGTATATATAATATGTAATATAGTATGTATAAACTACAGTGGCAAAACAGAAGTGATTAACTTCCTGGGGAGGGCAGGAGCAGTTTCACAGAGAAGAAACTTTTAAATCAGACTTGAAGGATAAATAAGATGATAGCAGGCAGTTTACGGGTAGGGGTGGGAAGAAGAGCATCATAGGCATTCTAGAAGAGTATCCTAAAACACATGTGCAGAAATGTAGATGAAGCAGGTAATTTTGGGTGACTAAAATTCTGTGTGGTTTGATCACAAAATTTATGTTGAGGAGTGGCAGGAGATGAAACTGGATAGATGTGCAGGTCCAAATCACTGAGAACATAGAATGTCATGCTGAGTTTAGAATTTGTCCCCCAAATAATGGAAAGTTATTGAAGGGAATACTAAAATTTATTTAGTAACTTCCTGAAGTATATTTTCTGAACCCAGATGCGAACAAACAGTCTAACAAATGTGTATGTAATTATGGGAGCAATAAGACCAAACTTTTAGACCTGAAGTTATGCTGGGAAATCTGAAATCTATGTCTACCATATTTATGATTATCACTGCCTAAAGATAGAATGTCCATTTTTGGATCAAAGATCTATAAATATAGATCAAAATTTTATTTTGTATACTTGTTTCCAGAAAACCAAACTTTCTCAAAGAATCAAATATTAGCCAAACAGGAGAAAAGAGACAGTTCAGCAAGAAAAATAAGATTCTGGTAGCAAGAAGACAATAAGGGGTTGCCAAGAAACTCTGAAATTCTAGTCCTAGGGGTGAAGGAATTGGAACCTGGCGGAACAGGTATAGATACTAGATGGTAATCAATATCTTGACCCCTCTCACCACACATCCTTCTTCTCAAAACTACCTTATTTATGTGTCTCTTTATGCAGCTATTCTTTATGTATTTAAAACTAAAAGGAGGACTAGATTCAGTCCAAACTCTGAGGAACAGTATTATGAGCTGAGTTGTGTCCTATAAAATTCATATGTTGAACCCCCACTACCTCAGAATGTGATTGTATTTGGATATAGGGCTTTTAATGAGGTAATTAAGTTAAAATGTGGCCATTGGGATGGGCCCTAATCCAATCCGCCTGGTATCCTTATAAGAAGAGGAAATTTGGACACAAAATGAGACACCAAGAATGTGTACACATGGAGGAAAGACCATGTGAGGACACAGTGAGAAGGTGGCCACCTCCAAGACAAAAGAGAGGCCTCAGGAGAAGCCAAAACTGCTGACACCTTAAAGTTCTAACCTCCAGAACTATAAGGAAATATTTTTTGTTTGTTTTTTAAGCCACCCAGTCTGAATTGTTTATTATGGCAACCCTAAAAAACTAATACAGGCAGAGACCAATTTTTTTTTTAGTCCACTGTCCACTGATGTCTCTCTCAGGGCATTATGAGTCCCTGGCAAAGGGAGACCTTCTTAGTAGTCTGGTAAAATCTCTCTCCTCCTCTTTAAGCACTATGACCAGGCCACCTCATTGGCAGCAGCACCTAAGCAATGAGGCCAGTTTCCTTTCTCTTCTACTTCAGGTCTGGACAAGGCATCACATGATTTTGTCACAGGCATATTTTGTCCCACTGTGAGGTCTCCATAAACAGTCAGAAACAGGATAGTCATGGCAGGAGTAGCATAGCTGGGAGGTCCCACCAACTCTTAGGTAAAGCCAAATGGAAAGGCAGAAAAGTCTTGCATTATTATTCAAGAGAGTTTCTGTGTTCAGCTCTGCTCATAACTAATTGTGTAACTCTTAAACACAACCCTTAGTCTCTCTAAACCTTGGCTTTCTCATCAATAAACAGGTGACAATGTGTATCTCACTGGACTCTTACAGAGACTAAATGAAATGATATGCAGGGACTTCCCTGGTGGCGCAGTGGTTAAGAATCTGCCTGAGCAACTAAGTCTGTGCACCACAACAACTGAGCCTGCACTCTAGAGCCCACGAACCACAACTACTGCACCCATGTGCCAAAACTACTGAAGCCCGCGCACCTAGAACCCGTGCTCCACAACAAGAGAAGCCACCACAATGAGAAGCCTGCACACTGCAACGAAGAGTAGCCCCTGCTGGCCACAACTAGAGAAATCCTGTGCACAGCAACTAAGACCCAACACAGCCCTAAATAAATAAATAAATAGTAAAGCCTCTTTATAATAAAATCAGACTTGTTTAACCTTTCAAAAGAAATGGTATGTAAGAGCTGATTATTATAAATTCTGGAGGAGTTGAACTTTGTATAGTTATCGTGAAGGTGTGCCAAATCCCACAAGGATCACATCCTCCAACCAACCCCATCTCCTCTACTTGCTCCTACAGAGGTCAAATTAGACCAAATTTGATTGTTTGGAAAATGAATCAAACATAATCAACAATAAACATATGAGCTCAGCCTTTTGCAGAAAGAGTTGAGCCTGAAAAAGGGATTTGGACACATATTACTGGTGTGATGGAACTCGAATGTGTCCCAAGTCTCGATGAAAGGACCAGGTTGTGTCCCAAGTCCAGTGTTTAGGAAGACATAGCAGGAATGGAATTTAGTATATAGAAAACAGTAACCTATTCAATTATGTTGTAATTTGGCTGAAGTTACTGTTGTGTTGTCACAACAGACAGGAGGTTGAGGGGGATAGTCTCCTTTGAGGCTAGAGAAAGAGGAGACAAAAACAAAAGAATGTGTTGATGTGCTGCTGACACTATCCAAGGAGAAGGGCCACTGATGAGATGTGGCTTAGAGGAAGCATGTGTAATACAGCTTTGGGATTTCGGTGGACAGTGAGCTCAGTATGCATCAATTGTGAAATGTGGTGGCCAAAAAGTCAGACTACAGAATGTTTTCCCTTATGGGCACCACACTCTGAGAGGAACATTGACAAACTGGGACAGCCAAGGCCCCCACATTTCCCTAGAGGGGCTATGGGTTCAAACCTCTCCCTGGAGCAGCCCTAACTTCCAAGATCACTACAGCCCAGCCCTTATCACAGCCTAGCCTCAAACCATATTGTGAAGCTTGCATCAGCCAGAGAGCCATGAGTCCTGGAGAATTTGAAGTCTTATATTCTTCTGCTTCTTAAGTTTTAAGGTCTTAAAATGATGAGTCAATTAAAGTAAAGGCCATTCTATTTTGTTATAAAGCATCATAAATAGAAACTATTTAGGCCAATGCTGCCTATCACAACCCAAACTGTTTTCTGTGCTAGGAAGACTTTCTTAGGTCCCAAGCCTAGATGGGTTTCTCAGTCAAGCATGGAAAGGCTGGAAATGTGGGAGTAGAGACCAGATGAAATGGACAACTTCTCCAAATTTTTTGGATTTCCTCATACAACTCTTAGGAGCAATTCTTGCTCAGGATTGTGGTTTTCCTCACAGTGGATGGTGTCTCTCCAATGGATCATAAGAGTTTGATGGATCACACTCTGGGCCCACACTTTATCTTCCATTCCATGTTTCTTGAGGTTGAAGGTGGTTTCTCAGTGCATAGCATGACAGAAGTGGCAAGCATCCTTGAACATGCTGTTACTGTCTTCTTGAGAGTAAGTACAAAACAGTCTGAGGTGCTCTTATCATCCTCTGTCATTATACTGCCTGTTGTTGTGATTGATGTTCTTGTTCGTGTTGATATTGTTGCTCCTGTTTTTAAGCATCTTGATATTCTTGCCATTGCTCTGAGTTTTGATGTTGCTAATATCATTGCTCTTGCTGGTGTTGATAGTGCTATAATGGAGTACACAGTCCTACTGGATTTCCACAAGTCACAGTTTCCCTAGTTTCTGCAGAAAACATTTGGTTTACCCATCACATATTTCTCCTGGCTTTCCTAGAAGGATTCCAGCAGTGGACTTGTGCCGGGGATACAGAGGATAGTCTTTTCCTCGTTTTTGGCCAAAGATTAATAGTGAAGTGCTAGATTCTCTATTCACCCAGTACTTTTATAGCTAACTTTATTTCATAAAGCATACTTTTCAAGCAGACTGTGATCCTAGAGCTAATGAGAAAGAGCCTTAGAAGGTGATTGTCTTCAGGAGATGAGAGATCCTTTCCCATTGCTTCTGGCTCTTTGAATGGGAGCACTGCTACTCATCCTTTCTCTATTGCAGCCTACCTAATGGCCCACCAGCCTGGATTCCTCAATCCTTTTAGTCAAGGTACTTTTCTCTTACAGCACTTATAATTATTTGTAACTATTTAATTAATAGTTTAATTAATATCTTTCTACCCATTTAACTGATCATAATTTTCATGAGGGCAGGAGTTATATCTCTTTTGCTCAACATTATATATTCTGGAGTCTGGAAGATAGCAGGTGTTCAACAAATAGTTGAAAAAAGAATCAATGGATATTAAGAAAAGTCCACTTGCCTCTTAACATTGAAAATGCTAACACAAGCTAACATTGTGTACATTTATTTAGTGGCATTTTATATATAAACCTCTAATGTGATTCAAAAAAAAAAGATAAACCAAAATGGAAGTATCAGCAAAAGGATTTGAACAGGCATTTCACGGAAAAGGAAAAACAGATGTTTGTTAAATATATAGAGGATCTGCTGGGTCTGCTGTGGCTTGGACCTAAGGATGGGCACCTCTCCAAGACTGTGACCTTGGCACGGGAAGCAGGCCCTGCACTCTGTCTTGAGTGCTCCTCATAGAGACCCACAGCAAATGGGCGGGTGCTGCCCTGGGTGAGGGAGCCTGGGCTGGGGCACGAGGTCTGAGAAAAAGATGGTGGAATAGAAGGACCTGAGATCACCTCCTCTCACAAAAACACCAAAATCACAACTACCTGCTGAACAATCATGGACAAAAAGGACTGTAACCTACCAAAAAAGATATTCTACTTCCAAAGACAAAAAGAAGCCACAACGAGATGGTAGGAGGGGTGCATCTGTGATACAATCAAATCCCATACCCACTAGGTGGGCGACCCACAGACTGAAAAATAATTATATTGCAGAGGTTCTCCCACAGGAGTGAGCGTTCTAAGCCCCACATCAGGCTCCCAAGCCTAGGGGGTCTGGCATCAGGAGGAGGAGCCTCCAGAGCATTTGGCATTTTTTTTAACATCTTTATTGGGGTATAATTGCTTTACAATGGTGTGTTAGTTTCTGCTTTATAACAAAGTGAATCAGTTATACATATACATATGTTCCCATATCTCTTCCCTCTTGCGTCTCCCTCCCTCCCACCCACCCTACCCCATTCCTCCAAGCGGTCACAAAGCACCGAGCTGATCTCCCTGTGCTATACGGCAGAACCTAGGGGTAGGACAGGAATAAAGACACAGACCTACTAGAGAACGGACTTGAGGATATGGGGAGGGGTAAGGGTGAGCTGTGACAAAGCGCGAGAGAGAGGCATGGACATATATACACTGCCAAATGTAAGGTAGATAGCTAGTGGGGAGCATTTGGCTTTGAAGGCCAGTGGGCCTTGATCAGAGGAACTCCACAGGACTGAGGGAAGCAGAAACTCCACTGTTGGAGGACACACACAAGGTCTCATGTACACTAAGACCCAGGATAAAAAACAGTGACTTCATAGGAGCCTGGGCCAGACGTACCTGGTGGACTTGGAGAGTCTCCTAGGGAGATGGGGGGCAGCTGTGGTTCACTGCAGGGACAAGGACACTGGTGGCAGAGGTACTGGGGAGTACTCACTGGCATGAGCCATCCTGGAGACTGCCATTTTGACACCAAGACCTGGCCCCACCCAATAGCCTATAGGCTCCACTGCTGGGATGCCTCTGGCCAAAAAACCAACAGGGCAGGAATGCAGCCCTACCCACCAGTGGACAGGATGCTTAAAGTCTTCCTGAGCCCACAGCTGCCTCTAAACACACCCCTTGACATGGCCCTGCTCACCAGAGGCACAAGACCCAGCTCCACCCACTAGTGGGCAGGCACCAGTACCTCCCACCAGGAAGCCTGAACAAGCCTCTTAGACCAACCTCACCCACCTGTCCAGCCTGTCCACCTCCAGGACATTTCTCCCCCAAAATGTGTGGTTTCCTGTCAGTCTGGAGGTTCCTACTTTTCTTTGTCTGCCCATGGACCCCCGCTGTTTACAAGAGGCATGCTTTCCTGTCACCTGGCCCCTGCCCCCCCTTTCTCTGCTCATATCTAGCTATCTGCCTGCTGTAACAAATCTGCTAACATTCTGATAAACATGAGTTGATTAACTAAGACGATTATTTAGTTAACCATTGGTTAAATTATTTATTGCACAAGCTAAAGTCTACCCTGTGGACTGGGACAATTCATTCCAGATTCAAGAAATTTGACCTGTTGTCACACCAGTATTTACTTAGATTTGGAAAATCGGTTCACTAGAAGTATATACCTAAGTGTTGTGCTAAAGCTATCTGACTGCCATGAAAGAAGTGTCTGTTCTTGAAAAAACTAAGATAGAATTGAAAAGATATCTATCCCTGAATACTAAAAGATCAGTGAAAAGACATTCTAAGATTTCATGCTAACTGCAATCATGTTGTTATGTATCCTGGAGTGTTTAGCGAAGGCTTTGTGGAAAACATAGGACTTTGAATTAATCCTCCAAATATCTGTATAGGTACAGAGAAATAAAAACCGGCTGGTGTTGGGAGTAGGGGAAGCAGCTTAAACCAATATATAAAGATTGAAATGAACCTAATATATTAGGATAACTGATTGGGCCAAGGGGTGAAAGCAAGAGGTGAGAGGCCCTGAATGTTGAAATTAAAAGCAAGATAACGTGGACAGTGCTTTAGTATACAGGCTCTAGAATCTACTACTTGGATTCAAATCTTGCTTTTCTAAACAGTTTGACTTTGGAAAAATAACCTAACCTTCCTGGGCTTCAGTTTCCTCATCTGTTAAAAAACGTTATTGATGCTACACACATGCTTCATAGTGTTTTGTAAGGATTTATAAGGAATTTATAAATGTTTATGGCTTGGTACCACATGAGGACATGTGGGAGTCTCAGCATAGAGGAGATGAGATCTCTCTTAGAGATGGATACATACACATAGAGTGATGAGATATAAGACACAAAAAGACAGAGCATTTAGAGAACAGTAGCAGATCCCTGAGGTCCATGCCCTGAGGTTAGGAGGTGCAAACAGAGAGAGTCAGTTATGAAGGAGAAGCATCTAAAGGCAGAAGAATGTCTAAAGATCACTGAACAAATTTCAAGCACTGTTTTATCTGGTGGGGGAAAATAAGTCAATTTCTTGGTATGTTTCCTGTTCCTGGAGTCCTAGGCCTAAATGCTGCTCGACTGGCCCTGAGTAAGAATGACC
The DNA here is from genome assembly GCF_949987515.2 of Delphinus delphis. NCBI lineage: Eukaryota > Metazoa > Chordata > Mammalia > Artiodactyla > Delphinidae > Delphinus > Delphinus delphis. Next base: position 73,953,881 of record NC_082704.1, read on the forward strand.
TTTGTTGATATTTTGGTTCAGAATGTAAATGTGTTATACTGGTCACAGCCACAGCTCAACGTGGCTTCTCTGGGTCCTAAGAACATAAGTCTGAAGAAAATGTGCAGGAAATGGAAATTGACTTTGAGGTATTTTAAATTAAAGTGTTGTTAATGAATCTTCAAAAACCTTGAGGCTTTAGTGTTCTTTTGATTATATTTCTTGACAGGAACTAGATGGTTATCAACAGTACTGAACTTGGAATCCTGTTCTGCCTCCTTCCCTTAGCATGGAGCAAGTCAGTCTCTGAACCTTTGTTTCTTCTGGAAAACAAAGAGCTGAACTTGCCTCTTAACATCCCTCTTAGGATTGTTGAAGACCCCAGTGGTTGTGAGAGGACTTCGCTCATGGTAAGCCCCAGGCTAATAATTATTTACCTGAGATTGGACTAGATGTTTGGAATATCTCTCATTGTTTTTGAATTTCTTTCTCCACATTGGCCTCTTCTCAATTTTGATCAACATCAGGACACCTGGAAGGTAGGAAATCAGTGTTTGGTCCCCTTTTGGCCCTGGGCTTACACTGTGTCTCTGGATAAGTTTAAAAATAATTTGCTTTAATCCTTATCAAACCACCACTGGCACTTTTCACAGAACTAAAACAAAAAATTTCACAATTTGTATGGAAAAGCAAAAGACCCTGAATAGCCAAAGCAATCTTGAGAGAGAAAAACGGAGCTGGAGGAATCAGGCTCCCTGACTTCAGACTATACTACAAATCTACAGTAATCAAAACAGTACAGTACTGGCAATAAAACAGAAATATAGATCAGTGGAACAGGATAGAAAGCCCAGAGATAAACCCACACACATATGGTCACCTTATCTTTGATAAAGGAGGCAAGAATATACAGTGGAGAAAAGGCAGCCTCTTCAATAAGTGGTGCTGGGAAAACTGGGCAGGTACATGTAAAAATATGAAATTAGAACACTCCCTAACACCATACACAAAAACAAACTCAAAATGGGTTAAAGACCCAAATGTAAGGCCAGAAACTATCAAACTCTTAGAGGAAAACATAGGCAGAACACTGTATGACATAAATCACAGCAAGATCCTTTTTGACCCACCTCCTAGAGAAATGGAAATAAAAACAAAAATAAACAAATGGGACCTACTGACACTTAAAAGCTTTTGCACAGCAAAGGAAACCATAAACAAGACCAAAAGACAACTCTCGGAATGGGAGATAATATTTGCAAATGAAGCAACTGACAAAGGATTAATCTCCAAAATTTACAAGCAGCTCATGCAGCTCAATATGAAAAAACAAACAACCCAATCCAAAAATGGGCAGAAGACCTAAATAGACATTTCTCCAAAGAAGATATACAGACTGCCAACAAACACATGAAAGAATGCTCAACAACATTAATGATTAGAGAAATGCAAATCAAAACTACAATGAGATATCCTCTCACACTAGTCAGAATGGCCATCATCAAAAAATCTACAAATATTAAATGCTGGAGAGGGTGTGGAGAAAAGGGAACCCTCTTGCACTGTTGGTGGGAATGTAAATTGATACAGCCACTATGGAGAACAGTATGGAGTTTCCTTAAAAAACTACAAATAGAACTACCATACGACCCAGCAATCCCACTACTGGGCATATACTCTGAGAAAACCATAATTCAAAAAGAGTCATGTACCAAAATGTTCATTGCATCTCTATTCACAATAGCCAGGACATGGAAGCAACCTAAGTGTCCATCGACAGGTGAATGGATAAAGAAGATGTGGCACATATATACAATGGAATATTACTCAGCCATAGAAAGAAACAAAACTGAGTTATTTGTAGTAAGGTGGATGGACCTAGAGTCTGTCATACAGAGTGAAGTAAGTGAGAAAGAGAAAAATAAATACCGTATGCTAACACATATATATCGAATCTAAGGAAAAAAAAAAGGTCATGAAGAACCTAGGGGCAAGATGGGAATAAAGACAGAGTCCGACTAGAGAATGGACTTGAGGATATGAGGAGGGGGAAGGGTAAGCTGTGACAAAGTGAGAGTGGCATGGACATATATACACTACCGAACATAAAATAGGTAGCTAGTGGGAAACAGCTGCATAGCACAGGGAGATCAGCTCTGTGGTTTGTGACCACCTAGAGGGGTGGGATAGGGAGGGTGGGTGGGAGGGAGACACAAGAGGGAAGAAATATGGGAATATATGTATATGTATAACTGATTCACTTTGTTATAAAGCAGAAACTAGCACACCATTGTAAAATAATTATACTCCAATAAAGATGTTAATAATAGTAATAATAATTTTCTTGTTATTTTTTGATCTGCCTGACAAATGAACGAAACAGCTTAGTTAGTGTGTATCTGGGGGTGTGGGTGGGTGGCAATAACTTAGAAAACATATTTGACTATAAGCTTCAGAAATTGTGTAAATAAAGAGGTTAAAGTCCAAAGTACTCTGCCTGGCACACAAAGGCTGCTACAATCTGGCTGAAGACCCCACTCCTTCTTCCACCCCTTTACCCTTTCTCTGAAAATGCCGTATCTTTTCCTCAAGCCTTATTGCTTGCTGGTCCCTTGTCCTGAACTCACCTCCCTTTCCCCCTTTTCTCTGACAGGTAAATTACCCTACGTCCTTGGTGACCCAGCACATTCAATATGATGCTATCAATGCTTTAATCACATTGGGTTATAATTATTATATGTCTGCCTGTACTGAGAGAGAGACTGGGAGTTCCCTCTAAGGTGGGATCTATTCATCTCCAGGTCTTAACACCGTCACTGGTACAGACTAGTCACTTGGCATTTGTGGAAAGAAAGAAAGGGAAAAGAGAGAGTATGGAAAAGGAGAGGAGAGAATGAGGAAAGACACCTGGAAGGAACCCAGAATTCTACGTCAAGTGATAAGGTTTGAATTCCATTCCAGCCTCTTTTTAACTGAGTGATATAGAGCAAATTACTTCAACTTTCTAAGCCTCAATTTCCTTATCTGTAATATTGGGTGAATACAGTCTAGTCCTGTCTGCTTCACTTACTTCATTCTACCATGGAACAAGAGAAGGAGAGAAAGGAAGTAGAGATGAGAGAGAAAGAAGAGAATGACATAAAAGAAAACTGCAACTTGCGAGAAAAGGGGAACAGTTTAAAGATGGGGTTGAGTGCCTCTGCTTGTAGGAAGAATAAAGACCACTAGAGGGCAATATTATGACAATAACAATTTCCCCAGTAGTACAGGGAACAGCCCACAGCTGGAATGGGCCAAGTCACACAGGAATTAGTACTGCTGAAGGGAGCCTCAGTCAGAACTTTAGAGTCCCCTGTTAAACTGGTATGTCATGTCCTGGGTGGTTGTCACTACATATATGGGCCACAGCTGCCTTAGTGTTCACAGCTGGAAAGAATGATTCATTATTTATTTGTTGAAAATAAGGCCATCCTTCATGAAATTTTTGGCATCTATCACAATTATGATGGTTTGAGTTCTCACAAGCACGCTAGAATGCCACTCTTCTGTCATCTCACAGCAGGGTCTTGGGTCTGTCTTCCTGTCTCTGAGGCTGTCTCATGTCACTGCCCAAACTTTCAGTGCCTCCTCAGCCCCATTCCCACAATCCTTTCCATCAAGCACACCTTGGATTACAGTACTTACGTGCTCAGAAGCCACAAGTAACTCTTCATTGCCTACAGAAGGAAGTTAAAAACCCTTAGCCTGGTACTCGAAATTTACTATAATCTGTTCCCAAAGAACTTTTTCTTGTGTCACTCCTTACCTTTTCATCAACCTGCATGGAATGGCCAAGCTGAACTGCTCCCCAGTCTCTGAACATAACCCCTCCCTGCCTAATTCTATTGGCTTTACTTGGCTCCTTCCATTGGAATACTCCCCAAGATGAGACTCTAATAATCTTTAATAACATTGTTACATAACATTTTTTCCCATGGAACCTCCTTTAATTCCACTAGTCACAAGTTACCAGAAGCTAGAATCTCCTCTGTGATTTATATACGCCTCTCACTTATATTACATTTGTTTCATTCATTCACTTATTCATTTATTCTTTTGTTTAGCATATATTTATTGGGCATTTATTATGTGCCAAGTGCCATGAAAAGAGCTCAGAAATTACCAAGGCTTAGTCATGGCCCTCCAGAAGCTAAGTGTCCACCTGGAGAATGACAGATATATCACAAAATCTTAGTAGTATATGTGTTATGTGATAATAGAGGTATACAAAAGGACTGAGATAACTAGGTTAGAGCCAGATAAGAGTTAAGATATGTCTTAGGATAAATTTTCTTCAAATACTTAGCATGTTAACATGTGTTTAGTGAATCACTCAATCAGTAGAAAATGTCATTTGAATGAATATTTGAATTGGAGAGGGCTGATAATTTGTGAATTGGGCCAAGGATTCCAAGTGATATAAGGAGGACAATTACAGTAAACATCCATTTTTCCTACTAGATGTGAAGTTGTTTCAGAGCAAAAATTGTCTTATCCAATTATGTCTCCACAGCACATGAAATAGAGTCTTTGTTATTGGAAATATATGCATTTGTAGTGTTCCAAAGTTGGAGGGGCCTTAAGGATCATCTAGCCCTTGTTCTACAAATGAGGAAAAGGAAATTCTAAGAAATGAGGTGGTTTGCTCAGAGTCATCCTCCTTGTTAGTATAAAAGTTAAGACTGTGAACTCAAAGTTCAGTGCACTTCCTCTACATCTCATACTTCAAAACCTTCAACAGTCCTCATCATAGCTGAGATCTCCCCCTCAACAGTAAAGATCTGACATAACTCCAGCATATTGGTTTCAGAAGGAACACTAAGAAAGATCTAGATCCCATTATATGCATGGGGAGAATGAGACCGAAAGCGGAGAAGTGACTAGCTAAAGATCTGGAGCCAGATCTGGGGCAGAACCTACAAGATATTTGTTGAGTAGAATTGAATATATTCCCTGTCATCAAGGCACCCTGTCTTACATCAGCTAACAAATGATTACCCTTCACTTTAGAGAATAAACAGGCCCCCAATTGACATCATTCGTCATTTAGTCTTAATCTCGAACATGTATACTTTTGCAAAAGTTACCTCATAGCCTGGAACATTTGCCTTAGCAACAAGCATAATTACCAATGAGCTGCTCTGAGACCTCTAAGCAATTTGTAACTACCCACTTCCTCTGCTTGGCTCTTCTTCCTTGCTACTGCCAAGGGGGAAGGGCAAAGAATAGGAAAGGAAGGGAAAGGAAAGGAAAGGAAAGAAAAGGAAAGGAAAGGAAAATTATAATTTCCAGACAGTGTTTTTCTTTGTGGAAGTTGAAAGGCCATTTTTCACAAGTTCTTAGAGCAGAGGGCATTGAGGCTGAGCTGCACAAAGGGAGAGCAGCTGGGCAACAGGATCTACCAGCCTGGATGTTCAGATACTGTGTTGGAGTAGAAATCAAACTGTTTGGAAGAGCAAGATTGGGGCCACCAGGCTCTATACAATGCTCTGGAACTGAAGATACATTTTTTAAAGTAAACCTGAACCAAATTCTCATCACATTTTGACACAAACACTAGAGGCTAAGTTATTCCAGCCAATGTGATGAAAACTCTCTATGGTGTCTGGAAGTGGAGATAATGTGAGCTAGATTTGTAAGGGTCTTCCTTATATAGTAGACATGGTATTTCTAGAATCAAGCAATTTTCAATTTAGAAAGGACCTTGAGCTTTACATACATGTGATCACACAATATGTACACTTTTGGATCTGGCTTCTTTCACTAAGCATGCTTTTGAAATAATTTCATTTTGTTCCATAGTATTAGTCATCTATTGCTCTGTAATAATATTACTATAAATCTAGCAGATTTATTATCTCATAGTTTCTGTGGGTCAGTAGTCTGTGCATAGCTTAACGAGGTCCTCTGTTTCAAGATCTCATAAAGCTGAAATCAAGATGTTTGTTAGGGCTGGAAGTATCAGTTGGGGTCACATAATATAGCAGATCCAGGATTCCTCTCTAAACTCATCCAACTCCAAAACTCATATTTTTCTATTATGGTATACTTTTAAGTACATGTCCCTGCCTCTCAGCTATTCTCAGTACAATAGGGAAAGGAGAACAAAGTTATGAAAGACATACCCAGTTCTACCAGCTTCTGCTCATATTTAACCTCCTCCAAGAACCCCTTCTTGATCAGCCCAGCCCATAGGATTCTCTCTGCTCAGAATTTATGTAGTACTCACTGTATCTGAATTACTTACTTAGAAAATTGTATGACAGAGTAGGAAGGATCCTTAGAGATAATTCAAACTTTTGCACTAATGGGTAAAATGGAGCCCAGAAAGGGGAAAGGAATTGCCCAAGGTCACACAGTAGAGCAAAGTAATAACTGAGACTAGATCAAAGGTCTCCTGATTTTTGTTCTCCTGCTTTTATCCCTACATCCATGTTGGGACAGGGGGTACAGAGGGGGATGAGTGGTAACCTGGCATAGAGGAACAATCAAATCTGATATCCCAAAACCAGAGGAAAATCATCAAATATATGTAAAATTGCTTAGCATGTTCCCAGACGTATAGTAGTTTGTCAATATGCTTTCGTTGTCTTTGAATCAAAAGCTATCTGAGCCACTTCCACCACCTGCCCAGGGTCTCCATAGCCTGAAATTGGATCAAATAAGGCATCCTATGGCTAGAATTTGGTTCTTAATACATACATTATCTACTATTTTCATTTGTCCACTTCTATGTCTTTGTAATTTATTTATTTCATTTTAATTTTTTAATTCACTTTAATTTTATTTAAAGTGAATTAAATAAAGTGATTTAAATAAAGTGATTTATTTAAAGTGAATTAATTAAATTAATTCACTTTAATTTTTTAAACAAAATTTTCTTTCAAGACTTCAACTGCAACTTTCCTTTCATCCTCTATACTTCTGTCTGATAATTAGTTGTTTATGTCACTTTTCTGATAGGAATTTAATGATTCCCAATCATCAACAGAATAAGGCCAACTTCTTAGTGCAGCATCAAAATTGGATCTCAAACATCCTATTCATAGTCACTCCTTCTACCATCTTCCATTCTCCCACTGACACATACCCTAATCCCTGGCAATTAAAAATTACTTTCCATTAGCTATGCCCTTTCATTTCTTTGCACATTATGCTGCCTCAGTACACAAAACTCAGTTTCAAAACCCACTGCAAATTTAATTCTAAATGTGAAATCTTCCCAAACTTTCCCAAAGTAAATTTGCTGTTTCATCCTAAATTTAGTTAATCTGTCTTTAATAACATTGATTATAATTTATTATAATCAATTAGCATATCAGGTACTCTCCTCAGTCCTTTTAGCCATGGCTGTGAACTGTTTGAAAGAAGAAACCAAGTCTTCCATATATTTCTCTTCTTTCACTTGCTCCATAAATGATTATGACTAACTGGTGTGACAACTCAGGCAGAAAAAGTACAGAGGTCAATGTACAATTTTCTCTTTCTAACCAGAGTTGCTTCCTGCAAGCTCTTTGCTTCTTATCCAGAGGATGCTGAGGCAGGTTGGGACAATACAGCCACTTTCCTGTCTCTCCTCAGTCCATTTTTAGCATGAACTGTGCTACAAGGGGCACAACAGGGAAGGAGAGGAAGGCACTAAGCAAACAGGACTTGGTGTGAAGGAAGAGGCAGGAATCACACTCTATGGGTGAGCTGGCCTCTGCTGCATGGCACTGAAAGGCAGGCTGCTTGTGTGCAGTCCAGCCCCTCCTGATGGCCCTGCAGACACAAAGGAGATTGCCAACCAACACATCTGGAAGCCTGGGGTCCCCAGCACATCTATAAAGGAAGGGTTGCTGGGAGATTTGTTGGTGCCACAGTGCTTTGGGGTGCTGTGACTAACACATACGCAATTCGAACATTGCTTCCTATTTCCAGAGGATAGCCCTGTGGGAAGAAGACAGACAAAAGTCACAAGATTTATGGACTTTGTAGCCTCTGTCTGTATATCTTCCTCCAATTAGGTCTTGGGCTAAACACGCTGTGTTAACCCCAAAGAAAGCCAACTGATATACTGCTTCCTCAGCTATAGATATTGGAAGCATCAGGGGCTGGGGCCTGCCCCAGTGCATTTGTATTTTTAGAAATATCCATAGGAGACCTTCAAGAAGGTGGAGGAGTAAGATGTGGAGATCACCTTCCTCCCCACAAATACATCAGAAATACATCTACGTGTGGAACAACCCCTACATAATACCTACCGAATGCTGGCAGAAGACCTCAGACTTCCCAAAAGGCAAGAAATACCCTCACGTACCTGGGTAGGGTGAAAGAAAAAACAGAGCCAAAAGAATAGGGATGGGACCTGCACCTCTGGGAGGGAGATGCGAAGGAAGAAAAGTTTCTACACACTAGGAAGCCCCTTCACTGGTGGAGATGGGGGGGGGAGGAAGGTTCAGAGCCACGGAGGAGAGCACAGCAATAGGGATGCAGAGGGCAAAGCAGAGAGATTCTCGTGCAGAGTATTGGTGCCGACCAGCACTCACCAGCCTGAGAGGCTTGTCTGCTCACCCGGTGGGGTGGGCGGGGGCTGGGAGTTGGAGGCTCGGACTTCAGAGATCAGATCCCAGGGAAAGGACTGGGGTTGGATGCGTGAAGACAGCCTGAAAAGGGTTAGTGTGCCACAGCTAGCCAGGAGGGAGTCCCAGAAAAAAGTCTGGAACTGCCTAAGAGGAAAGAGACCACTGTTTCGGGGTGCGCGAGGAGATGAGATTCAGAGAACCACCTAAAGGAGCTCCAGAGAAGGGTGCAAGCCACGGCTATCACTGCAGACACCAGAGACAGGCATGAAATACTAAGGCTGCTGCTGCAGCCACCAAGAAGGCTGTGTGCAAGCACGGGTCACTATACACACCTCCCTTCCTGTGAGCCTGTGCAGCCCACCACTGCCAGGGTCCTGTGATCCAGGGACAACTTCCCCAGGAGAATACACAGTGCAACTCAGGCTGTTGCAACGTATCCCGGCCTCTGCCACCGCAGGCTCGCCTCATATTGCATACCCCTCCCTCTCCCACCTCCCATCCTGAGTGAGCCACAGCCCCCTAATCAGCTGCAATTTTAACCCCGCCCTGTCTGAGTGAAGAACAGACGCCCTCAGGTGACCTACATGCAGAGGCGGGGCCAAATCCAAAGCTGAACCTTAGGAACTGTGCAAACAAAGAACAGAAAGGGAAATTTGTCCCAGCAGCCTCAGGATCAGTGGATTAAATCTCCACAATCAACTGGATGTACTCTGCATCTCTGGAATACCTGAATACACAACAAATCATCCCAAAATTAAGGTGGTGAATTTGGGAGCAACTGTACACTTGGGGTTTGCTTTGTGCATCTAATTTGTTTCTGGTTTTATGTTTATCTTAGTTTAGTATTTAGAATTTATTATCGTTGGTAGATTTGTTTATTGATTTGGTTGCTCTCTTCCTTTTTATATATATATATTTTTTTCCTTTTTCTCTTTCTGTGAGTGTGTATGTATATGCTTCTTTCTGTGATTTTGTCTGAATAGCTTTGCTTTTACCATTTGTCCTAGGTTTCTATCTGTCCGTGCTTTTTTGTTTTTTGGATAGTTTGTAGCACTTGTTATCATTGGTGGATTTGTTTTTTGGTTTGGTTGCTCTCTTCTTTCCTTTTTCTATCTTTTTATTACTTTTTAATTTTTATATTTAATAATTTTTTAATTTTTAAAACTTTATTTTATTCTTTCATTGTTTTTTTTAATCCCTTTTCCTATAATCCGTGTGGCTCACAGGGTCTTCATGCTCCACCTGGGTGTCAGGCCTGGGCCTCTGAGGTGGGAGAGCTGAGTTCAGGACATTCGTCCACCAGACACCTCCTGGCTCCACATAATATCAAATGATGAAAGCTCTCCCAGAGATCTCTATCTCAATGCTAAGACCAAGCTCAACTCAACCACCAGCAAGCTACTGTGCTGGACACCCTATGCCAAATGACTGGCAAGACAGGAACACAACACCACCCATCAGCAGAAAGGCTGCTTAAAATCATAATAAGGTCACAGACACCCCAAAACACACCACTGGACGTGGCCCTGCCCATCAGAAAGAAAATATCCAGCCTCATCCACCAGAACACAGGCACCAGTCTCTTCCACCAGAAAGCCTACACAGCCACTGAACCAAACTTAGCCACCAGAGGTAGACACCAAAAACAATGGAAACTATGAACCTGAAGCCTGCAAAAAGGAGACCACAAACACTGAAAGTTAAGCAAAATGAGAAGACAGAGAAACACACAGCAGATTAAGGAGGAAGGTAAAAACTCAGTAGACAAACAAATGACAAGGAAATGGGCAGTCTACCTGCAAAAGAATTCAGGGTAATGATAGTAAAGATGATCCAAATCTTGGAATTAGAATGGAGAAAATACAGGGCACATTTAACATGATGTATAAGAACTAAAGAGCAAACAAACAATGATGAACACACAATAAATGAAATTAAATATTCCCTAGAAGGAATCAATAGCAGAATAACAGAGGCAGAAGAATGGATAAGTGACCTGGAAGATAAACTAGTGGAAATAACTACTGCAGAGAAAAATAAGGAGAAAAGAATGAAAATAACTGAGGACAGTCTCAGAGACTTCTGGGACAGCATTAAACACACCAACATTCGAAACATAGGGGTCCCGAGGAAGAAGAGAAAAATAAACGGACTGAGAAAATATTTGAAGAGATTATATTTGTAAACTTCCCTAATATGGGAAAGGAAATAGTCAATAAATTCCAAGAAGTACAAACAGTCCCAACAAGGATAAATCCAAGGAGAAACATGCCAAGACACATATTAACCAAACTATCAAAAATTAACTACAAAGAAAAAATTTTAAAGCAGCACGGAAATAGCAACAAATAAAATAGAAGAGAATCTGCATAAGGTTAACAACTTATCAGTCAGCAGAAATTCTGCAAGCCAGAAAGGAGCAGCAGGACATATTTAAAGAGATGAAAGGGGAAAACCTACAACAAAGATTACTCTACCCAGCAAGGATCTCATTCAGATTCGACAGAGAAATTAAATCCTTTACAGACAAGCAAAAGCTAAGAGAATTCAGCACCACCAAACCAGCTTTACAACAAATGCTAAAGGAACTTCTCTAAGCAGGAAACACAAGAGAAGGAAAAGACCTACAATAACAGGCCCAAAACAATTAAGAAAATGGTAACAGGAACATACATATCGATAACTACATTAAATGTAAGTGGATTAAAAGCTCCAAAAAAAAAGACATAGACAGGCTGAATGGATGCAAAAACAAGACCCATATATATGCTGTCTACAAGAAACCCACTTCAGACCTAGGGACACATACAGACTGAAAGTGAGGGGATGGAAAAATGTATTCCATGCAAAAGGAAATCAAAAGAAAGATACAGTAGCAATTCTCATATCAGACAAAATAGCCTTTAGAATAAAGACCATTACAAGAGACAAAGAAGGACATTACATAATGATGAACAGATCAATCCAAGAAGAAGATATAACAATTGTAAATATTGATGCACACAACATAGGAGCACCTGAATACATAAGGCAAATACAACAACCATAAAAGGGGAAATCAACAGTAACACAATCAAAGTAGGGGACATTAACACCCCACTTTCACCAATGGACAGATCACCCTAAATGAAAATAAATAAGGAAACACAAGCTTTAAATGACACATTACAAAAGATGGAATTAATTGATATTTATAGGACATTCCATCCAAAAACAACAGAATACACTTTCTTCTCAAATGCTCCTGGAACATTCTCCAGGATAGATCATATCTTGGGTCACAGATCTTGCCTTGGTAAATTTAAGAAAATTGAAATCATATCAAGAATCTTTTCCAACCACAATGCTATGAGACTACATATCAATTACAGGAAAAAATCTGTAAAAAATACAAACACATGGAGGCTAAACAATACACTATGAAATAACCAAGAGATAATTGAAGAAATCAAAGGGGAAATAAACAATACCTAGAAAAAAATGACAAGGAAAACATGACAATACAAAACTTATGGGACACAGCAAAAGCAGTTATAAGAGGGATGTTTATAGTAATACAATCCCACCTCAAGAAACAAGAAACATCTCAAATAAACAAGCCAACCTTACACCTAAAGCAATTAGAGAAAGAAGAACCAAAAAACCCCAAAAGTTAGCAGAAGGAAAGAAATCACAAATAACACATCAGAAATAAATGAAAAAGAAATGAACGAAACAATAGCAAAGATCAATGAAACTAAAAGCTAGTTCTTCGAGAAGAGAAACAAAATTGATAAACCATTAGCAAGATTCAACAAGAAAAAAAAGGGAGAAGACTCAAATCAATAGAATTAGAAATGAAAACCAAGAAGTAACAACTGACACTGCAGAAATACGGATCATGAGGGATTACTACAAGCAATTATATGCCAATAAAATGGACAACCTGGATGAAATGGACAAATTCTTAGAAAAGCACAATCTTCTGAGGCTGAACCAGGAAGAAGCAGAAAATATAAACACACCAATCACAAGCAGAGAAATGGGGCTGTGATTAAAAATCTTCCAACAAACAAAAGCCCAGGACCAGATGGTTTCACAGGCAAATTCTATCAAACATTTAGAGAAGAGCTAACACCTATCCTTCTCAGACTCTTCCAAAATATAGCAGAGGGAGAAACACTCCCCAACTCATTCTAATAGGCCACAATCACCCTGATAACAAAACCAGACAAAGATGTCACAAGAAAAAACCTTCAGGCCAATATCACTGATGAACATATATGTAAAAATCCTCAACAAAATACTGGCAAACAGAATCCAGCAGCACATTAAAAGGATCATACATCATGATCAAGTTGGTTTTATCCCAGGAATCCAAGGATTCTTCAAAATATGCAAATCAAACAATGTGATAAACCATATTAAAAAATTGAAGGGCAAAAACAATATGATCTTCTCAATAGATGCAGAAAAAGCTTTCGACAAAATTCAACACACATTTGTCATAGAAACCCTCCAGAAAGTAGGCATAGAGGGAACTTACCTCAACATAATAAAGGCCACATATGACAAACCCACAGACAACATCTTTCTCGACAGTGAAAAACTGAAACAATTTCCTCTAATATCAGGAACAAGACAAGGTTGGCCACTATCACCACTATTATTCAACATAGTTTTGCAAGTTTTATCCACAGCAATCAGAGAAGAAAAACAAATGAAAGGAATGCAAATTGGAAAAGAAGAAGTAAAGCTGTCACTGTTTGCAGATGACATGATACTATACATAGAGAATCCTAAAGATGCTACTAGAAAACTACTAGAGATCATCAAGGAATTTGGTAAAGTAGCACGATGCAAAATTAATGCACAGAAATCTCTTGCATTCCTATACACTAATGATGAAAAATGTGAAAGAGAAATTAAGGAAATACTCACATTTTCCATTGCAAAAAAAGAATAAAATACTCAGGAAAAAACCTACCTATAGAGACAAAAGACCTGTATGCAGAAAACTATAAGACACTGTTGTAAGTAATGAAACATGATACTAACAGATGGAGAGATATACCATGTTCTTGGACTGGAAGAATCAACATTGTGAAAATGGCTATACTACCCAAAGCAATCTACAAATTCAATGCAATACCTATCAAACTACCAATGGCATCTTTCACAGAACTAGGGAAAAAAAATCAAAATTTGTATGGAAACATACAAACATACACGTGGAGCAACTCCTACAGAACACCTACTGAACACTGGCAGAAGACCTCAGACCTCCCAAAAGGCAAGAAACTCCCCACGTACCTGGATAGGGCAAAAGAAAAAAGAATAAACAGAGACAAAAAATAGGGACGGGACCTGCACCAGTGGGATGGAGCAGTGAAGGAGGAAAGGTTTCCACACACTAGGAAGCCCCTTCGTGGACGGAGACTGCGGGTGGCGGAGGGGGGAAAGCTTCGGAGCTGCATAGGAGAACGCAGGCACAGGGCTGTGGAGGGCAAAGTGGACAGATTCCCGCACAGAGGATCAGGGCCGACCGGCACTCACCAGCCCAAGAGGCTTCTCTGCTCACCCGCGGGGGCGGGAGGGGCTTGGAGTTGAGGCTCGGACTTCGGTCGGAGCGCCAGGACAGGAATGGGGTTGGTGGCGTGAACACAACCTGCAGAGGGTTAGTGCACCACAGCTAGCTGGGAGGGAGTCATGGGAAAAGTCTGGACTGCCGAAGAGGCAAGAGACTTTATCTTCCCTCTTTGTTTCCTGGTGCGCGAGGAGAGGGGATTAAGAGCGCTGCTTAAAGGAGCTCCAGAGACGGGCGCGAGCCGTGGCTAAAAGCACGGACCCCAGAGACGGGCATGAGACGCTAAGGCTGCTGCTGCTGCCACCAAGAAGCCTGTGTGCGAGCACAGGTCACTATCCACACCCCCTTCCGGGGAGCCTGTGCAGCCCACCACTGCCAGGGTCCCGGGATCCAGGGTCAACTCCTCTGGGAGAACGCACGGTGTGCCTCAGGCTGGTGCAACATCACGCCGGCCTCTGCCACTGCAGGCTCGCCCCGCATTCCGTGCACCTCCCTTCCCCCAGCCTGAGTAAGCCAGAGCACCCGAAGCAGCGGCTCCTTTATCCCCATCCTGTCTGAGCGAAGAACAGACGCCCTCCAGCGACATACACGCAGTGGCGGGGCCAAATCCAAAGCTGAGCCCCTGGGAGCTGTGAGAACAAAGAAGAGAAAGGGATATCGCTCCCAGCAGCCTCAGAAGCAGTGGATTAAAACTCCACAATCAGGGCTTCCCCGGTGGCGCAGTGGTTGGGAGTCCGCCTGCCGATGCAGGGGACACGGGTTCGTGCCCCGGTCCGGGAGGATCCCACATGCCGCGGAGCGGCTGGGCCCGAGAGCCATGGCCGCTGAGCCTGCGCGTCCAGAGCCTGTGCTCCGCAACGGCAGAGGCCACAACAGTGAGAGGCCCGCGTACCGTATTAAAAAACAAAACAAAACAAAAAAAACTCCACAATCAACTTGATGTACCCTGCATCTGTGGAATACATGAATAGACAACGAATCATCCCAAACTGAGGAGGTGGACTTTGAGAGCAAGAGTTATTATTTTTTCCCCTTTTCCTCTTTTTGTGAGTGTGTATGTGTATGATTCTGTGTGAGGTTTTGTCTGTATAGCTTTACATCCACCATTTGTCTTAGGGTTCTATACATCCATTTTTAAAAAACTTTTTTCTTAAAAATTATTTTTTATTTTAATAACTTTATTTTACTTTATCTTCTTGCTTTCTTTCTTTCTTTCCTTCCTTCCCTCCTTTAGACAACGAGTCAACCCAAATTAAGGAAGTAGACTTTGAGAGCAAGATTTATGATTTTTTTCCCCTTTTACTCTTTTTGTTAGTATGTATGTGTATGCTTCTGTGTGAGATTTTGTCTGTATAGCTGTGCTTCCACCATTTGTCCTAGGGTTCTATCTGTCCTTTTCTTTTGTAGTTGTTGTTTTTTTAATTTTTTTTTCTTTTACTAATTATATTTTCATTTTAATATATTTATTATAATTTATCTTACTTTAATTTATTTTACTTCATCTCCTTTCTTTTATTCCTTCCTTCCCTCCTTCCTTCCTTCCTCCCTCCTTCCTTCCTTTCTTTCTTTCGTTCTTTCTTTCTCTCTTTCTACTTCTACTAATTCTTTCTTTCTACTTTTTCTCCCTTTTATTCTGAGCCATGTGGATGAAAGGATCATGGAGCAGCAGCCAGGAGTCAGTGCTGTGTCTCTGAGGAGGGAGAGCCAACTTCAGGACACTGGTCCACAAGAGACCTCCCAGCTCCACATAATATCAAATGGCAAAAATCTCCCAGAGATCTCCATCTCAACAGTAGCACCCAGCTTCACTCAACGACCACCAAGATACAGTGCTGGACACTCTATGCCAAACAACTAGCAAGACAGGAACACAACCCCACCCATTAGCAGAGAGGCTGCCGAAAATCACAGTAAGGCCACAGACACCCCAAAACACACCACCAGACGTGGACCTGCCCACCAGAAAGACAAGATCCAGCCTCATACACCAGAACACAGGCACTAGTCCCCTCCACCAGGAAGCCTACACAACCCACTGACCCAACCTTAGCCACTGGGGACAGACACCAAAAACAATGGGAACTACGAACCTGCAGCCTGCAAAAAGGAGACCCCAAACATGGTAAGATAAGCAAAATGAGAATACAGAAAAACACACCGCAGATGAAGGAGCAAGATTAAAACCAACCAGACCTAACAAATCAAGAGGAAATAGGTAGTCTACCTGAAAAAGAATTCAGAATAATGATAGTAAAGATGATCCAAAATCTTGGAAATAGAATAGACAAAAATGCAAGAGACATTTAAGAAGGACCTAGAAAGAAGAACAAAAGATGAAACAAACAATGATGAACAACACAATAAATGAAGTAAAAAATACTCTAGATGGGATCAATAACAGAATAACTGAGGCAGAAGAACGGATAAGTGATCTGGAAGATAAAATAGTGGAAATAACTGCTGCAGAGCAGAAGAAAGAAAAAAGAATGAAAAGAACTGAGGACAGTCTCAGAGACCTCTGGGACAACATTAAATGCACCAACATTCGAATTATAGGGGTTCCAGAAGAAGAAGAGAAAATGAAAGGGACTGAGAAAATATTTGAAGAGATTATAGTTGAAATTTTCCCTAATATGGGAAAGGAAATAGTTAATCAAGTCCAGGAAGCACAGAGAGTCCCATAAAGGATAAATCCAAGGAGAAATATGTCAAGACACATTTAATCAAACTGTCAAAAATTAAATACAAAGAAAACATATTAAAAGCAGCAAGGGAAAAACAACAAATAACACACAAGGGAATCCCCATAAGGTTAACTGCTGATCTTTTAGCAGAAGCTCTGCAAGCCAGAAGGGAGTGGCAGGACATATTTAAAGTGATGAAGGAAAAAAACCTGCAACCAAGATTACTCTACCCAGCAAGGATCTCATTCAGCTTTGATGGAGAAATTAAAACCTTTACAGACAAGCAGAAACTGAGAGAGTTCAGCACCACCAAACCAGCTTTACAACAACTGCTAAAGGAACTTCTCTAGGCAAGAAACACAACAGAAGGAAAAGACCTACGATAATGAACCCAAAAGAATTAAGAAAATGGGAATAGGAACATACATATTGATAAGTACCTTAAATGTAAATGGACTAAATGCTCCCACCAAAAGACACAGATTTGCTGAATGGATACAAAAACAAGACACATATATTTGCTATCTACAAGAGACCAACTTCAGACCTAGTGAAACATACAGACTGAAAGTAAGGGGATGGAAAAAAATATTTCATGCAAATGGAAACCAAAAGAAAGCTGGAGTAGCAATTCTCATCAGACAAAATAGACTTTCAAATAAACACTATTAGAAAAGACAAAGAAGGACACTACATAATGATGAAGGGATCAATCCAAGAAGAAGATATAACAATTGTAAATATTTATGCACACAACATAGGAGCACCTCAATACATAAGGCAAATACTAACAGCCATAAAAGGGGAAATCGACAGTAACACATTCATAGTAGGGGACTTTAACACCCCACTTTCACCAATGGACAGATCATCCAAAATGAAAATAAATAAGAAGACACAAGTTTTAAATGATACATTAAACAAGATGGCCTTAATTGATATTTATAGGACATTCCATCCAAAAACAACAGAATACACATTTTTCTCAAGTGCTCATGGAACATTCTCCAGGATAGATCATATCTTGGGTCACAAATCAAGCTTTGGTAAATTTAAGAAAATTGAAATTGTATCAAATATCTTTTCTGACAACAACGCTATGAGATGAGATATCAATTACAGGAAAAGATCTGTAATAAATACAAACACATGGAGGCTAAACAATACACTACTTAAAAATGAAGTGTCCACCGAAGAAATCAAAGAGGAAATCAAAAAATACCTAGAAACAAATGACAATGGAGACACAACGACCCAAAATCTATGGGAGGCAGCAAAAGCAGTTCTAAGAGGGAAGTTTATAGCAATACAATCCTACCTTACAAAACAGGAAACATCTCGGATAAACAACCTAACCTTGCACCTAAAGCAGTTAGAGAAAGAGGAACAAAAAATCCCCAAAGTTAGCAGAGGGAAAGAAATCATAAAAATCAGATCAGAAATAAATGAAAAAGAAATGAAGGAAACAATAGCAAAGATCAATAAAACTAAAATGCTGGTTATTTAAGAAGATAAACAAAGTTGATCAACCATTAGCCAGACTCATCAAGAAAAAAAGGGAGAAGACTCAAATCAATAGAATTAGAAATAAAAAAGGAGAAGTAACAACTGGCACTGCACAAATACAATAGATCATGAGAGATTACTACAAACAACTCTATGCCAATATAATGGACAACCTGGAAGAAACGGACAAATTCTTAGAAAGGCACAACCTGCCAAGACTGAATCAGGAAGAAATAGAAAATATGAACAGACCAATCACAAGCACTGAAATTGAAACTGTGATTAAAAATCTTCCAACAAACAAAAGCCCAGAACCAGATGGCTTCACAGGCGAATTCTATCAAACATTTAGAGAAGAGCTAACACCTATCTCTCTTAAAGTCTTCCAAAATATAGCAGAGGGAGTAACAGTCCCAAACTCATTCGACAAGGCCACCATCACCTTGATACCAAAACCAGACAAGGATGTCACAAAGAAAGAAAACTACAGGCCAATATCACTGATGAACATACATGCAAAAATCCTCAACAAAATACTAGCAAACAATCCAACAGCACCTTAAAAGGATCATACACCATGATCAAGAGGCATTTTTTCCAGCAATGCAAGGATTCTTCAATATACGCAAATCAATCAATGTGATAAACCATATTTACAAATTGAAGGAGAAAAATCATATGATCATCTCAATAGATGCAGAGAAAGCTTTTGACAAAATTCAACACCCACTTATGATAAAAACCCTGCAGAAACTCGGCATAGAAGGAACTTTCCTCAACATAATAAAGGCCATGTATGACAAACCTACTGCCAACATCACCCTCAACGGTGAAAAACTGAAAGCATTTCCACTAAGATCAGGAACAAGACAAGGTTGCCCACTCTCACCACTCTTATTCAACATAGTTTTGGAAGTTTTAGCCACAGCAATCAGAGAAGAAAAGGAAATAAAAGAAATCCAAATCGGAAAAGAAGAAGTAAAGCTGTCACTGTTTGCAGATGACATGATATTATACATAGAGAATACTAAAGATGCTACCAGAAAACTACTAGAGCTAATCAATGAATTTGGTAAAGTGGCAGGATACAAAATTAATGCACAGAAATCTCTGGCATTCCTATACACTAATGATGAAAAATCTGAAAGTGAAATCAAGAAAACACTCCCATTTACCATTGCAACCAAAAGAATAAAATATCTAGGAATAAACCTACCTAAGGAGACAAAAGTCCTGTATGCAGAAAATTATAAGACACTGGTGAAAGAAATTAAAGATGATACAAATAGATGGAGAGATATACTATGTTCTTGGGTTGAAAGAATCAACATTTTGAAAATGACTGTACTACCGAAAGCAATCTACAGATTCAATGCAAGCCCTATCAAACTACCACTGGCATTTATCACAGAGCTAGAACAAAAAATTTCACAATTTGTATGGAAACACAAAAGACCCCGAATAGCCAAAACAATCTTGAGAACGAAAAACGGAGATGGAGGAATCAGGCTCCCTGACCTCAGACTATACTACAAAGCTACAGTAATCAAGACAGTATGGTAGAGAGGCCGGCGTGACGTTGCACCCTCCTGGGGCATGCCATGTGTTCTTCCGGGTCCAGACTTTTTCCGGACTCCCCTCCAGCCAGCCGTGGCGCACTGGCCCCCTGCAGGCTGTGTTCACGCCGCCGGCCCCGGTCCTCTCCCGGTGCTCCGACCGAAGCCCGAGCCTCGGCTTCCAGCCCCGCCTGCCCCGGCGGGTGAGCAGACAAGCCTCTCGGGCTGCTTGAGACCAAAGAGTTGCTGTGAGGGAACATGGAACTGAGGTTGCCTGCAGTTGCATAGAGGGACCCAACGTATGGCTGGATACTGAGAAACAGTTAGAATGCTCCTGTGAAGAGAAGTGGCTGGCGGATAGTGGGTCATTAATTACCAGGGAGTCATAAATGTGTCTACTTGGAATCACATACGGGAAGTTCCAGAACATTCACGCAGCTTTTCAGGTCTTCACCCCCACCGTCAGTTTACACCAGCTGCTTCTCATCACCTAGCCCTGGGGTCCTTCCCATGAAGTTCGGTCCAACAGAGAAGCCAGCACCCAAAGGAAATCCATGCACACCCTGAGCAGTGGACAAAAGCCGAGACTTGAAGAGAGTGGTATTTTCTCCAGAGACACCGGATAGGAATATAACTTGAATGTCCCACATGTGGTCCACTCATCCACGCTGGCTTTGAACCACACTCATTCCATGCTGAGCTCTTGTTTCCTAAAGTGCATTCTATGGTCTTCCAGTGCAGACATATGGCACGCACTTCTGGCTGTTCTACAGAGCCTTCTGGTCCAGGGCTGACTGAATATCTAGTGACAAGGTTGGACAGCACTGCTGGGAATATTTACCAAGATTGGTCTGATGGAAAGTTCTAAAAATCCTCAAAATGTTTTATGTCAAGGTGCCTGAATCCCTTCAAGGACAGAAGTCTCCACTGCATGTGCAGATGTGTTCATAGGCTTGGTCAGCAGGGAGCTGAAAAGGGTACAACGCTCAAGTGTCCTGAAATTACGGGCCTAATTTACCCAAGTCCTCGAAGGCACTAGCTCTAGGTGAAAGGCCTGAAGGCAATGTCTAGCAGCTCTTTGGCTTTTAATCAGAGCCACAGTTGTTCTTGGTGCCACATTTCGTAAAGCAGAATGAAATGTGTGTTTCCCGATTTTTACACACAAATTCTCCACCCACCACGAGCTGTATAAACAGACACACCTTCCTCATCAGCTTGGCATGGGGTGTCTCTCCTTTCCATTCTCTTGCACAATAACTGAGTAAATCAACTTCTGCCTCCACACTGA
Source organism: Delphinus delphis (assembly GCF_949987515.2). NCBI lineage: Eukaryota > Metazoa > Chordata > Mammalia > Artiodactyla > Delphinidae > Delphinus > Delphinus delphis. The sequence continues at coordinate 73,975,063 of NC_082704.1, forward strand.
GGTTCCCTGGACCAAATCAAAGATACAAGGTGGTGAATTTTCCCTTTCCTTTCCCTTCTTGAACCCTCTCTGCACTTTAAAAATAAGGAAATATATGCATGAAAATATTTACTTTTGAATCTCCTCTGCAGATATCCAATCCACCTAAAAGATAAGGGAACGATAATATCAAAATTCTATTTTAAACAGCAAGGGCATTTTTGAAAATTAAAGATGACCTAGCCACATACCTTTTCAGCCAGTGCCCTAAATATAAATGTAGCCTTCTGAAGTAGCAGAGGGTGCCCACCAGAAATGAAACTGCCAGTGTCACTGACCCCTTTCCTACTCTCCACACGGTATCTAAGGCTTGGCTGGTGACGAGTGTCCAGGAGTGCACTTGGTCATTTCCTACAAAAATTTAATAATAATAACACTGTATAGCATGGGGAACTATATTTAATATACTCGATAAACCATAATGGAAAAGAATATAAAAAGGAATGTATATATGTGTCTGAGTCACTTTGCTGTACAGCAGAAATTAACATTGTAAATCAACTATACTTCAATAAAAAGTAAAATAAATATAAAAAAAAAAGACAGTATGGTACTGGCACAAAAACAGAAAGATAGATCAATGGAACAGGATGGAAAGACCAGAGATAAACCCACGCACATATGGTCACCTTATCTTTGATAAAGGAGGCAGGAATGTACAGTGGAGAAACGGCAGCCTCTTCAATAAATGGTGCTGGGGAAACTGGACAGGTACATGTAAAAGTATGAGATTAGATCACTCCTTAACACCATACACAAAAATAAGCTCAAAATGGATTAAAGACCTAAATGTAAGGCCAGAAACTTTCAAACTCTTAGAGGAAAACATAGGCAGAACACTCTATGACATAAATTACAGCAAGATCCTTTTTGACCCACCCCCTAGAGAAATGGAAAAAAAACAAAAATAAACAAATGGGACCTAATGAAACTAAAGCTTTTGCACAGCAAAGGAAACCATAAACAAGACCAAAAGACAACCCTCAGAATGAGAGAAAATATTTGCAAATGAAGCAACTGACAAAGGATTAATCTAATATTTATAAGCAGCTCATTCAACTCAATAACATAAAACCAAACAACCTAATCCAAGAATGGGCAGAAGATCTAAATAGACATTTCTCCAAAGAAGATATACAGACTGCCAACAAACCCATGAAGGAATGCTCAACAGCATTAATCATTAGAGAAATGCAAATCAAAACTACAATGAGATATCCTCTCACACCATTCAGAATGGCCATCATCAAAAAAATCTAGAAACAATAAATGCTGGAGAGGGTGTGGAGAAAAGGGAACCCTCTTGCACTGCTGGTGGGAATGTAAATTGATACAGCCACTGTGGAGAACAGTATAGAGGTTCCTTACAAAGTACAAATAGAACTACCATATGACCCAGCAATCCCACTACTGGGCACGTACCCTGACAAAACCGTAATTCAAAAAGAGTCATGTGCAAAAATGTTCATTGCAGCTCTATTTACAATAGGCCAGAGATGGAAACAACCTAAGTGTCCATCATTGGATGAATGGATAAAGAAGATGTGGCACATATATACAATGGAATATTACTCAGCTTTAAAAAGAAACGAAATTGAGCTATTTGTAATGAAGTGAATAGACCTCGAGTCTGTCATACATAGTGAAGTAAGTCAGAAAGAGAAAGACAAATACCATATGCTAACTCATATATATGGAATTTAAGGAAAAAATGTCGTGAAGAACCTAGGGGTAAGACAGGAATAAAGACACAGACCTACTAGAGAATGGACTTGAGGATATGGGGAGGGGGAAGGGCAAGCTGTGACAAAGCGAGAGAGAGGCATGGACATATATACACTCCCAAACGTAAGGTAGATAGCTAGTGGGAAGCAGCCGCATAGCACAGGGAGATCAGCTCGGTGTTTTGTGACCGCCTGGAGGGGTGGGATAGGGAGGGTGGGAGGGAGGGAGACGCAAGAGGCAAGAGATATGGGAACATATGTATATGTATAACTGATTCACTTTGTTATAAAGCAGAAACTAACACACCATTGTAAAACAATTATACTCCAATAAAGAAGTAAAGAAAAATAAAATAAAATAAAAAAATAAACTGCAGGTATGATTTTTGGATACGTCTCCTCGAGTAATGGAAATAAAGGCAAAAAGAATCAAATAGGACCTAATTAAACTAATACTCTTTTGAATGGCAAAGGAAAGCATCAACAAATCAAAAAGACAGCCTACTCAATGGGAGAAAATATTTGCAAATAATATAACTTCTAAGGAATTAATATTCAAAATACATAAACAGCTCATACCACTCAACATCAAAAAGCACACCACCCAATTAAAAAATGGGCAGAAGAACAATAGACACTTTTCCAAAGAGGAAATATGGATGGCCAACAGGCACATGAAAATATTCTCAACATTGCCAGTCATCATAGAAAAGCAAATCAAACCACAATGAGATATCACCTCACATCTCTCAGAACTGCTATCATCAGAAAGACCACAAATTAAAAATGTTGGTGAGGATGTGAAGTAAAGGGCACCCTCCTACACTGTCAGTGAGAATGTGAATTGGCCACTGTGGAAAACAGTATGGAGGTTTCTCAAAAAACTAAAAATTGATATGATCCAGCAATTCTGCTATTGGGTATATACCTGAAAAAAACAAAAATACGAATCTGAAAAGATGCATGCATCCCAATGTTTATTGCAGCATTAGTTTTAATTTCTAAGACATGGAAACAACCTAAGTGTTCATCAACAGATGAATGATAAAGAAGAAGTGGTATATATATACAATGGAATACTACTCAGCCATAAAAAAGAACAAAATTTTGTCATTTGCAGCAACATGGATAGACTTGGAGGGCATTAAGCTAAGTGAAATACATCAGATGGTGATAGATAAATACTGTATGATATCATTTATATGTGGAATCTAAAAAACACAACCAACTGGTGAATATAGTAAAAAAGAAGCAGACTCACAAACTAGTGGTTTTCAGTGGGGAAGGGGGATGGGCAATATAGGAGTGGGGGAGTGGGAGGAACAAACTTGTTGGTGTAAGATAAGCTCAAGAATGTGTTGTACAACATGGGGAATATAGTCAATATTTTGTAATAACTGTAAATGAAGTGTAACCTTTAAAAATTGTATAAAACTAAAAAAAAATTTTTTAAACACAAAGAAATAAAAATGAAAAACTGGATTCAGGCAGAACAAGAATTAATAACATGGGATATCTTGAACTGATGAGGATGACTATCATTTTTAATGACTTTTTATTTGAAACATTGCTGGTTCTTTAAAGTTTTGGTTTTCCACATTTAAGGAAAACATTTTTATCTTTTTTCTAAGCTATATATAACTTAGAGATATTTGGTAAGGTATACCTTTGTAAACAGAATTGAGACATTTACTTTTCCCCCCTACTTTATGCCTCCAGAATTTGGATTATCTTTGGTAGAAATGGGTGTTACTGTAGAAAGAAAAGTTATGTTTCAATGGAAAACTATAGCACACTCTTGTGGGTATTAATTTCTAGTCCTGTTCATTGTCTTTGAGGTTTTGTTATCTACCTGTAAACTGGACTGGATACTAAATTTTTCTTATTTCCTCAAATATCTGTTTAGGACTCTTCAGACTAATGTTTCCAATTTTTCCCCAACCTTCTGTCTTGGAATCATTAAGGATGAAGACTCTCCTTGAAACTTGCTATTATACACGGGGCCATATGAGGTCATCCTCACTATCCAGAGGGCAGCCAAACTTTAAGGCTTTGAACCTCAGGACCACATGTCCCAATTTAAAAAGGCTCCTCCAGACTCTTGCAACTGCACACCAGCTGGAGACCTAAAATTAAAATTGACCAGAGAGCTTCCTCCCCAGAAGCAGACAACATCTTGTGGTGGACAAGATCTCCCAAGATTACAGATGAATATCTTCATCTAGTTGAAAACTTTATTCCTTTTGCCTTTTTGCTACTTTATTTTTCCTTTCTGTTAATGCTTGGGAAGATAATATATATTAATTCTGGCAACTCTATTACTGAATCTACCACTAAGGTCATAGATGCACAGAAAAAATTCCCAGGCTTTCTTGCTCAGAAGGTTTTAGATAATAAAATTGCTTTAGATTACTTATTAGCTGAACAAGCAGGAGTCTGTGCCACAGTAAATACCTCCCACTGTACCTGAATCAACAGCTATGGTATGACAACAAATATAAGAAGTTAGCAAACAAGACACTTGACTAAAACAGGTTACTTCCTCTTCAGGTACATTCTTTATTTGACACAAATTTGTTTGGTCCATGGGGTCCCTGACTAAGGATCATATTTCAGTCTCTTGATTTTTTTCCTCCTTATAGTTATCACTGTAGTCTCCCTGGAGTGCTATGTTCTTTCAAGTGTATTAAATATATATTTGCAGCCATCACCAGTACATCAGATGGTCTCACTGCACTTGGAGAAACAGAAGCAAGATGAGCAGCAAAAACAATTATGAGGCAAGAACAACTTAACCCTGATGGTGACTGAGAGTAGTGCTAATACCAAATATTTGGTCAATCTGTCATGTCTGATAGGGTGACCAAAACAGAGAAATTGTTAAATTAGTTAAATAAGAAAGCCATTAAACAGAGATGGATTGAATGCCTTAGGCGTCTGTGTAAACAAACCAAAACCTAAGCCTGTAATGTCTCAAGGTTAACAAATTAAAACCTAAGGACAACCCATCACAAACAGTTAAGTAATGCAACTGCTTAAACTATAGCCAAGTAAATAATGGGTTTTCTTCTTTGCATCTGCCTGCCTTTTCTCTATAAAGTCTTTCCTTTAGCTCCTGTTCGTGGAACACTCCTAACCATTTTCAGTTTGGCACTGTCTGATTCCAAATGATTTTTGTTCAAATAAACTCAAAGTTTGTAATATGCCTCAGGTTATCTTTTAATACTTCCATGCTTTAAACCCTCCAATCCTTGCCATGGTGATTAGAGTAAAATATGAACTTCTCACCTATATTATGGCTCTTGCCTACCTCTCCAGTTTTATTTTCTATGACTCTTCCTTCCATGCACTTTGCTCTAATAACATTGTCCTCCTTATATCTCTTGGATATTTCAAGCTCTCTCCTGTCTCAGGGCCTTTGCAGGCTGTTTCTTCCACCTGAAGTGTTTTTGCCGAGAATTTTGCATGGTTGGCAACTTTGCTCTATTCAGGTCTCAGCTCAGATGTTACCTCCTGTGGTAGTCAGTGTCCAAAGATGACTCCCCAAGGAATCACACTGCTTCATTTTTCGTATTCTTGTATAGCTTATCTCTTTAAATTTGGGATGGTCCTGTACCTCCCTTGTAACTAATAGAATGTGACAGAAGTGATGCTGTATAACTTCTGAGGCTACATCAGAAGAATATTTGTAGCCAGGGCCTGGAATAGTGCTTTGCACAGAGTAGGTCCTCAGTTTCTGTTGGACTAATGAGTTGCCTCACCAGTCTATTAGAATGCTTATTCTGGGTGGAGCTAACCACCATGTAAGATGTATGATTACCCTAAGATCACCATGCTATGAAGAAACCCATGTTAGCCATGTGGAGAAGTCACATGAAGAGAGACATGCCAAGCCAGTGTTTCTAGCCATCCCATTTTGGATCCTTCTAGTTTGTCTATGGCCCCAGATTAAACACCATCCATGTGAGGAAAGAAGCCATCCTGGACATTTTATTTTCTTCATAGTATTTATCACCATCAAAACTACCCTTGTTTATACACTAGTTTACAGTTCTATTGTATATCTTGTCCCACTAGTATGTAAGGTCCATGAGAACAAAAGGCCTTTTTCACTATTATATTTCCAGCAGCTAAATCATGCATCTCAGACTTTGTGTGTAAAAGTTACCTGGGGAATCTTGTTTAAATTTAGATTCTGATTCAGAAGGTCTGAAATGGGGCCTGAAATTCAGAATTTCTAACAGGCTCCCAGGTGATGCAGATACTGTTCATCCACAGACCATGCATTGAATAGCAAGATGATAGAGATCTCTAGGTAGAAGTGAAAGAATTTGAGATCCACCTGAAAGAGCTTGTGCCCTTCTCTGTGGACCTCTGGCTTTCTAGCTTCTCTTGAAAAATCAGGTTTAGCATCCCTAGGCTGGCATTTCCACCTTGCAACAATCAACTGGAGCTGGGTGCACCTGCTGTTTTCTAGGGACATAGCACCTGCCTAGTAGCTCCTGCTTAGCTCCAGCAAACATCTGAACCATGATTTCTACTCTTCAGCGCTCTCTGACCTTCATTTTTATTCTAACTCCATGGTTCCAGGACACCAAAACCAAAATGTCTACTCCTTCAAACAGGTGTTTTCTCTAGGAATGATCATGTCTATATTCGAGGAATGTGGTCTGTTTAGATCAGTGCTTCTCAAACTTTAATGTCTATTGATATTTTTGTTAAAATGAAGATTCTGATTAAGCGGTGGGACTGGTATTCTGTGATGTCAATACTGTCGATATGGACGACACTTTGAGGAGCAAGGACCTGGAACAATTACTGCCGCATAGTAGGACCTCAGTATTTGTTAGATCAATTAATTTGTTTCATATAATAACCCTATTATAATAGCATTATCTCAATTTTATAGACAAGGTAACTGAGACTCACAAAATTGAGTGACTCATCTAATGTTACACAATTAGTATGGAACAGAGTCTACACTTAAATTGATCCATCTGATAGTAAGCCAACCTCTGATTTTCTAAAATCTCAGCCTGGATAACCCTTGGATAGGTTTATAATTGGGCATAGTATGATTTTTATAGGCAGCAAGTGGACCATCAAATTCTCAAGGCCTTCTCACCTGCCTAGAATTCCTTATATAGACTACGAAATCTTGAACCCCAAAACTGGGCTTTGAATGCAAAAATTTGGAGATCTTAAGGCCTGATACTAGAACCAAGACAGCTAGGGACAAGACAGGATCCCAAGTAGTCAAGTATATTGTAAAAGATTGGGCACACATAGGAGTAATATTCAAAATATTTAACAACATGTATAGCAATGGCCCCAAAGTATCTGAATGAATATAGGCCTGTGATGCTGAAACAAGGTTCTAGAAACATTACCCCTTTAGTTGCTGGATTCTAGGAGGGCTTAGGGGTTCCACGTGAGGGACTAGGGCAGTTGGGGTTATGTAGGGAGCTTAGGGCAGTGACTATTTACCAGCTGGTATAGGAAGACTTCAATATTTAAAAGCTGGTACAGGTTTGAACTTCCTGAATATTAGCCCTGAGTATCAGAAGGTAGGGAAAGTCCAAAAAGCTTGGGAGCCAAGTCCCATGTAAAGAGTCAGCAGCAGAGGCCAGACACTGAACTGGCAAGTGACCACAGATTCAGAGATACTAAAAGCCATAAAAATGGAGCCTGTGGCAGCAGACCCCATCAGCCTGAGGAAGGACATTGGGAACAACTGGCTAGTAGGTATCTTAACAGGCAGAGCCTGTCAAACTGAAAAGCATCTATATTAAATTGTAACACATCAAACAACCCCTAGATCAGATATCACCTGCTGAAGAAGGAAAGGAGATGGACTGTGTTTTGTTTTTTTTTTTTTTGGTTTTTATTTTTTTTATTTTTTTAACATCTTTATTGGAGTATAATTGCTTTACAATGGTATGTTAGTTTCAGCTTCACAACAAAATGAATCAGTTATATTTATACATATATTCCCATATCTCTTCCCGCTTGTGACTCCCTCTCTCCCACCCTCTCTATCCCACCCCTCCAGGCGGTCACAAAGCACCGAGCTGATCTCCCTGTGCTATGCGGCTGCTTCCCACTAGCTATCTACCTTACGTTTGGTAGTGTATACATGTCCATGCCTCTTTATCGCTTTGTCACCGTTTACCCTTCCCCCTCCCCATAGCCTCAAGTCCATTCTCTAGTAAGTCTGTGTCTTTATTCCTGTTTCACCCCTAGGTTTTTCATGACATTATTTTTTCTTAAATTCCATATATATGTGTTAGCATACGGTATTTGTCTCTCTCTTTCTGACTTACTTCACTCTGTATGACAGACTCTAGGTCTATCCACCTCATTACAAATAGCTCAATTTCGTCTCTTTTTATGGCTGAGTAATATTCCATTGTATATATGTGCCACATATTCTTTATCTATTCATCTGATGATGGGCACTTAGGTTGTTTCCATCTCTGGGCTATTGTAAATAGAGCTGCAATGAACATTTTGGTACATGACTCTTTTTGAATTATGGTTTTCTCAGGGTATATGCCCAGTAGTGGGATTGCTGGGTCATATGGTAGTTCTATTTGTAGCTTTTTAAGGAACCTCCATACTGTTCTCCACAGTGGCTGTATCAATTTACATTCCCACCAACAGTGTAAGAGGGTTCCCTTTTCTCCAGACCCTCTCCAGCATTTATTGTTTCTAGATTTTTTGATGATGGCCATTCTGACTGGTGTGAGATGATATCTCATTGTAGTTTTGATTTGCATTTCTCTAATGATTAGTGATGTTGAGCATTCTTTCATGTGTTTGTTGGCACTCTGTATATCTTCTTTGGAGAAATGTCTATTTAGGTCTTCTGCCCATTTTTGGATTGGGTTGTTTGTTTTTTTGTTATTAAGCTGCATAAGCTGCTTATACATTTGGAGATTAATCCTTTGTCAGTTGCTTCATTTGCAAATATTTTCTCCCATTCTGAGGGTTGTCTTTTGGTCTTCTTTATGGTTTCCTTTGCTGCGCAAAAGCTTTTAAGTTTCATTAGGTCCCATTTGTTTACTTTTGTTTTTGTTTCCATTTCTCTAGGGGGTGGGTCAAAAAGGACCTTGCTGTGATTTATGTCATAGAGTGTTCTGCCTATGTTTTCCTCTAAGAGTTTGATAGTTTCTGGCCTTACATTTAGGTCTTTAATCCATTTTGAGCTTATTTTTGTGTATGGTGTTAGGGAGTGATCTAATCTCATACTTTTACATGTAGCTGTCCAGTTTTCCCAGCACCACATATTGAATAGGCTGTCCTTTCTCCACTGTACATTTCTGCCTCCTTTGTCAAAGATAAGGTGACCATATGTGCGTGGGTTTATCTCTGGGCTTTCTATCCTGTTCCATTGATCTATCTTTCTGTTTTTGTGCCAGTACCATACTGTCTTGATTACTGTAGCTTTGTAGTATAGTCTGAAGTCAGGAAGCCTGATTCCTCCAGCTCCATTTTTCGTTCTCCAGATTGCTTTGGCTATTCAGGGTCTTTTGTGTTTCCATACAAATTGTGAAATTTTTTGTTCTAGTTCTGTGAAAAATGCCAGTGGTAGTTTCATAGGGATTGCATTGAATCTGTAGATTGCTTTCGGTAGTAGAGTCATTTTCACAATGTTGATTCTTCCAATCCAAGAACATGGTATATCTCTCCATCTATTTGTATCATCTTTAATTTCTTTCATCAGTGTCTTATAATTTTCTGCATACAGGTCTTTTGTCTCCTTAGGTAGGTTTATTCCTAGGTATTTTATTCTTTTTGTTGCAATGGTAAATGGGAGTGTTTTCTTGATTTCACTTTCAGATTTTTCATCCTTAGTGTATAGGAATGCAAGAGATTTCTGTGCATTAATTTGGTATCCTGCTACTTTACCAAATTCATTGATTAGCTCTAGTAGTTTTCTGGTAGCATCTTTAGGATTCTCTATGTATAGTATCATGTCATCTGCAAACAGTGACAGCTTTACTTCTTCTTTTCCGATTTGGATTCCTTTTCTTTTCTTTTCTTCTCTGATTGCTGTGGCTAAAACTTCCAAAACTATGTTGAATAAGAGTGGTGAGAGTGGGCAACCTTGTCTTGTTCCTGATCTTAGTGGAAATGCTTTCAGTTTTTCACCATTGAGGACGATGTTGGCTGTGGGTTTGTCATATATGGCCTTTATTATGTTGAGGTAAGTTCCCTCTATGCCTACTTTCTGCAGGGTTTTTATCATAACTTGGTGTTGAATTTTGTCAAAAGCTTTCTCTGCATCTATTGAGATGATCATATGGTTTTTCTCCTTCAATTTGTTAATATGGTGTATCACGTTGATTGATTTGCGTATATTGAAGAATCCTTGCATTCCTGGAATAAACCCCACTTGATCATGGTGTATGATCCGTTTAATGTGCTGTTGGATTCTGTTTGCTAGTATTTTGTTGAGGATCTTTGCATCTATGTTCATCAGTGATATTGGCCTGTAGTTTTCTTTCTTTGTGACATCCTTGTCTGGTTTTGGTATCAGGGTGATGGTGGCCTCGTAGAATGAGTTGGGGAGTGTTCCTCCCTCTGCTATATTTTGGAAGAGTCTGAGAAGGATAGGTGATAGCTCTTCTCTAAATGTTTGATAGAATTCGCCTGTGAAGCCATCTGGTCCTGGGCTTTTGCTTGTTGGAAGATTTTTAATCACAGTTTCAATTTCAGTGCTTGTGATTGGTCTGTTCATATTTTCTATTTCTTCCTGATTCAGTCTTGGCAGGTTGTGCCTTTCTAAGAATTTGTCCATTTCTTCCAGGTTGTCCATTTTATTGGCATAGAGTTGCTTGTAGTAATCTCTCATGATCTTTTGTATTTCTACAGTGTCAGTTGTTACTTCTCCTTTTTCATTTCTAATTCTATTGATTTGAGTCTTCTCCCTTTTTTTCTTGATGAGTCTGGCTAATGGTTTATCAATTTTGTTTATCCTTTCAAAGAACCAGCTTTTAGTTTTATTGATCTTTGCTATCGTTTCCTTCATTTCTTTTTCATTTATTTCTGATCTGATTTTTATGATTTCTTTCCTCCTGCTAACTTTGGGGTTTTTTTGTTCTTCTTTCTCTAATTGCTTTAGGTGCAAGGTTAGGTATTTATTTGAGATGTTTCCTGTTTCTTAAGGTAAGATTGTATTGCTATAAACTTCCCTTAGAACTGCTTTTGCTGCATCCCATAGATTTTGAGTCGTCGTGTCTCCATTGTCATTTGTTTCTAGGTATTTTTTGATTTCCTCTTTGATTTCTTCAGTGATCACTTCGTTATTAAGTAGTGTATTGTTTAGCCTCCATGTGTTTGTATTTTTTTCAGATCTTCTCCTGTAATTGATATCGAGTCTCATAGCGTTGTGGTCGGAAAAGATACTTGATACAATTTCAATTTTCTTAAATTTACCAAGGCTTGATTTGTGACCCAAGATATGGTCTATCCTGGAGAATGTTCCATGAGCACTTGAGAAAAATGTGTATTCTGTTGTTTTTGGATGGAATGTCCTATAAATATCAATTACGTCCATCTTGTTTAATGTATCATTTAAAGCTTGTGTTTCCTTATTTATTTTCATTTTGGATGATCTGTCCATTGGTGAAAGTGGGGTGTTAAAGTCCCCTACTATGAATGTGTTACTGTCGATTTCCCCTTTTATGGTTGTCAGTATTTGCCTTATGTATTGAGGTGCACCTATGTTGGGTGCATAAATATTTACAATTGTTATATCTTCCTCTTGGATCGATCCCTTGATCATTATGTAGTGTCCTTCTTTGTCTCTTCTAATAGTCTTTGTTTTAAAGTCTATTTTGTCTGATATGAGAATTGCTACTCCAGCTTTCTTTTGGTTTCCATTTGCATGAAATACCTTTTTCCATCCGCTTACTTTCAGTCTGTATGTGTCTCCAGGTCTGAAGTGGGTCTCTTGTAGACAGCAAATATATGGGTCTTGTTTTTGTATCCATTCAGCCAATCTGTGTCTTTTGGTGGGAGCATTAGTCCATTTACATTTAAGGTAATTATCGATATGTGTGTTCCTATTCCCATTTTCTTAATTGTTTTGGGTTCATTATTGTAGGTCTTTTCCTTCTGTTGTGTTTCTTGCCTAGAGAAGTTCCTTTAGCAGTTGTTGTAGAGCTGGTTTGGTGGTGCTGAACTCTCAGCTTTTGCTTGTCTGTAAAGGTTTTAATTTCTCCATCAAATCTGAATGAGATCCTTGCTGGGTAGAGTAATCTTGGTTGCAGGTTTTTCTCCTTCAACACTTTCAATATGTCCTGCCACTCCCTTCTGGCTTGCAGAGTTTCTGCTGAAAGATCAGCTGTTAACCTTATGGGGATTCGCTTGTGTGTTATTTGTTGTTTTTCCCTTGCTGCTTTTAATATGTTTTCTTTGTATTTAATTTTTGACAGTTTGATTAATATGTGTCTTGGTGTATTTCTCCTTGGATTTATCCTTTATGGGACTCTCTGTGCTTCCTGGACTTGATTAACGATTTCCTTTCCCATACTAGGGAAGTTTTCAACTATAATCTCTTCAAATATTTTCTCAGTCCCTTTCTTTTTCTCTTCTTCTTCTGGAACCCCTATAATTTGAATGTTGGTGCGTTTAATGTTGTCCCAGAGGTCTCTGAGACTGTCCTCAGTTCTTTTCATTCTTTTTTCTTTATTCTGCTCTGCAGTAGTTATTTTCACTATTTTATCTTCCAGGTCACTTATCCGTTCTTCTGCCTCAGTTATTCTGCTATTGATCCCATCTAGAGTACTTTTAATTTCATTTATTGTGTTGTTCATCATTGCTTGCTTCATCTTTAGTTCTTCCAGGTCCTTGTTAACTGATTCTTGCATTTTGTCCATTCTATTGTCCATTCTGTCTCCAAGATTTCGGATCAACCTTACTATCATTATTCTGAATTCTTTTTCAGGTAGACTGCCTATTTCCTCTTCATTTGTTAGGTCTGGTGGGTTTTTATCTTGCTCCTTCATCTGCTGTGTGTTTTTCTGTCTTTTCATTTTGCTTATCTTACTGTGTTTGGGGTCTCTTTTTTTGCAGGCTGAAGGTTCGTAGTTCCTGTTGTTTTTTGTGTCTGTCCCCAGTGGCCAAGGTTGGTTCAGTGGGTTGTGTAGGCTTCCTGGTGGAGGGTACTAGTGCCTGTGTTCTGGTGGATGAGGCTGGATCTTGTCTTTCTGGTGGGCAGGTCCACGTCTGGTGGTGTGTTTTGGGGTGTCTGTGGCCTTATTATGATTTTAGGCAGCCTCTCTGCTAATGGGTGGGGTTGTGTTCCTGTCTTGCTAGTTGTTTGGCATAGGATGTCCAGCACTGTAGCTTGCTGGTCGTTGAGCGAAGCTGGGTGCTGGCGTTGAGATGGAGATCTCTCGGAGATTTTTGCTGTTTGATATTATGTGGAGCTGGGAGGTCTCTTGTGGACTGGTGTCCTGAAGTTGGCTCTCCCACCTCAGAGGCACAGCACTGACTCCTGGCTGCAGCACCAAGAGCCTTTCATCCACAGGGCTCCTTAATTTGGGATGATTCATTGTCTATTTAGGTATTCCACAGATGCAGGGTATATCAAGTTTGTTGTGGAGCTTTAATCCGCTGCTTCTGAGGCTGCTGGGAGAGATTTCCCTTTCTCTTCTTTGTTCTCACAGTTCCCAGGGGCTCAGCTTTGGATTTGGCCCCGCCTGTGCGTGTAGGTTGCCGGAGGGCATCTGTTCTTTGCTCAGACAGGACGGGGTTAAAGGAGCCGCTGATTCGGAGGCTCTGGCTCACTCAGGCCGGGGGGTAGGGAGGGTCACGGAGTGTGGGGCAGGCCTGCGGTGGCAGAGGCCGGCGTGACGTTGCAGCCTGAGGCGCGCCGTGCGTTGTCCCGGGGGAGTTGTCCCTGGATCCCGGGACCCTGGCAGTGGCGGGCTGCACAGGCTCCCCGGAAGGGCGTGTGGCTAGTGACCTGTGTTCGCACACAGGCCTCCTGGTGGCGGCAGCAGCCTTAGCATCTCATGTCTGTCTGTGGGCTCCGCACTTTTAGCCGTGGCTCACGCCCGTCCCTGGAGCTCTCTGAAGCAGTGTTCTTAATCCCCTCTCCTCGTGCACCAGGAAACAAAGAGGGACGTAAAAGTCTCTTGCCTCTTCAGCAGGTCCAGACTTTTCCCCGGACTCTCGCCCGGCTAGCCGCGGTGCACTAACGCCCTGCAGGCTGTGTTCACGCCGCCAACCTCAGTCCTCTCCTGGCGCTCCGACAAAAGCCGGAGCCTCAGCTCCCAGTCCCGCCCGCCCCGGCGGGCGAGCAGACAAGCCTCTCGGCTGGTGAGTGCCGGTCGGCCCGATCCTCTGCGCTGGAATCTGTCCACTTTGCCCTCCGCACCCCTGTTGCTGTGCTCTCCTCCGCGGCTCCCAAGCTCCCCCACTCCGCCTCCCGAAGTCTCCACCCGCGAAGGGGCTTCCTAGTGTGTGGACACTTTTCCTCCTTCTCAGCTCTCTCCTGCTGGTGCAGGACCCATCCCTATCCTTTTGTCTCTGTTTAGTTTTTTCTTTTGCCCTAACCAGGTACGTGGGGGGTTCCTTGCCTTTTGGGAGGTCTGAGGTCTTCTGCCAGCGTTCAGTAGGTGCTCCGTAGGAGTTGTTCCACGCGTAGATGTATTTCTGGTGTATCTGTGGGGAGGAAGGTGATCTCCGCGTCTTACTCTTCCGCCATCTTCCCGGAAATCTTGGACTGTGTTTGGTAATCTTTCTCCAGGTATGGTCCCTGGACCATTTGATTCTGAATCACATGGTAGTAGTGTTAAATGTTTTTTCAAATATTTGAGGTCTCACCTCAGGCCTGTTAAATCAGATTTGGTGGAGGAAGGGTGAGGAATATGCATTTTTGTAGCAGGCACTCCAGGAGATTCCAATTCACGCTCAAGTTTAAGACCTTAAAATGTCTATGTAGGAAAAGAAAGTAGATACTAGATAAGAATGGTTGGCAACTTTGTGACAGTTAGGGGATAAATTACAAAGGACCTAGAGTGTCAGGTTTAGGACTATGCACATATATAGACTGTATGAGAACTATATAAGAGGGCATAAGAACTATATGACATAATAGAGAGCACTAAAGGTCTATGAGAAAAGGGAAAGTTAACATTCGGGTGGCAGTGTAGAGGATGACAGGATAAAGACTTGAGGCAGGGAGATAAGTTAGGTTTTAGGGTAAATTGGAGTGTTTTTTACTTGCTAAATTGTAGCAATCATGGCTTGGAGCACACCCACTATGACTACAATTGTATGCTTTGGCAATACTTCTAGGAAGGGACTAGACTGACAATATCTGGGTCCTACTTTTTCCTGTCTACAGGCTTCAGGAATTTGGTTTTCATGGTTCCTATATTATAAGCTGAGGGCATATTATGCCCATACCATGGCACTTGGAAGGGCTAGCCTTGGGACCTAGGCCCACACCATAGGCTAGAAAGTTAGCAACCGTTAATCTCAGAATTGCCAAGACTTTCCATTTCCACATGTTTTCAGTTCAGTCCATTTTGAATTCATATTTATTGAATAGCAATTTTGTGCCAGAAGCTGTGCTATGCCCTGGAGATATAGAGATATGATACATTCCCTCAAAAAGTTTTCCATCTAGTAAAGGGAAACAGATACACAGAAACAGATAATGTGGTGAGTCCTGAAAGGTAGCTCTCAGAATAGAAGAGTGTACAGAAAAATAATATATTGACTCTGAAGGTGTCACGGAGGATTCTAGAGGAAGAATAAGAGTTTTTCAAGTAATTTGTTAAAATGCAAAGCAAAGCGCTATTGTCTTACATCTTTTATGTGAATAATTTCACAAGTAGCAATCAATTCTTGGGCTTCCCTGGTGATGCAGTGGTTAAGAATCTGCCTACCAACGTAGGGGACATGGGTTCCACCCTTGGTCTGGGAAGATTCCACATACCAAGAAACAACTAAGCCCCTGTGCCACAACTGCTGAGCCTGCGCTCTAGAGCCCATAAGCCACAACTACTGAGCCCACGTGCCGCAAATACTGAAGCCTGCATGGCCAGAACCCGGGCTCCACAACAAGAGAAGCCACCGCAATGAGAAGCCTGTGCACCACAACAAAGAGTAACCCCCATTCGCCACAGCTAAAGGAAGCCCGTGCACAGCAACAAAGACCCAACGCTGGGCTTCCCTGGTGGCGCAGTGGTTGAGAGTCCACCTGCCGATGCAGGGGACACGGGTTCGTGCCCCAATCCGGGAAGATCCCACATGTCATGGAGTGGCTGGGCCCGTGAGCCATGGCTGCTGAACCTGCGCGTCCGGAGCCTGTGCTCCACAACGGGAGAGGCCACAACAGTGAGAGGCCCACATACCGCAAAAAAAAAAAAAAAAAAAAAGAAAGAAAAAAAATTACCCAACGCAGCCAAAAATAAATAAATAAATAAATAAATTTATTAAAAAATCAATTCTCATTTCATGGGTCCTAATTTTAGTCTGGAAAATATAGTAGATATGGAAAAATTATGTGGTTTATTTTCCAGCCCTGTCCCTTACCCTGATTGTGGAACACAGCAAAAAGCAATAACCAGAAGACATGTTTGAGTCCCAGTGCAGCCACCTTCAAATTTTGTTACTTAGTGTTTTATATATGTCTTAGTTTCTTCATCTATAAGATATGGCATACAACTGAGGATTTAACCTCCATAGAGTAAGGATGTGAATGGACCCTAATACATAGAGTGCAGTTTGGAGATATAAGAGATCATTTATATTATTTCATCCTTAGACCTCCAGATATATACCTCTTAAGCCATCTACCATCCTGGCTCAGGAAACCTTAAACTGAGTCCAGGGAAGCAAAGAATGGCTTTAGGAAACTTAATTTTTGAGCAGGTTCTTCATCTCCCTGAGTCACTGGGGTCTGTGCCTAGGGCCCCCTGGCATCTATCCCATGGTTGTCATATTGAAATATGTTGGCTGCAGGGAGTAGGGCAAGGATGTAGGAGTCAAAGGGAAAAAAGGTCTGAAAAACAGCCCAGTTGTTCCCACCACATTATTCAAACCTATCCCTAGAGCAGCTGTCTCAGCTCTGGGACATCCCTAGGTGCAGAAAGGAAATAGGGGTAACAGAATCTGGTTCTTAGCTAGGATAGGAGGTATTAAGAGAAACACTTGATTATCATCCTAGAGTAAATAACTAAAGAATGAAAGCTCTCCAGGGATCTTAAGACACCATTTGTTCCAAGCCACTCAGATGGGAATACTGAAGTCCAAAGAGATGAACGAAATTGGCCAAGGTCACAAAACTATGCAGTGGCAAAGAGGGGATTAGAATTCAGATTTCCACTTTTGCAAGGCAGACAGTTTTCTACCCCAACCACAGTCTCTTCCTAGAGATATATTTTCTCTGCTTGGAGAAGCAACTGGGGTAGTAGCAGCTGAGGGCTAGGGTCAATTTTATGCATTCTCTTGGTTATAGGCAGAATTAGTCATGAACCTTATCTTGGCAGCTGCTTTCTAAAAGTGAGGAACCAGCTGGATCTGGTGAGTGGCGCAGCACCTCTGACTCGCCTGGTTATTAAACTGCAAGAGCTTAGAGAAATCTTGGGAGAGAATCTTCACTTACTGGGATACTCTAGAGTGACTACTCTATGGTCCTTCCCAGTGAGGCTACAAAGGGAAGTTTTTTTCTCTGTAACTTCCCCTGATTGTGGCTTTCAGTGTCTCTCCAGACCTCTAATCAATTGATGTAAATTGAGCACACATGTATTGATCCAGGTGGAGTATTGGGTTGAAATGTTAATCAGCAAAGACTTTGATGTACAATACATATTCTGCTACCAAAAAGTTTATGATCCATTGAAGGAGGCATATAGATACTTAAATACCCACACTGCATGACAAAGAATGCTATGTCATAATGGAAAATATTACTCTCAATTAAGTAGTCAGAGACTATTGTGTTTAAGATAGGCCTAGGAAGATAAATAAAATAGCCTTTGTTGGAAATGGGGGAGAAAGAATAACCTAACAGCCATAGAGAATAGGTTTGGGGTACAAAGGCCAAAGAGTGGAAATGAGGGGCTGAAGTGGAGAGTAAGTTGGTAGATGCCCTAGAATCCATGCTAAGGAGATAGTTTTAACTTGAACAATGGGGACACATGGAAGACAGTAAAGCAGGGGGTCTGATTTGATCAAATCTCCACTCCAGAAAGATCACTCTGAGGCTATGTGCAGGATGGATTTAGGGGGTGGAAGAAAGACTGAAGGCAAAGAGGCCTGCCTGGGTGGAGGCTGTTGCAATAGTCCAGGCACAAGTTAACAATGCTAAGAAGTTAAGAGGGTAAAAGGTACAGTAGGACACTGGCAGAATGAGTAGAAAATCAGGAAAGCATTTGAGAATGGGAGAGCTGATACCCACCCACAGTTGGTGTCAGCTTAGTGTCACAGAAAGAGTAATGGACTTGGAATCTGAAGACCTGACATCAAGTCCTGATCCATCAACTCCTGTCAGGGAATGAGATAAGGTATGTAAGAGCACTTTATTAAATTTAAATCACTGTATAGATGCAAGTAGTTTTTTTTCTTTGTTTTAGGGTGTTTTGATCTCTTTCACTGAAGAATAAGTTTACTCAAATTTCATTTATTTGGCCAGTAGTGACGTACGCTCCCAGTTTTCCAGGGGGTAAAAATGTCCTGATGTAGGCAGTACTTTACCCATTGTCCCAATGTTCTCCTTTCTTCCAAGGGGATACACCTGCAATACCAAAAAGAACCTTTGAAGGTCATATAGTTGACTTTTCAAGTGGGTCTTGGAAGTATAAAGAGGAAGGGATTCTATCTTGCACTCTTACAAACCTCTTGGTTTTGGGGTACCCAAAGGCTCTTCACTGACCAAGACCACGAGAGAATATAAGTTGAGCTGATGTGATAAGCAAGTCCTCCTGCTGAGGTGTGAGTTTAAAGTTGGAGCTCTTGAAATTCAGATGAATATTGTCTTTTGCTCCCCACATGTATTAACATATTGTTGTCTAAGTACACCATGGTCCAGAAGGGGATGGCTATGGAGTAAGTATTAGGCAAAAAGTGATGAATAAGTAGTGAGAGAAAAGAAAGACATATTGGACCAAAATATGAAGTGTGATGAAGGCATAGTGACAAGTTAAGAGACGACCAAGAAATATCTTGGTAATCATCAAGAGGCTGAATCAACTGGAGATGAGGTGAGGCCAACAGCTTGAAAATAATGAGGTTCAAGAGGATTTTGATGTGTAGATCAGGAGGCCTCTCCAACTCTATAGCAGAAAGCATTTGGGGATATGGTCCTACCTGAATTCCCAGTAGAAAAATAGAGACCAATATAGAAAGAACGTGGCTTCCCAGTGATCAGTGTTGTTGAAAGGGTTAAGAAATGAGAGAAGACAAAGATTCTCAAGGAGTTGGCAAAATGGAATCCACAGAAATTGAATGGGTCGAAGCTGGACTTGGTGACTATGGTAGACACCTATGACTACCCAACAATACTGATATTCCTGCCACTGTTGTGAAGTCTCTTGCATTCTACATGGTAAACTGAAGGCAGTGCTACTGATGACATTCTATTCAACTATCCTAGAGTGTAGGGTTTTTAAAAGCAAGGATCATATCTTATCTCCATAACTCTAGGGCCAACCATAAGGCCTGAAACAAGAAGGCCTCCCAATGAATGTTTGTTGGATGAATGAATGAATGGATGGATGGATGATAAATTCTCAAGTGAAAACTAGGGAGATAGTGTAGTGTGGCAGAAAAAGTATAGTTTTTAGAGTTATAAAGAGCTTGCTTCTAGTCTGCCTCATACGAGCTATGTGACTTAAAACAAGCTATTTAACTTCTCTGAGCTTCAGTTTACAATTATCCATAAAGAAAATATTATATACCTGTCCAGATTTCCCAGCACCATTAATTCAAGAGGCTGTCCTTTCTGCACTGTACATTCCTGCCTCCGTTATCAAAGATAAGGTGACCATATGTGTGTGGGTTTATCTCTGGGATTTCTATCCTGTTCCATTGATCTATCTTTCTGTTTTTGTGCCAGTACCATACTGTCTTGATTACTGTAGCTTTGTAGTATGGTCTGAATTCCAGGAGCCTGATTCCTTCGGCTCCGTTTTTCGTTCTCAAGATTGTTTTGGCTATTCAGGGTCTTTTGTGTTTCCATACAAATTGTGAGATTTTGTGCTCTAGTTCTGTGAAAAATGCCAGTGGTAGTTTGATAGGGATTGCATTGAATCTGTAGATTGCTTTCGTTAGTAGAGTCATTTTCACAATACTGATTCTTCCAACACAAGAACATGGTCTATCTCTCCATCTATTTGTATCATCTTTAATTTCTTTCAACTGTGTCTTATAATTTTCTGAATACAGGTCTTTTGTCTCCTAAGGTAGGTTTATTCCTAGATATTTTATTCTTTTGGTTGCAATGGTAAATGGGAGTGTTTTCTTGATTTCACTTTCAGATTTTTCATCATTAGTGTATAGGAATGTCAGAGATTTCTGTGCATTAATTTTGCATCCTGCAACTTTACCAAATTCATTGATTAGCTCTAGTAGTTTTCTGGTAGAATCTTTAGGATCTCTATATATAGTATCATGTCATCTGCAAACAGTGACAGCTTTACTTCTTCCTTTCTGATTTGAATTCCTTTTATTTCTTTTTCTTCTCTGATTGCTGTGGCTAAAACTTCCAGAACTATGTTGAATAAGAGCGGTGAGAGTGGGCAAACTTGTGTTGTTCCTGATCTTAGTGGAAATGTTTTCAGTTTTTCACCATTGAGGATGATGTTGGCTGTGGGTTTGTCATATCATATATGGTCTTTATTATGTTGAGGAAAGTTCCCTCTATGCCTACTTTCTGCAGGGTTTTTATCATAAGTGGGTGTTGAATTTTGTCAAAAGCTTTCTCTGCATCTATTGAGATGATCATATGGTTTTTCTCCTTCAATTTTTTAATATGGTTTATCACATTGATTGATTTGCGTATATTGAAGAATCCTTGCATTCTTGGAATAAACCCTACTTGATCATGGTGTATCATCTTTTTAATGTGCTGTTGGATTCTGTTTGCTAGTATTTTGTTCAGGATTTTTGCATGTATGTTCATCAGTGATATTGGCCTGTAGTTTTCTTTCTTTGTGACATCCTTGTCTGGTTTTGGTATCAAGGTGATGGTGGCCTCGTAAAAGGAGTTTGGGAGTGTTCCTCCCTCTGCTATATTTTGGAAGAATTTGAGAAGGATAGGTGTTAGCTCTTCTCTAAATGTTTGATAGAATTCGCATGTGAAGCCATGTGGTCCTGGGCTTTTGCTTGTTGGAAGATTTTTAATCACAGTTTCAATTTCAGTGCTTGTGATTGGTCTGTTCATATTTTCTATTTCTTCCTGATTCAGTCTTGGCAGGTTGTGCCTTTCTAAGAATTTGTCCATTTCTTCCAGATTGTCCATTTTATTGGCAGAGAGTTGCTTGTAGTAATATTTCATGATCTTTTGTATTTCTGCAGTATCAGTTGTTTCTTCTCCTTTTTCATTTCTAATTCTATTGATTTGAGTATTCTCCCTTTTTTTTTGGATGAGTCTAGCTAATGGTTTATCTATTTTTTTAATCTTCTCAAAGAACCAACTTTTAGTTTTATTGATCTTTCCTATTGTTTCCTTCATTTCTTTCTCATTTATTTCTGGTCTTATTTTTATGATTTCTTTCCCTCTGTTAACTTTGGGGTTTTTTTTTTGTTCTTCTTTCTCTAATTGCTTTAGGTACAAGGCTAGGTTGTTTATTCGAGATGTTTCCTGTTTCGTAAGGTGGCCTTGTATTGCCATAAACTTCACTCTTAGAACTGCTTTTGCTGCATCCCATAAGTTTTGGGTCGTCGTGTCTCCATTGTCATTTGTTTCTAGGTATTTTTTGATTTCCTCTTTGATTTCTTCACTGATCACTTCGTTAATAAGTAGTGTATTGTTTAGCCTCCATGTGTTTGTATTTTTTACAGGTCTTTTCCTGTAATTGATATCTAGCCTCATAGCGCTGTGATCGGAAAAGATACTTGATACAATTTCAATTTTCTTAAATTTACCAAGATTTGATTTGTGACCCAAGATATGATCTATCCTGGAGAATGTTGCATTAGCACTTAAGAAAAATGTGTATTCTGTTGTTTTTGGATGGAGTGTCCTATAAATATCAATTAAGTCCATCTTGTTTAATGTATCATTTAAAGTTTGTGGTTCCTTATTTACTTTCATTTTGGATGATTTGTCCATTGGTGAAAGTGGGGTGTTAAAGTCCCCTACTATGAATGTGTTACTGTCAATTTCCCCTTTTACGGCTGTTAGTATTTGCCTTATGCATTGAGGTGCTCCTATGTTGGGTGCTCCTATGTTCGGTGTAAACAATATTTACAATTGTTTTATCTTCTTCTTGGATCGATCCTTTGATCATTATGTAGTGTCCTTCTTAGTCTCTTGTAATACTCTTTATTATAAAGTCTATTCTGTCTGATATGAGAATTGCTACTCCATCTTTCTTTTGGATTCCATTTGCATGGAATATCTTTTTCCATCCCCTTACTTTCAGTCTGTATGTGTCTCTAGGTCTGAAGTGGGTCTCTTGTAGACAGCATATGGATACTGTTTTTGTATCCATTCAGCCAATCTCTGCCTTTTGGTGGGAGCATTTATTCCATTTACATTAAGGTAATTATCGATATGTATGATCATATTCCCATTTTTTAATTGTTTTGTGTTCGTTATTGTAGGTCTTTTACTTCTCTTGTGTTTCTTGCCTAGAAAAGTTCCTTTAGCAGTTGTTGTAATGCTGGTTTGGTGATGCTGAACTCTCTCAGCTTTGCTTGTCTGTAAAGGTTTTAATTTCTCCATCAATCCTGAATGAGATCCTTGCTGGGTAGAGTAATATTGGTTGCAGGTTTTTCTCCTTCATCACATTAAATATGTCCTGCCACTCCCTTCTGGCTTGCAGAGTTTCTGCTGAAAGATCAGCTGTTAACCTTATGGGGATTCTCTTGTGTGTTATTCATTGTTTTTCCCTTGCTACTTTTAATATGCTTTCCTTGTATTTAATTTTTGACAATTTGATTAATATGTCTTGTCATATTTTTCCTTGGATTTATCCTGTACGGGACTTTCTGTGCTTCCTGGACTTGATTAACTATTTCCTTTCCCATATTAGGGAAGTTTTCAACTATAATCTCTTCAAATATTTTCTTAGTCCCTTTCTTTTTCTCTTCTTCTTCTGGAACCCTTATAATTCGAATGTTGGTGCTTTTAATGTTGTCCCAGAGATCTCTGAGACTGTCCTCAGTTCTTTTCATTCTTTTTTCTTTATTCTGATCTGCAGTAGTTATTTCCACTAGTTTATCTTCCAGGTCACTTATCCGTTCTTCTGCCTCAGTTATTCTGCTATTGATCCCATCTAGAGTATTTTTTATTTCCTTTATTGTATTGTTCATCATTGTTTGTTTCATCTTTAGTTCTTCTAGGTCCTTGTTAAATGTTTCTTGCATTTTGTCTATTCTATTTCCAAGATTTTGGAACATCTTTACTATCATTATTATGAATTCTTTTTCAGGTAGACTACCTAGTTCCTCTTCATATGTTAGGTCTGGTTGGTTTTAATCTTGCTCCCTCATCTGTGGTGTGTTTTTCTGTCTTCTCATTTTGCTTATCTTACTGTGTTTGGGGTCTCCTTTTTGCAGGCTGCAGGTTCGTAGTTCCCGTTGTTTTTGGTGTCTGTCCCCAGTGGCTAAGGTTGGGTCAGTGGGTTGTGTAGGCTTCCTGGTGGAGGGGACAAGTGCCTGTGTTCTGGTGGATGAGGCTGGATCTTGTCTTTCTGGTGGGCAGGTCCACATCTGGTGGTGTGTTTTGGGGTGTCTGTGGCCTTATTATGATTTTAGGCAGCCTCTCTGCTAATGGATGGGGTTTTGTTCCTGTTTTTCTAGTTTTTGGCATAGGGTGTCCAGCACTGTAGCTTGCTGGTCATTGAGTGAAGGTGGGTGCTGGCGTTGAGATGGAGATCTCTGGGAGATTTTCACCATTTGATATTATCTGGAGCTGGGAGGTCTCTTCTGGACCAGTGTCCTGAAGTTGGCTCTCCCTCCTCAGAGGCACAGCACTGATTCTTGGGTGCAGCACCAAGGGCCTTTCATCCACATGGCTCAGAATGAAAGGGAGAAAATGTAGGGAGAAAGAATTAGCAGAAGTAGAATGAAAGAACGAATGGAAGGAAGGAAGGAAGGAAGCAAGGAAGGAAGAAAGAAAGAAGGAAAGAAGGAAAGAAAGAAAGAAAGGAGGGAGTTTGGGAGTGAGGGAGTGAGAGACAGTGGGAGGAAGGAAGGAAGGAAGGAAAGAAGGAGGGAAGGAAGGAAAAAAGAAAGAAAGAAAGAATATAAAGTAAAATAAAAATAAAGTAAAATATAATAAAGTTATTAACTTAAAAAATAATCGTTAAGAAAAAAAAATTTTTTAAATGAACGGATAGAACCTTAGGACAAATGGTGGAAGCAAAGCTATACAGATGAAATCTCATATAGAAACATACACACTCACAAAAATAGGAAAAGGGGAAAAAATCATAAATCTTGCTCTCAAAGTCCACCTCCTCAACTTGGGATGGTTCATTGTCGAAAGGAGGAAAGGAAGGAAAGAAAGAAAGAAGACAAAGTAAAATAAAATAAAGTTATTAAAATCAAAAATAATTATTAAGAAAAATAATAAAAAAAAACGGATGGATAGAACCCTAGGACAAATGGTGGAAGCAAAGCTATACACACAAAATCTCACACAGAAGCATACACATACACACTCACAAAAAGAGGAAAGGGGGAAAAATCCTAAATCTTGCTCTCAAAGTCCACCTCCTCAATTTGGGATGATTTGTTGTCTAAAGGAGGGAAGGAAGGAAAGAAAGAAAGAAAGAAAAGATAAAGTAAGATAAAATAAAATAAAGTTATTAAAATAAAAAATAACTATTAAGAAAAGAAAAAAACAGATGGATAGAACCCTAGGACGAATGGTGGAAGCAAAGCTATACAGAAAAAATCTCACAGAGAATCATACACATAGACACTCAAAAAAAGAGGAAAAGTGGAAAAAATCATAAATCTTGCTCTCAAAGTCCACCTCCTCAATTTGGGATGACTCGTTGTCTGTTCATGTATTCCACAGATGCAGGATACATCAAGTTGATTGTGGAGCTTTAATCCGCTGCTTCTGAAGCTGCTGGGAGAGATTTCCCTTTCTCTTCTTTGTTCTCACAGCTCCCAGATTTGGCCCCGCCTCTGCATGTAGGTTGCCAAAGGGCGTCTGTTTTTCGCTCAGACAGGACGTGGTTAAAGGAGCCGCCGATTTGGGGGCACTGGCTGACTCAGCCTGTGAGGAGGGAGGGGCATGGGGTGCGGGGCGAGCTTGTGGCGGCAGAGGCCAGCATGACGTTGCACCAGCCTGAGGCTCACCGTGCGTTCTCCCGGGGAAATTATCCCTGGATATCAGGGACCTGGCAGTGCTGGGCTGCACAGGCTCCCCGGAAGGGAGGTGGCGAGTGACCTGTGCTCGCACACAGGCTTCTTGGTGGCGGCAGCAGCAGCCTCAGCGTCTCCTGCCCGTCTCTGGGGTCCGTGCTTTCAGCTGCGGCTCGCGCCCGTCTCTGGAGCTCCTTTAAGTAGCGCTCTTAACCGCCTCTCCTCGTGCACCAGGAAACAAAGAGGGAAAAAATAGTCTCTTGCCTCTTCAGCAGCTCCAGAACTTTTCCCGGACTCCCTCCCGGCTAGCTGTGGTGCACTAACCCCTGCAGGCTGTGTTCACGCCTCCAACCTCAGTCCTCTCCCTGCACTCTGACCAAAGCCCGAGCCTCAGCTTGCAGCCCCGCCCACCCCGGCGGGTGAGCAGACAAGCCTCTCGGGCTGGTGAGTGCTGGTCGGCACCGATCCTCTGTGCGGGAATCTCCCCACTTTGCCCTCCGCACCCCTGTTGCTGCACTCTCTTCCACGGAGCCGTAGCTCCCACTCTCCACCACCCGCAGTCTCTGCCCGCGAAGGGGCTTCCTAGTGTGTGGAAACCTTTCCTCCTTCACAGCTCCCTCCCACTGGTGCAGGTCCCGTCCCTATTCTTTTGTCTCTTTTCTTTTTTTCTTTTGCCCTACCCAGGTACATGGGGAGTTTCTTGCCTTTTGGGAGGTCTGTGGTCTTGTGCCAGCGTTCAGTAGGTGTTCTGTAGGAGTTGCTCCACGTGTAGATGTATTTCTGGTGTATCTGTGGGGAGGAAGGTGATCTCCGCATCTTACTCTTCTGCCATCTTCCCCTCGTCCCTCTTGTCAAAATCTTTCTATCCATCTGTTGAGATGATCATATGGTTTTTATTCTTCAATTTCTTAATATGGTGTATCACATTGTTAGATTTGCATATATTGAAGAATCCTTGCATCCCTGGGATAAATCCCACTTGATCATGGTGTATGATCCTTTCAATGTGTTGTTGGTTTCTCTTTGCTATTATTTTGTTGAGGATTTTTGCATCTACATTCATCAGTGATATTGGTCTGTAATTTTCATTTTTTTAAATTATCTTTATCTGGTTTTGGTATCTGGGTGATGAGGGCCTCATAGAATGAGCTTGGGGGTGTTCCCTCCTCTGCAATGTTTTGGAAGAGTTTGAGAAGGTTGGGTGTTACCTCTTCTCTAAATGTTTGATATAATTCACCTGTGAAGTCATCTTGTCCTGAAATTTTGTTTG
Organism: Delphinus delphis; assembly: GCF_949987515.2. Classification (NCBI taxonomy): domain Eukaryota; kingdom Metazoa; phylum Chordata; class Mammalia; order Artiodactyla; family Delphinidae; genus Delphinus; species Delphinus delphis. Next base: position 74,001,607 of record NC_082704.1, read on the forward strand.
TTGGCAGATTTTTAATCACAGTTTCAATTTCATTACTTGTGATTGGTCTGTTCATATTTTCTATTTCTTCCTGGTTCACTCTTGGAAGGTTGTGCATTTCTAAAAATTTGTCCATTTCTTCCAGGTTGTCCATTTTATTGGCACATAATTCCTTGTAGCAATGTATCTTGATCCTTTGTATTTCTGCAGTGTCAGTTGTTACTTCTCCTTTTTCATTTCTAATTCTATTGACTTGAGTCTTCTCCCTTTTTTTCATGATAAGTCTGGCTAATGGTTTATCAATTTTGTTCATGTTCTCAAAGAACCAGCTTTTAGTTCTATTCATCTTTGCTATCATTTCCTTCATTTCTTTTTCATTTATTTCTGATCTGAACTTTATGATCTCTTTCCTTCTGCTAACTTTGGGATTTTTTTTTGTTCTTCTTTCTCTAATTGCTTTAGGTGTAAGGTTAGATTGTTTATTTGAGATGGTTCTTGTTTCTTGAGGTAGGATTGTGTTGCTATAAACTTCCCTCTTAGAACTGCTTTTGCTGCATCCCATAGGTTTTGGGTTGTCGTGTTTTCATTGCCATCTATCTCTACATATTTTTTTATTTCATCTTTGATTTCTTCAGTGATCTCTTGGTTATTTAGTAACGTATTGTTTAGCCTCCATGTGTTTTTGTTTCTTACGTTTCTTTCCCCTGTAATTCATTTCTAATCTCATAGCATTGTGTTCAGAAAAGATGCTTGATATGATTTCAATTTCTTAAATTTACTGTGGCTTGATTTGTGACCCAAGGTGTGATCTATCCTGGAGAATGTTCCATGAGCACTTGAGAAGAACGTGTAAACTGTGGTTTTGGGCAGAATATCCTATAAATATCATTTAAATCTATCTGGTCTATTGTGTCATTTAAAGCTGTGTTTCCTTATTTATTTTCGTTTTGGATGATCTGCCCATTGGTGTAAGTGAGGTGCCATAGTCCCCCACTATTTTTTTGTTACTGTTGATTTCCTCTTTTAGAGCTGTTAGCAGTTGCCTTATGTATTGTGGTGCTTCTACGTTGGGTGCATATATATTTATAATTGTTCTATCTTCTTCTTGGATTGAGCCCTTGATCATTATGTAGAGTCCTTCCTTGTCTCTTGCAACATTCTTTATTTTAAAGTCTATTTTATCTGATATGAGTATTGCTACTCCAGCTTTCTTTTGATCTCCATTTACATGGAATATCTTTTTCCATCCCCTCACGTTCATTCTCTATGTGTCCCTAGGTCTGAAGTGGGTCTCTTGTTGACAGCATATATACGGGTCTTGTTTTTGTATCCATTCAGCAAGCCTGTGTCTTTTGGTTGGAGCATTTAATCCATTCCCGTTTAAGGTAATTATCGATATGTATGTTCCTATGACCATTTTCTTAATTGTTTTAGGTTTGTTTTTGTAGGTCCTTTTCTTCTCTTGTATTTCCCACTTAGAGAAGTTCCTTTAGCATTTGTTGTAGAGCTGGTTTGGTGGTGCTGAATTCTCTTAGCTTTTGCTTGTGTGTAAAGCTTTTGATTTCTCCATCGAATCTGAATGAGATCCTTGCTGGGTAGAGTAATCTTGGTTGTAGGTTCTTCCCTTTCATCACTTTAAGAATATCATGCCACTCCCTTCTGGCTTGAAGAGTTTCTGCTGAGAAATCAGCTGTTAACCTTATGGGAGTTCCCTTGTATGTTATTACTCATTTTTCCTTTGCTGCTTTCAATAATTTTTCTTTGTCTTTAATGTTTGCCAGTTTGATTACTATGTGTCTCGGCATGTTTCTCCTTGGGTTTATCCTGTATGGGACTCACAGAGCTTCCTGGACTTGGGTGGCTATTTCCTTTTCCATGTTATGGAAGTTTTCGATTATAATCTCTACAAATATTTTCTCTGGTCCTTTCTCTCTCTCTTCTCCTTCTGGGACCCCTATAATTAGGGTGTTGTTTCATTTCATGTTGTCTCAGAGGTGTCTTAGGCTGTCTTCATTTCTTTTCATTCTTTTTTCTTTATTATGTTCCACAGCAGTGAATTCCACCATTCTGTCTTCCAAGTCACTTATCCGTTCTTCTGCCTCAGTTTTTCTGCTATTGCTTCCTTCTAGTGTAGTTTTCTTTTCAGTTATGATATTGTTCATCTCTGTTTGTTTGTTCTTTATTTCTTCTGAGTCTTTGTTAAACATTTCTTGTGTCTTCTCAATCTTTGTCTCCATTCTTTTTCCGAGGTCCTGGATCATCTTCACTATCATTATTCTGACTTCTTTTTCTGCAAGGTTGCCTATCTCCACTCCATTTAGTAGTTTTTCTGGGGTTTTATCTTGTTCCTTCAGCTGGTACATGCTCTCTGCCTTTTCATCTTGCCTATCTTTCTGTGAATGTGGTTTTTGTTCCACAGGCTGCAGGACTTTAATTCTTCTTGCTTCTGCTGTCTGCCCTCTGGTGGATGAGGCTATCTAAGAACTTTCATTTATTGTTGCTCTGAAGTTTATGATTTCTTTCCTTCTGCTAACTTTGGAATATTTTTGTTCTTCTTTCTCTAATTGCTTTAGGTGTAAGTTTAAGTTGTTTATTTGAGGTGTTTCTTGTTTCTTAAGGTAGGATTGTGTTGCTGTAATCTTCCCGCTTTGAACGGCTTTTGTTGCATCGCATAGGTTTTGGGTCGTCGTGTTTTCATTGTCATTTGTTTCTAAGTATTTTTTTTTATTTCCTCTTTGATTTGTTCAGTGATCTCTTGGTTATTAAGTATTGTATTGTTTAGCTTCCATGTGTTTTTATTTTTTACAGATTTTTTCCTGTAATTGTTATCTACTCTCATAGTCTTTTGGTCAGAAAAGATACTTGATATGATTTCAATTTTCTTAAATTTACCTGGGCTTGATTTGTGACCCAAGATACGATCCATCCTGGAGAATGTTCCATGAGCAGTTGAGAAGAAGGTGGATTCTGTTGTTTCTGGATGGAATGTCCTATAAATATCAATTAAGTCCATCTTGTTTAACGTATCATTTAAAGCTTGTGTTTCCTTATTTATTCTCATTTTAGATGATCTGTCCATTGCTGAAAGGGTTGTGTTAAAGTCCCCTACTATGATTTTGTTACTGTCAATTTCCACTTTTATGGTTGTTAGTATTTGCCTTATGTATTGAGGTGCTCCTATGTTGGGTGCATAAATATTTACAATTGTTATATATTCTTCTTGGATTGATCCTTTGATCATTATGTAGTGTCCTTCTTTGTCTCTTGTAATAGTCTTTGTTTTGAAGTCTATTTTATCAGATATAAGAATTGCCACTCCAGCTTTCTTTTGATTTTGATTTGCATGGAATATCTTTTCCCATCCCCTCACTTTCAGTCTGTATGTGTCTCTACATCTGAAGTGGGTCTCTTGTAGACAGCATATATGTGAGTCTTGTTTTTCTATCCATTCAGCCTGTCTATATCTTTTCGTTGGAGCCTTTAATCCATTTACATGTAAGGTAATTATCGATATGTATGTTCCTATTCCCATTTTCTTAATTGTTTTGGGTTTGTTATTGTTGGTCTTTTCCTTCTCTTGTGTTTACTTCCTAGAGATGTTCCTTTAGCATTTCTTGTAAAGCTGGTTGGTGGTGCTGAATTCTCTTAGCTTTTGCTTGTCTGTAATGGTTTTAAGTTCTCCATCAGAACTGAATGAGATCCTTGCTGGGTAGAGTAATCTTGGTTGCAGGTTTTTCTCCTTCATCACTTTTAGAATATCATGCCACTCCCTTCTGGCTTGCAGATTTTCTGCTGAAAGATCAGCTTCTAACCTGATGGGGATTCCCTTGTATGTTATTTGTTCTTTATCCCTTGCTGCTTTTAATATTTTTTCTTTGTATTTAATTTTTGATAGTTTGATTAATATATGTCTTGCGTGCTTCTCCTTGGATTTATCCTGTATGGGACTTTCTGTGCTTACTGGACTTGATTAACTACTTCTGTTCCCATATTAGGGAAGTTTTCAACTATAATCTCTTCAAATATTTTCTCAGTCCCTTTCTTTTTCTCTTCTTCTTCTGGGACCACTATAATTTGAATGTTGGTGCATTTATTGTTGTCCCAGATGTTTCTGAGATTGTCTTCAATTCTTTACATTCTTTTTTCTTTATTCTGCTCTGCAGTAGTTATTTCCACTATTTTATCTTCCAGGTCACTTATCCATTCTTCTGCCTCAGTTATTCTGCTACTGATTCCTTCTAGAGAATTTTTAATTTCATTTATTGTGCTGTTCATCACTGTTTGTTTGCTCTTTAGTTCTTCTAGGTCCTTGTTAAACGTTTCCTGTATTTTCTCCATTCTATTTCAAAGATTTTGGATCATCTTTGCTATCATTATTCTGTATTCTTTTTCAGGTAAGACTTCCTATTTCCTCTTCATTTGTTAGGTCTGATGGGTTTTTACCTTGCTCCTTCATCTGCTGTGTGTTCTGCTGTCTTCTCATTTTTCTGAACTTACTGTGTTTGAGGTTTCCTTTTTGCAGTCTGCAAGTTTGTAGTTCCCATTGTTTTTGGTGTCTGCCCCCAGTGGCAACGGTTGGTTCAGTGGCTTGTGTCGGCTTCCTGGTTGAGGGGACTAGTGCCTGTGTTCTGTTGGATGAGGCTGGATCTTGTATTTCTGGTGGACAGTTCCACGTCTTGTGGTGTGTTTTATGGTGTCTGTTTCCTTATTATGTTTTTAGGCAGCCTCCCTGCTAATGGATGGGGTTGTGTTCCTGTTTTGCTAGTTATTTGGCATAGGGTGTCCAGCACTGTAGCTTGCTGGTCATTGAGTGGAGTTCAGTCTTAGCATTGAGATGGAGATCTCTGGGAAATTTTCACTGTTTGCTATTATGTGGAGCTGGGAGTTCTCTGGTGTACCAATGTCCTGAACCTGGCTCTCCCACCTTTGAGGCACAGTCCTGATGCCTGGCTGGAGCACCAAGAGCCTGTCATCCACCTTGTTCAGAATAAAATGGAGAGAAAAAGAAACAGAGAAAGAAGATAAAAGAAAATGAAATAAAAGATGAAATAAAATTATTCAAATGTAAAATAATTATTTAAAAATTAAAACGTAATAGAAAAAAGAAAGAAGAGAGCAACCAAACCAAAAGACAAATCCACCAATGTTAACAAGCACTAAAAAGTATACTAAAAAAGAAAAAAACAAACAAAAAAAGGACAGAGAGAACCATCGGACAAATGGTAAAAGCAAAGCTATACAGACCAAATCAACCACAGAAGCATACACATACACACTCACAAAAAGTAAAAAAGGGGAAAAATATATATATATATCGTTGCTCCCAACGTCCACCTCCTCAGTTTGGTATGATTCATTGCCTATTCAGGTATTCCACAGATGCAGGGTACATCAAGTTGATTGTGGAGATTTAATCCGCTGCTCCTGAGGCTGCTAGGAGAAATTTCCTTTTCTCTTCTTTGTTTGCACAGCTCCTGAGTTTCAGGTTTGGACTTGGCACCACCTCTGCGTGTAGGTTGCCTGAGGGCATCTGTTCCCCACTCAGACAGGATGGGGTTAAAGTAGTAGCAGCTTTCGGGGGCTCTGGATCACTCAGGCTGGGGGGAAGGAGGGGTACAGAGTGTGGGGCGAGCCTGCAGCGGCAGAGGTTTTCATGACTTTGCACAATCCTGAAGCATGCTGTGTGTTCTCCCAGGGAAGTTGTCCCTGTATCACGGGACCCTGGCAGTGGCGGGCTGCACAGGCTCCTGGGAGGGGATGTGTGGATAGTGACCTGTGCTTGTACACAGGCTTCTTGGTGACTGCAGCAGCAGCCTTAGCATCTCATGCCTGTCTCTAGTGTCCACACTGATAGCCGCAGCCTGTGCCCATCTCTGGAGCACATTTAACTGGTTAATTCCCTTTCCTCACGCACCAGGAAACAAAGAGGTAAAAAAACAAAGAGGTAAAAAAAAGTCTTTTTACTTCCATTTCTCTAGGAGGTGGGCCAAAAATGATCTTGCTGTGATATACGTCATAGAGTGTTCTGCCTATGTTTTCCTCTAAGAGTTTGACAGTGTCTGGCCTTACATTTAGGTCTTTAATCCATTTTGAGTTTATTTTTGTGTATGGTGTTAGGGAGTGTTCTAATTTCATACTTTTACATGTACCTGTCCAGTTTTCCCAGCACCACTTATTGAAGAGGATGTCTTTTCCCCACTGTATATTCCTGCCTCCTTTATCAAAGATAAGGTGACCATATGTGCATGGGTTTATCTCTGGGCTTTCTATCCTGTTTCATTTATCTATATTTCTGCTTTTGTGGCAGTACCATACTGTTTTGATTACTGTAGCTTTGTAGTATAGTCTGAAGTCACGGAGCCTGATTCCTCCAGCTCCATTTTTCATTCTCAAGATTGCTTTGACTATTCAGGTCTTTTGTGTTTCCAAACAAATTGTGAAATTTTTTGTTCCAGTTCTGTGAAAAATGCCAGTGGTAGTTTGATAGGGATTGCATTGAATCTGTAGATTGCTTTGGGTAGTAGAGTCATTTTAATTTCTTTCATTACTGGGCATATACCCTGAGAAAACCATAATTCAAAAAGAGTCATGTACCAAAATGTTCATTGCAGCTCTATTTACAATAGCTAGGACATGGAAGCAACATAAGTATCCATCATTGGATGAATGGATAAAAAGATGTGGCACATGTATACAATGGAATATTACTCAGCCATAAAAAGAAACGAAATTGAACTATTTGTAGTGAGGTGGATGGACCTAGAGTCTGTCATACAGAGTGACGTAAGTCAGAATGAGAAAAAACAAATACCATATGCTAACACCTATATACGGAATCTAAGGGGAAAAAAAGGTCATGAGGAACCTAGGGGTAAGACGGGACTAAAGACACAGACCTACTAGAGAATGGACTTGAGGATATTGGGAGGGGGAAGGGTAAGCTGTGACAAAGTGAGAGAGTGGCATGTACATATATACACTACCAAACATAGAATAGATAGCTAGCGGGAAGCAGCCGCATAGCACAGGGAGATCAGCTTGGTGCTTTGTGATCACCTAGAGGGGTGGGATAGGGAGGGTGGGAGGGAGGGAGATGCAAGAGGGAAGAGATATGGGAACATATGTATATGTATAACTGATTCACTTTGTTATAAAGCATAAACTAACACACCACTGTAAAGCTATTATACTCCAATTAAGTTGTTAAAATAAAAAAAAAAAGGTTTCTTGCCTCTTTGGCAGCTCCAGACTTTTCCCGGACTCCCCCGTGGCTAGCTTTGGCACACTATCCCCCTTCAGGCTGTGTTCATGCAGCCAACCCCAGTCCTCTCCCTGGGATCCGACTGAAGCCAGAGCCTCAGCTCCCAGCCCCCAGCCATCCCAGCAGGTGAGCAGAAAACACACTCAGGCTGGTGAGTGCTCATCAGCAGTGATCCTCTGTGCAGGAATCTCTCCACTTTGCCCTCTGCACCTCTGTTGCTGTGCTCTCCTCCATGGCTCTGAACTTCCCCCTCTGCCACCTGCAGTCTCTGCCCACGAAGGGGCTTCCTAGTGTGTGGAAACCTTTCCTTCTTCACAGCTCCCTCCCACTGGTGCTGGTCCCGTCCTTATTCTTTTCTCTCTGTTTTTTCTTTTGCCCTACCCAGGTACGTTGGGAGTTTGTTGCCTTTTGGGAAGTCTGAAGTCTTCAGCCAGCATTCAGTAGGTGTTCTGTAGGAGTTGTTCCACATGTAGATGTATTTCTGATGACTTGTGGGGAGGAAGATGATCCCCATGTCTTACTTTCCTGCCATATTGAAGCTCCTCTCAGCCCCATACAATTTTATCACATGTGTAGGTTTGCGGGACCAACACCACAGTCAAGTTGCAGAACAGTTCCATCACCATAAGTATGTATTGTATTACCTTTTCAGAACCATGTATTCCTTCTGTTACCATTTTATAGCCACCTCTATCTTCTTGCCCTTCCCTCTCCTAACTCCTGGAATTGGGATGTATGTGTTGGTATAAATTCTACTGTAAATGTGTGTAGAATTCTTGAAACAATCTAGTCTGGGCATTTTATTTTTCTGGAGATTTTTAATCAGTTTTTTAATGATTGTACGACTATTCAGATTACCTATTTCATCTTGGTTGAGTTTCAGTCATTTGTGGCTTTCAAAGAATCAGTCCATTTGTATTAAGCTGTCAAGTTTATGAGTGTAAGACATCCTGCTCCTGTGCTGTTCCTCCAAGCCTAGGGCTTCGAACCAGTTAGCCTTTTCTTACTACCTTCCACAGTTCTCCTTCCTTGCCTATTGGCATTATTGCTAGGGTTTTTAGTTTTCCTTAGCAGGGAAAAGCAGAGAGAATGTCATCTTGTCTGGTCTATGCCATCTTGTCTGGACCAGAAGTCTGAGGAAGGTATTTTTATGTCATGTTAGGCAAAATCATTCTGCCATGTGGGGCTTCTCAGGGCTCCATCCCATTGCAGCCATTCTACCATACCAAGAGTTGAGATAGAAGGAGGTGGGTGGAGAACTGATCCTCCAAAAAGGTCAAGCCTGGAAGCTAGATTTCTGGGCATTTTAATGTGCAATGAACATGTTGGTAAGTCTCTGGGGCTGGATCTAAGTCCCCATCCAGAAGCTCTTTGTGCTGCAAAAGCCTGCAATTTGAGTCCACATCCACCCCCATGAATCTTTTTCTTCTTTAGAAGGGCCAAGAAGGTCCTCATCCTGACTGTCTCAGGTTTCCTTGGCTTTCTATCTGGGAGTTTGGGCTCTGGTTTTTCAGCCATTGCCTGGCCTTTAAGCTAGCAGGCTGGGATTCCAGGGCTCTGAAACCGTTACAGGCCAATGTTTTCCACATAGTGGACAACCTGGGGCTAAAGGGGTTTGCTGGAGCACAAGAGAAAAGTTATTCTGCTCAGGCATCCGTACCATAAAGCCAGACCTTCATTCTCCATCTGAGTCTACTCTTTTGTCTTAGATCTATGGAATTTTCTAGTTTGGAGAGCATTCACAATTCATAGTGTCTATCCTTTTTTGTATAATTGGAGAATAGTAGAGAAGAGAAGGAGCCCACCTGAAATCACCCAGTGAGTCAGTGAGAGATCCAAGGCTAAGACTTAAGTCTCCTGACTTTTAAGGCTCTTCCCACCAAACTAAATATTAGCAGCCATAGATTTTTAGTGTGAGAGGATTCAGTGTAAGGAGATTTCATAGTAACATGGGAAAACTGGGTTATGTCCAAAAGAGTGTGAACAGTCTGGAGAAGGGGCTTCTAATAAGGACCATGAGGAACTTTTGAAGGAACCAAAGCTATTTAGTCTGGAGAACACATTAGGGAGATATGTTCTCTATGTTTAGGTCTTTAAAGGACTATCATGGGAGGAGGGAGCAGATGGGCTCTGGGTGGTGCCAGGTGATAAAGCTAGGGCCTATGGGTGGAAGCCACAGGAAGATAAATTTCAGCTTAACAGAAGAAATAAATGTCTAATGATAGAGTTTTTCAGAGATGGGATGGGCTGTCTCAGAAAGGAGCAAGCTCCCTGTCATTGAAAGTATGCAGCAAGGACCAGAAAAACATTTGTAAGTGTTGTGGTAGAAGCAATTCATGGCTTAGATTGGTGTGGTGGTGGTGGGAGATTGAACCAACAGATCTTTGAGGTCACCTCCAACTATGACTCTACAAATCTGTCATCCTGACTAAATTGTCTACTTATGTGATCTGAAGCAGTTCACTTAAACTTTTTGGGATTCTATCACACCATCCTATTCCCCCAAATGAAGAAGTTAACTGAATCAGGAGGAAATGATTAGCAATCCCTGAAAGAGAAAACTTCTTTCCATGGTACTTTGGGAATCAAAACAAAACAAAACAAAAAACATGAGAAATATGACTCCTTTTCAAGAACTTGACTGAATTTGAGGTCACAATATGAGCCCAGGACAGACTGAAATTCTCGCATTAGCAGATAAACCACAAAAAGATGTCATCCTGTGCATGCTGAATCCATGCTTCTGGGAACTCCAAGGTGCTTCTGCAGAATGCAAAAGCATTCCCCAGGATGAGAGGGGCACAGGAAGAATGGTTCATCCCTCTATTGAACTTGGAAGTTGATCCTCAAAGAACTGGTCATTTCAGGCTTAACATTACATATAAATCTCCTTTCTAGAATCTGATCGCAGATTAGTTTTACAGTTTTATCTCCTACTACCTCTTAATCCCATACACTTATCACAATGAGGTGCTCCTTTCTTGATGTCTCCCTCTGGCGGTCTGATTGAAAGCTGCAGGAGAGCAGAAGCCTGAGTTTCTTCATTCCTGCATTCCTCCCAGGACCCAGCACACAGTGAATACAGCTTTGATTGAATGTCCTGTCTCGTCCCAGTGGTTACACTTAGCTTATATCTGTGCACACAGCTTAGTACTGGGGCACATTCCTGAACCCCCTTGAATTTGTTATCCTGAGTTCTCTAACCTGAGTTCTCCATTCTGCTGAGTGAGAAGACCTGACACTGAGCTTTGCTGAGTACTTCTTATGTGCTAGACACCACTCTGAGCACTATTCATCAACTCCATAATACCCCTCAAACAATCTCCATTTGACAGGTGAGAAAAAATGAGGCACAATGAGGTGAAAGGACTTGCCCAAGGTCATGTTGGAACTAAGAAACTGGCAGAGCTTGTCTTTTAACTAAGACAGCTGGCTCCAAAGAACACACTTTTCTAAGAAATATTTTGTATTATTGTTTCATTAAAAATAGAAAAAAATAGGGTTTCCCTGGTGGCACAGTGGTTAAGAATCCACCTGCCAATTCAGGGTACATGGGTTCGATCCCTGGTCCGGGAAGATCCCACATGCCATGGAGCAACTAAGCCCATGCGCCACAACAACCGAGGCGGCACTCTAGAGCCAGTGAGCCACAACTACTGAGCCTGCGTGCCACAACTACTGAAGCCCACACACCTAGAGTCCATGCTGCACAGAGAAGACACTTCAATGAGAAGCCCATGTACCACAACAAAAAGTAGCCCCCGCTCGCCGCAACTAAAGAAAGCCCACATGCAACAATGACGACGCAAAACAGCCAAAAATAAAAAATAAAATAAATTTAAAAGTAGAAAAAATAGTATAATATATCCCATATACCCATCACCTATATTTAGCTGTTATTAATATATTTCCAAGTTTGCTTCATCTTTCTTTGTGAAATATTTTTTTTAAATTATAGACATACTGACATTTCACCCCTTTTAGAATGCACCTCAAAAAATTAGGACATTTTCCTACATATGCACTTAGAAAAGTTAAGCATAATTCCTTAATACTCATCACATAGTCCATATTAGCATTTTTCAAATTGTTCTGCCAAATATCTATTTGAACCAGGATCTAATCAAAGTCCACACATTGCATTTGGTTGTTAGATCTCTTAATTTCCACCTTCCTTTTAAAATCATGCCACTGACTTGTTGAAAAGACCGGGACAATTGTTCTCATAGAATTCCCCAGCTTTTGTTATCAATCTAATTGCAGACTCCACCCGTTTTTTTTTTAATTTCCTTCCTTCATTTGTTTATTTATCTATCTTTTTTTTTGCTGCATCAGGTCTTAGTTGTGGCACGTGGGATCTTTCGTTGTGGATGGTGGGCTCTTTGTTGTGGCGCGTGGTCTTCTCTCTAGTTGTGGTGTGCTGGTTCCAGAACGCACAAGCTCAGTAGTTGTGGCACGCAGTCTCTCTAGTTGTGGTGCATGGGATCCAGAGTGCATGGGCTCAGTCTTTGTGATGCATGGGCTTAGCTGCCCCCCAGCATGTGGGATCTTAGTTCCCCGACCAGGGATCAAACCCACATCCTCTGCATTGGAAGGCAGATTCTTAACCACTAGATCACCAAGGAAGTCCCATCCACCCTTTTAATTGCCACCCCATGCAACTTTCCCACCCTCTTCTTGCCTTGGCTTATTGTTTTGATGTTTTCTTCCCCCCAAAGAGGACAGAGATATTTTGATAGCTTCCCAGGGCTCTTAGCCTTAAATAGTGCCTGTTGAGTGTGCCAGAGGTGTTGAAGTGTCTCATTTTTCCAGTAAGTCACACCCACCCTATCCCCATGCCTTTCATACCTCTCTTCTCATCTCCGCATCTTACCCTCTTGTCTTCTCTCTAGGCCAATAACTCTCAAGCTTAGTTTTACATTAGAAACATCTAGAAACCTTTAATAGGCTTTTCCTGGAGGCCCAATGGTCAAGACTCTGTGCTTCCAATGCAGGGGACATGGGTTCAATCGTGGTCAGGGAACTAAGATCCCACATGCCACATGGCACGGCCAAGAAAAAAAGAAAGCTTTAACAAAAACGGATGTCAAGGTTATACTTGAGCCCAGTTAAACTGGAATCTTTAGGAGTGTAGTCCAGGTATCCAAAATATGTAAAGCTCCCCAGGTAATTCCAATGTAGAGTCAAAGTTGAAAGCAATTGTCTAGACCCTCTAATAGAGTGTTTCTCAACCTTTTTAAAATTATTGCTTCCCCACCAATAAACATTTTCGAACACTTTTTCCCAAATCACTCCACCTGTGAAATTTTAATAACAGAGTTTTACTGTATATTCATATACTATGACCATTTCGAGGGACACAAGCCAGTGTAATAACTAAGATCTTCCCCTCAGCCCCACAAAAGGCAATTTTTACCTGTTTGAGGACTATATAATCCCAGTTGAGAATGCATGCTAACAACTTGCTGCTCAAAGAGTGGTCTTAAGTCAATAGCATTGGCGTCACTTGGAATTTGATAGAAATGCAGAATCTCAGGCCTCACTGCTCCACAAGACTTTTCTTCTCACCCACAAAATTTACTGTCTCTGGTAAGATGACTAGAAGCAGTATCATCCACACAGACCTAGAACCTCAGGACTGAGATAGAAGTTAAAGGCCTCTAGTCCAAGCCTCTGTCATATCATTTGAGCCTTTCCAAAGAAGCCCTGCCATGTAGTCATCCAACCACTGATGGAAAACCTCTGACTATGGGAAACTCACTATTATTCTAGGCAGACCTTTCCAAGAATTCTTTTATGTTTTAAATCAAAATAGTTGATTTACCATATCATGTTAGTTTCAGGTGTAGAGCATGGTGATTCAGTATTTTTGCAGATTACTCTCCATTATATGTTATTACAAGATAATGGGTATAATTCCTTGTGCTATACAGTATATCCTTTACTTATCCTTGGCTATTGTAAATAGTGTTACTATGAACATTGGGGTGCACATAACTTTGCAAATTAGTGTTTTCGTTTTTTTCTGGATATATACACTGGAGTGGAATTGCTGGATCATATGGTAGTTCCATTTTCAGTTTTTTAAGGAACCTCCATACTGTTTTCCATAGTGGCTACACAAATCTACATTCTCACCAACAATGTACAGGGGTTCCTTTTTTTCCCACATCTTCTCCAACATTTGTTGTTCGTAGACTTTTGATGATAGCCGTTCTGGCAGGTGTGAAGTGACATCAGTGTTGTTTTGATTTGCATTTCTCTAACAGTTAGTGATGTTGAGCAGTTTTTCATGTGACTGTTAGTCATCTGTATGTCTTATTTGGGAAAATGTCTATTCAGGTCTTCTGACCATTTTTTGATTGGGTTGTTTGTTTTTTTGATATTGGGTTGTATAAGCTGATTGTTTATTTTGGATATTAACCCCTTGTCAGTCACATGGTTTGCAAATATTTTCTCCTATTCCATAGGTTGTTTTTGAGTTGATGGTTTCCTTTGCTGTGCAAAATCTTCTAAGTTTAATTAGATCCCATTTGTTTATTTTTACTTTTATTTATTTTGCCTTAGGAGACTGATACAAGAACATATTGCTACAATTTATGTAAAAGAATGTTCTGCCTATGTTCTCTTCTAGGAGTTTTACAGGTTTCAAGTCTTACATTTAGATCTTTAAACTATTTTGAGTTTATTTTGTATATAGTGTGAGGGAAAGTTCTAATTTCATTGTTTTATATGTGACTGTCCAGTTTTCCTAGCAACACTTTTTCAAGAGACTGTCTTTTCTCCACTGTACCTTCTTGCCTCCTTTGCATCCTTGTTGATTAATTGACCATAGGTGTGTGGGTTATTCCTGGGCTTTCTATTCTGTTCCATTGATCTATGTGTCTGTTTTAGCACCAACACCATGCTGTTTTGATTACTGTAGCTTTGTAGTATAGTCTGAAATCTGGGAGGGTTATACCTTCAGCTTTGCTCTTTTCTCTCAAGATCACCTTGGCAATTCAGGGTCTCTTGTAATTCTATATGAATTTTAGAATTGTTTGTTCTAGTTCTATGAAAAATATCATGGGTATATTGATAGAGATTGCATTAAATCTGTATATTTCTTTGGGTAATACGGACATTTCAAAAATATTAAATCTTCCAATCCAAGAGCATGGGCTATCTTTCCATTTCTTTGAATCATTTTCAATTTCCTTCATCAATGTTGTATAGTTTTCAGAGTATAGATCTTTTACCTACTTTGTTAAGTTTATTCCTATGTATTTTTTTTTGATGTGATTATAAATGGGACTGCTTTTTTTACTTTCTCTTTCTACTATTTCATTATAAATATATAGAAACTCGAGACTTCCGGGAAGATGGCAGAAGAGTAAGACGCGGAGATCACCTTCCTCTCCACAGATACACCAGAAATACATCTACGCGTGGAACAACTCCTACAAAACACCTACTGAACGCTGGCAGAAGACCTCACACCTCCCAAAAGGCAAGGAACCCCCCCACGTACCTGGTTAGGGCAAAAGAAAAAACTAAACAGAGACAAAAGGATAGGGACGGGACCTGCACCAGCGGGAGAGAGCTGTGAAGGAGGAAAAGTGTCCACACACTAGGAAGCCCCTTCGCGGGTTGAGACTTCGGGAGGCAGAGTGGGGGAGCTTGGGAGCCGCGGAGGAGAGCACAGCAACAGGGGTGCGGAGGGCAAAGCGGACAGATTCCAGCGCAGAGGATCGGGCCGACCGGCACTCACCAGCCGAGAGGCTTGTCTGCTCGCCCGCCGGGGCGGGCGGGACTGGGAGCTGAGGCTCCGGCTTTTGTCGGAGCGCCAGGAGAGGACTGAGGTTGGCGGCGTGAACACAGCCTGCAGGGCGTTGGTGCGCCGCGGCTGGCCGGGAGAGAGTCCGGGGAGGGGTCTGGACCTGCCGAAGAGGCAAGAGACTTTTACGTCCCTCTTTGTTTCCTGGTGCACGAGGAGAGGGGATTAAGAACGCTGCTTGAGAGAGCTCCAGGGACGGGCGCGAGCCGCGGCTAAGAGTGCGGAGCCCAGAGACGGACATGGGACGCTAAGGCCGCTGCTGCCGCCACCAGGAGGCCTGTGTGCGAACACAGGTCACTAGCCACACGCCCTTCTGGGGAGCCTGTGCAGCCCGCCACTGCCAGGGTCCCGGGATCCAGGGACGGCTCCCCGGGAGAGCGCACGGCGCGCCTCAGGCTGCAGCGTCACGCCGGCCTCTGCCGCTGCAGGCCCGCCCCGCACTCCGTGACCCTCCCTACCCCCCGGCCTGGGTGAGCCAGAGCCTCCGAATCAGCGGCTCCTTTAACCTCGTCCTGTCTGAGCAAATAACAGACGCCCTCCGGCGACCTACACGCACAGGCGGGGCCAAATCCAAAGCTGAGCCCCTGGGAACTGTCAGAACAAAGAAGAGAAAGGGAAATCTCTCCCAGCAGCCTCAGAAGCAGCGGATTAAAGCTCCACAATCAACTTGATATACCCTGCATCTGTGGAATACCTGAATAGACAACCAATCATCCCAAATTAAGGAGCCCTGTGGATGAAAGGCTCTTGGTGCTGCAGCCAGGACTCAGTGCTGTGCCTCTGAGGTGGGAGAGCCAACTTCAGGACACTGGTCCACAAGAGGCCTCCCAGCTGCACATAATATCAAACAGCAAAAATCTCCAAGAGATCTCCATCTCAACGCCAGCACCCAGCTTCGCTCAACGACCAGCAAGCTACAGTGCTGGACATCCTATGCCAAACAACTAGCAAGACAGGAACACAACCCCACCCATTAGCAGAGAGGCTGCCCAAAATCATAGTAAGTCTACAGACACCCCAAAACACACCACCAGACGTGGACTTGCCCACCAGAAAGACAAGATCCAGCCTCATACACCAGAACACAGGCACTAGTGCCCTCCACCAGGAAGCCTACACAACCCACTGAACCAACCTTAGCCACTGGGGACAGACACAAAAAACAACAGGAACTACGAACCTTCAGCCTGCAAAAAAGGAGACCCCAAACACAGTAAGATAAGCAAAATGAAAAGACAGAAAAACACACAGAAGATGAAGGAGCACGATAAAAACCCACCAGACCTAACAAATGAAGAGGAAATAGGCAGTCTACCTGAAAAAGAATTCAGAATAATGATAGTAAGGTTGATCCGAAATCTTGGAGATAGAATGGACAATAGAATGGACAAATTGCAAGAATCAGTTAACAAGGACCTAGAAGAACTAAAGATGAAGCAAGCAATGATGAACAACACAATAAATGAAATTAAAAGTACTCTAGATGGGATCAATAGCAGAATAACTGAGGCAGAAGAACGGATAAGTGACCTGGAAGATAAAATAGTGGAAATAACTACTGCAGAGCAGAATAAAGAAAAAAGAATGAAAAGAACTGAGGACAGTCTCAGAGACCTCTGGGACAACATTAAACGCACCAACATTCGAATTATAGGGGTTCCAGAAGAAGAAGAGAAAAAGAAAGGGACTGAGAAAATATTTGAAGAGATTATAGTTGAAAACTTCCCTAGTATGGGAAAAGAAATCGTTAATCAAGTCCAGGAAGCACAGAGAGTCCCATAAAGGATAAATCCAAGGAGAAATACGCCAAGACACATATTAATCAAACTGTCAAAAATTAAATACAAAGAAAACATATTAAAAGCAGCAAGGGAAAAACAACAAATAACACACAAGGGAATCCCCATAAGGTTAACAGCTGATCTTTCAGCAGAAACTCTGCAAGCCAGAAGGGAGTGGCAGGACATATTGAAAGTGTTGAAGGAGAAAAACCTGCAACCAAGATTACTCTACCCAGCAAGGATCTCATTCAGATTTGATGGAGAAATTAAAACCTTTACAGACAAGCAAAAGCTGAGAGAGTTCAGCACCACCAAACCAGCTCTACAACAACTGCTAAAGGAACTTCTCTAGGCAAGAAACACAAAAGAAGGAAAGGACCTACAATAACGAACCCAAAACAATTAAGAAAATGGGAATAGGAACACACATATCGATAATTACCTTAAATGTAAATGGACTAAATGCTCCCACCAAAAGACACAGATTGGCTGAATGTATACAAAAACAAGACCCATATATTTGCTGTCTACAAGAGACCCACTTCAGACCTAGAGACACATACAGACTGAAAGTAAGCGGATGGAAAAAGGTATTTCATGCAAATGGAAACCAAAAGAAAGCTGGAGTAGCAATTCTCATATCAGACAAAATAGACTTTAAAACAAAGACTATTAGAAGAGACAAAGAAGGACACTACATAATGATCAAGGGATCGATCCAAGAGGAAGATATAACAATTGTAAATATTTATGCACCCAACATAGGTGCACCTCAATACATAAGGCAAATACTGACAACCATAAAAGGGGAAATCGACAGTAACACATTCATAGTAGGGGACTTTAACACCCCACTTTCACCAATGGACAGATCATCCAAAATGAAAATAAATAAGGAAACACAAGCTTTAAATGATACATTAAATGAGATGGAGTTAATTGATATTTATAGGACATTCCATCCAAAAACAACAGAATACACATTTTTCTCAAGTGCTCATGGAACATTCTCCAGGATAGATCATATCTTGGGTCACAAATCAAGCCTTGGTAAATTTAAGAAAATTGAAATTGTATCAAGTATCTTTTCTGACCACAACGCCATGAGACTAGATATCAATTACAGGAAAAGATCTGTAAAAAATACAAACCCATGGAGGCTAAACAATACACTACTTAATAATGAAGTGATCACTGAAGAAATCAAAGAGGAAATCAAAAAATACCTAGAAACAAATGACAATGGAGACACAACGACCCAAAACCTGTGGGATGCAGCAAAAGCAGTTCTAAGCGGGAAGTTTATAGCAATACAAGCCCACCTTAAGAAGCAGGAAACATCTCGAATAAACAACCTAACCTTGCACCTCAAGCAATTAGAGAAAGAAGAACAAAAAAACCCCAAAGCTAGCAGAAGGAAAGAAATCATAAAAATCAGATCAGAAATAAATGAAAAAGAAATGAAGGAAACAATAGCAAAGATCAATAAAACTAAAAGCTGGTTCTTTGAGAAGATAAACAAAATAGATAAACCACTAGCCAGACTCATTACGAAAAAAAGGGAGAAGACTCAAATCAATAGAATTAGAAATGAAAAAGGAGAGGTAACAACTGACACTGCAGAAATAAAAGAGATCATGAGAGATTACTACAAGCAACTCTATGCCAATAAAATGGACAATCTGGAAGAAATGGACAAATTCTTAGAAATGCACAACCTGCCAAGACTGAATCAGGAAGAAATAGAAAATATGAACAGACCAATCACAAGCACTGAAATTGAAACTGTGATTAAAAATCTTCCAACAAACAAAAGCCCAGGACCAGATGGCTTCACAGGCGAATTCTATCAAACATTTAGAGAAGAGCTAACACCTATCCTTCTCAAACTCTTCCAAAATATAGCAGAGGGAGGAACACTCCCAAACTCCTTCTACGAGGCCACCATCACCTTGATACCAAAACCAGACAAGGATGTCACAAAGAAAGAAAACTACAGGCCAATATCACTGATGAACATAGATGCAAAAATCCTCAACAAAATACTAGCAAACAGAATCCAGCAGCACGTTAAAAGGATCATACACCATGATCAAGTGGGGTTTATTCCAGGAATGCAAGGATTCTTCAATATACACAAATCTATCAATGTGATAAACCATATTAACAAACTGAAGGAGAAAAACCATATGATCATCTCAATAGATGCAGAGAAAGCTTTTGACAAAATTCAACACCCATTTATGATAAAAACCCTGCAGAAAGTAGGCATAGAGGGAACTTTCCTCAACATAATAAAGGCCATATATGACAAGCCCACAGCAAACATCATCCTCAATGGTGAAAAACTGAAAGCATTTCCACTAAGATCAGGAACAAGACAAGGTTGTCCACTCTCACCACTCTTATTCAACATAGTTTTGGAAGTTTTAGCCACAGCAATCAGAGAAGAAAAGGAAATAAAAGGAATCCAAATCGGAAAAGAAGAAGTAAAGCTGTCACTGTTTGCAGATGACATGATCCTATACATAGAGAACCCTAAAGATGCTACCAGAAAACTACTAGAGCTAATCAATGAATTTGGTAAAGTGGCAGGATACAAAATTAATGCACAGAAATCTCTTGCATTCCTATATACTAATGATGAAAAATCTGAAAGTGAAATCAAGAAAACACTCCCATTTACCAATGCAAAAAAAAGAATAAAATATCTAGGAATAAACCTACCTAAGGAGACAAAAGATCTGTATGCAGAAAATTATAAGACACTGATGAAAGAAATTAAAGATGATACAAATAGATGTAGAGATATACCATGTTCTTGGATTGGAAGAATCAACATTGTGAAAATGACTCTACTACCCAAAGCAATCTATAGATTCAATGCAATCCCTATCAAACTACCACTGGCATTTTTCACAGAACTAGAACAAAAAATTTTGCAATTTGTATGGAAACACAAAAGACCCCGAATAGCCAAAGCAATCTTGAGAACGAAAGAAGGAACTGGAGGAATCAGGCTCCCTGACTTCAGACTATACTACAAAGCTACAGTTATCAAAACGGTATGGTACTGGCACAAAAACAGAAAGATAGATCAATGGAACAGGATAGAAAGCCAGAGATAAACCCACGCACATATGGTCACCTTATCTTTGACAAAGGAGGCAGAAATGTACCGTGGAGAAAGGACAGCCTATTCAATAAGTGGTGCTGGGAAAACTGGACAGCTACATGTAAAAGTATGAAGTTAGATCACTCCCTAACACCATACACAAAAATAAGCTCAAAATGGATTAAAGACCTAAATGTAAGGCCAGAAAGTATCAAACTCTTAGAGGAAAACATAGGCAGAACACTCTATGTCATAAATCACAGCAAGATTCTTTCTGACCCACCTCCTAGAGTAATGGAAATAAAAACAAGAGTAAACAAATGGGACCTAATGAAACTTAAAAGCTTTTGCGCAGCAAAGGAAACCATAAAGAAGACCAAAAGACAACCCTCAGAATGGGAGAAAATATTTGCAAATGAAGCAACTGACAAAGGATTGATCTCCAAAATTTATAAGCAGCTCATGAAGCTTAATAACAGAAAAACAAACAACCCAATCCAAAAATGGGCAGAAGACCTAAATAGACATTTCTCCAAAGAAGATATACAGAGTGCCAACAAACACATGAAAGAATGCTCAACATCACTAATCATGAGAGAAATGCAAATCAAAACTACAATGAGATATCATCTCACACCAGTCAGAATGGCCATCATCAAAAAATCTAGAAACAATAAATGCTGGAGAGGGTCTGGAGAAAAGGGAACCCTCCTACACTGTTGGTGGGAATGTAAATTGATACAGCCACTGTGGAGAACAGTATGGAGGTTCCTTAAAAAGCTACAAATAGAACTACCATATGACCCAGCAATCCCACTACTGGGCATATACCCTGAGAAAACCATAATTCAAAAAGAGTCATGTACCAAAATGTTCATTGCAGCTCTATTTACAATAGCCCAGAGATGGAAACAACCTAAGTGTCCATCATCGGATGAATGGATAAAGAAGATGTGGCACATATATACAATGGAATATTACTCAGCCATAAAAAGAGACGAAATTGAGCTATTTGTAATGAGGTGGATAGACCTAGAGTCTGTCATACAGAGTGAAGTAAGTCAGAAAGAGAGAGACAAATACCGTATGCTAACACATATATATGGAATTTAAAAAAAAAATGTCATGAAAAACCTAGGGGTGAAACAGGAATAAAGACACAGACTTACTAGAGAATGGACTTGAGGCTATGGGGAGGGGGAAGGGTAAACGGTGACAAAGCGATAAAGAGGCATGGACATGTATACACTACCAAACGTAAGGTAGATAGCTAGTGGGAAGCAGCCGCATAGCACAGGGAGATCAGCTCGGTGCTTTGTGACCGCCTGGAGGGGTGGGATAGGGAGGGTGGGAGGGAGGGAGACGCAAGCGGGAAGAGATATGGGAATATATGTATATATATAACTGATTCATTTTGTTGTGAAGCTGAAACTAACATACCATTGTAAAGCAATTATACTCCAATAAAGATGTTAAAAAAAATATATAGAAACTCAACAGATTTGTGTATTTTGTATCCTGCAATCTTGCTGAATTTATTAGTTCTAATAATTTTTGTGTGGAGACTTTAGGGTTCTCTATGTAAATTATCATGTCACTGTATATAAAGTATCTGCAAAAATTGAGAGTTTACTTCTTCCCTTCCAATTTGGATATCATTTATTTCTTTTTTCTTGTCTGATTGCCATGGCTAGAACTTCCAATACTATGTTATATAGAAGTGGCAAGAGTCGGCATCTTTGTCTTTTTTTCTGAATTTAGTGGGAAGGCTTTCAGCTTTTCACTGTTGAGTATTATGTTGTTTGTGGATTTGTCATAAATGGCCTTTATGACAAAATGTTGCAGTCACATTGATTGATTTGCAAATGTTGAACCATACTGGTGATCCTGGAATAAATCCAACTTGTTCGTAGTGTATGATCAATTTTAGGTATTGTTTGATTTAGTTTGCTAATATTTTGCTGAGGATTTTTGTATCTATATTTATCAAACATACTGGTAATATCATCACTAAGATATTCATCAAGATATTTTCTTTCTTTTTTTTTTTTTTTGATAGTGTCTTTGTCTAGTTTTGGTATCAGGGTAATGGTGGCCCATACAATGAATTTAGGAATGTTTACCCCACCCCCTTCTATTTTTGGAATAGTTTGAAAAGGATAGGTATTAGTTCTTCTTTATGTTTGATAAAGTTCCTCTGTGAAGAAATCGGGTCCTATAATTTTGTTTGCTGGGAGTTTTGTTTGTTTGGTTGTTTTAGTATTATAAATTAATTTCACTTTTAGTGATTGGTCTGTTCAAGTTGTCTGTTTCTTCTTGTCTCAGGCTTGGCAGGCTGTATCTTTCTAAAACTTGTCCATTTCTACTATGTTGTCCAATTTATTGGCGTATAAATGTTCATAGTATTCTTTTACAATTTTTCTGTATTTCTGTAATATCACTTGTTATTTCTCTTCTGTCATTTCTCATTTTCTTTATTTGGGTCCTCTCTGCTTTCTTCTTGTTGAGCCTGGTTACAGGTTTATCAATTCTGTTTATCTTTTCAAGAAAACCAGCTCTTGCTTTCATTGATCTTTTCTATTGATTTTTTGGTCTCTATTTAATTTATTTCCCCTCTGAACTTTATTATTTCCTTTCTTCTGCTGATTTTGAGCTCTGTTTTTTTCTTTTCCTGATTATTTAAGAGGTAGGTTAGGTTGTTTATTTGAGTTTTTCCTTGTTTCTTGAGGAAGGACCCTGTCACTATGAAATCCTTCTTAGGAAACCGTTTGCTGTACCATATAGATTTTGGAAAGTTGTGTTTCCATATTCACTTGTCTTGAGGTATTTTCTGATTTCTTCTTTCGTTTCTTCATTGACCCATTGGTTTTCTTAGCAGTATGTTGTTTAGTCTCCATTTGTTTGTTCTTATCCCATTTTTCATTCTGTAGTTGATTTCTAGTTTTATACTGTTGTGGTTGGAATAAAAAGCTTGATATAATTTCTGTCCTCTTAAATTTTTTTGAGCCATGTTTTTTGACTTAGTATGTGATCTATCTAAGAGACGTTCCATGTGCACTTGATTGTGTATTCTGCTGGTTTGGGATATCCTGTAGAAATGTATGAAGTCTGACTCGTCTATTGTGTCATTTAAGACCACTGTTGCCTTACTGACTTTCTGTCTGGATGATCTGTCCATTTATGTGAGTGGGGTGTTAAAGTATCCCACTATTATTGTATTATTGACAATTTCTCCCTTTAGGTCTCTTAGTATTTGCTTCATATATTTAGGTCCTCCAGTATTGGAAGTGTATGTATTAATTTATCATTATATAATGTTCTTCTTTGTCTTCTGTTATAGCATTCTTTTATTTTTTACATCTTTATTGGAGTATAATTGTGTTACAGTGAAGTGTTAGTTTCTGATTTATAACAAAGTGAATCAGTTATACATATACATATGTTCCCGAATCTCTTCCCTCTTGCATCTCCCTCACTCCCACCCTCCATATCCCACCCCTCCAGGTGGTCACAAAGCACGGAGCTGATCTCCCTGTACTATGCGGCTGTTTCCTACTAGCAATCTAGCTTACATTTGGTAGTGTATATATGTCTATGACTCTCTCTTGCTTTGTCACAGCTTACACTTCTCCCTCCCCATATTCTCAAGTCCATTCTCAAGTAGGTCTGTGTCTTTATTCCTGTCTTACCTCTAGATTCCTCATGACATTTTTTTTCTTAAATTCCATACATATGTGTTAGCATATAGTATTTGTCTTTCTCTTTCTGGCTTACTTCACTCTGTATGACAGACTCTAGATCTATCAACCTCATTACAAATAGCTCAATTTCATTTCTTTTTATGGCTGAGTAATATTCCATTGTATATATGTGCCACATCTTCTTTAACCATTCATCCAATGATGGACACTTAAGTTGTTTCCATCTCTGGGCTATTGTAAATAGAACTGCAATGAATATTTTGGTACATGACTCGTTTTGAATTATGATTTTCAAAGGGTATATGCCCAGTAGTGGGACTGCTGGGTCATATGGTACTCCTACTTGTATTTTTTAAGGAACCTCTATACTGTTCTCCATAGTGGCTGAACCAATTCACATTCCCACCAGCAGTGCAAGAGGGTTCCCTTTTCTCCAGACCCTCTCCAGCATTTATTGTTTCTAGATTTTTTGATGATGGCCATTCTGATTGGTGTGACATGATATCTCATTGTAGTTTTGATTTGCATTTCTCTAATGATTAATGCTGTTGACCATTCTTTCATGTGTTTGTTGGTAGTCTGTATATCTTCTCTGGAAAAATGTATATTTAGGTCTTCTGCCCATTTTTGGATCAGGTTGTTTCTTTGTTTGATATTGAGCTGCATGAGCTGCTTATAAATTTTGGAGATTAATCCTTTGTCAGTTGCTTCATTTGCAAATATTTTCTCCCATTCTGAGGGTTGTCTTTTGGTCTTGTTTATGGTTTCCTTTGTTGTGCAAAAGCTTTGAAGTTTCATTAGATCCCATTTGTTTATTTTTGCTTTTACTTCCATTTCTCTAGGAGGTGGGTCAAAAGGATCTTGCTGTGATTTATGTCATAGAGTATTCTGCCTGTTTTCCCCTAAGAGTTTGATAGTGTCTGGCCTTACATTTAGGTCTTTAATCCATTTTGAGCTTATTTTTGTGTATGGTGTTAGGCAGTGATCTAATTTCATACGTTTACATGTACCTGTCCAGTTTTACAGCACCATTTATTGAAGTGGCTGTCCTTTCTGCACTGTACATTCCTGCCTCCTTTATCAAAGACAAGGTGACCATATGTGCGTGGGTACATCTCTGAGCTTTCTATCCTGTTCCATTGATCTATATTTCTGTTTTTGTGCCAGGACCATACTGTGTTGATTACTGTAGCTTTGTAGTATTGTCTGAAGTCAGGAAGCCTGATTCCTCCAGATCCATTTTTCGTTCTCAAGATTGCTTTGACTATTCAGGTTCTTTTGTGTTTCCATAAAATTGTGAAAATTTTTGTTCTACTTCTGTGAAAAATGCCAGTGGTAGTTTGATAGGGATTGCATTAAATCTGTAGATCACTTTCGGTATTAGAGTCATTTCCACAATGTTGATTCGTCCAACCCAAGAACATGGTATATCTCTACATCTATTTGTATCGTCTTTAATTTCTTTCATCAGTGTCTTATAATTTTCTGCATACAGGTCTTTTGTCTCCTTAGGTAGGTTTATTCCTAGATATTTTATTCTTTTTTTTGCATTGGTAAATGGGAGTGTTTTCTTGATTTCACTTTCAGATTTTTCATCATTAGTGTATAGGAATGCCAGAGATTTCGTGCATTAATTTTGTATCCTGCTACTTTACCAAACTGATTAGCTCTAGTAGTTTTCTGGTAGCATCTTTAGGTTTCTCTATGTATAGTATCATGTCATCTGCAAACAATGACAGCTTTACTTCTTCTTTTCCGATTTGGATTCCTTTTCTTTTCTTTTCTTCTCTTGTTGCTGTGGCCAAAACTTCCAAAACTATGTTGACTAAGAGTGGTGAGAGTGGGCAACCTTGTCTTGCTCCTGATCCTAGTGGAAATGCTTTCAGATTTTCACCAATGAGGACGATGTTGGCTGTGGGTTTGCCATATATGGCCTTTAGTATGTTGAGGTAAGTTCCCTCTATGCCTACTTTCTGCAGGGATTTTATCATAAATAGGTGATGAGGCCGCTAAAAGTGCGGAGCCCAGAGACAGACATGAGATGCTAGGGCCGCTGCTGCCGCCACCAGGAGGCCTGTGTGCGAACACAGGTCACTAGCCACACGCCCTTCTGGGGAGCCTGTGCAGCCCGCCACTGCCAGGGTCCCGGGATCCAGGGACAACTCCCCCGGGAGAATGCACAGGCGCGCCTCAGGCTGCAACATCTCGCCCGCCTCTGCCGCCGCAGGCCCGCCCCACACTCCGTGCCCCTCCCTAGCCCCGGGCCTGAGTGAGCCAGAGCCTCCGAATCAGCGGCTCCTTTAACCCCATCCTGTCTGAGCAAAGAACAGACGCCCTCCGGCGACCTACATGCACAGGCGGGGCTAAATCCAAAGCTGAGCCCCTGGGAGCTGTGAGAACAAAGAAGAGAAAGGGAAATCTCTCCCAGCAACCTCAGGAGCAGCAGATTAAAGCTCCACAATCAACTTGATATACCCTGCATCTGTGGAATACCTGAATAGACAACCAATCATCCCAAATTAAGGAGCCCTGTGGATGAAAGGCTCTTGGTGCTGCAGCCAGGACTCAGTGCTGTGCCTCTGAGGTGGGAGAGCCAACTTCAGGACGCTGATCCACAAGAGACCTCCCAGCTGCACATAATATCAAACAGCAAAAATTTCCGAGAGATCTCCATCTCAACGCCAGCACCCAGCTTCACTCAACGACCAGCAAGCTACAGTGCTGGACATCCTATGCCAAACAACTAGCAAGACAGGAACACAACCCCACCCAATAGCAGAGAGGCGGCCCAAAATCATAATAAGTCTACAGACACCCCAAAACACACCACCAGACGTGGACCTGCCCACCAGAAAGACAAGATCTAGCCTCATACACCAGAACACAGGCACTAGTACCCTCCACAAGGAAGCCTACACAACCCACTGAACCAGCCTTAGCCACTGGGGACAGACACGAAAAACAACAGGAACTACGAACCTTCAGCCTGCAAAAAAGGAGACCCCAAACACAGTAAGATAAGCAAAATGAAAAGACAGAAAAACACACCGCAGATGAAGAAGCAAGATAAAAACCCATCAGACCTAACAAATGAAGAGGAAATAGGCAGTCTACCTGAAAAAGAATTCAGAATAATGATAGTAAGGTTAATCCAAAATCTTGGAGATAGAATGGACAATAGAATGGACAAAATGCAAGAATCAGTTAACAAGGACCTAGAAGAACTAAAGATGAAACAAGCAACAATGAACAACACAATAAATGAAATTAAAAGTACTCTAGATGGGATCAATAGCAGAATAACAGAGGCAGAAGAACGGATAAGTGACCTGGAAGATAAAATAGTGGAAATAACTACTGCAGAGCAGAATAAAGAAAAAAGAATGAAAAGAACTGAGGACAGTCTCAGAGACCTCTGGGACAACATTAAACGTACCAACATTCGAATTATAGGGGTTCCAGAAGAAGAAGAGAAAAAGAAAGGGACTGAGAAAATATTTGAAGAGATTATAGTTGAAAACTTCCCTAGTATGGGAAAGGAAATCGTTAATCAAGTCCAGGAAGCACAGAGAGTCCCATACAGGATAAATCCAAGGAGAAATACGCCAAGACACATATTAATCAAACTGTCAAAAATTAAATACAAAGAAAACATATTAAAAGCAGCAAGGGAAAAACAACAAATAACACACAAGGGAATCCCCATAAGGTTAACAGCTGATCTTTCAGCAGAAACTCTGCAAGCCAGAAGGGAGTGGCAGGACATATTGAAAGTGTTGAAGGAGAAAAACCTGCAACCAAGATTACTCTACCCAGCAAGGATCTCATTCAGATTTGATGGAGAAATTAAAACCTTTACAGACAAGCAAAAGCTGAGAGAGTTCAGCACCACCAAACCAGCTCTACAACAACTGCTAAAGGAACTTCTCTAGGCAAGAAACACAAAAGAAGGAAAGGACCTACAATAACGAACCCAAAACAATTAAGAAAATGGGAATAGGAACACACATATCGATAATTACCTTAAATGTAAATGGACTAAATGCTCCCACCAAAAGACACAGATTGGCTGAATGTATACAAAAACAAGACCCATATATTTGCTGTCTACAAGAGACCCACTTCAGACCTAGAGACACATACAGACTGAAAGTAAGCGGATGGAAAAAGGTATTTCATGCAAATGGAAACCAAAAGAAAGCTGGAGTAGCAATTCTCATATCAGACAAAATAGACTTTAAAACAAAGACTATTAGAAGAGACAAAGAAGGACACTACATAATGATCAAGGGATCGATCCAAGAGGAAGATATAACAATTGTAAATATTTATGCACCCAACATAGGTGCACCTCAATACATAAGGCAAATACTGACAACCATAAAAGGGGAAATCGACAGTAACACATTCATAGTAGGGGACTTTAACACCCCACTTTCACCAATGGACAGATCATCCAAAATGAAAATAAATAAGGAAACACAAGCTTTAAATGATACATTAAATGAGATGGAGTTAATTGATATTTATAGGACATTCCATCCAAAAACAACAGAATACACATTTTTCTCAAGTGCTCATGGAACATTCTCCAGGATAGATCATATCTTGGGTCACAAATCAAGCCTTGGTAAATTTAAGAAAATTGAAATTGTATCAAGTATCTTTTCCGACCACAACGCTATGAGACTCGATATCAATCACAGGAGAAGATCTGTAAAAAATACAAACCCATGGAGGCTAAACAATACACTACTTAATAACGAAGTGATCACTGAAGAAATCAAAGGGGAAATCAAAAAATACCTAGAAACAAATGACAATGGAGACACGACGACTCAAAATCTATGGGATGCAGCAAAAGCAGTTCTAAGAGGGAAGTTTATAGCAATACAATCTTACCTTAAGAAACAGGAAACATCTCGAATAAACAACCTAACCTTGCAAAAAAAAAAGTAGGTGATGAATTTTGTCAAACATTTTCTCTGAATCTATTGAGATGAACATGGTTTTCTCCTTCAATTTGTTAATATGGTGTATCACGTTGATTGATTTGCGTATATTAAAGAATTCTTGCATTCCTGGAATAAACCCCACTTGACCATGGTGTATGATACTTTTAATGTGCTGTTGGATTCTGTTTGCTAGTATTTTATTGAGGATTTTTGCATCTATGTTCATCAGTGATATTGGCCTGTAGTTTTCTTTCTTTGTGAAATGCTTGTCTGGTTTTGGTATCAGGGTGATGGTGGCTGCATAACATGAGTTTGGGAGTGTTCCTCCCTCTTCTATATTTTTGAAGAGTTTGAGAAGGATAGGTGTTAGCTCTTCTCTAAATGGTTGATAGAATTCGCGTGTGAAGCCATCTGGTCATGGGCTTTTGTTTGTTGGAAGATTTTTAATCACAGTTTCAATTTCAGTGCTTGTGATTGGTCTGTTCATATTTTCTATTTCTTCCTGATTCAGTCTTGGCAGGCTGTGCATTTCTAAGAATTTGTCCATTTCTTCCAGGTTGTTCATTTTATTGTCATAGAGTTGCTTGTAGTAATCTCTCATGATCTTTTGTATTTCTGCAATGTCAGTTCTTACTTCTCCTTTTTCATTTCTAATTGTATGGATTTGAGTCTTCTCCCTTTTTTTCTTCATGAGTCTGGCTAATGGTTTATCAATTTTCTTTATCTTGTCAAAGAACCAGCTCTTAGTTTATTGATCCTTGCTGTCGTTTCCTTCATTTCTTTTTCACTTATTTCTGATCTGATTTTTATGATTTCTTTCCTCTGCTAACTTTGGGGTTTTTTAGTTCTTCTTTCTCTAATTGCTTTAGGTGCAAGGTTATGTTGTTTATTCGAGATGTTTCCTGTTTCTTAAGGTAGCATTGTATTGCTATAAACTTCCTTCTCAGAACTGCTTTTTCTGCATCCCATAGGTTTTGGTCGCCTTGTCTCCATTGACATTTTTTTCTAGGTATTTTTTGATTTCCTCTTTGATTTCTTCAGTGATGACTTCTTTATTAAGTAGTGTATTGTTTAGCCTCCATGGGTTTGTATTTTTTACAGATCTTTTCCTGTAATTGATATCTAGTCTCATAGCATTGTGGTAGGAAAAGATACTTGATACAATTTCAATTTTCTTAAATTTACCTGGGCTTGATTTGTGACCCAAGATATGATCTATCCTGCAGAATGTTCCATGAGTACTTGAGAAAAACGTTCGTTCTGTTGTTTTTGAATAAAACCTCCTGTAAATATCAATTACGTCCATCTTGTTTAACGTATCATTTAAAGTTTGTGTTTCCTTATTTATTTTCATTTTGGATGATCTGTCCATGGGTGAAAGTGGGGTGTTAAAGTTCCCTACTATGAATGTGTTACTGTCTATTTCCCCTTTTATGGCTGTTAGTATTTGCCTGATGTATTGAGGTGCTCCTATGTTGGGTGCATAAACATTTACAATTGTTATATCTTCTTCTTAGACAGATCCCTTGATCATTATGTAGTGTCCTTCTTTGTCTCTTCTAATAGTCTTTATTTTAAAGTGCATTTTGTCTGATATGAGAATTGCTACTCCAGCTTTCCTCTGGGTTCCATTTGCATGGAATATCTTTTTCCATCCCCTTACTTTCAGTCTGTATGTGTCTCTAGGTCTGAAGTGGGTCTCTTGTAGACAGCATATATATGGGTCTTCTTTTTGTATCCATTCAGCCAATCTCTGTCTTTTGGTGGGTGTATTTAGTCCATTTACATTTAAGGTAATTATCAATATGTATGTTCCTATTCCCATTTTCTTGTTTTGGGTTCGTTATTTTAGATCTTTTCCTTCTGTTCTGTTTCTTGACTAGAGAAGTTCCTTTAGTACTTGTTGTAAAGCTGGGTTGGTGGTGCTGAACTCTCTCAGGTTTTGCTTGT
Source organism: Delphinus delphis (assembly GCF_949987515.2). Classification (NCBI taxonomy): domain Eukaryota; kingdom Metazoa; phylum Chordata; class Mammalia; order Artiodactyla; family Delphinidae; genus Delphinus; species Delphinus delphis. Next base: position 74,032,165 of record NC_082704.1, read on the forward strand.
CTGTAAAGGTTTTAATTTCTCCATCCAATCTGAATGAAATCCTTGCTGGATAGAGTAACATTGTTTGTGGTTTTTTCTGCATCACTTTATATATGTCCTGCCACTCGTTTCTGGCCTAAAGAGTTTCTGCTGAAAGATCAGCTGTTAACCTTATGGGGATTCTCTTGTGTGTTATTTGTTGTTTTTCCCTTGCTGCTTTTAATATGTTTTCTTTGTATTTAATTTTTGACAGTTTGATTAATATGTATCTTGGCATATTTCTCCTTGTATTTATTCTGTATGGGACTCTCTGTGCTTCCTGGACTTGATTAACTATTTCCTTTCCCATATTAGGGAAGTTTTCAACTATAATCTCTTCAAATATTTTCTCAGTCCCTTTCTTTTCCTCTTCTTCTTCTGGAAGCCCTATAATTCGAATGTTGGTGCGTTTAATGTTGTCCCTGTAGTCTCTGAGACTGTCCATAGTTCTTTTCATTCTTTTTTCTTTATTCTGCTCCGCAGTAGTTATTTCCACTATTTTATCTTCCAGGTCACTTATCCATTCTTCTGCATCAGTTATTCTGCTATTGATCCATCTAGAGAACTTTTAATTTCATCTATTGTGTTGTTCATCATTGCTTGTTTTATCTTTAGTTCTTCTAGGTCCTTGTTTAATGTTTCTTGCATTTTGTTCTTTCTATTTCCAGGATTTTGGATCATCCTTATTATCATTATTCTGAATTCTTTTTCAGGTAGACTGCCTATTTCCTCTTCATTTGTTAGGTCTGGTGGGTTTTCATCTTGCTCCTTCATCTGCTGTGTGTTTTTCTGTCTTCTCATTTTGCTTATCTTACTGTGTTTGGGGTCTCCTTTTTGCAGGCTGCAGTTTCATAGTTCCCACTGTTATTGGTGTCTGTCCCCAGTGGTAAGTTTTGTTCAGTGGGTTGTGTATGCTTCCTGGTGTAGAGGACTAGTGCCTGTGTTGTGGTGGATGAGGCTGGATTTTGTCTTCCTGGTGGGCAGATCCACGTCAGGTGGTGTGTTTTGAGGTGTCTGTGGACTTATTGTGATTTTAGGCAGCCTGTCTGTTAATGGGTGGGGTTGTGTTCTTGTCTTGCTAATTGTTTGGAATAGGGTGTCCAGCACTGTAGCTTGCTGGTCGTTGAGTGAAGCTGGGTGGTGGTGTTGAGATCGAGATCTCTGAGAGATTTTCACCATTTGATATTATGTGGAGCTGGGACGTCTCTTGTGGACCAGTGTCCTGAAGTTGAGTCTCCCACCGCAGAGGCACAGCACTGACTCCTGGCTGCAGCACCTACAACCTTTCATCTGCACGGCTCAGAATAAAAGGGAGAAAAGTAGAAAGAAAGAATTAGTAGATGTAGAAAGAAAGAAAAATGAAAAAGAAAAAAAGGAGGGAGAGAGGGAGGGAGCAAGGAAGGAAGGAAGGAGGGAAGGAAGGGAATAAAGAAAGAAAGAAAGAGGATAAAGTAAAATAAAATAAAGTAAGATAAAATAAATTAAGTTATTAAAATAGGAAATAATTATTAAGAAAAAAAATTTAAAAACAAACAAAAAAAACGGACGGATAGAACCTTAGGACAAATGGTGGAAGCAAAGCTATACAGACAAAATCTCACACAGAAACATACACATACCCACTCACAAAAAGAGGAAACAGGGAAAAAATCCTAAATCTTGCTCTCCAAGTCCACCTCCTCAATTTGGGATGATTCATTGTCTAAAGGAGGGAAGGAAGGAAAGAAAGAGAGAAAGAAAGAAAGAAGATAAAGTAAAGTAAATTAAAGTAAGATAAAATAAAATAAAGTTATTAAAATAAAAATTAATTATTAAGGAAAACAAAATGGATGGATAGAACCCTAGAACAAATGGTGGAAGCAAAGCTATACAGACAAAATCTAACACAGCAGCATACACATACACCCTCAAAAAAAGAGGAAAAGTGGAAAAAATCATAAATCTTGCTCTCAAAGTCCACCTCCTTAATTTGGGATGTATTCATGTATTCCACAGATGCAGGGTATATCAAGTTGATTGTGAAGCTTTAACCCGCTGCTTCTGAGGCTGCTGGGAGAGATTTCCCTTTCTCTTCTTTGTTCTCACAGCTCCCGGGGCTCAGCTTTGGATTTGGCCCCGCCTCTGCATGTAGGTCGCCGGAGGGCGTCTGGTCTTTGTTCAGACAGGACGGGGTTAAAGGAGCAGCTGCTTCGTGGACTCTGGCTCACTCAGGCCAGGGCGAGGGAGGGGTGCGGAGTGTGGGCGGGCCTGTGGCGGCAGAGGCCAGCGTGATGCTGCACCAGCCTGAGGCACGCCATGCGTTCTCTGGATCCCAGGACCCTGGCAGTCGCGCCTTGCACAGGCTCCCTGGAAGAGGTGTGTGTGGATAGTGACCTGTGCTCCCACACAGACTTCTTGGTGGTGGCAGCAGCAGGCTTAGCGTCTTATGCCCGTCTCTGGTGTCTGCGCTTTTAGCCATGGCTCGCGCCCATCTCTGGAACTCCTTTAAGCAGCGCTCTTAATCCCCTCTCCTCACGCACCAGGAAACAAAGAGGGAAGAAAAAGTCTCTTGCCTCTTCAACAGGTCCAGACTTTCCCCGGACTCCCTCCTGGCTAGCCATGGTGCACTAACCCCTTCAGGCTGTGTTCATGCCGCCAGTCCTCTCCCTGTGCTCTGACCGAAGCCCAAGCCTACGCTCCCAGCCCCGCTCACCCCGGCGGGTGAACAGACAAGCCTGTCGGGCTGGTGAGTTCTGGTAGGCACCGATCCTCTGTGCGGCTATCTCTCCGCTTTGCCCTCCGCACCCCTGTTGCTGTGCTCTCCTCCGTGGCTCTAAAGCTTCCCTGCTCCGCCACCAGCAGTCTCCGCCCGCGAAGGGGTTTCCTAGTGTATGGAAACCTTTCCTCCTTCACAGCTCCCTCCCACTGGTGCAGGTCCTGTCCCTATCCTTTTGTCTCTGTTTTTTCTTTTTTCTTTTGCACTACCCAGGTACGTGGGGTGTTTCTTGCCTTTTGGGAGGTCTGAGGTCTGCTGCCAGCATTCAGTATGTGTTCTGTAGGAGTTGTTCCACGTGTAGATGTATTTCTGGTGTATCTGTGGGGAGGACAGTGATCTCCGCATCTTACTCTTCCGCCATCTTCCCCCCGTCCTATAGCCTGCTTTTTAAAGTCTTTTTTGTCTGACAAATGTATTGCTACCCTTACATTATTTTCATTTTCATTTGCATAAAATATCACTTTTCATCCCCACTTTCATTCTGTGTGTGCTTTTAGCGCTGAAGTGAGTTTCTTGTAGGCACATATTGAATGGTATTTTTTTTAATCCAGTCAGCTACCCTATGTCTTTTCATTGGAGCATTTAGTCTACTTGATATTTAAATTAATTATTGATAGGTATGTACTTGTTGCCATTTTATTATTTGTTTTCCAGTTGTTTTTGTAGTTCTTCTTTTTTCATTTTTTTTGTTTTTCCAGTTATGGTTTAATGATTTTCTTTTGTAGTTGGGTTTCTTTTCTTTTCTTTTTGTACCTATTGTAGGTTTTTGATTTGTGGTTACCATCTGATTCATATACGTTGATCTACAATTAAATCTACTTGATTTAAACTGATAGTCATTTAGGTTCAAACACATTCTAAAAGATCTCCATTTTTTACTACCCTCCTCCACATTTCTGTTTTTATCTCATATTTGACAACTTCATGCTTATTCCTTTACTGTTTATTGTAGTTATAGTTGCTTTTATAATTTTTTGTTTGTTTTTTAATCTATGCATTGGCTTATTTAAGTGATCTTCAATCCTTACTATATATCTGCCTTTCTTATTGGAATTTTCTCTTTACTGTAGATTCTTACTTCTTTTCCATTTAGAGAAGTGCCTTTAACATTTCTTTTAGGGTGGGTTTAGTATTGATGAATTATTTTAGTTTTTGCTTGACCGAGAATTCTTTATGTCACTTTTTATTCTAAATTATAATCTTGCTGGGTAGAGCATCCTAGGTTGCAGGTTTTATCCTTTCAGCACTTCAAATATATCATGCCATTCCATTCTGCTCTGCAACATTTCTGCCGAAAAATATCTGATAGCCTTATGGGGATTCCCTTGTATAAGACTCTTTTTATCTTGCTCCCTTTAGAATTTTCTATTTAACTTTTACCATTTTAATTATGATATGTCTTGGTGTGGTCTGTTTGGGTTCATCTTGTTTGGGATCCTCTGTGCTTCCTATACTTCAGTATCTGTTTCCTTCTTTCGGTTTGAGGAGTTTTCAGCCATAATTTCCTCAGGTACATTTTGATACTCTTCTCTCTCTTTTCTCCTTCTGGAACACTATAATGCAAATGTTGGCGCATTTAATGTTATGCCATAGATCCCATATGTTGCTTTTATTTTTTTCATTTGTCTTTCTATCTGCTGTTCTGACTAGGTGGTTTCCATTATTCCATCTTCCAGATCACTTGTGCATTCTTCTGTGTCATTTAGTCTGCTATTCATTGCTTCTAGAGTGCTTTTTATCTCAGATACTGAATTATCTATCTAGAGTGCTTTTATCTCAGATACTGAATTATCTCAGATACTGAATTGACTTGTTCTTTTTTATATTTTCCAGTTTCTTCTTAAAATGATCTGTATTTATATCATTTCTCTTCCTTAATTCAGTTAGTAATTTTAGTACTGACTTTTGAATTATTTGTCTGTAGATTGTTTATTTCTGCTTGTTTATTTTTTCATGGGTTTTCTCTTGCCTTTTCTATTGAGAACAGTTCCTCTGCCTTTTCATTTTACTTAACTTTGTCTCTATGAAATTAGGTGAAACAGTTACCTACTGTGGTTTTGAAGAGGTATTCTTAGGTGGGAGTATCCCTATGTAGACTGCATTGCCAAATACATTTGGTGGGAGGGATAGATTTGATGTGAATGCCAGTCATGTCTTTCCTCAGTGTGTGCTGGCCACTGTCACCTTGGTAAGGGGTGTGGCTGGTGATGGAGAAGCTAGTGCCTGCACAGGGTTTAAGATAGGACTTCCTCTCTGCTAAGGGACCATTACTGTCTTGTTAGGGTCAGGGTCTGTTCCCAAGTTGCTGGAGTGTAAGCTCTGAGTTTCAGGCTTAAACTGGTTTTGTTCCCTTTAAGTGTGTGTTTTTCGTTCTCCCTGAACTAGGGCCTTTGCCCCAAAGGAGGGAAGTGCTGAAGCAAGTGTGACCTATGTACTTACAGAGATCCCATGTGCTGCCTGTGTAGGCATCTGAGGCTCTACTCAGATGCAGTCCATGGTCATGTCTTTTCCCATGTTGTGGCCACCCCAGATCTAATGCTAGGCATGGGTGGAGTAGGCAGTGCTGGAGCATTCACTCTGCTTGGGCTGGGGTGTGCATTAAGGCAGTCATGGGAATTCTGGTGGCCATGCTGCTGTCAGAAGTCTGGGCTGTTTGAGTAAGCGCCAACTATGGCTGCATCTGTCCCACCTGGACTACAGCCCAGGCCCCTGGGTTGCCTCTGTTTACCTCAATCAGGTCTTTTCCCTGGTCTTGGCTGCCCTAGATCCAGTGCCAAGCTGTGGTGTGGAGTGAGTGGGTGTTTATTCGGTCAGCTAAGGCTGACCTCTCTCTATCCTATCTGGGGACAAGCCACACCCGTGTACTCCTCACTAGTGGAAATAGGCTTCTCCAGCCTTTTTACCTGTCTTAGCTGTTCTCCCGGCAGACAAGACGGCTTGCCTCCTATGTGTAGGACCCCAGAACTGGGAAGCCCAGTTTGTAACTCGACCCACTCACTCCCCAGGGCGAGTGTCCACCTGTGTGATCTCCTTTTTCCTCTTAGTCCCCTCCCAGGGGTACAGGTTATAACCCAATGCTTTCTTCCCATCCTACCCATTATGTGTGTATCTTTCTTACAGCCTTGGTTGTATAGGAGTCTTTCTGCCAGTTTCCAGTTAGTTTTCCATGAGGATTGTTCTGCATGTAGATGTATTTTTGATTAGTTAATGCTGGAAGGTGAACTCCCTGTCCTTTTACTCTGTCATCTTGATCTCCCTCTCCTTAGATTTCTTTTAGAGAGAGATTACTTGTATTAAGCTGAAATCATTCTTCCTGTGGCATTTGCTCTTGTATCCTGCTCTACCCTCTGGAACCTACCAGAATGTGCATACTCACTCTGCTCCTTGACTGTTCCAATATCTGAAGACCGAAGCTATATCTACCTGAGTCTTCTGTTCTTCTAAGCTCATTAAGCCCCTCTTCATAAGGTAGACTTCCTCTTCTTTCTCTGGACTTCTTACTTTCTTCTGGATACATATTTGTCTATCTGGGCCACTATTAAGGGTCTGGGACCCTCAGCTGATGTAGGCTATGTCCCTGGAGTAGCTTGATTAAAGACACGCATTTCCTCATGTAAGCCATGTTTAATACAGTTTACCAGAATTTGTCTGGGTAAGGAGAATTAGGGCATACCATTGGAGAGCAGCTGCAGCAACATTGTTATATGGTGGAGGAAAAAAAAACAGCTTGAGAATTAAGAGACCTTGTTTTGAATATCCATTCTTTCTTTATGTTTGTGACCTTAAGAAAATAACTTCCACTTTCTGGGTTTCCTTTTCTACTGCTGTAAAATGAGCTGAGAAAGAGATTGAACTAGGTAATTTCTGAGGTTTTTTCCAACTCCAAGGTATTTTGAGTGTGGACTTCGAGGCCATTAATGGGCCAGGAGAGAACTGACAAAATTGATATGCCAAGTGACATATAGAGGAATGGATAGATATTTGGTATTTAAAAGATAGTAAAATGTTAAAGATATAATCTAGGTGGAGGGCATGGAGGTGTTTGCTATAAAATTCTTTCAACTCTTGTATGCTTGAACATTTTAATAACAAAATAAGGGGGTTGATAATCCAACAGCTATGAGAAATACATTTTTTTCTTGGACATAGATGGTCACATATTTGTTGTTCTTAAAATCATATGATTCTTATTACTTCCAGGTCAGTCAGTGTACAGCTCTTACTTTCCCTTGGTAGTGTTTATAAAATTCTCCCCACCACCTAGACATTCATATTAAAATGACTACTGGAGAACAAAAGAGCAAGAAAAGAAACTAAAGACTCCAAGAAAGGATGAAGATAGGAATTTTTTAGATGGCCTCTGAGTGAGACTTGCCAGCAGTGGGTAAAGTAGTGATTAAAATATTAAATCTAGTCAATTCAGAACAACAAACATTTAAGATACATCTGCTGTGTGCCAGGCACCGTGCTACATCTGGGAACCCAAAGATGAAAAAGATATGGCCCTTGACCTGGAGAAGCTTTAGCTATAACAGGTCATACAGATACATAAACAGATAATTTAACTATAATGTTATGTAATCCTAAAGATTAAAAATATTTTAAATAATATGGTGTTTTCTGTTTTATGCTGTTGCTTCTATGCTGATGATATGATGAAAATGTCAAAAAGATTGTATTCTGTAAGATTGAGCCCAAACTGACAGTGAAATGTTAATTGAAAATCCATTTGCTAGAGAACTCACAGAAAAGTGTTAATGCTCCATATAAACTGGCTTACATTTTAATATGACTTGTCCCATGAATAACCAGCAAGAGTGATTCTAAAGCCACTGATTTCATATATCACGTCATTCAGAGATTTTCCCTGACACCAGAGCAGAATCAAAACAAGAAAGAAAACATAATTCAGACAATGCTTCATGTGAAATAGGGCCTCTCAAACCTCCTTAGGATTGGGACATAAGACTCCCTAAAATACAGAATGTTTTTATGAATAAGATCCATTCTAATTGTTCATTAAGAGAAAATATAATCAATAATGTATCAACTGGTGAACACATTATGTACTAGACAATGCTTCTTCTCTGTATTTACATTGGCCCATAAAATCCACCTAACATACTTAAAAGGTAAGAAGGTAGATATCATCTCTACTTTTTGAATGAAGAAATTGGAGCACAAAAACATTAAGTATTTTGTCCATTGTCACATAGCTAGTAAGTATTTGAAGTGTGAGTTGAACCTACACTGTCTAATCCCAGATCCCATACCCTTAACCAGTGTCTCAAATCAATTTTTACTAATTTTTACATTATTTGAACTCCCTTCACAAGACAAGCTGGGGGTGGGATGGACAGTCTAAATTTTTAAGGAAAGATTGGATGAACTTTGGGAGGTGGAGCCAGGAGAGCATCTTAGAAGTAGCAGTATGTAGTAGAAAATACTCTTGATAGTTTACCTGTGACTGCTTCAGGAACTGAGCTTGTTTAGACCCAAGCAAAAGATCCAGGTTAATCTAACTTAGGAAAACATATGAATTAACATAATAATCTGAAAAGGAAATGCAATTTTTACTCATCATTTTCTCTTCTGGGAGTTTATCTTAAGGAAATAAGGACAAATGTGTGAAGGTGTATATATTTATGTACTAGAATATCCATTGAAATGCAAATTTTGAAAGCAACAAGTTGAAAAAAAGTCTAAATATACATTGGTGTGTAATTGGATAAAAATTATGGAATATCCATAAAATTAGTATTGTACAGCCATTACAAATGTTGATATAGAGCTGTATTTACATGGAAAGATGACAAGACATATTGTTCAGGTTAGAGAAAAATATATGGCAAGTTGAGGAGATTGATTTCTAGAAAGCTAGCATGAGGATTTCCACAGATTTGCTCCCAACCGAAACTGATAAAAAAATATATAAGAAAGCAACGATTTAAAACCTCTGGAAAGAGTCCTAAAGACCCACAAAAAATGAAGAAACATTTATTCAAGAAAATCTATGAAAATTCTGTATGAGAGAAAAGCCTATAGTATTTGAAGTAAAAGACCACTCGCTCCCTTCCCCCTTCCAGCTCAACCAGATGGAGACTACACTCCATACTGCTGCAGCCAAGAACACAGGGTTCCCTCTCTCCCCAGCTTCCAGTCAAAGGGCTGTCTTACTGGGAGGAGAAAGATGTCAGTGTTTCTCATCCTGTCCCCAGCTACCTGCTGCTGAGGCTAAGTCCCAAGTGAGTACAGGCTCCCTTCATCTGTCCATATGCTTCTCATGGAATGGATGCTCTACCTTGGATGCAGCATGCTGAGAATACTGGGACCCCAGTTGCCATTTCCCCAGTTCATGAGGTAGGGGTTTCATGCCAAGCAAGACAACAAACTAAGATGTCCTTAGGCTACTGCCTCTCACCACCACAGGGAACTCAGCTCCTGGAGTAGGGGCGTCACTCAGAGAAAAGCTTGCTATTGTCCCCAAGCCCAGCTCCAGAGCCCTAGATCAGAGTTTTGCTAGAACAAATATCAAACAGTGACTTCAGAAACCTCTCCTTCAAAAGAACCAGAATTTGACTGAACTAGTTTGCAGAGCAATGTATGCCCCAGAGAACTGTTGAAAACAATAGAGCAAAAACCCTATAATTAGTAGAGTTTAACATGTGAGTGTGGTCAGGGAAAAAGGGGAAGAAAGCAGTACCAGAGCCACTGTCATCCCAGGGTGACTGTGGGCATATTCAAAGCAGTGTTTTCATGAGAATCAACATCATAGGCATGGAGAAGAGAGGAATAGATTTCACTTAAATAATCCAGCCCATCACTAAACAAATAAGAAATAAAAGTAAAAAACCCTGGATAAGGGAAGACCAGTACCCAGATTTACTATATTATTTAAAATGTCCAGTTTCCAATGTACGATTATGAGGCATACAAAAAAAAAAACAGGAAAGTATGACAAATACACTAAAAAACATCATGTTTAAGAAGCTGCATGTGAGAGGGACTAGATGTTGGATTCATCAGAAAAAGACTTCAAAGTAGCAATTGTAAGCATGTTCATAGAATTAAAGGAAACCATAATTAAAAAGGAAAATAAGATATGACAATGCCATATCAAATAAAGAATATCAATAGAGAAAAGTATTTTAAAAGAATCGGAATACACTGGAGTTGAATAAAATAATTGAAATTAAAAATTCACTGGAGGGCTGGAGGGACTCAATAGTAGATTTAAACTAACAGAAGAAAGAATAAGTTAACTTGAAGATAGATCAATACACATTTTGCAAGCCAAAGAACAGAGAGAAAACTCAAAGAAGAAAAATGAGCAGTCTTAGAGAAACGTGGGACACCATTAAGCATGCCAACATATGTATAATAGAGTTACCAGGAGGAGAGAAGAGAGAGAAAAGAGCAGAAAAATAAATATTGAAAGAAATAATGGATCAAAACACCATAGCACAGGGATATCAGCTCGGTGCTTTGTGACTGCCTGGAGGGGTGGGATAGGGAGGGTGGGAGGGAGGGAGACGCAAGAGGGAAGAGATATGGGAACATATGTATATGTATAACTGATTCACTTTGTTATAAAGCAGAAACTAACACACGATTGTAAAGCAATTATACCCCAATAAAGATGTTAAAAAAATAAAACACCATTTACGTTTTTTTCTTTTTTTTCTTCTTCTTTTTTTTTGAAAAACAATAATCTACACTACCAGGAAGCTCAGTAATTCAGGATTGGATAAATACAAAGAGATCCACAAACAGACACGTCAAAGTAAAAAGTACTGAAATTCAAAACAAGGGGGAAATATTTGAATATTGAAATTCAAAACAAGGGGAAAACTTTGAAGTTAAAAAATAATTTCTTGGCAGAAACAATGGAAATGAAAAAGCTATGGAATAATTTATCAAAATTGCTCAAAGGAAAAGTTTTCTAAAATTCTAGATAAACAAAAGCCAAGAAAATTGATTGCTAGAAGACCTGTCTTACAAAAAATACTAAAGGAAATTCTTCAGAATGGAAGCAAACAACCCGAGATGGTAACTCAAATCCACATAAAAGATGAGGTAGCCAAGATGGCAGAGTAGGAAGACAAGACACTGAGCTCACCTCCTCCCACAGGTACATCAAAATTGAAACTATTTACATAAAAACTATCCATGATAGTGACCTGAAGATTAGCATAAAATATCTTCTATAACAAAAGATATAGAAAAGGAACCATAATGAGATGAGTAGGAGGGGTGGAGACACAGTATACTCAAGACCCATACCCCAGGGTAGATGACCCATAAATGGGAAGATAATTACAATTGCAGAGGTTCTCCCCAAGGTGTGAGGGGTCCAAGATCCACATCAGGCTCCCCAGCACAGGGGTTTTGCACTTAGAAGATGAGCCTCCAGAATGTTTGGCTTTGAAGGCCAATAGGGATTACTTTCAGGAGAGCCAGAGAGCTGTAGGAAATAGAGACTCCACTCTTAAAGGGAACACACAAAATCTCACATGCTCAAGACACAGGGCATTAGCAGTAATTTTAAATAAGCTTGTGTCAGACCCATAATCTGATCTTAGAGAGCTTCTCAAAAAGGCAGGGGCAAACAGAAACTCACCCTGGGGACATAGACACCAACAGCAGCCATTTCTGGTAGTTTATCCCACCATGAGGACTGGTGCTGATAAGTGCCATTTTGGAATCCTCCCTCATGGTTATTAGGACCAGTACCCAGTCCCATCTACCAACTATTCAACATCTGTTCTGGGATGCCTAAAGCCACACAGCCATCTGGATAGGGACATCACCCACTTGTGAGCAGGCTGGGCCCAGGTATTGGACACCTTGAGCCAACAGCTGCCCCAGAGCCAGGCCGTGCCCAGCAGAAAGCCCAGGACTTGGCAGCACCCACCAGTGGAGCAGCAGCTCTGGGAACCCCTGGGCCCTGCTAACACCCACTGGGGGGCCAACACCAAATCTATAATTTATAGACTCCACAACCAAAGAACCCAGGACCTGGTTCTGTCAACCAGTGAGCCAACACTAGCCCTGTGACATGGCCTCACTCAATCATGAGCAGACATCAGCCCTGGGATATCCTGGGCCATGGCCCAACGTACCTGAGGGTCAACACCAACTTTGGGACCTCCAGAGCTCTGCAGCCAGAAATCCCAAGACCCAGGTCTACACACAAGAGCACTGGCACTAGCCCTGTGTCATTCTAGGCCCTAGAACAACTCAACAGTGAGACAATACCAGCACTAAGATACCCAGAAGCACAGTGAGAGAACCCAGGAAGCAGTTCCACCCAACAGGGGACCAGCTTTAGTCCCAGGGCCTAGCCTTACACAACAGTAAGTGGGCACCAGTCCTGTGATACCCAGAGCCCAGGCCCCACCCACCAGTGAGCCAACACCAGTTCCAGGACCACTGTGGCCCCACAGTTAGCCATGTTAACCAGGCCCAATGACTAGCAGGCCAGTAACATCCCGGAACAACTTGGGCTTCAGTGCTTCTCAGCAGTAGGCCAAAATAATCTCCAGGAAACCATGGGTTACTCCACCAGCCATGTCAGGATCTGGCCTCACCCACCAGTAGGACATCACCAGACTCAGGACCCCCTCCCAGGCCACTGTCCCACCCATCAGCAGGTGGGCATTAGCTCTGGGACCCACGGTCCTTCAGGAAGGAACTGCAAGACTTAGCTCAACCCATCAGTGGGGCAGGACTACCCCCAGGTGGTCTCCTGCCCTGACCCTGCCAACCTGATCAACCTAGTACCAGAACCAAGACTCCCATGGCCAGCTGTGCCAGGACACACTTCTGCCCACTAGGGGCAAGCAGCCTCTGCACAAGGCAAAGCCTGGCAACCAACTGAAAAGGGGACCAATAATGCCTACCAGTGTATACACAGTACTCTGCCAGCCACAATAGAAAGACACATACAGCCCATATAGAGGATACCCCTAAAGCATATAGCTCTGGTGACCAGAGGGGAGTATGCTACTAGGTCCCATAGCATGTCACCAACATAAGGCCACTTCTCTAAGATTGGGAAATATAACCAACCTACCAAATACATAGAAATAAAAACAGTGAATTAGGCAAAATGGGGTAACAGAGGAATATGTTCAAAATGAAGGAACAACATAAAACCCCAGTAGAGGAACTAAATGAAGTGGTGATGGACAACGTACATAAAAAAAAGGGTTCAAGGTAATGATCATAGACATGTTCAAAGAGGGATGCAGCAAAAACAGTTCTAAGAGGAAAGTTTATAGGAATATAATCCTACATCAAGAAAATTTTAAAAAAAATTTAAATAAAAAGCCTAAGCTTACACGTAAAGCAATTAGAGAAAGAAGAAGACCAGCAACAACAACAAAAAAAAACCCCAGAGTTAGCAAAAGGAAAGAAATCATAAAGATCAGATCAGAAATAAATGGAAAAGAAATGAAGGAAACAAGAGAAAAGATCAATAAAACTAAATTTGGGTCTTTGAGAAGATAAAAAATATTGAGAAACCATTAGCCAGACTCATTAGGAAAAAAGGAGAGAAGACTCAAATCACCAGAGTTAGAAATGATAAAGCAGAAGTAACAACTGACACTGAAGAAATACAAAAGATCATGAGAGATTACTAAAGCAACTCTATGCCAAAAAAATGGACAATCTGAAAGAAATGGACAAATTCGTACAAATGCAAAACCTGCCAAGACTGAATGAGGAAGAAATAGAAAATATGAACAGACCAATCACAAGCACTGAAATTGAAACTGTGATTAAAAATCTTCCAACAAACAAAAGCCCATGACCAGATGGGTTCACAGGCGAATTTTATGAAACATTTAGAGAAGAGCTAACACCTATCCTTCTGAAAATCTTCCAAAGTATAGCAGACGGAGGAACACTCCCAAACTCATTCTATGAGGTCACCATCACCCTGATACCAAAACCAGACAAGGATGTCACAAAGAAAGAAAACTACAGGCCAATATCACTGAGGAACGTAGATGCAAAAATCTTAAAAAAAAATAGTAGCAAACAGAATCCAACAGCACATTAAAAGGATCATACACCATGATCAAATGGGGTTTATTCCAGAAATGCAAGGATTCTTCAATATATGCAAATCAATCAACGTGATACACCATATTAACAAATTGAAGGAGAAAAACCATATGATCATCTCAATAGATGCAGAGAAAGCTTTCGACAAAATTCAACACCAATTTATGATTAAAAAAAAGCCTACAGAGAAGAAGGCATAGAGGCAACTTTCCTCAACATACTAAAGGCCATATATGACAAACCCACAGCCAACATCGTCCTCAATGGCGAAAAACTGAAAGCATTTCCACTAAGATCAGGACCACGACAAGGTTGCCCACTCTCACCACTCTTATTCAACGTAGTTTTAGAAGTTTTAGCCACAGCAATCAGAGAAGAAAAGGAAATAAAAGGAATCCAAATCGGAAAAGAAGAAGTAAAACTGCCACTGTTGGCAGATGACGTGATACTATACATAGAGAATCCTAAAGATGCTACCAGAAAACTATTAGAGCTAAACAATGATATGGGTAAAGCAGCAGGATACAAAATTAATGCACAGAAATCCCTGGCATTCCTATACACTAATGATGAAAAATCTGAAAGTGAAATCAAGAAAACACTCCCATTTATCATTGCAAAATAAAGAATAAAATATCTAGGAATAAACCTACCTAAGGAGACAAAAGAACTGTATGCAGAAAATTATAAGACACTGATGAAAGAAATTAAAGATGATACAAATAGATGGAGAGATATACCATGTTCTTGGATTGGAAGAATCAACACTGTGAAAATGACTCTACTACCCAAAGAAATCTACACATTCACTGAAATCCTTGACAAACCATCACTGGCATTTTTCACAGAACTAGAACAAAAAAATTCACAATTTGTATGGAAACACAAAAGACCCCGAATAGCCAAAGCAATCTTGAGAACTAAAAACGGAGCTGGAAGAATCAGGATCCCTGACTACAGACTATACTACAAAGCTACAGTGATCAAGACAGTATGGTACTGGCACAAAAACAGAAAGATAGATCAATGGAAAAGTATAGAAAACCCAGAGATAAATCCCCGCATATATGGTCACCTTATCTTTGATAAAGGAGGCAGGAATGTACAGTGGAGAAAGGACAGTCTCTTCAATAAGTGGTGCTGGGAAAACTGGACAGGTACATGTAAAAGTATGAGATTAGATCACTCCCTAACACCATACACAAAAATAAGTTCAAAATGGATTAAAGACCTAAATGTAAGGCCAGAAACTATCAAACTCTTAGAGGAAAACATAGACAGAATACTCTATGGCATAAATCACAGCAAGATCCTTTTTGTCCCACCTCCTAGAGAAATGGAAACAAAAACAAAAATAAACAAATGGGACCTAATGAAACTTAAAAGCTTTTGCACAACAAAGGAAACCATAAACAAGACCAAAAGACAACCCTCAGAATGGGAGAAAATATTTTCAAATGAAGCAAGTGACAAATGATTAATCTCCAAAATGTATAAGCAGCACATGCAGCTCAATAATAAAAAAACAAACAACCCAATCCAAACATGAGCAGAAGACCTAAATAGACATTTCTCCACATAAGATATACAGGATGCCAACAAACACATGAAAGAATGGTCAACAGCATTAATCATTAGAGAAATGCAAATCAAAACTACAATGAGATATCATGTCACCCCAATCCGAATGGCCATCATCAAAAAATATAGAAACAATAAATGCTGAAGAGGGTGTGGAGAAAAGGGAACATTCTTGCATTGCTGGTGGGAATGTGAATTGGTACAGCCACTATGGAGAACAGTATGGAGGTTCCTTAAAAAACTACAAATAGAAATACCATATGACCCAGCAATCCCACTACTGGGCATATATCCTGAGAAAACCATAATTCAAAAAGAGTCATGTGCGAAAATGTTCATTGCAGCTCTATTTACAATAGGCCGGAGATGAAAACAACCTAAGTGTCCATCATTGGATGAATGGATAAAGAAGATGTGGCACATATATACAATGGAATATTACTCAGCTTTAAAAAGAAACGAAATTGAGCTATTTGTAATGAAGTGAATAGACCTCGAGTCTGTCATACATAGTGAAGTAAGTCAGAAAGAGAAAGACAAATACCATATGCTAACACATATATATGGAATTTAAGGAAAAAATGTCGTGAAGAACCTAAGGGTAAGACAGGAATAAAGACACAGACCTACTAGAGAATGGACTTGAGGATATGGAGAGGGGGAAGGGTAAGCTCTGACAAAGCAAGAGAGAGGCATGGACATATATACACTACTGAACAGAAGGTAGATAGCTAGTGGGAAGCAGCCGCATAGCACAGGGAGATAAGCTCCATGCTTTGTGACCGCCTGGAGGAGTGAGATAGGGAGGGTGGAAAGGAGGGAGACGCAACAGGGAAGAGATATGGGAACACGTGTATATGTATGGCTGATTTGCTTTGTTGTGAAGCAGAAACTAATACACCATTGTAGAGTAATTATACTGCAATAAAGATGAAAAACAAATAAATAAAAAAATTAAAACCAAATAAAAATAAAGAAATGGGACCTAATGAAACTTCAAAGCTTTTGCACAGCAAAGGAAACTATAAACAAGACCAAAAGACAGCCCTCAGAATGGGAGGAATTATTTGGTAATGAAGCAACTGACAAAGGATTAAACTCCAAAATTTACAAGCAGCTCACGCAGCTCAATAACAAAAAAACAAACAACCCAATCCAAAAATGGACAGAAGACCTAAATAGACATTTCTCCAAAGAAGATATACAGACTGCCAACAAACACATGAAAGAATGCTCAACATCATTAATCATTAGAGAAATACCAATGAAAACTACAATGAGATATCATCTCACACCCATCAGAATGGCCATCATCAAAAAATCTAGAAACAATAAATGCTGGAGAGGGGGTGGAGAAAAGGGAACACTGTTGCACTGCTGGTGGGAATGTGAATTGGTACAGCCACTATGGAGAACAGTATGGAGGTTCCTTAAAAAAAACTACAAATAGAACTACCATATGACCCAGCAATACCACTTCTGGGCATATAACCTGAGAAAACCATAATTCAAAAAGAGTCATGTATGAAAATGTTCATTGCAGCTCTATTTACAATAGCCAGGAGATGGAAACAACCTAAGTGTCCATCATCGGATGAATGGATAAAGAAGATGTGGCACATATATGCAATGGAATATTACTCCGCCATAAAAAGAACCGAAATTCAGCTATTTGTAATAAGGTGGATAGACCTAGAGTCTGTCATACAGAGTGAATTAAGTCAGAAAGAGAAAGACAAATACCATATGCTAACACATATATATGGAATTTAAGAAAAAAATGTCATGAAGAACCTAGGGGTAAGACAGGAATAAAGACACAGACCTACTAGAGAATGGACTTGAGTATATGGGGAGGGGGAATTGTAAGCTGTGACAAAGCGAGAGAGTGGCATGGACATATATACACTACCAAATATAAAATAGATAGCTAGTGGGAAGCAGCCATATAGCACAGGGAGATCAGCTCGGTGCTTTTTGACCACCTAGAGGGGTGGGTTAGGGAGGGTGGGAGAGAGGGAGATGCAAGAGGGAAGAGATATGGGAACATATGTATATGTATAACTGATTCACTTTGTTATAAAGCAGAAACTAACACACCGTTGTAAAGAAATTATACTCCAATAAAGATGTAAAAAAAAAGAAATGAAAAAGGAGAAGTAAAAATTGACAATGCAGAAATACAAAGGATCATGAGAGTTTACTACAAGAAACTATATGCAAATAAAATGGAAAACCTGGAAGAAATGGAGAAATTCATAGAAAAGTACAACCTTCTAAGACTGAACCAGGAAGAAAGAGAAAATATGAACAGACCAATCATAATCACGAAAATTGAAGCTGTGATTAAAAATCTTCCAACAAACAAAAGCCCAGCACAGATGGCTTCACAGGTGAAATCTATCAAACATTTAGAGAAGAGCTAACGCCTATCCTTCTCAGACTCTTCCAAAATTTAGCAGAGTGAGGAACACTCCCAAACTCGTTCTATGAGGCCACCATCACTCTGATACCAATACCAAACAAAGATGTCACACAAAATTAAACTTCAGGCCAATATCACTGATGAACATAGATGCAAAAATCCTCAACAAAATACTAGCAAACAGAATCCAACAGCACATTAAAAGGATCATACACCATGATCAAGTGGGCTTTATCCCAGAAATGCAAGGATTCTTCAATATACAAAAATCAATGTGAACAAACTGAAGGATAAAAACTATATGATAATCTCAATTGGTGCAGAAAAAGCTTTCAACAAGATTCAACACCCACTTATGATAAAAATAAAGAAATCTCCAGAAAGGAACCATAAAGGGAACTTACCTCAACATCATGAAGGCCATACATGACAAACCCACAGCCAACATCATTCTCCATTGTGAAAAATTGAAAGCATTTCCTCTAAGATCAGGAACAAGACAAGGGTGCCCACTTTCACCACTATTATTCAACAGTTTTGGAAATTTTAGCCACAGAAATCATAGAAGAAAAAGAAGTAAAAGGAATCCAAATCGGAAAAGAAGAAGTAAAACTGTCACTGTTTGCAGATGACATGATACTATTCATAGAGAATCCTAAAGATGCTACCAGAAAACTACTAGAGGTAATTAATGAATCCAGAAAAGCAGCAGGATACAAAATTAATGCACAGAAATCTCTTGCATTCCTCTACATTAACCATGAAAAATCTGAAAAAGAAATTAAGGAAACACTCCCATTTACCATCGCAACAAAAAGAATAAAATATCTGGGAATAAACCTACCTAAGGAGACAAAAGACCTATATGCAGAAAACTGTAAGACACTGATGAAAGAAATTAAAGAGGATACAAACAGATGGAGAGATATACCATGTTCTTGGATTGGAAGAATCAACATTGTGTAAATGACTATACTACGCAAAGCAATCTACAGATTCATTGTAATCCCTATCAAACTACCAATGGCATTTTTCACAGAACTAGAAGAAAAAGTTTCACAATTTGATTGGAAACACAAAAGACCCTCAAAGCAACCTTGAAAAAGAAAAATGGAGCTGGAGGAATCAGGCTCCCTGTCTTCAGATGATACTACAATGCTACAGTAATAAAGACACTATGGTACTGGCACAAAAACAGATATATAGATCAGTGAAACAGGATGGAAAGCCCAGAGATAAACTTACACACATATGGTCAACTTATCTTTGACAAAGAAGGCAATAATATACAATGGAGAAAAGACAGCCTCTTCAAAAAGTGGTACTGGGAAAACTTGACAGCTACATGTAAAAGAATGAAATTAAAACACTTCTTGACAACATACACAAAAACACAGTCAAAATGGATTAAAGACCTAAATTTAAGGCCAGACACTATAAAACTCTTAGAGGAAAACATAGGCAGAACCCTGTATGACATAAATCACAGGCAAGATCCTTTTTTCCCTAGAGTAATGGAAATAAAAACAAAAATAAACAAATGGGACCTAATGAAACTTATAAGCTTTTGCACAAAAGGAAACCATAAACAAGACAAAAAGACAACCCTCAGAGTGGGAGAAATTATTTGCAAATGAAGCAACTGACAAAAGATTAATCTCCAAATTATACAAGCAGCTCATGCAGCTCAATATCAAAAAAGAAAAACAACCCAATCTAAAATGGAAAGAAAACCTAAATAGATATTTCTCCAAAGAAGATATACAGATGGCCAAAAAACACATGAAAAGGTGCTTAACATCATTAATCATTAGAGAAATGTAAATCAAAACCACAATGAGTTATCACCTCATACCAATTAGAATGGCCATCATCAAATATCTACAAAAAAAAAATTCGGGAGAGGTTGTGGAGAAAAGCAAGCCCTCTTGAACTATTGGTGGGAATGTTAATTGATACAGCCACTATGGAGAACAGTATGGAGGTTCCTTAAAAATCTAAAAGTAGAACTACCATATGACCCAGCAATCCCACTACTGGGCATATACCCTGAGAAAGCCATAATTCAAGAAGAGTCGTGTACCACAATGTTCATTGCAGCTCTATTTGCAATACCCAGGACATGGAAGCAACCTAAATGCCCATCAATAGATGAATGGATAAAGAAGATGTGGCATGTATATATATATATATATATATATATATATATATATATATATATATATACACACACACACACACAATGGAATAATTCTCAGCCATAAAAATAAGCGAAATTGAGTTATTTGTAGTGAGGTGAATGGACCTAGAGCCTGTCATATAGAATGAAGTAAGTCAGAAAGAGTAAAACAAATACTGTATGCTCACACATATATACGGAATCTAAGAAAAAATAAGGGTTCTCATGAACCTAGTGGCTGGACAGGAATAAAGACGCAGACGGAGAGAATAGACTTGAGGACATGGGGTAGGGGTGGGGACGGGGAAGATGGGACAAAGTGAGAGAGTAGCACTGACATATGTATACTACCAAATGTAAAATAGATAGCTAGTGGGAAGAATCTACATAGCACAGGGAGATCAGCTTGGTTCTTTGTGACCACTTAGAGGGGTGGGATTGGGAGGGTGGGAGGGAGGCTGAAGAGGGAGGAGATATGGGGATATATGTATTCATATACCTGATTCACTTCGTTATACAGCAGAAACTAACCCAACATTGTAAATCAATTTTAGTCCAATAAAGTTGTGTAAAAAGAAAAATAGCATTCAAAGAACTCAGGACAAGATTTAATGAACAGTGAGAAGTTAGAAGCTTTTAACAAAGAGTTAGAAAATGTACAGAAGAACCAAACAAAGATGAATACAATAATTGAAATGAGCAATACACTAGAAGGAATCAACAGTAGATTAAATGATGCAGAGGAATGGATCAGCATGCTAGAAGGCAGAGTGGAGAAAATCATTGAAACTGAACAGAAAAAAAGAAAAAATAAGAATTAAAAGAAATGAGGACAGTTTAAGAGACCTCTGAGATAACATAAAGCATATTAATATTCACATTATAGGGTATTAGAAGGAGAAGAGATAAAGGAAAAGGCAGAGAACATATTTGAAGATATAATGGCTGAAAACTTCCTTATCCTGGGGAACAACAACAATATCCAGATCCAGGAAGCAAAGAATCCCAAACAAGATGAACCCAAAAATATCCACACAAAGACACTTTGTAAATAAAATGGCAAAAATGAAAGATAAAGACAGCAAGAGAAAAGCAACTCGTTTCATAGAAGGAATTCCCTTATGGAAATCAGCAGATATTTCAGCAGAAACTTTGCAGGCCAGAAGGGAGTGTCATGATACATTCAAAATGATGAAAGGTAAAAATCCCCTACAAACAAGAATACTCTGCCCAACAAGGCTCTCATTCAGATTTGAAGGAGAAATAAAGAGTTCTACAGATAATCAAAAGTTAATGAGTTCAATAGCACTAAAATTGGCTTTACCATAAATGTTAAAGTGATTTCTCTGAGTGGAAAAGAAAAGACTACAACTAGATATATGATAATTATGAAGAAAAATCTCACAGGTTAAGATAAATATTCAGAAAAAGTAGAAGATTAACCCTTATAAAGCTAATAGGGGGCTTCCCTGGTGGCACAGTGGTTAAGAATCCGCCTGCCAATGCAGGAGACACGAGTTCGAGCCCTGGTCTGGGAGGATCCCACATGCCACAAAGCAACTAAGCCCATGCGTCACAACTACTGAGCCTGTGCTCTATAGCCCGCGTGCCACAACTTCTGAAGCCTGCGCACCTAGAGCCCATGCTCCACAACAAGAGAAGCCGCCACAATGAGAAGCCTGTGCACTGCAACAAAGAGTAGCCCACACTCGCCACTACTAGAGAAAGCCCATGCACGGCAACAAAGACTGAACACAGCCAAAAATAAATAAAATAAAATAAATAATTTTTAAAAATAGTATAAAGCTAATAGGAAGGTTAAAAGGCAAAAGTAGTAAAATCAACTATATCCACAAAAAGTAGTTAAGGGCTACACAAAAGAAAAAGATGTAACATATTATGTCAAAAATTAAATGCAGGGGGGATAAAAATGCAGGGATGTTAGAATGTGTGTGAAAGTAAGAAATCATCAACTTAAAATAATCATATATATATTCATATATAGTCATTATAGTTATACATAAACCTCATGGCAACAACAAACATGTATCTATAATAGATACACACAAAAAAGAAAGGAATCCCAGCATAACACTAAAGATGTGCACCAAATCACAAGGGAAGAAAGCAAAGGAAGAAGAAAGGAACAAAAAGAACTACCAAAAAGCCCCCAAACAATTAATAAAATGGCAATAGGGCTTCCCTGGTGGCGCAGTGGTTGAGAGTCCGCCTGCTGATGCAGGGGACACGGATTCGTGCCTTGGTCCGGGAAGATCCCACATGCCACGGAGCGGCTGGGCCCGTGAGCCATGGCCGCTGAGCCTGCACATCTGGAGCCTGTGCTCTGCAACAGGAGAGGCCACAACAGTGAGAGGCCTGCATACCACCAAAATAAATAAATAAATAAAACAAGTAAAATGGCAATAAATATATACCTATCAATAATTACTTAAAATGTAAATGGAATATTTTCTCCAATCAAAAGACATAGAGTGATTAAATGAATTTAAAAAAACCACCTATGTATATGCTGACTATAAGAGGCTTACTTCAGACCTAAACACACACACAGACTGAAAGTGATGGAGTAGATAAAGGTATTCCATGCAAACGGAAATGAAAATAAAGCTCAGGTACTAATACTTACATCAGCAAAATAGACTGTAAAGCAAAGACTGTAACAGGAGACAAAGAAGGGCATTACATAATGATAAAAGGATCAATCCAACAAGATATAACAATTCTATATATTTATGCAGCCAACATAGGAGCACCTAAATATATAAAGCAAATATTAATGAACTTAAAGGGAGAAGTTGACAGTATAAAAATAATAGTAGGGGGCATTAACATCCCAATTACATCAATGGACCGATCGTGCAGGCAGAAAATAAAAAATAAGGAAAAACAGGCCTTAAGTGACACTATACACCAGATGGGATCTATATATATCCATCCAAAAGAAGCAGAATACACATTATTTTCAAGTGTACATAGAACAGTCTCCAGGATAGATCACATGCTAAGCCAAGAAACAAGTCTCAATAAATTTAAGAAGATTGAAATCATATCAAGCATATTTTCCAACCACGATGCTATGACTAGAAATCAACAACCAGAAAAAAACTGCAAAAACACGAACATGTGAAGGCTAAACAACATGCTACTAAATAACCAATGGATCACTGCAGAAATCAAAGAGCAAATCAAAAAATACCTGGAGGCAAATAAAAATGGAAACACAACAATCCAAATTCTATGGGACGCAGCAAGAGCAGTACATAAAGGAAAGTTTAGAACAATACAAGCCTACATCAGGAAACAAGAAATATCTCAAATAAATAATCTAACCTTACACCTAAAGGACTAGAAAAAGAAGAAAAAACAAAACCCAAATTTAGTAGAAAGAAATAAATAATAAAAATCAGAGCAGAAATAAATGAAATAGAGGATAAAAAATATATACAAAAGTCCAATGTCATTAAGAGCTGGTTCTAAGAAAAGATTAAAAACTTTGAAAAATCTCTAGTCAGTATCTTCAAGAAAAAATGAGAGACAGGTCAAATGAATAAAATCAGAAATGAAAAAGAGAAGTTACATCTGACACCACAGAAATACACAGTATCATAAGAGATTGCAACAAACATTTGTATACTAATAAAATGTACAACCTAGAAGAAATGGATAAATTCCTAGAAATATACAATCTCCCAAGGCTAAATCAAGATGGAATAAAAAATATGACCAGACTGAATACCAGTAATAAAATTGACTTAGTAATAAAAAAAAAATCCAAAAAACAAAGTGCAGGACCAGATCGTTTCACAGGTGAATTCTACCAAACACTTAAAGAAGAGTTAACACCTATCCTTCTCAAACCATTTCAAAAATTTAAAGTGAAACGATTGCTTTTGAACTCATTGGAAAAGGCCAGTATCACCCTGATACTAAAACCATACACGGCACCAAGTAAAAAAAAAGAGGATAGTACTAAAATACTTGATAGAAATAGCATATACTTTAGGACTGGATGATTAAAGTATTTTAAAATCCTTTTATTGTTTAGGAGGAAGGTCAAAACTTGAGCTAAAATTAGAATTTTGTTAGTTAAGTATGCATGTTAATACAGCTAGAGTAAACACTAAAAGACTAAACAGAGCATATAACTTCCAAATGATAGAAGGAGAAAAATATAGAGTAAGGAGGAAAAGCTCTAATCATTCCAAAATATGGTAAAAAGTTAGGGGGGAAAAGGGGGAAATAGAGTAAATGGGACAAATAATAAGTGCATACAAATAAACAAAAATTATCAGCAATCACAGTAAATTTACTATGTTAAATGACAGAGGTCATCAGAATATTTTTAAAATCCTGCTGTAAACAGTTCAAAAGAGATACACCTAAAACAGAATGGCACAACAAGTGTGAATGTCAAAGTATGGAAAAATATATAACAGGCAAATACTAATAATGGAAAAAAGGTTGTTGTGGCTATGTTAATATCAGTCAAAATAGACCATGAAGCAAAAAGCATTAGTAACGATAAAGGTGATCACTATACAGTGACAAAATGATCAATTAATCACTAAGATATAACAAATATAAATTTATATGTATCTAACAATTTAGGCTCAAAATTTATAAAGAAAAAAAGTAACAGCATGATAAGGAGAAATAGACAACTTATACCATCACCATGGGAAGTTTAACACATCCTTCTCAGTATTGATCAAGCGGACAGAGTCAGTAAAGTTATAGAAGACGTGAACAAAATAACAATCAAATTTGAACTGCTGGAGTTCAAAAAATTATATACAGAATTTCATACCCAGAATTTGGAGGATACATATTATTTTTAAGCATGCATGAACATTTGTGAAAATTGACCATGTGCTAGGCCCTAAGACTAACCTTAACAAATTTCAAATGATTGGCATCCTACAGCTCAAAAAATGCAATCAATTTAGAAACCAATTATAAAAAGATAATTAAAGATATATTTAGAAATGAAAAATACCCTACTAAACAACTCATGAATCAAAGAAGAAATCAATGAAAAATTTGAAAATACTTAGAACTGAAAAATAATGAAGATACTACATAGAAAAACTAAAGTGGTACTTGTAAGAACATATTTACCTATGAATATTTATATTAGAAAAGAAGAAAGGCTCAAAATTAATAATTTAAGCACTCAAGAATTTAGAAAAGGAAAAGTTGAATGAACCCAAAGAGAGTAGAAAGTAGGGATAACATGCATGTAATTTGATAAAGTATTGCCAGATTTTCCTTCAGTTTACACTCCCATCAGTATTGCCTGAGTATTCCTATTTCCCATATGCTCATCAATACTTGATATTTTCCTCCTTACTAATTTTGTCACTTTTATCTGTATAAAGTGACCGTTCATTATTTTATCTTTTCTCCAGATAAATTGAATATATACTCATATACTAATGAGCCATTCAGGTTTGTCTTTTTGTGAATTATTTTATTCTATAATTTTCCATTTTTGCTCTTGGATTTTGAGAGATATTCAAGAGTTAGAACCACATGACTGGTGGCTGGATGTGGGACATTAGATAGAGGGAAGAGTCAGGGATAAGGATATCAATTTGGATTTCTCTAAGTTATCACTTCTCACCAAACAGCCCTGGTTCTAAAACTCTCCATGTGTTATGGTATCCAGCTCCTTCATAAATTGACTTTCTGTCTTCTGAAAAAGTTCTGTTAATATCCTCCTAAAAGACTTAGTACCAGAGCTGGACGAAGCCTTCTAGGTCACCTTCTCATTACAGACTTCTATAAATTCAGATTTGATATAGCCATACAATTAATTGGCCATTAATGAAGCAATTAGAACCCACCAATACAATGATGAAATGACAGAACTTTCTGTATTTAAGGGTCTATAGTGTTCCTCTTTCCACCTTCCCTCACTACTTAAAACATATAGCCTCCTTAGCAGCTGTCCACTAATTCCACAAATTTTCCTGAAGCATATGGACTGGATTAGGAGTAGAACACAGACAAGTGAGACCAGAGAATGGGTTATATTTCCCTAGGAAGAAGGTATATCCCAACAGACAGAATTTGGTTCCCCAAACACAGACTGCACTTCTCTCCATTCATCTATTTCAAAGATGTTTACCATCAGTCATAATGCATTGCTGCATATAAAGACCATTCCTCTTCCTTGGGATGAAAGTCAAATTATATGCTCTACCCATGGTGGGTCAAAAGAATCCTTCAAGACAGATATCATAAAGTAGTAATTATGAGCATAGGTTCTGAAGTCAGACAGACATCTGTATTTGAATTTTGTTTCCACAACTTGCTGTCTGTGAAATCTTGGGCAAATTGTTTAACCTGTCTGAGCCTGTTTCCTCATCTGAGAAATAGCACATATCTCTTTGGAATGTTGTGAAGGTTAAGTGAGATAATGTGTGTACTAGGACCTTTGAACATAGTCCTTCATGAACATTAATAGCTGTATACTATTGTTATTCAGTGATATAATAGTGCATGAGCATAAAGCAGAAGTAAATTAGACACTAAACATGATGAAGTGAAAAGAACACTGGTCTGGAATTAGCAGAAGAAACTCCAATTATTAGCCAGATCCACTCATGCTGGTACAAATTTTTCAGACTAGATGAATCAAAAAATGCCCAGGTTATAATCTGTTCCCCCTAATCCCAAAAAAGAAGATTCTATCTCCCATTAATCTGCCCCTGGCTGCCTTGTCCTGGCCTGGGTTCTACCTGCCATCTATCTGCACAGGTACCTTTATCTGACAGGGCCCAGGACAGCTCATAAATAAGATCCTAGATTTTTAACATATTAATTACTTTTTATTTGGAAATAATTTCAAATGCATGAGAAGTTGCAAGAATAAGAATAGTACATGATATGTCAATTATTTCTCAATAAAATTGGGAAAAAAACAATAATACATAGGATACCCCTATACCCTCTAGACTTTTTCATACTGAAATGTTTGTTTCTGTTATCACAGTGTGGAGTTTATTCCTCCTGACTATTGTCACCTCCCTCTTCTCCACATAAAGAGCAATAGAGAAAGAAAGGGCAACCAAGAGGTATTCCCCAAGTGACAGTGGGAGGTCCAACCCTGGGAAGTTGCCCAGAAAACTCCACTATCTTTCATTTTATTTAATTTAGTATTTTAATAGGAAAAAACAAAATTTTATTTCTGTTACATTTTGGACATTTTTATTCCTCAGGAGCTACCAGGCTCCCAAAGGGATCCAAGGAGATAGAAGAGTTACCCAAAGCAAACAATCCCCTCATTGGTTGCCAAGGAAACATCCTCTATTGATAAAGGTCTCATGCAGTATCAACTTCATAGTTGAAGGAAGAGGGCCTTGCACAAAGCTGAGTGCTAGTCCCTAGGAGGCCAGGACATGGGGCTCAGGCCACAATAACCCTACTGTTTCCAGTTTCAGAGGAAAAAAAGGAATAAATAACCAATTTTTCTCAGAAAGTCAGAAAGACACCATGACTTTGGACACTTTGAGGCTCCTCCAGGCTAATTAGAGAGTCTTACCACATGACTGCTGCCCTTTCATGACCTGATTCACTCTCGCTACTCAATTCATAAGGCTTGGCTCCTGCTCTCAAAAGACTCTTAGAGCACAACTAGGTGCCATTTTGGGAACTGAACTTAATTTCAGAGAGGCACCATTGGCTTGTGGGAAGAATAGTTAACTATAGGAGTCAGTCGTCTCAACTCTGACTTTGACAATTTGTAACACTCTTGATCCAGACTCTCTTTGAGCCTGAGTCTTTCCATCTGACAAATGAGAGGAGAGAGAATTGAACTGGGTGATCCCTGAAGTCCTTTTGAACTCTGATGTTTTCTGAGTCAACACTGTCTCATTATTACTCCTCCACCCTGAGGGTAGATTTGGTGTTTTAATAGCAATAAGAAAGGAGAACACCAAACCAGCCCCTCCCTCACATCTGACAGTGTGGACATTTTCATCTCTGATATGCATCCCTACCCTTCAAACAAGTTGACATGCTGTTATTTGTATGGTCCATGGTGAATGAGAAGAGCAAAGGTAAATGACCCACAGAGGAGTTGAATTGGGCCTGTTGGCTTCAATAATGAGGTGTGCTAATTAACTGAGCTAATCTGCTATACACTAATAAAGCAGCTTAATGGCATTATCTGAGCTTCCCAAGGGAAGATACCAGGAACAAAGAGGTTCCAAAATAGTTGTTTTTCCCCTGAAAAAGGAAGGGTGGAAGGAAGGAAACTAGCACTTCGTAAAAACCTATTATGTCAGCCCCTGTGTTTATTATACACCTTTTCATGCATTACCTCATTCTGTTATGAGGGGGGTTACAGATACATATTTTTCACCTTATTGACCTCCAACTTTGACTCCTCTTTAACCCTTGTCATCCCCTGTGTGTCACTCTTCCTTGGAGAGGATGACTTACAAAGAAGAGGACCATTATTCAGCAAATGACTTAAGAGTAGCTGCTCCTGCTGGAATCTTTGTTATCATATTTAATCTTCTTATTGGCTTCATGAGGTCCTGATCTCTTGCCCTCAGGTAAGACAGATGATGAAACGTATGTTCCACAAACTGAAATGGCTTACCCAAGGACACACACTAGCAAGTGTCAGATCTGGAATTGGAACCTAAGACTCTAATACCGTGTCCAGTCTTATCTATACTGTTCCTTATAGGTGCTACTTAGACCCCTCCATTCTTGGGGACTAGGAATAGCAGAACAGGGGTAAACTTCAGGAACATTGAATGGGCAGCCCAGCAAAACTGGGAGATTTCCCAGAAGATTCTTCAGATTGGGAGATCCTCTCACGTTTAGGGGCTGAAAAAAGTACCAAAATCAGCAAAGTAGTTTAGAGACCTGCTGAATTAATATTTCCATTTAAAGAAAACCACTTTGTGAGACTAGTGAGACATCAGCTCAGTCTGAGTTAGCTCTAGTCCACTCCCTCAGTCATCCTAATTTCTGGGTCATTAAAATGTCCTTGACTTTTCTGGCCCTTGCCTACTTCTTCTTGGAAGAGAAAGGAAGCCAAGAAGTTCCCTGGAGCCCCCCAACCTGCCTCAGACTCCATGAAAAAAAGTCCAGCTCCTGGGCCTTTGGCCAGCGGTATCTCAGTGTCATGAACTTACCCACAACAAAAAGCAAAAGGAAAGAGTGGGAAGGGCCCAGTAAGGTGGCAAGAGCTAAATTGTTTTTCCTCACAACGAAATAAACTCATGGCAAAACAGGGCCCTCAGCAATTTTTTCCTCTGGCCCTGGCCAACTCATCTAACATAAGCCATAAAGAATTCACTGACAAAGAGTCATGAATTACACAAACTTAATGCCTTCCATATGCACAGGCTTCCTACCTGGCACTTAAATCTTATACCAGGTACACTCAGAAACCTTATTGCATTAACTCCTCCAAACAACCCTAGAGAATGAGGGTAATAGTAACTAATGTTCAATGAGTATTTGCTATGATTCTAGCTCTGCTCTCTAAGCTTTACATATAGTAACTCATTTAATCCTCACAACAACAAATCTATGAAGAAAATTCTACCATATTTCATCAAATTTTAGATGCACTTTAAAAAATTAATGTCAATAAAATATGGATGTATTCAATATCTTGTTTCTTTAACATCTTGCTCTTCATCACAGAACACATCACAAATTATACATTTGCTTGTGATTACATCTCTCACTGAACTGTGAGCTTTTTGAGGGCAGAACACTTTAATAATTTTTGACCTTCTTTACTATCTTATCCCCAGCACACAGCCTACTACATAGTAAGTGATCAGAAAATACTGAATACATTAATGAAACCACTAAAAAGCAGACATTTCAAAATAGAAAAGTGACTGAAGTCATGTAAATTACCCCTTTGTTTTTAGGCAAAAATATTTGCAAAATTGACCCATATTAATAAAGCTTTCCTGACATAAATCACAGCAAGATCCTTTTTTTTTTAACATCTTTATTGGAGTATAATTGCTTTACAATGGTGTGTTAGTTTCTGCTTTATAACAAAGTGAATCAGTTATACATATACATATGTCTCATATCTCTTCCCTCTTGCGTCTCCCTCCCTCCCACCATCCTTACCCCACCCCTCTAGGTGGTCACAAAGCACCAAGCTGATCTCCTTGTGCTATGCAGCTGCTCTCCACTAGCTATCTATTTTATGTTTCGTAGTGTATATATGTCCATGCCACTCTCTCACTTTGTCACAGCTTACCCTTCCCCCTCCCCATATCCTCAAGTCCATTCTTTAGTAGGTCTGTGTCTTTATTCCTGTCTTACACCTAGGTTATTCATGACATAATTTTTCCTTAAATTCCATATATATGTGTTAGCATACGGTATTTGTCTTTCTCTTTCTGACTTACTTCACTCTGTATGACTGACTCTAGGTCCATCCACCTCATTACAAATAGCTCAATTTCGTTTCTTTTTATGGCTGAGTAATATTCCATTGTATATGTGTGCCACATCTTCTTTATCCATTCATCTGATGATGGGTACTTAGGTTGCTTCCATCTCCTGGCTACTGTAAAGAGAGCTGCAACAAATATTTTTTTACATGTCTCTTTTTGAATTATGGTTTTCTCAGGGTATATGCCCAGTAGTGGGATCCCTGGGTCATATGGTAGTTCTATTTGCAGTTTTTTAAGGAACCTCCATACTGTTCTCCACAGTGGCTGCACCAATTCACATTCCCACCAGCAGTGCAAGAGTGTTCCCTTTTCTCCACAGCCTCTCCAGCAATTATTGTTTCTAGATTTTTTGTTGACGGCCATTCTGACGCATGTGAGAAGATATCTCAGTGTAGTTTTCATTTGCATTTGTCTAATGATCAATGATGTTGAGCATTCTTTCATGTGTTTGTTGTATATCTGTATATCTTCTTTGGAGAAATGTCTATTTAGGTTCTCTGCCCATTTTTGGATTGGGTTATTTGGTTTTTTTGTTATTGAGCTACATGACCTGCCTGTAAATTTTGGAGATTAATCCTTTGTCAGGTGCTTCATTTGCAAATATTTTCTCCCATTCTGAGGGTTGTCTTTTGGTCTTGTTTATGGTTTCCTTTGCTGTGCAAAAGCTTTGAAGTTTCATTAGATCCCATTTGTTTATTTTTGCTTTTACTTCCATTTCTCTAGGAGGTGGGTCAAAAAGGGTCTTGCTGTGATTTATGTCATAGAGTGTTCTGCCTATGTTTTCTTCTAAGAGTTTGATAGTTTCTGGCCTTACATTTAGATCTGGAATCCATTTTGAGCTTATTTTTCTGTATGATGTTAGGGAGCAATCTAATCTCATACTTTTACATGTACCTGCCCAGTTTTCCAAGCAAGTTTTAAGAGGCTGTCATTTCTCCACTGTACATTCCTGCCTCCTTTATCAAAGATAAGGTGACCATATGTGCGTGGGTTTATCTCTGGGCTTTCTATCCTGTTCCATTAATCTATCTTTCTGCTTTTGTGCTAGTACCATACTGGCTTGATTACTGTAGCTTTGTAGTATAGTCTGAAGTCAGAGAGCCTGATTCCTTCACCTCCGTTTTTCCTTCTGAAGATTGCTTTGACTATTCGGGGTCTTTCGTGTTTCCATACAAATTGTGAAATTTTTTGTTCTAGTTCTGTGAAAAATACAAGTGGTAGTTTGATAGGGATTGCATTAAATCTGTAGATTGCTTTGGGTAGTAAAGTCATTTTCACAATGTTGATACTTCCAATCCTAGAACATGGTTTATCTAGCCATCTATTTGTATCACCTTTAATTTCTTTCATCAGTGTCTTATAATTTTCTGCATACAGGTCTTTTGTTTCCTTAGCTAGGTTTATTCCTAGATATTTTATTGTTTTTGATGCAATAGTAAAGGGGAGTGTTTTCTTGATTTCACTTTCAGATTTTTCATCATTAGTATATAGGAATGCCAGAGATTTCTGTGCATTAGTCTCGTATCCTGCTACTTTACTAAATTTATTGATTAGCTCTAGTAGTTTTCTGATAGCATCTTTAGGATTCTCTATGTACAGTATCATGTCATCTGCAAACAGTGACAGCTTTACTTCTTCTTTTCTGATTTGGTTTCTTTTTATTTCCTTTTCTTCTCTTGTTGCTGTGGCTAAAACTTCCAAAAGTATGTTGAATAAGAGTGGTGAGAGTGTGCAACCTTTTTTTCTTCCCGATATTAGTGGAAATGCTTTCAGTTTTTCACCTTTGAGAACGATATTGGCTGTGGGTTTGTCATATACGGCCTTTAGTATGTTGAGGAAAGTTCTCCATATGCCTACTTTCTACAGGGTTTTTATCTTAAATGAGTGTTGAATTTTGTTGAAAGCTTTCTATGAATCTATTGAGATGATAATATGTTTTTTCTCCTTCAGTTTCTTAAAATGGTGTATCACGTTGATTGATTTGCATATATTGAAGAATCCTTGCATTACTAAAATAAACCCCACTTGATCGTGGTGTATGATCCTTTTAATGTGCTGTTGGATTCTGTTTGCTGGTGTTTTGTTGAGGATTTTTGCATCTGTGTTCATCATGATATTGGCCTGTAGTTTTCCTTCTTTGTGACATCCTTGTCTGGTTTTGGTATCAAGGTGATGGTAGCCTCGTAGAATGAGATTGGGAGTGTTCCTCCCTCTGCTATATTTTGGAAGAGTTTGCGAAGGTAAGTGTTAGCTTTTCTGTAAATGTTTGATAGAATTCGCCTGTGAAGCCATCTGGTCCTGGGCTTTTGTTTGTTGGAAGTTTTTAAATCACAGTTTCAACTTCAGTGCTTGTGATTGGTCTGTTCATATTTTCTATTTCTTCCTGGTTCAGTCTTGGCAGGTTGTGCATTTCTAAGAATTTTTCCATTTCTTCCAGATTGTCCATTTTATTGGCATATAGTTGCTTGTAGTAATCTCTCATGACCTTTTGTATTTCTGCAGTGTCAGTTGTTACTTCTCCTTTTTCATTTCTAATTCTATTGATTGGCGTCTTCTCCCTTTTTTTCTTGATGAGTCTGGCTAATGGCTTATCAATTTTGTTTATCTCCTCAGAGAAGTAGCTTTTAGTTTTATTGATCCTTGCTGTCATTTCCTTCATTTCTTTTTCATTTATTTCTGATCTGATTTTTATGATTTCTTTCCTTGAGCTAATTTTGGGGTTTTTTTGTTCTATCTCTAATTGCTTTACGTGCAAGGTTAGGTTGTTTATTCGAGATGTTTCCTCTTTCTTAGTGTAGGATTGTGTTGCTATAAACTTCCCTCTTAGAACTGCTTTTGTTGCATCCCATAGATTTTGGGTCGTCGTGTCTCCATTTTCATTTGTTTCTAGGTATTTTTTGATTTCCACTTTGATTTGTTCAGTGATCACTTCGTTATTAAGTAGTGTATTGTTTAGCCTCCTTGTGTTTGTTTGTTTGTTTTTTTTTTTTTACGGTGTGTGGGCCTCCCACTGTTGTGGCCTCTCCCGTTGCGGAGCACAGGCTCCAGATGCGCAGGCTCAGCGTCCATGGCGCACGGGCCAAGCCGCTCCGCGCCATGTGGGATCTTCCCGGACCGGGGCACGAACCCATGTCCCCTGCATCGGCAGGCGGACTCTCAACCACCGCGCCACCAGGGAAGCCCTGTGTTTGTATTTTTTACAGATCTCTTCATGTAATTGATATCTAGTGTCATAGTGTTGTGGTCGGAAAAGATACTTGATACAGTTTCAATTTTCTTAAATTTACCAAGGCTTGATTTGTGACCCAAAATATGATCTATCCTGGATAATATTCCATGAGCACTTGAGAAAAGTACCTATTCTGTTGTTTTTGGATGGAATGTCTTATAAATATCAATTAAGTCCATCTTGTTTAAGGTATCATTTAAAGCTTGTGTTTCTTATTTATTTTCATTTTGGATGATCTGTCCATTGGTGAAAGTGGGGTGTTAACGTCCCTGACTATGAATGTGTTACTGTTGATTTCCCCTTTCATGGCTGTTAGTATTTGCCTGATGTATTGAGGTGCTCCTATGTTGGGTGCATAAATATTTACAATTGATATATCTTCTTGGATTAATCCCTTGATCATTACATAGTGTCTTTTGTCTCTTCTAATAGTCTTTATTTTAAAGTCTATTTTGTCTATATGAGAATTGCTACTCCAGCTTTCTTTTGGTTTCCATTTGCATGGAATATCTTTTTCCATCCCCTTACTTTCAGTCTGTATGTGTCTCTAGATCTTAAGTGGATCTCTTGTAGACAGCATATATATGGGTCTTGTTTTTGTATCCATTCAACCAATCTGTGTCTTTTGGTGGGAGCAATTAGTCCATTTACATTTAAGTGAATTATCGATATGTATGTTCCTAATGCCATTTTCCTAATTGCTTTGGGTTTTTTATTGTAGGTCTTTTCCTTCTCTTGTGATTCTTGCCTAGAGAAGTTCCTTTAGCATTTTTTGTAAAGCTGGTTTGGTGGTGCTGAACTCTCTCAGCTTTTGCTTGTCTGTAAAGGTTTTAATTTCTCCATCAAGTCTCAATGAGATCTTTGCTGGGTAGAGTAATCGTGGTTGCAGGTTTTTCTCCTTCATCACTTTAAATATGTCCTGCCAGTCCCTTCTGGCTTGCAGAGTTTCTGCTGAAAGATCAGCTGTTAACCTTATGGAGATGCCCTTGTGTGTTTTTTGTTGTTTTTCCCTTGCTGCTTTTAATATGTTTTCTTTGTATTTAATTTTTGACAGTTTGATTAGTATGTGTCTTGGTGTGTTTCTCCTTGGATTTATCCTGTATGGGACTCTCTGTGCTTCCTGGACTTGATTAACGATTTCCTTTCCCATATTAGGGAAGTTTTCAACTATAATCTCTTCAAATATTTTCTCAGTCACTTTCTTTTTCTCTTCTTCTTCTGGAACCCATATAATTCAAATGTTGGTGTGTTTAATGTTGTCCCAGAGGTCTCTGAGACTGTCCTCAGTTCTTTTCATTCTTTTTTATTTATTGTGCCCTGCAGTAGTTATTTCCACTATTTTTTCTTCCAGGTCACATATCCGTTCTTCTGCCTCAGTTATTCTGCTATTGATCCCATCTAGAGTATTTTTTACTTCATTTATTGTGTTGTTCATCATTGTTTGTTTCATCTTTTGTTCTTCTAGGTCCTTGTTAAATGTTTCTTGCATTTTGTCTATTCTATTTCCAAGATTTTGGATCATCTTTACTATCATTTTTCTGACCTCTTTTTCAGGTAGACTGCTTCTTTCCTCTTCATTTTTTACGTGTGGTGGGTTTTTATCTTGCTCCTTCATCTGCTGTGTGTTTTTCTGTCTTCCCGTGGTGCTTATCTTACTGTGTTTGGAGTCTACTTTTTGCAAGCTGCAGGTTCGTAGCTCCTGTTGGTTTTGGTGTCTGTCCCCAGTGGCTAAAGTTGGTTCAGTAGGTTGTGTAGGCTTCCTGGTGGAGGGGACTAGTGCCTGTGTTCTGATGGATGAGACTGGATCTTGTCTTTCTGGTGGACAGATCCACGTCTGGTGGTATGTTTAGGGGGTCTGTGGACTTATTATGATTTTAGGCAGCCTCTCTGCTAATGTGTGGGGTTGTGTTCCTGTCTTGCTAGTTGTTTGTCATAGCATGTCCAGCACTGTAGCTTGCTGGTCGTTGAATGAAACTGGGTGCTGGTGTTGAGATGGAGATTTCTGGGAGATTTTTGACATTTGATATTAGGTGCAGCTGGGAGGTGTCTTGTGGACCAGTGTCCTGAAGTTGCCTCGCCCACCTCAGAGGCACAGCACTGACTCCTGGCTGGAGCACCAAGACCCTTTCATTCACACGGCTCAGGATAAAAGTGAGAAAAAGTAGAAAGAAAGAAAGAAAGGAAGGAAGGAAGGAAGGAAGGAAGAAACAAAGAAAGAAAGATAAAATAAAATAAGATAGAATGAAATAAAGTTATTAAAATAAAAAATTATTATTAAGAAAATAGTTTTTTTAAAAAAACGGATGGATAGAACCCTAGTACAAATGGTAGAAGCAAAGCTATCCAGACAAAATCTTACACAGAAGCATACACATACACAATCACAAAAAGGGGAAAATGGGAAAAAATCATAAATCTTGCTCTCAATATCCACCTCCTCAATTTGGGATGATTCGTTGTCTATTCATGTATTCCACAGATGCAGGGTACATCAAGTTGATTGTGGAGCTTTAATCCTCTGCTTCTGAAGCAGCTGGGAGAGATTTCCCTTTCTCTTCTTTATTCTCAGAGCTCCCGGTACTCAGCTTCGGATTTGGCCACGCTTCTGCGTGTTGGTCGCTGGAGGGCGTCTCTTTTCGCTCAGACAGGACGGAGTTAAAGGAGCAGCTGCTTTGGGGACTCTGGCTCACTCAGGCCAGGGGGAGGGAGGGGCACGGCGTGCAGGGCGAGCCTTCAGCAGCAGAGCCCGGCGTGACGTTGCACGAGCCTGAAGCGCACCATGTGTTCTCCCGGGGAAGTTGTCCCTGGATCCTGGGACACTGGCAGTGGCGGGCTGCACAGGCTCCCGGAAGGGGGGTGTGGAGAGTGACCTGTGCTCACACACAGGCTTCTTGGTGGCAGCAGCAGCAGCCTTAGCACCCCATGCCCGTCTCTGTGGTCTGCACTTTTAGCCGTGACTCACACCCGTCTCTGGAGCTCCTTTAAACAGCGCTCTTAATCCCCTCTCCTTGCGCACCAGGAAACAAATAGGAAAGAAAAAGTCTCTTGCCTCTTCGGCAGGTCCAGATTTTTCCCCAGACTCCCTCCCGGCTAGCCATGGATCACTAACCCCCTGCAGGCTGTGTTCACGCCGCAAACCCCAGTCCTCTCCCTGCGCTCTGACCAAAGCCCGAGCCTCAGCTCCCAGCTCTGCCCGCCCCAGCAGGTGAGCAGACAAGCCTCTTGGGCTGGTGAGTGCCGGTCGTCACCGATCCTCTGTGCGGGAATCTCTCCGCTTTGCCCTCCGCACCCCTGTTGCTGTGCTCTCCTCCACAGCTCCGAAGCTTCCCCCCTCCACCATCCGCAGTCTCCGCCCGTGAAGGGTCTTCCTAGTGTGTGGAAACCTTTCCTCCTTCACAGCTCCCTCCCACTGGTGCAGGTCCCGTCCCTATCATTTTGTCTTTGTTTATTCTTTTTTCTTTTGCCCTACTGAGGTACGTGGGGATTTTCTTGCCTTTTGGGAGGTCTGAGGTCTTCTGCCTGCATTCAGTAGGTGTTCTGTAGGAGTTGTTCCACGTGTAGATGCATTTCTGGTGTACCTGTCGCGAGGAAGGTGATCTCCGTGTCTTACTCTTCCACCACCTTCTCCTCGTCCCCCCAGCAAGATCCTTTTTGACCCACCTCCTAAAGAAATGAAAAAAACCAAAAAGAAAAATAAACAAATTGGACCTAATGAAACTCAAAAGCTTTTCCACAGCAAAGGAAACCATAAACAAGACGAACAGACAACACTCAGAATGGGAGAAAATATTTGCAAATGAAGCAACTGACAAAGGATCAATCACCAAAATTTACAAGCAGCTCATGCAACTCGATATCAAAAAAAAATAAAATCCAAAAATCGGCAGAAGACCTAAATAGACATTTCTCTAAAGAAGGTACACAGGTTGCGAACAAACACATGAAAGGATGCTCAGCATCCCTAATCATTAGAGAAATGAAAATCAAACCTACAATGAGGTATCAGCTCACACCAGTCAGAATGGCCGTCATCCAAAAATCTACAAACAATAAATGCCGAAGTGAGTGTGGAGAAGTGGAACCCTCTTGCACTGTTGGTGGGAATGTAAATTGATACAGCCACTATGGAGAACAGTATGGAGGTTCCTTAAAAAACTAAAAATAGAACTACCATACGACCCAGCAATCCGACTACTGGCATATACCCTGAGAAAACCGTAATTCAAAAATAGTCATGTACCAAAATGTTCATTGCAGCTCTATGTGCAATACCCAGGACATGGAAGCAACCTAAGTGTTCATCGACAAATGAATGGATAAAGAAGATGTGGCACATATATACCATGGAATATTACTCAGCCATAAAGGGTAACGAAATTGAGTTATTTGTAGTGAGGTGGATGGACCTAGAGTCTGTCATATGGAGTGAAGTAAGTCAGAAAGAGAAAAACAAATACCGTATGCTAGCACATATATATGGAATCTAAAAAAAAAAAAAAAAGTCATGAAGAACCTAGGGGCAACTGGTTCAAGACGGCGTTGTAGAAGAACATGTTCTCACTCCCTGTTGTGAGAACACTGGAATCACAACTAACTGCTGAACAATCATCGACAGGAAGACATTGGAACTCAACAGAAAAGATACCCCACATCCAAAGACAAAGGAGAAGCCACAATGAGATGGTAGGAGGGTCACAATCATGATAAAATCAAACCCCATAACTGTTGGGTGGGAAACCCACAAACTGGAGAATATTTATACCACAGTAGTCCACCCACTGCAGTGAAGGTTCTGAGCCCCACGTCAGGCTTCCAAACCTAGGGGTCCAGCAATGGGAGTAGGAATTCCTAGAGAATCAGACTTTGAAGAGTAGTGGGATTTGATTGCAGGACTTTGACAGGACTGGGGGAAACGGAGACTCCACTCTTGGAGGGCACACAAAAGCTAGTGTGGGCATCGGGACACAGGGAAAGAGCAGAGACCCCATAGAGACTGAACCAGACCTACATCCTAGTGTTGGGGGTCTCCTTCAGAGGTGGGGGGTGGCTCTGTCTCACGGTGAGGACAAGGACAGTGGCAGCAGAAGTTCTGGGAAGTACTCCTTGGCATGAGCCCTCCCAGAGTCCACCATTAGCCCCACCAAAGAGCCTGGGTAGGCTCCAGTGCTGGGTGACCTCAGGCCAAACAACCAACAGGGAAGGGACCTAGCACCACCCATCAGCAGGCAAGCAGATAAAAGTTTTACTGAGCTCTGCCCACCAGAGCAACAGCCAACTCTACCCACCACCAGTCCCTCCCATCAGTAAACTTGCACAAGCCTCTTAGATAGCCTCATACACCAGAGGGCAGACAGCAGAAGCAAGAGGAACTACAATCCTGCAACCTGTGGAACAGAAACCACATTCATAGAAACATAGGCAAGATGAAAAGGCAGAGGGCTGTGTACCAGATGAAGGAACAAGATAAAACCCCAGAAAAGCAACTAAATGAAGTGGATATAGGCAACCTTCCAGAAAAAAAGAATTCAGAATAATGATAGTGAAGATGATCCAGGACCTCTTAAAAAGAATGGAGGCAAAGGTGGAGAAGATGCAAGGAATGTTTAACAAAGATCTAGGAGCATTAAAGAACAAACAAACAAAGATGAACAACACAATAATTGAAATGAAAATTACACTAGAAGTAATCAATAGCAGAATAACAGAGGCAGAAGAATGGATAAGTGACCTGGAAGACAGAATGGTGGAATTCACTGTTGCAGAACAGAATAAAGAAAAAAGAATGAAAAGAAATGCAGACAGCCTAAGAGACCTCTGGGACAACATTAAACACAACAATATTTGCATTATAGGGGTCCCAGAAGGTGAAGAGAGAGAGAAAGGACTCGAGAAAATATTTCAAGAGATTATAGTTGAAAACTTCCCTAACATGGGAAAGGAAATAGCAACCCAAGTCCAGGAAGCGCAGAAAGTCCCATACAGGATAAACCCAAGGAGAAACAGGCCGAGACACATAGTAATCAAATTGGCAAATATTAAAGGCCAAGAAAAATTATTGAAAGCAGCAAGGGGAACACGACAAATAATGTACAAGGGAACTCCCATAAGGTTAACAGCTGATTTCTCAGCAGAAACTCTACAAGCCAGAAGGGATCGGCATGATATGCTTGAAGTGATGAAGGAGAAAAACCAACAACCAAAATTACTCTTCTCAGCAAGGATCTCATTCAGATTTGATGGAGAAATCAAAAGCTTTACAGACAAGCAAAAGCTAAGAGAATTCAGCACCACCAAACCAGCTCTACAAAAAATGCTAAAGGAACTTCTCTAAGTGGGAAACACAAGAGAAGAAAATGACCTACAAAAACAAACCCAAAACAATTAAGAAAATGGTCATAGGAACATACATATCGATAATTACCTTAAATGTGAATGGATTAAATGTTCCAACCAAAAGGCACAGGCTTGTTGAATGGATACAAAAACAAGAACCATATATGTGCTGTCTACAAGAGACCCACTTCAGACCTAGGGACACATACAGACTGAACGTGTGGGGATGGAAAAAGATATTCCATGCAAACGGAAATCGAAAGAAAGCTGGAGTAGCAATACTCATATCAGATAAAATAGACTTTAAAATAAAGAATGCTAAAAGAAACAAGGAAGGACTCTACATAATGATCAAGGGATCAATCCAAGAAGAAGATAAAACAACTATATATATACATATATATATATATATATATATATATATATATATATAAAACAACTATATATATATATGGACCCAACGTAGGAGCACCTCAATACATAAGAAAACTGCTAACAGCTCTAAAAGAGGAAATCGACAGTAACACAATAATAATGGGGGACTTTAGCACCTCACCTACACCAAGGGACAGATCATCCAAAATGAAAATAAATAAGGAAACAGAAGCTTTAAATGACACAATAGACCAGATAGATTTAATTGATATTTATAGGATATTCCATCCAAAACCACAGTTTACACTTTCTTCTCAAGTGCGCATGGAACATTCTCCAGGATAGATCACATCTTGGGTCACAAATCAAGCCTCAGTAAATTTAAAAATTGAAATAATATCAAGCATCTTTTCTGACCACAACGCTATGAGATTAGAAATGAATTACAGGGAAAAAAACGTAAAAAACAAAAACACATGGAGACTAAACAATACGTTACTAAATAACCAAGAGATCGCCAAAGAAATCAAAGAGGAAATCAAAAAATATGTAGAGATAGATGGCAATGAAAACACGACAACCCAAAACCTATGGGATGCAGCAAAAGCAGTTCTAAGAGGGAAGTTTACAGCTGTGGAAGCCTACCTCAAGAAAAAAGAAAAATCTCAAATAAACAATGTAACTTTACACCTAAAAGAACTAGAGAAAGAAGAGCAAACAAAACACAAAGTTAGCAGAAGGAAAGAAATTATAATGATCAGAGCAGAAATAAATGAAATAGAAACAAGGAAAACAATAGCAAAGATCAATAAAACTAAAAGCTGGATCTTTAAGAAGATAAACAAAATTGATAAAACATTAGCCAGACTCATCAAGAAAAAGAGGGAGAGGACTGAAATCAATAAAATTACAAATGAAAAAAGGAGAAGTTACAACAGACACCAAAGAAATACAAAGCATCCTAAGAGACTACTACAGTGAACTCTATGCCAATAAAATGGAGAACCTGGAAGAAATGGACAAATTCTTAGAAAGGTATAACCTCCCAAGACTAAACCAGGAAGAAATAGAAAATATGAATAGACAAATCACAAGGAATGAAATTGAAACTGTGATTTAAAATCTTCCAACAAACAAAATCCAGGACCAGATGGCTTCATAGGTGAATTCTACCCAAAATTTAGAGAAGAGCTAACACCCATCCTTCGCAAACTCTTCCAAAAAATTGCAGAGGAAGGAACACTCTCAAGCTCATTCTATGAGGCCACCATCACCCTGATACCAAAGCCAGAGAAAGATACTACAAAAAAAGAAAATTACAGAACAATATCACTGATGAATATAGATGCAAAAATCCTCAACAGAATACTAGCAAACAGAATCCAACAACACATTAAAAGGATCATACACAATAATCAAGTAGGATTTATCACAAAGATGCAAGGATTCTTCAATATATGCAAATCAATCAATGTGATACACCATATTAACAAATTGAAGAGGAAAAACCATATGATCGGAGGGATTGAGGAAGATGGCAGAAGAGTAAGACGCAGAGATCACCTTCCTCCCAACAGATACATCCGAAATACATCTACATGTGGAACTGCTCCTATAGAACACCCACTGAATTCTGGCGGAAGACCTCAGACATCCAAAAGGAAGAAACGCCCCCACGTACCTGGGTAGGGCAAAAGAAAAAAGAATAAACAGAGACAAAAAATAGGGACAGGACCTGCACCAGTGGGAGGGAGCTGTGAAGGAGGAAAGGTTTCCACACACTAGGAAGCCCCTTCGCAGGCAGAGACTGTGGGTGGCAGAGGAGGGAAGCTTTGGAGCCGCAGAGGAGAACACAGCAACAGGGGTGCGGAGGGCAAAGCGGAGAGATTCCCGCATGGAAGATCCGTGACATCAGCACTCACCAGCCCGAGAGGCTTGTCTGCTCACCCGCCGGGGAGGGCAGGGGCTGGGAGATGAGGCTCGGGCTTCGGGTCAGATCGCAGGGAGAGAACTGGGCTTGGCAGTGTGAACAAAGCCTGAAGGGGTTAGTGCACCACGGCTAGCCGGGAGAGAGTCCAGGAAAATGTCTGGACCTGCCGAAGAGGCAAAAGACTTTTTCTTCCCTCTTTGTTTCCTGGTGTGTGAGGAGAGAGGATTAAGAGCGCTGCTGAAACGAGCTCCAGAGACAGACGCAAGCCGCGGCTGTTAGCACGGACCCCAGAGAAGAGCATGAGACGCTAAAGCTGCTGCTGCCTCCACCAAGAAGCCTGTGTGCAAGCACAGGTCACTATCCACACCTACCCTCCTGGGAGCCTGTGCAGCCCGCCACTGCCAGGATCCCGTGAGCCAGGGACAACATCCCGGGGAAAACGCACGGCACACCTCAGGCTGCTGCAACAACGTCACGCCAGCCTCTGCCACCCCAGGCTCGCCCCACATCCGTACCTCTCCCTCCCCCCAGCCTGAGTGAGCCAGAGCCCCCAATCAGCTGCTCCTTTAACCCTGGCCTGTCTGAGCAAAGAACAGATGCCCTCAGTCGACCTACACGCAGAGGTGGGGCCAAATCAAAAGCTGAACCCCGGGAGCTCTGCGAACAAAGAAGAGAAAGGGAAATCCCTCCCAGCAGCCTCAGGAGCAGCAGATTAAATCTCCACAATCAACTTGATGTACCCGGCATCTGTGGAATACCTAAATAGACAACGAATCATCCCAAACTGAGGAGGTGGACTTTGGGAGCAAGATATATTATATTTTACACTTTTCCTCTTTTTATGACTGTGTATGTGTATGCTTCTGTGTGAGATTTTGTCTGTATAGTTTTCCTTTCACATTTGTCCTGGGGTTCTGTCCGTCCGTTTTTTGTGTGTTGTTTTTGTTGTATTTTGTATTTTTGTGGGGTTTTTTACTGTAAATTTTTTTTCTTTAATAACTCTATTTTTTTAATCTCACTTTCTCTTATTTTATTTTACCTTCTTTCTTTCTTTCTTTCCTTCTTTCTTTCTTTCTTTCTTTCTTTCTTTCTTTCTTTCTTTCTTTCTTTCTTTCTTTCTTTCTTTCTTTCTTTCTTTCTATTTTTTCTCCCATTTATTGTGAGTGGTGTGGAGGAAAGGCTCTTCGTGCTCCAGCCAGGAGTCAGTGTTGTGCCTCTGAGGTTGGAGAGCCAACTTCAGGACACTGGTCCACAAGAGCCCTCCCAGCTCAACATAATATCAAATGGCGAAAATCTCACAGAGATCTCCATCTGAACACCAAGACCCAGCTTCACTGAACGACCAGCAAGCTACAGTACTGGACATCCTATGCCAAACAACTAGCAAGACAGGAACACACCCCCACCCATTAGCAGAGAGGCTGCCTAAAATCATAATAAGGCCACAGACACCCCAAAACACACCACCAGACGTGGACCTGCCAACCAGAAAGGCAAGATCCAGTCTCATCCACCAGAACGCAGGCACTAGTCCCTTCAATCAGGAAGCCCACACAAGCCACTGAGCCAAACTTAGCCACAGGAGACAGACACCAAAAACAATGGGAACTACAAACCTGCAGCCTACAAAAAGGACACCGCAAACACAGTAAGATAAGCAAACTGAAAAGACAGAAAAACACAGAGCAGATGAAGGAGCAAGGTAAAAACACAACAGACCTAACAAATGAAGAGGAAATAGGCAGTCTACCTGAAAAAGAATTCAGAATAATGAAAGTAAGGATAATCCAAAATCTTGGAAATAGAATACAGAGAATGCAAGAAATATTTAACAAGGACCTAGAAGAACTAAACAGGAAAGAAGCAATGATGAACAACACAATAAATGAAATTAAAACTACTCTAGAAAGGATCAAGAGCAGAATAACTGAGGCAGAATAATGAATAAGTGACCTGGAAGATAAAATAGTGGAAATAACTACTGCAGAGCAGAATAAGGAAAAAACAATGAAAAGAACTGAGGACAGTCTCAGAGACCTCTGGGACAACATGAAACTCACAACATTCGAATTATAGAGATCCCAGAAGAAGAAGAAAAAGAGAAAGGGACTGAGAAAACATTTGAAGAGATTATAGTTGAAAACTTCCATAATTTGTGAAAGGAAATTATTAATCAAGTCCAGGAAGCACAGAGAGTCCCATACAGGATAAATCCAAGGAGAAACATGCCAAGACACATATTAATCAAACTATCA
The DNA here is from genome assembly GCF_949987515.2 of Delphinus delphis. Classification (NCBI taxonomy): domain Eukaryota; kingdom Metazoa; phylum Chordata; class Mammalia; order Artiodactyla; family Delphinidae; genus Delphinus; species Delphinus delphis. The sequence continues at coordinate 74,076,790 of NC_082704.1, forward strand.
AAAATTAAATACAAAGAAAACACATTAAAAGCAGCAAGGGAAAAACAACAAATAACACAAAAGGGAATCCCCATAAGGTTAACAGCTGATCTTTCAGCAGAAACTGCAAGCCAGAAGGGACTGGCAGGACATATTTAAGGTGATGAAGGAGAAAAAACCACAACCAAGATTACACTACCCAGCAAGGATCTCATTCAGACTTGATGGAGAAATTAGAAGCTTTACAGACAAGCAAAAGCTGAGAGAGTTCAGCACCACCAAACCAGCTTTACAACAAATGCTAAAGGAACTTCCCGAGGCAAGACACAGAAGAGAGGGAAAAGACATACAATAACAAACCCAAAGCAATTAAAAAATGAGAATAGGAACATACATGTCTATAATTACCTCAAATGAAAATGGATTAAATGCTCCCACCAAAAGACACAGACTGGTTGAATGGATACAAAAACCAGACCCATATATATGCTGTCCACAAGAGACCCACTTCAGACCTAGGGAAACATACAGAATGAAAGTGAGGGGATGGAAAAAGATATTCCATGCAAATGGAAATCAAAAGCAAGCTGGAGTAGCAATTCTCATATCAGACAGAATAGACTTTAAAATAAAGACTATTAGAAGAGACAAAGAAGGACACTACATAATGATCAAGGGATCGATCCAAAAAGAAGATATAACACCTGTAAATATTTATGCACCCAACGTAGGAGCATCTCAGTACATAAGGCAAATGCTAACAGCCATATAAGGGGAAATCGACAGTAACACTATCATACTGGGGACTTTAACACCCCACTTTCACCAATGGACAGACCATCCAAAATGAAAATAAATAAGGAAACACAAGCTTTAAATGATACATTAAACAAGATGGACTTAATTGATATTTATAGGACATTCTATCCAGAAACAACAGAATGCACATTTTTCTGAAGTGCTCATGGAACATTCTCCAGGATAGATCATATCTTGGGTCACAAATCAAGCCTTTATAAATTAAAGAAAATTGAAATCGTATCAAGTATCTTTTCCGACAGCAACGCTATGAGACTAGATATCAATTACAGGAAAAGATGTGTAAAAAATACAAACCCTTGGAGGCTGAACAATACACTACTTAATAACGAAGTGATCACTGAAGAAATCAAAAAATACCTAGAAACAAATGAAAATGGAGACACGATGACCCAAAACCTATGGGATGCAGCAAAATCAGTACTAAGAGGGAAGTTTATAGCAATACAATTCTACCTTAAGAAACAGGAATCATCTCAAATAAACAACTTAACCTTGCACCTGAAGCAATTAGAGAAAGAAGAACAAAAAAAAACACAAATTTAGCAGAAGGAAAGAAATCATAAAGATCAGATCAGAAATAAATGAAAAAGAAATGAAGGAAACAATAGCAAAGATCAATAAAACTAAAAGCTGGTTCTTTGAGAAGATAAACAAAATTGACAAACCATTGGCCAGACTCATCAAGAAAAAAAGGGAGAAGAGTCAAATCAATAGAAATAGAAATGAAAAAAGAGAAGTAACAACTGACACTGCAGAAATACAAAGGATCATGAGAGATTACTGCAAGCAACTCTATGCCAATAAAATGGACAACCTGGATGAAATAGACAAATTCTTAGAAATGCACAACCTGCCAAGACTGAATCAGGAAGAAATAGAAAATATGAACAGACCAATCACAAGCACTGAAATTGAAACCGTGATTTAAAATCTTCCAACAAATAAAAGCCCAGGACCAGATGGATTCACAGGCAAATTCTATCAAACATTTAAAGGAGATCTAACACCTATCCTTCTCAAACTCTTCCAAAATATAGCAGAGGGAGGAACACTCCCAAATTCATTCTATGGGACCACCATTAACCTGATACGAAAACCAGAAAAAGATGTCACAAAGAAAGAAAACTACAGGCCAATATCACTGATGAACAAAGATGCAAAAATCCTCAACAAAGTACCAGCAAACAGAATCGAACAGCACATTAAAAGGATCACACACCATAATCAAGTGGGGTTTATTCCAGGAAAGCACGGATTGTTCAATATACGCAAATCAATCAACGTGATACACCATATTAAAAAATTGAAGGAGAAAAACCATATGATCATCTCATTAGATGCAGAGAAAGCTTTTGACAAAATTCAACACCACTTATGATAAAAAACCCTCCAGAAAGTAGGCATAGAGGAAACTTTCCTCAACATACTAAAGTCCATATATGACAAACCCACAGCCAACATCGTCTTCAATGGTGAAAAAATGAAACCGTTTCCACAAAGATCAGGAAAAAGACAAGGTTGCCCACTCTTACCAATATTATTCAACATAGCTTTGGAAGTTTTAGCCACAGCAATCAGAGAAGAAAAGGAAATAAAAGGAATCCAAATAGGAAAAGAAGAAGTAAAGCTGTCACTATTTGCAGCTGACATGATACTATACATAGAGAATCCTAAAGATGCTACCAGAAATCTACTAGAGCTAATCAATGAATTTGGTAAAGTAGCAGGCTACAAAATCAATGCACAGAAATCTCTGGCATTCCTATACACTAATGTTGAAAAAATCAGAAAATGAAATCAAGAAAACACCCCCATTTACCACTGAAAAGAAAAGAAAAAAAACATCTAGGAATAAACCTACCTAAGGAGACAAAAGACCTGCATGCAGAAAATTATGACACTGATGAAAGAAGTTAAAGATGATACAGATAGATAGAGAGATATACCATGTTCTTGGATTGGAAGAATAAACATTGTGAAATTGACTCTACTACCGAAAGCAATCTACAGATTCAATGCAATCCCTATCAAACTACCACTGGCATTTTTCAGAGAACTAGAACAAAAAAATTCACAATTTGTATGGAAACACGAAAGACCCCGAATAGTCAAAGCAATCTTCAGAAGGAAAAATGGAGCCAGAGATATCATGTGCCCTGACTTCAGACTACACAACAAAGCTACAGTAATCAAGATAGTATGGTACTGGCTCAAAAACAGAAGTTTAGATCAATGGAACTGGATAGAAATCCCAGAGATAAACCCAACACATATGGTCACTTTATCTTTGATAAAGGAAGCAGAAATATGCAATGGAGTAAAAGACAGCCTCTTCAATAAGTAGTGCTGGGAAAACTGGACAGGTACATGTAAAAGTATGAAATTAGAACACTCCCTAACACCATACACAAAAATAAACTCAAAATGGATTAAAGACCTAAATGTAAGGTCAGACACTATCAGACTCTTAGAGGAAAACATAGGCAGAACACCCTATGACATAAATCACAGCAATATCCGTTTTGACCCACCTCCTAGAGTAATGGAAATAAAAACAAAAATAAATAAATGGGACTTAATGAAACTTAAAAGCTTTTTCACAGCAAAGGATACCATAAACAAGACCAAAAGACAACCCTTAGAATGGGAGAAAATATTTGCAAATGAAGCAACTGTCAAAGGATTAATCTCCAAAATTTACAAGCAGCTCATGCAGCTCAATAACAAAAAAACAAACAACCCAATCCAAAAATGGGCAGAAGACCTAAACAGGCATTTCTCCAAAGAAGATATACAGACTGCCAACAAACACATGAAAGAATGCTCAACATCATTAATCATTAGAGAAATGCAAATCAAAACTACAATGAGATATCACCTCACACCAGTCAGAACGGCTGTCATCAAAAAATCTACAAACAATAAATGCTGGAGAGGGTGTGGAGAAAAGGGAACCCTCTTGCACTGTTGGTGGGAATGTAAATTCATACAGTCACTATGGAGAACAGTATGGAGGTTCCTTAAAAATCTAAAAATAGAACTATCATACGACCCAGCAATCCCACTACTGGGCATATACCCTGAGAAAACCATAATTCAAAAAAAGTCATGTACCAAAATGTTCATTGCAGCTCTATTTACAATAGCCAGGAGATAGAAGCAAACCTAAGTTTCCATCAAAAGATGAATGGATAAAGAAGATGTGGTGCATATATACAATGGAATATTACTCAGCCATAAAAAGAAACTAAATTGAACTATTTGTAGTGAGGTGGATGGACCTAGAGTCTGTCATACAGAGTGAAGTATGTCAGAAAGAGAAAAACAAATACCGTATGCTAACACATATATATGGAATCTAAGAAAAAAAAAGGTCATGAGGAATCTAGGGGTAAGATGGGACTAAAGACACAGACCTGCTAGAGCATGGACTTGAGAATATGGGAAGGGGGAAGGGTAAGCTGTGAGAAAGTGAGAGATTGGCATGGACATATATACCTTGCCAAACATAAAATAGATAGCTAGTGGGAAGCAGCCGCATAGCACAGGGAGATCAGCTTGGTGGTTTGTTACCACCTAGAGGCGTGGGATAGGGAGAATTGGAGGAATGGAGACGCCAGAGTGAAGAGATATGGGAACATATGTATATGTATAACTGATTCACTTTGTTATAAAGCAGAAACTAACACACCATTGTAGAGCAATTATACTCCAATAAAGATGTTAAATAAAAGCAAAGATATTACAAATAAATGGAGAGATATACCATGTTCTTGTTTTGGAAGAATCAATATTGTGAAAATGACTATACTACCCAAAGCAATCCAGAGATTCAATGCAATCTCTATCAAATTACCAGTGACATTTTTTACGGAACTAGAACAAAAAATATTAAAATTTGTATGAAGACACAAAAGACTCCGAATAGGCAAATAGTCTTGAGGGAACAGAATGGAGCTGGAGGAATCAGACTCCCTGACTTCAGTCTATACTACAAAGCTACAGTAATCAAGATAATATAGTACTGGCACAAAAACAAAAACATAGATCAATGGAACAAGATAGAAAGCCCAGAGATTAAACCCATGCACCTATGGTCAACTAATCTATGACAATGGTGGCAAGGATATACAATGGAGAAAAGACAGTCTCTTCAATAAGTGGTGCTGGTAAAACTGGACATCTACATGTAAAAGAATGAAATTAGAACACTCCCTACCACCATACACAAAAATAAACTCAAATGGATTAGAGACCTAAATGTAAAACCAGACACTATATAACTCTTAGAGGAAAACATAGGAAGAACCCTCTTCGACATAAATCACGCAAGATCTTTTTTGATCCACCTCCTAGAGTAATGGAAAGAAAAACAAAAATAAACAAATGGGACATAATGAAACTTCAAAGCTTTTGCACAGCAAAGGAAGCCCTAAACAAGACAAAAAGACAGCCCTCAAAATGGGAGAAAGTATTTTCAAATGAATCAATGGGCAAAGGATTAATCTCCAATATATATAAACAGCTCATACAGCTCAATATTAAATAAATAACCCAATCCAAAAATGGGCAGAAGACCTAAATAGACATTTCTCCGAAGAAGGCATACAGATGGCTAAGAAGCACAAGAAAAGCTGCTCAACATCACTAATTATTAGAGAAATGCAAATCAAAACTACAATGAGGTATCTCCTCACACCAGTTAGAATGGGCATCATCAAAAAATCTACAAACAACAAATGCTGGAGAGGGTGTGGAGAAAAGGGAACCCTGTTTCACTGTTGGTGGGAATGTAAATTGATACAGCCACTATGGAGAACATTATGGAGGTTCCTTAAAAAACTAAAAATAGAACTACCATATGACCCAGCCATCCCACTGCTGGGCATATACCCAGAGAAAACTATAATTCAAAAAGACACATGCACCTCAATGTTCATTGCAGCACTATTTACGATAGGCAGGTCATGGAAGCAACCTAAATGCCCATTGACAGATAAATGGATAAAGAAGGTGTGGTACATATATACAATGGAATATTACTCAGCCATATAAAGGAATGAAATTGGGTCGTTTGTCACACAGTGCCAGTGTCAGAGCTGCCATAATTTCTATTTCAGTGCTCTTTTTACCATACTATTCTCTTTCAGATCCTGCAGAAGATGAATAATGGCTAAAATTTATGGAGTAGTTATTCTTTACCAATCTCTGAGCCAAGCAATTTATGTTTATTAGTTGAATTGAGAAGATGGTTGGTGGTATACACAGAATGAATTGAAGAAAGATTGAGGGTGGAGGGCATCAGATGGAAGGCTATTGAAATTGATTAGTTGGAATAAAATTCATACTAGGAAACTGGTGGTGAGAATGGAAAGGAAAGGGGAAGTGGGAGATACTTCCATTGGATTAGCTGGAAACAGCAGGATCCCTAGGACACTGGACACATGAGTTTTGATGTAGGAAAAGATAAACAAATGTGTGCTCTAAAGAAAGGTGCTATCCAGATTGCTATCCAGCATCTGTGAAGCTAGCTAGTTTCTAGAAGAATCCCAGCCTATATATATATCCCATATTCCTATCTACTCCTCCCTCAATATGGAACTTCTCTCAAATGTGGGTATTCATTGGTAGCGTAGCTCCAAATGCATCTATGTGCTTGCCATAAATCCTGCTCCACAGCCCCTCAAAATTCCATTAGCTTTCATTTCTGCAATGGGTACATCTGGGCAAAAGAGGAATTGGCAGGATCTCCTGCAGAATTTTGGTTCTGCATAATCTAAGTGAGGATGCTCCCTAGCATGTCCAGCTCCATCCTATCTTCTAAATACACACTTATACCCACATCTCAAATTTAGCATGTTTAAAACCTGCCCTTGATTCAACCTCCTTGATTTTCTAGGTTCTATAGACAGTCTCTCCATTCTCCCATCCTTGCGAGTTAAGTCCTGGAATATCCCAGACTTCTTCCTCTCTCTGACCTCCCACATCAAATCAATCACAGAGCCCTATCAATTCACCCACTGCAGCAGAGCTGACATCAGTGTGGGCCTTTTCTTCTGCACTGCCCAAATTAAAGCTCTCATTACCACTGATACAGGTTATTGTAATATGTGTTATTCCTGCCTCCTCTTTCTTACTCCTGTGATATATACTGCACCAAACACCCACCTATTTACTGAGGCCTTATGATGGCCTCTACACTGAACTAGTTGTGGAGATACAGATAATAACAACATTGCCCTTAAGAACCTCACCATCTGGTTAAGGAATACAGGTGAAAAATCAATACAAAAATATTTTTGCAAGTATTACATTGGAAGCGTGAATGAAAATGCTATAGAAACTTTGTGCTGATTGGGCGAAATTATTTGAAAGGAGAGCTTCACAGAGGGGGTGACACTTGAGTATGATCTTAAAGGTTAAATAGTTGACCTGGTGGAAAAGCAGGAGAAAAGCACTGTAAGCAGAGGAAGAACATGCATGATGATATAAGGTGGTTACACCAGGACTGTTGAACAGTCTGAATGGTTAATACACAGAAGAAAACCAGTAAGGCAGGGGATAGGGCTCAGCCAAACCAGGCAGAAACCCATGCCCCTTTTGTAGGAAGTGGGGGTGGGGAGAGGACTGTACAGCCGTCTCAGACAGGATTCAGACTGGTCAGTGGAGCTGTCCAAATGCGGGCTTGTTTCTTGGCAACAGTATGATAGCCCAATAACTGTGTCCAGGGGACTGTCAGAGCAAGACTGTCATTCAGGAGCCACCTCCTTCTGGCCCCACTTGAGCAGTCAGCCTAGCTCATGTGCCTTGCACTTTTCCCTAGGGCTACAGTCAGGGTTGTCTCCAGTCCTCGTCCCACCGAGCTCTACCATCAGCTAGTTCTGCCTACCTCCCCATCAGCATCTCCAGAACCTCCTCATCTCCACCTTGTGCTTCCCTGAAATTGCTTGTGCTTTTCCCAAGGAAACATCTGGTCTACACATTCTTTTCCAGGCCGCATCAACATTTGGCACTGTACATATCCAGAGCACCCCCAAATTCTTTGCTTTTACTCTCTCATCCTCAAATACTCTCTCTTGCATGAAGCCCCTCAGTCTTGCTGGCTCATACTCTGTGTGTGTGTGTGTGTGTGTGTGTGTGTGTATGGTGTGCTACTTCCACTAGCTCCCTCATAACAAGGGAGGGAAGCACTCACCACAAGGTCTTGAAGATTGGAAAGATCCAATGAGAGCAGGATTGAGCTCTAAACCCAAATCATTTCTTCTTGCCCTTTCCTATGTCCTTGGGGTATAATTCCTGTCACTACAAATTAGCCAGACATTCTTCCAAACATTCTCCTATGCCTTCATCCCTCAGTGCCCCCCTCCTTTCATTCCCCACTCCCTTCAGAATCACTCAGCTAGAGGTCTTTTCTTGCCTTGTACTTTCCTCTCTGCTCAGGATCCCCAACCCCTGTCTTCCCTGGGGCACCCTAGCCCCTGCATCTCTCTACAGTGGCCCCAATCCTGCCCTCTCTTTCCTGGCCTCCCGAAGCATAAGGGAGACATGGTCCGCTATACCCCCAGCCCCTTACTCTGAAGCCCTATTCTTATGGAGTCTTCTGCAGCCCCCGCCCCAAACACTGCGCTGTCAGATCTGCACCAGATTCCCTCCCCTCCCCTTCGCAGCTCTCCAGTAGCCCCTCCCCAGGGCGGTCTTAAGGTCAGAGGCTCTTTCCAGCTCAATTCCGTCCAATCCGTCCCAGTCCAATCCAAACCGCCCTCAGCCCCCGCCAGATGACTCACGTACGTATTTAACACGCGAGGGGGGTGATCGGCGGCTGGCAGGCTACAGGGAGGTTCTGAAACCCTCCAGTGGGAACCAGGAATTTCTGGTCAAAGACTGTTCCGCGCTTTCAGGGTCAGTTCTCGCTGCATCCCTGTTCACCTTCTTCTCTATCGGCCTCCAGGCACTTAGGGCAGCCTCACTCGCTAGCCCGCTGGGCGCCGCCACGGACCTGGGGCCCCAGGGCGGGGACAGGGAGAATACAGCCGATTGTTGAAGAGAGCTTTATTCCTGCGGCAACCCGCCACCATCCCGGCTACTGCTGCTGGCCCATGACAGCGCTGAGGGCTTCTGACAGGCTACCACTGAGACCTCGCGGACCATGTCTCCCCTATCCTTTGGGCGAAACGCTGGACAAGCCCCGCCGATCGCTCTCCACTAGCCAGATCTGGCCAACTTTAGTGCCTGGGCCCCCGTAAAGAAGATCAGAGCAAGGTATGTAGTTGGGGCAGCGGGGATGGAACAGGAGGCAGTTGAGCTCTACAACGTGGCCAGGCTCCGCACGAGAAGGTGCACGTGGGAATAGCAGCGAGGGGAATCAGGGCTGAGGGAGGGTCCTCCAACACCGACTCCACCTCCCATAGCTTCAAAGCCCTGTCAACACCCTGATCTCCCACCCCAAACTTGAAAGTATATATATGACCTCACTTCCGAGGTGCGAAAATCACTTCCTTCTTCCCTGACATTCCTGGAGTGCGAGCTGGAGAGTCAAATCCTAGAGTGCCAGGGACTCTGCAGGGCTGGGTTCTTCCCAGTCAGAGAAATGTAGCACAGGCAGAGGCAAGCCCCCTCCCCAGACTGGGCATGATGATTCCCCACTCCCACTCAGCATTCAGAGGGGGTGGGGGTTCCACTTTGCTCCATACAGCCCCAGAAGCTTTTCTCCACTAAGCCACAGTTTATTCATCTGTTAAATGAGGCTACCAAAGTCCACTCAGAGGGCTGCTGTGAAGATTACTGGAGGTAATGTATGTGCATAGCTCTTGACACACAGGGGTCACTCAGGTTTTTTTTTTTTTTTCCCATACGCGGGCCCCTCACTGCTGTGGCCTCTCCCGCTGCAGAGCACAGGCTCCAGACATGCAGGCTCAGTGGCCATGGCTCACGGGCCCAGCCGCTCCGCGGCATGTGGTGTCCTCCCAGACCAGGGCACGAACCCGCGTCCCTCGCATCGGCAGGCAGACTCTCAACCACTGCGCCACCAGGGAAGCCCAGGTCACTCACCTTTACTTTTCTTTGCTCTTGCCCCTACAACCTTTGAATGATAGAAACCTGGCACATTTCCTATGGGGTGATATTCTTGACCTCGCAGGCACAGATCATGCTGAATTAGCTACCTCAGGGACAGAGGCTCAAGAGACAAGTAGGAGTGGGCAGGAAAAGTCCAGAAGAAACGAGGAACTTGCTAATGAAAGGAGAAACTTTGGTGACTAAAGAATCCCAAGGAGAGGAAGAGCCCTGCAAAGTAGGAGGAGATGCCAGCAGGGAAGTAGAATCTGAGAAAGAGGTAGAGTCCAAGGGATTTGAACAGGGTAGCCCCAGGAGAAAAATTAAACCCCCAAAATAAAAAAGATTGAAGCCTCAGATTTAGAAAGGATACTGAAGAAGAAAAGGTGGTGCCACAGAGACATGGGGGACAATGAATCCCATGAGACCTAGAAACCCAGGCGAAGACGAAGATTGCAGAAAAGTGGTGGAATCCCAAGGATGCCCAAAGGAAATAACTGGATAGAGATGAGACTGCAGAAAATGAGTGGGGTCCCAGTGGTACAAGGAAGAGTCTCTAAAAAACAGTACTCCGGAAAAGGGGTGGAATCAGGAGGAGGGAGAGAAGGTTTCCTGAGAGAGATAAAAACTGCCCTGCCGGGCTTCCCTGGTGGCACAGTGGTTGGGAGTCCACCTGCCAATGCAGGGGACATGGGTTCGAGCCGCGGTTGGGGAGGGTTCCACGTGCCGCGGAGCAACTAGGCCCATGTGCTACGGCCGCTGAGCCTGCGGGCCACAACTGCTGAGCCTGAGTGCCACAACTACTGAGCCCGCGTGCCACAACTACTGAAGCCCACGCTCCTAGAGCCGGTGCTCTGCAATGGGAGAGGCTGCCATGGTGAGAAGTCCGCACACCGCAGCAAAGAGTGGCCCCCACTCACCACAACTAGAGAAGGCCCGGGCAAGGCAGTGGGGACCCAAGGCAGCCAAAAATAAAAATAAATTAAAAAAAAAACCTCCCTGTAGTGCCAGGGATTTAGGGAGAAGAAAACATAAAAAAAGATAAGATATGCAAGCATAGGGGTTCCCCAGGAAAGGTAAGATTCCAGAAAAAAAGGTGAAGCCCCAGGGAAAGATGGAATGGGGGCCTAAATAAAATTTGGACCCAAAGAGGGGTAGGACTCTATATCTAAAGGGAGGGTATTTTAGAAATGAAATAGAACCTTTCAAAAGACTGGCCTGTATATTGGAGGGACATCAGAAAAGGGAAATAGGTCCAGGGATTTGGGGTAGTGATACCAGAAGAAAGAATGAAGAAAAAGGGTAGAATTGCAGAGATACAGGAAGGGCACACCAGAAAAGTGGTATAGCCCTAAGATGTGGGGAGACCCTGAGAAATAAAAGGCCCCTAAAGGGTGTACAGCTTCAGAGATGTAAGGATGAGTCCCCAGGAGAGACATAAGACACCCCCTCATAAAAGGCAAGGCCCAGAGACATAGAGAGTAAACCAAAGGAGAAAGTTAGGACTCTATTAAAAAGAAAGATGACTGCTAACAAATATGGGGTTTATTTTGGGGATGATGAGAATGTTCTCCAACTAATTATTATGGTGATGGTTACACAATCCTGTGACTGTAATAAAAAGTATTGAAGTGTACACTTTAAATGGTTGAATTATATGGTACCTGAATATCTATCTAAATATATCTAGATAGATAGATAGATAGAGGGAGAGAGAGAGAGAGAAGGAAGGAAGGAGGAAAGGAAAGAAAGTACAGGGAGGGAAGGAGAAAGGAAAGCTGACTTGCCGATATAGGAAGGAGAGCCCCAAAGAGAATTTGGACTCCCAAATGGATTGCCCTAGATATAGAGTGAGGAGACACCAGGAGCAATAGAGGACCCCAGAAAAAAAGTGCCCTGCAAAATTGGTGGCATGCAAAAAAGGGGTAACTCCAGTAATTTGGGGCAAGTAAGTTGAAGAAGAGACTTCAGAAAAGGGGTAAAGCCACAAAGATGTAAGGAGGGGCTTCTAGGCACGAAATAAAACTGCCTAAGGTGGGGAAGTCCCAGGGCTGCAAGGAGGGGACCCTAAGAGAGAGAGAATTGGCAATCAAAGTTGAAACCCCAGTGATTTGGGAATGGAACTCCAGGGGAGAGGCTGAACCCCAGAGGCTTGAAGACCATGATTCTAAGATAGTTATAGAACTTCAGAAAATGGCCACAGCATTAGAGATTGGTTAAATGTATTGTTAAAAAGGTGGGGGTGGTAAGACAAATAAAAGAGACTCAGGACAAGAAGGAGTACCTCATAAAATTTTAGACTATCAGGGATTTCAGGGAGTTGGGGAAGAAAAATTTCAAGAAAGAGATCGATACCCAGAAAAAAGGAGAATCCCTGGGAGAGAAGAGCAATTCAGCAAGCCAGGTAAACACCCAGAATTTAAGGATGAAGACCCCAGGAGAACAGTGTGATCAATGAAGAAGGGGCTTTGGGGAAAGAGTTTTATCCCAGGAGAGGGCTGAAATCCCAGCCCGGCCACTATCTTTTACTTTTTTGTCCCCCCAGCCAGCTGGGCTGAGATGACTAGTTTAAAACTGTGTATCATAGGTTAAGAAGATCCTCAAGGAGGGGATTGGGCTAGGCCACAACCCCCAGCTTCAGGGTCTTAATTAAAACATTCCCTACCCCTTTCTTTCTTCTTTCTTTCTTCTTCCCTCCTTTCTTTCCTTACCTCTGGCACCCACCCTGGCCTTAATCTTAAAGGGCTTATTGACCATTATATTTTAAGTGATATTTGAACAGAGGGGCCTTCTTGTCTTTTTCAGATTTCAGCTGCTTACTTATTTGCCTGAGGTTTCACCCTCCCTTCTCATTTAATGCTAATTTTATTTCTGTTTTAGTTATTTCATTAATATATCATTATTATTATCATTACAATCACTGTTGTCAGAATAAAGCTAAAATATAAGCCTACTAAGGAGAAGTGACATCATGTAATAAGACAAAGTCAAAAACACTGTATTACCTAGTTCTGTATTGAACTTGGGAGTGCTGAGCCAATTTTCCCAGCTGAGCCTCAGTTTCTTCATCTGAAATTCTCTATGTGATTCTGTGATTCTATAAACCAATTTCTGGATGACACATTTACTCATCAACTTCAGGGTAACCAGTTAAGGGAGTTGAGGTAATGGCTGGCGCTCAGGGCAGCCTATTCCCCCTAGTAGAGTCTCAAGAGCTCTCCAGGTAGTCTCACTGCCAAATTATTCTAGTGGTCCTGGCTGGGCTACCAGGGGATCCTGGGAATCCAATTTTTGGTGCAGGTGCAGGTGCAGGAAGATTCTGCTTCCATATCTGGCTTGGTGGTCTGACAATCACTGATGCTTCTACCCTGTCAGTGAGTGAGACAAGAGACTGATTGCTTATGCCTGCTGATCACCACTCAGAAGAAAGATTATTAGACTCTAAGGGGGCTTGGGCACCCTGTTATCTCCAATCCTGAGCTCATACCCAAGTGCCTTTAGGTGAGGCACCAGGAGAATCCCAAATGTCTTCAATCAACATACCAATAAAAGATATCTGAAGATTATACTGCTCCCACAGAGTGCAATGCCCTCTCAGTTGCTCCGATCCCACAGGAATCCTAATTTATTAAATCGGTCAGCTCAGTCTGAATTGTTTCCAGAGAATGCTGGTTAAGTTCCTTTTCTCCTTGTTCTCTCTCTGCCCTACCCAGAACCTCTGCATTTGTTGGTAGCTGCCAAAGAGTAAGAACCTCTGTGGGGTACTGCATTGCTGCTGCTGCCACAAACCCAAGGAGAAAGACCCAGAAAGACCAAGGTTTGTTGATGGATTTTATTGGGGACCTAAAAGTCTAGGAATTATGTGGGTAATATTTTAAAACTAGCACTACTATTTAGCTTATGATAAGTACCCTGTGTCAATTATGAATATACCGAGCTTGACTGGTCCCTGGTCATACTCTTTAGCCACTAAAAACCAAGCACGCACACCCTGTCCCATGAACATATCCTCTATGTCTTCTCAGCTCTAACCAGGGTCAAACACAAACGCCCTGGGTCCCAGGTATCTTTCTCCTTCCCATCCCCTCAGCTGAAATGAAGGGTGCCTGCTCTACCCAAAGATCCATGGGAGGGGAAAAAGTAAACCATTCCTCTGCCCACCTTTCCCTCCCAAGGAAAACACTCCTAGGATAGAGCATACCCAGCCTTCCTGACAGGAAAGAATAATTAATATTTAGTCTTAAATCTCCCCTTACCTAATCCCCCTACCCACCCTACATTTAGCTAAAGTAAGTCCAAATACAACACTTTCATGTCTGTCAAAACTGGAAGGGAACCAGACTGTCCTCTTCACTTTACAGGTGGTAAACTGAGACCCAGAAAGAAAAGATTTTCTCAGTAACACTGTTAGTGGCAGAATAGGATATAAAACCTGCATTACCATTTCCCTCTCAGCACCACCCCTCCCACCCACTCTCACACACAGCTCTGAGGCTTCTTCAGGACTGGACCTATTCATTTACAATGAAATGTTAGCCATCTATTGTATTTCCCTTCCCAGGTGGATTACACCTGAAAAGAGGACCTCAGGGCAGATTTACCCTTAACCAAATGAATGTCCTACCAGATACCTTCTAAAGTATCTGGTATCTGGTATCAATAATAGACTGGGAGAGATTGGAGTGGAACAGGCTATGAAGGGACCCAAGGAGAAGGAATGTAGACAATGTCTTCATTTTGACTTAGATTTATAAAGCCCACTCAGCTCATGCATGACCCTTCTCCATCACAGGCAGTTAACTCTGCACCCCGTACCCCACTCCCTTGCTAAACTGTCCTCCTGAAGCCAGCCCTAAGACAGGTATCTCAGACAGGAGTGAAAAGATAAAAGGCCAAGGTAAACACTCATACTGTTTTATTCCTTACCTACCACTCAGTGGCCCTAGACCAACCTTGGTTATCTGAAGTTTTGTTATGGAAAGTGGAGTTTTCAAGAAGCCCCCATATTATTACTTACCTTGGGCTCTGGACTGCATTTTTTATCCCTGAAAACCAATTCCTTTGCCTCTGGTATTATGATACCATGGGCTGCCCACATAGACTTCTTCACCAGATAAGGCTTAGTAGCTAGATAAAGAAATGAGCAATGAAGCTTTGAAATTTCTGGGTTTTTTTTTTTAAGGGAAGAGAGGTGGTATGTGTGGAGGGGATCTATTTATAGATATTGGTTTTTCAAAGACTCCTCTAGGCCCAGAATTCTGGTCCATTTTACACATCATCTTGGCAATCATCTACCCTGGGAACAGGAATAAGGGGGTGAATACTTACTTTTCTTACTATAGTGTGACTTCTATGTAAATTATATAAGTGAGTGGTGTTGTGTGTGTTCATGATTATATTTGTGAGTATGGTCGGTTGCACAGGTCAGTTTTACAAGTTTGTGTGTTCATATTTCAGCTAAAATTAATGCAGTTAATATTGCTGGTTAACTTTGGCATGAATGAAAACAAACTTCCAAGCACTAAAATTATATGGAACAAAATCCATATATTCTAATTTCCCTAAATACTACAGAAGAGGCCTGTGTGCACATCAGTCTTGGCCATCCCCTGTCCAGCTTCTTCCCTGGATGGGGGTCAACTCCTTGGCTTCAGGGAAGCACTTCTCAAAGTGATCAGGGTGAATGGTAGGTAAGTAGACTGCTTAGTAAAATCATTTTGAGCCCAGAAAGCCCTATCTCCACCAAGTTTAGAGCAGGAAGTACTGGCATCAGCCCATTTGCGCTTGGACCTCTGCCCAAGCGCAATGGAGTGGTGTTATTCCTTTCTGCTTGCTTCCTTGTGGTGGTGAGGGCCCTTCTTCAGGACTATCCCTCCAGAACTTCTATTCCCTCCACCTTCTTCCAACCCTACCCATTCACCTGCTCACAGATTTTTTTCTTTTTTTTTGGAGGCGTTGCAGCATCATGTGAGATCTTAGTTCCCCGACCAGGGATCAAACCCACGCCCCCTGCATTGGACGTGCGGAGTCTTAACCACTGGACCACCAGGGAAGTCCCTCATAGATTTTTTTAAGTCACTTCACTGGATCTACAAAAGGGCCAATAGTAAACCCTCCATGGGAGTGAAGTTGTCACTGCCTCTTTTCAATTTCAGGGTTGCCAAGTAAGGTACTGTGATCTCAAAAATTATCCTCCTGGATACTGTTGCTATCTTAATCTTATGAGTCCTAGACACTTCAGTGGAAATGACCTTGCTATGGGAGAAAAGAGCATGGCTATGCCCTTAGGCAGATTGCTTCTCCTCTCCCTTACTTTATTCATCTGCAAAATGGGGCTGATCAGTCCCACCTTGATCGTCTTACAAGGTCTTACAAGGATCCAACAAGACAAAGCATGGTCTTTGTGAACCAAAAAACACAGGCCAAATGTGGATACCAAAAAATACCAACCAACCAAACAAACAAACACCAGGCCAAATATCCATCAAATATTTATTCTCAAGTCTAAGAAATAAAAATAAATTAATACAAATGAGAGGCAGGGTTACGGACAAGGGCATAATTCAAATATAAATTTAGCCCAAGTACCATTTCTGTTGCCACTAAGAATAGCAAGAGGAGAGATGGAACAGAGGGATGGAAGTATGGATAGCAGTAGAAGATGTCTAACTTTCTCCCCTTAGTTTGATCACCACCTGAAATTCAGCCACCTGACCTGTTCTGCATATTTTGAATTTTCATTTTTGGTTTTCTTTTCTTTTCAGGTGATTTCTGCATGGGAGATATGGGGACTAAGACAGTAGGGTAAGAGGTAAGGGTAGCTAGGGCAAGGCCCTAACAGATAGTGGGCAGTTCCTTTTTTCAGCCCCAGTGTAAGGGCTGGCCCCCTTACATTTCTGGAGGAGACTTCTCTTGTGGTACAAGTGGTTTGAGGGCCTGCAACGTTGCTAGCCCGGAATCATTCTGGCCTCTGACTCTGTGCCCATGGACAAGAGACTCAAAAATCACCCTCTTTGTCCAGGCCACAAAGCTGGAAGCTGGCCACACAGGCTGCTTGGCTGCTGTCTGTTTTGGCAAAAGCCATCCTACCTCCAGCAAGAAAGAACTAGATCCAGGTGACTCCTCAGGGGCCATGAGGCATTTGAGGGTGGTGAGGTAAGGGTACAGGTTGGAGAGATCCAGCATTCTTTCTAGAGACATAGAACAGCTGGGGCTGGTTGTGAACCAGTTTGCCTCTAAGCCTGTCTAAACTTTTCCCCATTCCTTTTAGGAGAAGCACTGTCTCCTCCTTAGGGATAGATCTGAGAGCCAGCCAATGAGACTGAAAGGATCCATGAGATGCAAGTCCAATCCTCTCTGAGATGCTGCTCACAAGCCAAGTGACCAGGGCCCAGAGTCCACAGCTGGGTCCTGGGCCCCTTCAAACTACCTCACAGGGTTGTTGTGAGGATGTCATGAGATCATGACAGTAAAGAGCTCAATAAATGTCTCTTGAACAGATCCATACATGTGATGGTGCTTTGCAAACTATAAAGCTCCATACCAAATGGTAGAGAGAGTCAGGACACTGTTTTGCAGTCACATAAAGGAAGTGATTTTTGCCACTCATTCTCACCCCTCACTTAAGACTGGGGCATGGGAAGGAAACAGAGAGGAGAAGAGAAGTTTGAAATAGGAAATAAAGGAATAAGAGAACAACAAATAAAAGAAGAATCTAAGGTAGATGATTCTCCAGTGACCAACTTGTATTTGAGAGTGGCAATGAAGATACAGACAGGAGGGACTTAAAGCTCTTTCTAGGGACAGAAGAACAGAGGTCAAATGGATCTTAGATATTTACTTCAAGACTCCAGCTCCTGTTTGAAACACCTCCAATGATGGGTAACTGTTTTCTCCCTGAGGCAGCTTGTTCTAATTATAACCAGTTCTAATGGTTAGAAAGTATTTCCTTGTATTAAGCTGTTTCCTGCAGCTTTAAATTCTATCCCTTGGTGCCATATAGAAAAAAGCTAATGCCTTGACATCATGTGAGCATTCAATAAGTGTCTGTTGACTGACACATGGGCAGGTGCTAGGGAGGAGTAGACTATCTCCTTTTGTGTCTTCAGGAGCCAGTCAGCACTGCCTTATATTTTACTGAAGGTTCAATAAATATGTGTTGAATAAATGAATGAATGAACATCCCAGGGTAGGCATGACTGCTACAATCTCTTGAGTTGAAATGGTCCATTAAAAGTCATCCAAATCTATCAACCTACCTCTCAAAGAACTCTAAGCCATCCCATAAGATTCTGAGTCTTCAAAATAAACACCTGGCTGTTCAGTGACTTTGGGCCAAACTGCAGTCTTACAGTGAGAAAACTAATCTCTTATTGATTTACCCTCATCCTCTTCCACATCCCAAGGCTGATGGAAGGCAACATCTTAAGTGGAAAATGACTCTCAAATCCAATGTGTGACAAATGCTCAAATAGAGGGTGCTATGGGAGCACAGGTGCAGGAGTACTTGAGTCTACCTGGCTAGGAGGGGCTGTATGAGGACATTCTAGAGCTGAGTCCTGAAAGATAAAGAAGCTGCATGTATAAATGAGGTGGGAGGAGGGGGCAGGTAGCTCAGATAGAGGGAACTTCATGGAGTCCTGATCATGCATTCATGGGAAATAGCAGGAGTTTGCAAAATGGCTAAGGCTTCCTAAATGGGGTCCTGAAATTTGGATGGGGGGCGTGGTGAGAGAGCAAATAAACACTTCTAATTCAATTTGATTCTGGAGGTGGCCCAGAGTTTGGCAAGAAGCTGGGCCATGATTAAGTAATCACCATAGCTACTATGATCAGCACTGTTCATCTTCACCGCTCTCATCTCATGTGTCACCACTGGCATCATCACCATTGTCAGGACTGTCATCGCTGCTACCCAAAGTGTCAACATAATTGCTACCATTCCAGCCCACTAGCATTCCAACTATTACTTCACCCATGCTTTTCACCACTGACATCCACCATCACTCTTGTCATGGCCCTCTGAGCCAGTGTTTCTCATATACTCCAGGAAGTTGGGGGGAATATTCTGTCTTTCTGGGGTGTGCTAGGGATGCAACCCAAAACAGCTAACTACAAGCCAAATTTTCTTTGAAATGTTATGTTATGTATCAAATATTTATGCAAGTTTTGTTTTCTTTGATATAGCCATGTTTGTTTTAAGATAAAAGCAACACTATTTAAATTGTTTACTCCCCCCAGGCCAAATCTGTAAGTAAAACTGATGTTGCATGAAGGTGTTTTGTGTTTACCCTGCCACTTCCTGTATCCTTCTGTGCCTGAACTATTTCCTTGCTTCCATCCCATCATTTTCTGTCCCTGATTTTCAGAGGCAACAGAGCATAACAGTTAAGAGTATGCATCCTGATGTCAAATAGCCTGGATTTGAGTCATATTATACTGTGGTATGTCCTTGGAAAAATTACTTAGCCTCTGTCATTCTGTTTTCACATCTCTAAAGCAGAACTAATAATAGTACTTACCCGTAGGAATATTGTGTTTTCGCAATGAGTTAGTGCATGTAAAGTGCTTAACACAGTGCCTGGCACATAATCTGTGTCCAATAAATTTATTAAACCATGGTTGAATCAATTCAGTCTTTACAGAGCACATACTCTATGGCAGACATAGTGATAGGCTATGCTGTTGGGGGAGAAAGAGTGGAGTCAGATATGGGACTAATCTTTAAGTTGCTCACACTTGGTGGGGTAGGACATGAAGTGAGGAAGGCTCATTACAGAGTATGAAATAAAATGTATTTAATCAATACCATAAGAAAGAAAAAATCAAGTTGTGCCATGGAAAATTTAGCATTTAATAAGGATTTTGAAAGATAGGTAGAATAAAGACACACAGAAATGTAACAGATTGAAGGAATCCCACGGGTGAAAGGGTAGAAATGGGAAAATAGAAGACACAGTGAAGAAATGAGTGTTGCAGTTTGATTGGAGCATGGGATTTTTTGAATAGGGAAATATAAGATTGACCTGTGAAACAAAGACCTATATGTAGAAAAGAAATTACTGGAAAGAGAATCCAGCAATGTATTTACCGCGATTGTGTTTGAGAGCTGGTATACTAAGTAATTTTCTTCTTTTTTGTATTTTTCAAAATAAGCATGCATCATTTTTATACCAAAGAAACAAAAAAGGTATATTTTATTTTTTCTTGAGGGAAGATGAATTGTGTCAGGTTATCGAGGTGGACTTGAAAGGACCTATAGGTTAGTATAGTGGAGGCCTGGGGTCTCCTAACCACCAACCCGCCAATTCTGCCACTGTGTGACTTTGGATAAATCTGTTTCAGTTGCCGTATCTGTAAATTCATTAATTGATTTTAAAAATGCTTACTGAGCACCTACTATGAGCCAAGTTCTAGGTGCTGGGGATATAGCAGCAAACAAAACAGAGAAAAATTCCTGCTCTGTTTATTCTAAGCTTTAAAATAAAAGTCTTCTTATTTTCATCATGTGAAATCTTCAAAAGTATCCCCTACTTCCTCAGACTACATAAGGCCTGTTGGCACGCTTTATTCTCCATAGGCCCTATTGAGGAACTTACGTGTTGGTTCCTATGCCTGTCTGAAGACACCTAAACATTCCTATTAACATTTCCTCAGCTGCTCACCCCTTCAATGATACCACCTGTTTGTTCAGTGACCTTGGACCACATATTCAATGATTCTTTCTTCCCTCTAAGGTCACTTTCTAAACCAACCAACTAATATACCTTCATTTCCACAACTCCCAAGGGATCAGGCCATGGGAAAGAGGGTCCGAGATCTACCTTCATCTACCATGGGCAAATGCCCCATTGCCCTTGGTGCCCTGTTCCAAATTCAGCTTGGTACTATTCAGCAGACTTAGGTGAACACCTGTGCCAGGCATGGTGCTGGACTGCCTGGTAAAATCTTTGCAAAGAGATAGAGTTTTAGATGGGTAGCTCTGCATTCTCTAGAGATCTCCAAGTTTCAGAGAAACAGGCTAATAAAAAAGTATGTCTCTCTGTTCTTAAGGAGCCTCTGAAAGAAAGGCCTTGGTCCTAGTGTTAATTCTGTCACTGTTTCCTTACTTCAGAATGGGAAGTGCTGATGAGGGGCAGTATCTCATTTAAGGATAGGTTTCCTGGAAATATTCCAGGGTGCAAAGACTGAAGGTGGCCACTTAGAGAGAACTCTAAGTCTACAGGGAGCATTCCTAGACTGGTATCCCCAAACCTAGAGCAGAGCTCAGTAGCCTTAAAACCCTATGATAATCTCAGATTCACTGTTATAGGGATGGTGGGTGATAGGGAGGAGTGTGGTCAGAGAAAGAACTATAGATGTAGCCCAATGTAAGGTTCTCCCTGCTATCAATGAACACAATGCCCTAAGCCTAAGTGGCTTGCTGAGAGCAAGGAACTAATCATATCAACATTCAGCCAAGGTTTGCTTCCTTTTTCCCACATCTTGCCCTTTCTTAGCCCTTTCTATAAGAATCTAAGACCAAGGCCAGTCCTACTGCCCTACACTCCACTCCAGCTACTTGACCTTTCTGTGACTCAGTGTCCTTAGCTGTAAAATGGAAATAATAATGATACGACTTCACAGGGCTGAGGAGAGGGTGACATGAGCTAATCTAAGTAAGTGCCTAGTGCATTTACTAGTGCATTATTACCATCATCAATATTATAACAAGTGGTATTTAATGAGTCCAAGGTAAGTTTTGAGACTCAAGGCGTATCTGAGGATGGAATGTTACTTTAAGGAAGGTATACCCCTCAACCCAGGAGAAAGAGAAATTTTTCCAAGCCTTAGGAGTGACAAAACATCATCCCACAAGAAAAAATTCAATAGCCTCTTTTTGGAGCATCTACCACCTTTCCTCAGGAGCAAATGACCCATACCTGCCTAGAGAGGGAAGGAGAGCAAAACGAAAATATCAAAACAAAACACAAAACAAAACAAACAAAAAACGCCAGACTTGACCCTGATGCCACACCAGATAAGGTGGGACCCTAATCTCTTTGGGCTTCAGTTTCCTCAGCTACCATATAGAATAATGGTACTAACTTTATTGGGTTGTGGAGACTATCATGGATATAATAGAGGTGAAAACAGTTTTCAACTATAATACATGCTCCAAACATAAGGTCTTAATGGGGACAGAAACTAACTGCTCCTGCCACAAGAAGAATTTAAACTGTACTTAAGGAAGAACTTCCTGGTAACTCAGGGTTTTCTATTATTGCAATGGGTTAGGGAGAGGGAAGAAGAAAGAGACAGTGACATCCTTGATAATCAGAAGCCATGTGCTCTGCCTGGCTTGGCGCTAGTATAATCTTTTCTCCCAACAGGAGAAAGGTCTAATTTCTGATGATCCCTTCCTCACTGAAGATCCCAGCTTTCTTTGGTTGCTGGACAGCCTAACACTGTGAGTATCATACCCAGCTTCTGTTTGCATTCAGTTTCCCCCTTTCCTTCCTTCCTATCTTCCATCTTCCTTCTTTCTTTCCTTCCTTCCATCTTCCTTCCTTTCTCCTTCCCTCTCTCCCTTCCTTTCTTTGTAAAAATTATTCCCTGACATACATCAACTACTGCAGTCCCGTGTGGGGAACTGTAATTGCCAATCACCTGTTCTCTTCCTTAGCCCCTCCTTCTTGCCCTGTCCCAACACTCCTTCCACATCCCTTCATCCCATTATCTAGATCCCTGTCTTGGGAAGATGAATTAAACTGTGGTGGTAGTATCAGATTTGAAGTTTTACTGAATCTACTCAGGGGATAGGCGAACATCACTCTCAGCCCTCTAGCTCCGAACAGCTTGCTTGGACTTCAGTAAGGCTGAAATTCTCAAATTTCAAAGGGCAAAAGGAGGAAAGTTGGGAATTTGAGTGTGAGAGGGACTAGGAAGGTGTGAGCCTTTAATGGCCATCACCATTAATGGTCTTTAATGGACATTCACCATCCTGTGTGTTTTAGGGAAGGGAAAGGGGACCAAAAAGAGTAATAATAATGCTTCTAAAGCACCTACTATATACTGGGTAGTTCGTGTGGTTAGGATTATTATTGGTCCTCCATCTTACGGAGGAGGAAATAGAGGATCTGAGAGATGAAATAACCTCTCCAAGAGTACACAGTTAGTACGTACAAGTGCTGGAACTGACACCCAGAACTGCCTGATTTTTCCAGCCCAAACAGGCAATGGTCAATTAGAAACTGGCATAAAAAGTGGACACTCTGACCACTAGATGCAAGTATTTTTTTTGAAGTATAGTTGATTTACAATGCTGTGTTAGTTTCTGGTGTAATTAAAGTGATTTAGTTACATATATATGTATACATATATATCTGTATACATATGTGTATATATAATATTCTTTTTCATATTCATTTCCATTATAGTTTATTACAAGATATTTAATATAGTTCCCTGTGCTATACAGTAGGACCTTGTTGTTTATCTATTTTATATATAGTAGTTTTTATCTGCTAATCTCAAACTCCCAATTTATCCCTCCCCCACACTCTTTCCCCCTTGGTAACCAGAAATTTGTTTTCTGTGTCTGTGAGTCTGTTTCTATTTTGCAAATAAGTTCATTTGTATCACATTTTAGATTCCACATATAAGTGATATCACATGGTATTTGTCTTTCTCTGTCTGACTTACTTCACCAGCATGATGATCTCTAGGTCCTTTCATGTTGCAGCAAATGGCATTATTTAATTTTTGTTTATGGCTGAGTAGTATTCCATTGTGTGTGTGTGTGTGTGTGTGTGTGTATTTATATATATATATATATATATATATATATATATATATATATATATATATATATATATATATATATATAGCATCTTCTTTATCCATTCATCTGTTGATGGACATTTATGTTGCTTCCATGTCTTGGTTTTTGTAAATTGTGCTGCTATGAATATTGGGGTACACGTATCTTTTTGAATTAGAGTTTTCTCTGAATATATGCCCAGGAGTGGGATTGCTGGATCAAGGCAACTTTTCAGTTTTTTAAGGAACCTCCATACTGTTTTCCATAGTGGATGCACCAATTTACATTCCCACCAACAGTGTAGGAGGGCTCCCTTTTCTCCACACCCTCTCCAGCATTTATTATTTGTAGACATTTTAATGGTGGCCATTCTGACTGGTGTGAGGTGATACCTCATTGTAGTTTTGATTTTCATTTCTCTAATAATTAGCGATGTTGAGTAGAAGCAAGTAATTTAGGATGTGACTTTGGTCAAATCACTTCTCCTCTCAGCTTCCTCTTCCTCATCTGTATAATGGGGTTTGAGTTGGGTTGGTTTGGGGAAAGTGGAAGCAAAGGTATTGGGCCACATGATATTAAAGATCTTGTAGACCACTGACATTTTCTATGTCTCAGGTGTTATGAATATGTTCCTCATGGTCATGCTCCTTTGGGATGCTTGGTATTGAATGAGATGGGTAATAAAAAAGGTCATTTGCCAGGAAGACAGATGATTTCTTTCCCTCCAGACATACAGGCTGAGAGCAGGGCATCAGTCAGACCAGAGAGTGGATACGGGGCTCTGGGCTAGGTGCTGACTGGGGAACTGCACAATTAGGGACGTAGATCATGGGGCAGACAACTTGTGTACATTTTCCCTCTCAAAATATCTTCTTTTAGGCATAAATTCCAAAACTTATCTAATATTTGCAATCACTTGGAGTGGGAGTTCTTTCAATTACAGATTGCCAGACATCTCCCTTGAATATTCTGAACCAACATATTTGGGGTGGGATTGATTCCTCCAAAGTTGGATGGTCCCTCACACGTGGCACAGACCTTTTTCCAAAGGGTCCTCAGCTGAGACTAACATCCATCAAAAGTGATAGTAACAAATCCTAAAGAATAGAAAGGAAATAAGTACAGAAATCATGAATAGGAAAAGAACAGCCAAGTTTCTTAAGTATAGTATACATTGATTGATTTGCCCATATTAAAGAATCCTTGCATCCCTCAGATAGTTCCCAGCTGATCATGGTGTATAATCCTTTTAATATGTTGTTGGATTTGGTTTACTAGGATTTTTGCATCAATGTTCATCAGTGATATTGGCATGTAATTTTCTTTTTTTGTGATATCTTTGTCTGGTTTTGGTATCAGGGTGATGGTGGCCTTGTATAATGAGCTTGGAAGTATTCCTTACTCTGAAATTTTTTAGAAGACTTTCAGAAGGATACGGGTTAACCCTACTCTAAATGTTTGGTAGAATTCAACTGTGAAGCCATCTGGTCCTGGACTTTTGTTTGTTGGAAGAATTTTAATCACAGTTTCAATTTCAGTATACGTGATTGGTGTGTTCATATATTCAATTTCTTCCTAGTTCAGCCTTGGAAGGTAGGACCTTTCTAAGAATTTGTCCTTTCTTCTATGTTGTCCATTTTATTATCATATAGTTGCTTGTAGTAGTCTCTCACGATCCTTTGTATTTCTGTGGTGACGGTTGTAACTTATTTTTCATTTCTAATTTTATTCATTTGAGTCCTCTCCCTTTTTTTCTTCATGAGTCTAGCTAAGGCTTATCAATTTTATTTATCATCACAAAAAAAACACCTTTTAGTCATTTATCTTTGCTACTGTTTTCTTCATCTCTGTTTTGTTTATTTCTGCTCTGATCTTGATGATGTTTTTCTTCGACTAACTTTAGGTTTTGCTTGTTCTTCTTTCTCCAGTTGCTCTAGGTGTAAGGTTAACTTGTTTATTTGAGATTTTACTTATTTCCTCAGGTAAGACTGTACTGCTATAAACTTCCCTCTTAGAACTGCTTTTGCAGTTTCCCATACATTTTCGTTCGTTGTGTTTTGATTGTCACTTGTCTCTTGGTATTGTTTTTATTTCCTCTTTGATTTCTTCAGTGACCCAGTAGTTGTTCAGTAACATATTATTTAGCCTCCATGTGTTTGTGTTCTTTACAATGTTTTTCCCTGTAATTGATTTCTAATCTCATAATATTGTGGTCAGAAAAGATGCTTGATATGATTTCAATATTTTTTAATTTACCGAGGCTTGATTTGTTACCCAATATGTGATCTATCCTGAAGAATGTTCTGTGTGCGCTTGAGATGAAAGTATATTCTGTGCTTTTGATGGAATGTGCTATAAATATCAATTAAGTCTATCTGGTCTAATATGTCATTTAAGGCTTGTGTTTCCTCTTTAATTTTCAGTCTGGATGATCTGTCCATTTGTTTCAGTGGGGTGTTAAACTCCCCCACTATTATTGTGTTACTTTTGATTTCCCCTTTTATGGCTGTTAGCATTTGCCTTATATATTGAGGTGTTCCCATGTTGTGTACATATATATTTACAATTGTTATATCTTCTTCTTGGATTGACCCCTTGATCATTATGTAGTGTCCTTCCTTGTCTCTTGTATCAGTCTTTATTTTAAAGTTTATTTTGTCTAATGTGAGTATTGCTACTCCAGCTTTCTTTTGACTTCTATTTGCATGGAATATCTTTTTCCATCTACTCACTTTCAGTCTGGATGTGTCCCTAGGTCTGATGCGGTCTCTTGTAGACAGCATATATATGGGTCTTGTTTTTGTATCCATTCAACTAGTCTGTGTCTTTTGTTTGGAGCATTTAATCCATTTACATTTAAGGTAACTATCAATATGTAAGTTCCTATTTCCATTTTCTAATTGTTTTGGCTTTAGTTTTGTAGGTCTTTTTTCTTCCCTTCCTCTTTTGTTCTCTTCTCTTGTGGTTTGAGGATCATCTTTTTGTATTTGGGTTG
This sequence comes from Delphinus delphis, assembly GCF_949987515.2. Lineage (NCBI taxonomy): Eukaryota > Metazoa > Chordata > Mammalia > Artiodactyla > Delphinidae > Delphinus > Delphinus delphis. The sequence continues at coordinate 74,103,438 of NC_082704.1, forward strand.
CTTTTATTTTTGTGTGTGTATTTATTGTAGTTTTTGGGTTGCTTTTCCTATGAAGATTTGATATAGCAGTCTACACATGTACAAGGTTGTTTTAAGTTGCTGGTCTCTTAATTTCAAATGCAATTCCCATATTCTGCCTTTGTACTCTCCACTTCTCATGCTTGCTCGTTTTGATATCATATTTGTGTATGGATGGTTTCCTGCATTTCCTGTATGTTTGCTTTTACCAGTGAGCTTTCCCACTTGTGGTTTTCTAGTTTACAGTTGTGGCCTCTTTTTTTCCCCTTGCTAGAGAGGTTCCTTTAGCATTTGTTGTAAAGCTGGACTGGATGTGCAGAATTCTCTTAGCTTTTTTTTGTCTGTAAAGCTTTTGACTTCTCCATCGAATCTGAATGAGAGCCTTGCTGGGTAGAGTACTCTTGGTTGTACATTTTTCTCTTTCATCACTTTTTTTTTTACATCTTTATCAGAGTATAATTGCTTTACAATGGTGTGTTAGTTTCTGCTTTATAACAAAGTGAATCAGTTATACATATGCATATGTTCCCATATCTCCTCCCTCTTGCAACTCCCTCCCTCCCACCCTCCCTATCCAACCTATCCAGGTGGTCAAAAGGCACCGAGCTGATCTCCCTGTGCTATGCGGCTGCTTCCCATTGGCTATCTATTTTACATTTCATAGTGTATATATGCCCATGCCACTCTCTCACTTTGTCACAGCTTACCCTTCTCCCTCCCCATATCCTCAAGTCTATTCTCTAGTAGGTCTGTGTCTTTATTCCTGTCTTACTCCTAGGTTCTTCATGACATTTTTTTTTCTTAAATTCCATATATATGTGTTAGCATACGGTATTTGTCTTTCTCTTTCTGACTTACTTCACTCTGTATGACAGACTCTAGGTCTATCCACCTCATTACAAATAGCTCAATTTCGTTTCTTTTTATGGCTGAGTAATATTGCATTGTATATAAGTGCCACATCTTCTTTATCCATTCATCCGATGATGGACACTTAGGTTGTTTCCATCTCCTGGCTATTGTAAATACAGCTGCAATGAATATTTTGGTACATGACTCTTTTGGGATTATGGTTTTCTCAGGGTGTATACCCAGTAGTGGGATTGCTGGGTCACATGGTAGTTCTAATTGTAGTTTTTTAAGGAACATCCATACTGTTCTCCATAGCGGCTGTACCAATTCACATTGCCACCAGCAGTGCAAGAGTGTTCCCTTTTCTCCACACCCTCTCTAGCATTTATTGTTTCTAGATATTTTGATCATGGCCATTCTGACTGGTGTGAGATGATATCTCATTGTAGTTTTCATTTGCATTTGTCTAATGATTAATGATGTTGAGCATTCTTTCATGTGTTTGTTGGCAGTCTGTATTATCTTCTTTGGAGAAATGTCTATTTAGGTCTTCTGCCCATTTTTGGACTGGGTTGTTTATTTTTTTATTATTGAGCTGCAATGAGCTGCTTATAAATTTTGGAGATTACTCCTTTTTCAGTTGCTTCATTTGTAAATATTTTCTCCCATTCTGAGGGTTGTCTTTTAATCTTGTTTATGGTTTCCTTTGCTGTACAAAAGCTTTTAAGTTTCATTAGGTCCCATTTGTTTATTTTTAGTTTTATTTCCATTTCTCTAGGAGGTGGGTCAAAAATGATCTTGCTGTGACTTATGTCATAGAGTGTGCTGCCTATATTTTCTTCCAAGAGTTTGATAGTTTCTGGCCTAACATTTAGGTCTTTAATCCATTTTCAGCTTATTTTTGTGTATGGTGTTAGGGAGCATTCTAATCTCATACTTTTACATGTATCTGTCCAGTTTTCCCAGCACCACTTATTGAAGAGGCTGTCCTTTCTCCACTGTACATTCCTGCCTCCTTTATCAAAGATAAGGTGACCATATGTGCGGGGCTTTATCTCTGGGCTTTCTATCCTTTTCCACTGATCTATCTTTCTGTTTTTGTGCCAGGACCATACTGTCTTGATTACTGTGAATTTGCAGTATAGTCTGAAGTCAGGGAGCCTGATTCCTCCAGCACTGTTTTTCGTTCTCAAGGTTGCCTTGGCTATTCAGGGTCACTTGTGTTTCCATAGAAACTGTGAAATTTTTTGTTCTACTTCTGTGAAAAATGTCAGTGGTAGTCTGATAGGGATTGCATTGAATCTGTAGATTGCTTTGGGTAGTAGAGTCATTTTCACAATGTTGATTCTTCCAATCCAAGAACGTGGTATATCTCTCCATCTATTTGTATCATCTTTAATTTCTTTCATCAGTGTCTTATAATTTTCTGCTACAGGTCTTTTGTCTCCTTAGGTAGGTTTATTCCTAGATATTTTATTCTTTTTGTTGCATTGGTAAATGGGGGTGTTTTCTTGATTTCACTTTCCAATTTTTTCATCATTACTGTATAGGAATGCCAGAGATTTCTGTGCATTAATTTTGTAGCCTGCTATTTTACCAAATGCACTAATTAGCTCTAGCAGTTTTCTGGTAGCATCTTTAGGATTCTCTATGTATAGTATCATGTCATCTGCAAACAATGACAGCCTTGCATCTTCTTTTCCAATATGGATTCCTTTATTTCCTTTTCTTCTCTTGTTGCTGTGGCTAAAACTTCCAAAACTATGTTGAATACAAGTGGTGAGAGTGGAAAACCTTGTCTTGGTCCTTAACTTAGTGGAAATGTTTTCAGTTGTTCATTGTTGAGGACGATGTTGGCTGTGGGTTTGTCATATATGGCCTTTAGTATGTTGAGGAAAGTTCCCTCTATGCCTACTTCTGCAGGGCTTTTATCATAAATCGGTGTTGAATTTTGTTGAAAGCTTTCTCTGCATCTGTTGAGATGATCATATGGTCTTTCTCCTTTAATTTGTTAATATGGTGTTAATATGGTTGATTGATTTGCATATATTGAAGAATCCTTGCATTCCTGGAATAAACCCCATTTGATCATGGCGTATGATCCTTTCAATGTGCTGTTGGATTCTGTTTGCAACTATTTTTTTTTAAGATTTTTGCATCTATGTTCATCAGTGATATTGGCCTGTAGTTTTCTTTCTTTGTGACATCCTTGCTTTGTTTTGGTATCAGGGTGATGGTGGCCTCATAGAATGAGTTTGGGAGTGTTCCTCCCTCTGCTATATTTTGGAAGAGTTTGGGAAGGATAGGTGTTAGCTCTTCTCTAAATGTTTGATAGATTTCTCCTGTGAATCTCTATGATCCTGGGCTTTTGTTTGTTGGAAGATTTCTAATCACATTCTCAAGTTCAGTGCTTGTGATTGGTCTGTTCATATTTTCTATTTCTTCATGATTCAGTCCTGGCAGTTTGTGCATTTCTAAAAATTTGTTCATTTCTTCCAGGTTGTCCATTTTATTGGCATAAAGTTGCTTGTAGTAATCTCTCATGATCTTTTGTATTTCTGCAGTGTCAGTTCTTACTGCTCCTTTTTCATTTCTAATTCTATTGATTTGAGTCCTCTCCCTTTTTCTCTTGGTGATTCTGGCTAATGGTTTATCAATTTTGTTTATTTTCTCAAAGAACCAGCTTTCAGTTTTATTGATCTTTGCTATTGTTTCCTTCAATTCTTTTTCATTTATTTCTTATCTTTATGATTTCTTTCCTTTTGCTAAGTTTGGGGCGTTTTTTTCTTCTTTCTCTAATTGCTTGAGGTGCAAGATTATGTTGTTTATTCGAGATTCCTGTTTCTTAAGGTACGATTGTATTGCTATAAACTCCCCTCTTAGAACTGCTTTTCCTGCATCCCATAGGTTTTGGGTCGTCGTGTCTCCATTGTCATTTGTTTCTAGGTATTTTTTTATTTCCTCTTTGATTTCTTCAGTGATCACTTCGTTATTAAGTAGTGTATGGTTTAGCCTCCATGTGTTTGTATTTTTACAGATCCTTTCCTCTAATTGATATCTAGTCTCAGAGCGTTGTGGTCAGAAAAGATACTTGATACAATTTCAATTTTCTTATATTTACCAAGGCTTGATTTATGACCCAAGATATGATCTATCCTGGAGAATGTTCCATGAGCACTTGAGAAAAATGTGTATTCTGTTGTTTTTGGGTGGAATGTCCTATAAATATCAATTAAGTCCATCTCATTTAATGTACATTTAAAGCTTGTGTTTCCTTATTTATTTTCATTTTGGATGATCTGTCCATTGGTGAAAGTGAGGTGTTAAAGTCCCCTACTATGAATGTGTTACTGTTGATTTCCCCTTTTATGGCTGTTAGTATTTGCCTGATGTATTATGGTGCTCCTATGTTTGGTGCATAAATATTTACAACTTTTATGTCTTCTTCTTGGATTGATCCCTTTATCATTATGTAGTGTCCTTCTTTGTCTCTTCTAATAGTCTTTATTTTAAAGTCTATTTTGTCTGATATGAGAATTGCTATTCCAGTTTTCTTGTGGTTTCCATTTGCATGGAATATCTTTTTCCATCCCCTTACTTTCAGTCTGTATGTGTCTCTAAGTCTTAAGTTGGTCTCTTGTAGACAGCATATATATGAATCTTCTTTTTGTATCCATTCAGCCAGTCTGTGTCTTTTGGTGGGAGCATTTAAGCCATTTACAGTTAAGGTAATTATCGATATGTATGTTCCTATTTCCATTTTCCTAATTGTTTTGCATTTGTTATTGAAGGTCTTTTCCTTCTCTTGTGTTTCTTGCCTAGAGAAGTTCCTTTAGCATTTGTTGTAAAGCTGGTTTGGTGGTGCTGAACTCTCTCAGCTTTTGCTTGTCTGTAAAGGTTTTAATTTCTCCATGAAATCTGAATGAGATTCTTGCTGAGTAGAGTAATCTTGGTTGTAGTTTTCTCTCCTTCATCACTTTAAATATGTCCTGCCAGTCCCTTCTGGTTGGCAGAGTTTCTGCTGAAAGATCAGTTGTTAACCTTATGGGGATTCCTTTGTGTGTTATTTGTTGTTTTTCCCTTGCTGCTTTTAATATGTTTTCTTTGTATTTAATTTTTGACAGTTTGATTAGTATGTGTCTTGGCATGTTTCTCCTTTGATTTATCCTGTATGGAACTCTCTGTGCTTCCTGGACTTAGTTAACTATTTCCTTTCCCATATTAGGGAAATTTTCAACTATAATCTCTTCAAATATTTTCTCAGTCCCTTTATTTTTCTCTTCTTCTTCTGGAACCCCTATAATTCGAATGTTGGTGCGTTTAATGTTGTCCCAGATGTCTCTGAGACTGTCCTCGGTTCTTTTCATTCTTTTTTCTTTATTCTGCTCTGCAGTAGTTATTTCCACTATTTTATCTTCCAGGTCACTTATCCGTTTTTCTGCCTCAGTTATTCTACTATTGATCCCATCTAGAGTATTTTTCATTTCATTTATTGTGCTGTTCATCATTGCTTGTTTCATCTTTAGTTCTTCTAGGTGCTTGTAAAATTTCTTGCATTTTGTCTATTCTATTTCCAAGATTTTGGATCATCTTTACTATCATTTTTCTGAATTCTTTTTCAGGTAGACTGCCTATTTCCTCTTCATTTGTTAGGTTTTGTGGGTTTTTATCTTGCTCCTTCATCTGCTGTGTGTTTTTCTGTCTTCTCATGTTGCTTATTGTACTGTGTTTGAGGTCTGCTTTCTGCAGGCTGCAGGTTCGTAGTTCCCGTTGTTTTTGGTGTCTGTCCCCAGTGGCTCAGGTTGGTTCAGTGGGTTGTGTAGGCTTCCTGGTGGAGGGGACTAGTGCCTGTGTTCTGATGGATGAGACTGGATCTTGTCTTTCTGGTGGGCAGATCCACGTCTGGTGGTATGTTTAGGGGTATCTGTGGACTTATTATGATTTTAGGCAGCCTCTCTGCTAATGGGTGGGGTTGTGTTCCTGTCTTTCTAGTTGTTTGGCATAGGGTGTCCAGCACTGTAGCTTGCTGGTCGTTGAGTGAAGCTGTGTGCTGGTTTTGTGATGGAGATCTCTGGGAGATTTTCACTGTTTGATATTATGTGGAGCTGGGAGGTCTCTTGTGGACCAGTGTCCTGAAGTTGGCTCTCGACCTCAGAGGCACAGCACTGACTCCTGGCTGGAGCACCAAGAGACTTTCATCCACACCACTCACAATAAAAGGGAGAAAAATGAGAAAGAGAGAAAGAAAGAAAGAAAGAAAGAAAGAAAGAAAGAAAGAACGAAAGAAAGAGGATAAAATAAAGTTATTAAAATAAAAAATAATTATTAAGAAAAAAATTTTTAAAAGAAAAAAAAAACCCACAAAAATGGATGGATAGAACCCTAGGACAAATGGTGAAAGCAAAGCTATACAGACAAAATCTCACACAGAAGCATACACATACACTCTCACAGAAAGAGGAAAAGGGGAAAAGATCATAAATCTTGCTCTCAAAGTCCACCTACTCAATTTGGTATGATTCGTTGTCTATTCAGGTATTCCACAGATGCAGGGTACATCAAGTTGATTGTGGAGATTTAATCTGCTGCTCCTGAGGCTGCTGGGAGGGATTTCTCTTTCTCTTCTTTGTTCAGACAGTTCCCAGAGCTCACCTTTGGATTTGACCCCGCTTCTGCGTTAGGTCATCAGAGGGCGTCTGTTCTTCGCTCAGACAGGAAGGGGTTAAAGAAGCAGCTGATTCGGGGGCTCTGGCTCACTCAGTCTGGGGGGAGGGAGGGGTGCAGATGCGGGTTGAGCCTGCGGCGGCAGAGGCCGGCGGGATGTTGCACCAGCCTGAGACGAGCCGTGCGTTCTCCCAAGGAAGTTGTCCCTGGATACCGGGACCCTGGCAGTGGCGGGCTGCACAGGCTCCCCGGAAGGGAGGTGTGGAGAGTGACCTGTGCTCGCACAGAGGCTTCTTGGTGGCGGCAGCAGCAGCCTTAGCGTCTCATGGTCGTCTCTGTGGTCCGTGCTGTTAGCCACGACTCACACCCGTCTCTGGAGCTCCTTTAAGCAGCGCTCTTAATCCCCTGTCCTCACCCACCAGGAAACAAAGAGGGAAGAAAAAGTCTCTTGCCTCTCCGGCAGGTCCAGACTTTTCCCGAACTCCCTCCCGGCTAGCCGTGGTGCACTAACCCCTTCAGGCTATGTTCACGCTGCCAACCCCAGTCCTCTCCCTGCACTCTGACCAAAGCCCGAGCCTCAGCTCCCAGCCCCAGCCCGTTCCGGTGGGTGAGCAGACAAGCCTCTCGGGCTGGTAGTGCTGGTCCACTGATCCTCTGTGCGGGAATCTCTCCACTTTGCCCTCCACACCCTGGTGGCTGCACTCTCCTCCACGGCTCCGTAGCTTCCCCCCTCTGCCACCCGCAGTCTCCGCCCATGAAGGGGCTTCCTAGTGTGTGGAAACCTTTCCTCCTTCACGGCTCCCTCCCACTGGTGCAGGTCCCATCCCTATTCTTTTGTCTGTGTTTATTCTTTGTTCTTTTGTCCTACCCAGGTACGTGGGGGCTTTCTTGCCTTTTGGGAGTTCTGAGGACTTCTGTCAGCGTTCAGTCGGTGTTCTGTAGGAGTTGTTCCACTTGTAGATGTATTTCTGATGTATCTGGGTAGCGTTGGAGGGCAAGAGGACCGGGGAGCCCTCAGGAAGAGAAGGAGGCGGCAGAGAATGGGCTTCCCAGGCCTCCGTCTGCCACAGCTCCAACCCCTCCGGAAGGAAACCCTTGTGTGAGGAGACTCTTTCGTCACTTTAAACATATCATGCCACTCCCTTCTGGTCTTCAGGGTTTCTGCTGAAAAATCAGCTGATAGCCTTATGGAGATTCCCTTATATTGTGTCTGTTGCTTTTCCCTTATTGCTTTTAATATTTTTTCTTTGTATTTAATTTTTGTTCGTTTGATTATGTGTCTCAGCATGTTCCTCCTTGGGTTTATCCTGTATGGGACACTCTGGGTTTCCTGGATCTCGGTGACTATTTCCATATTAGGGAAGTTTTAGACTACAGTCTGTTCAAATATTTTCTGAGACACTTTCTCTTTCTCTTCTTCTGGGATCTCTATAATTCGAATGTTGGTGCATTAAAAGTTGTCTCAGAGGTCTCTGAGACTGTGCTCATTTCTTTTCATTCTTTTTTTTAATTCTCTTCTGTGGCAGTGATTTCCACCATTCCATCTTCCAGCTCACGTATCCGTTCTGCCTCAGTTATTCTGCTATTGATTCCTTCTAGTTTATTTTTCATTTTAGTTATTTTATTGTTCATCTCTGTTTGTTTGTTCTTCTAGGTCTTTGTTAAACATTTCTTGTATTATCTTCTCAATCTGTGCCTCCATTCTTTTTCTGAGATCTTGGATCATCTTTACTATCATTACTCTGAATTATTTTTCAGGTAGTTTGCCTATCTCCTCTTCATTTAGTTGTTCTTATAGGTTTTTATCTTGCTTGTTCATCTGCAACATATTTCTCTGTCTTCTCATTTTGTCTAGCTTACTGTGTTTGTGGTCTCCTTTCCACAGGCTGCAGAATCATAGATCCTCTTTCCTCTGTTGTCTGCCCCCTGGTGGGTGAGATTTGTCTAGGGGGCTTGTGCAGGCTTCCTGGTGGGAGGGTCTAGTGCCTCCCCTCCTGTGAGTGGAGCTAGGTCTTGTCCCTGTGGTTGGCAAGGCAATGTCAAGGGTTGTGTTTTGGGGTGTCTGTGAGCTTAATACAACTTTAGGCAGCTTGTCTGCTGATGGGTGGGGCTGTGTTCCTGTCTTGCTGGTTGTTTGGCCTGAGATGTTCCAGCACTGGAGCCTGCTGTCTGTTGGGTGGGGCCAGCTCTTGGTGTAGAGGTGGGTACCTCTGGGAGAGCTCACAGTGATTAATATTCCCTGGGGCCTCCACTACCTATCCCCTTGCCGCCACAGTGAGCTACATACAGCTAACCCCGCCTCTCTAGGAGATGCTCCAAGACCCCTAGGTAGGTCTAGACCTGTGTTCCTATGGAAGTACTGCTTTTTGCTGGGTTCCACTGTACATGAGGCCTTGTATGTGCTCTCCAAGAGGAAATGTCCCTGTGTAGCCTGCATCTGCATGGGGTTAATTTTTTTTTTTTTTTTTTTTTGGTCAAGGGCTCTTTTTAGTATGGATGACTGCCACCTCTTTCCTCAGTGTGTGCTGGTCATTTTTCCCTTGATAGGGTGTTTGATTGGTGTCTTGGTGACCAGAGCCTACCCTGGATATTGAGTGGGGCCTCCCCTTTGCTGTGTGGTTGTCACTGCCCTGTCAGGGACAGTGTCTTCTCCTTAGTTTTTGGAGTAGTGGCCCCCAGTTCTGTTTCTTTACTTTGTTTCTGATCTGCGTTGCAAGGTAGGTGGGATTGGAGCACTCCCACTGGGAGAGAAGGCACTGAGAATTCTTCCTCTGGAGCTGTTCAACTGTGTGTGTGCTCTGTTGTGTCTCCTTTCACCCATTGTGCTGGCTCACAAAGTACACTGTTGTTGGGACTGGTCTCAGTCCTTTCACCATGGGTATGCTGGCAATTGGCTCTGGTGTCTCTCAGGCACTCTTTCACCAGGCCACCAGTGCAGAATCACTGTGGTCAGGTCCCAGGACTGCAGTAATCATGTACCTGGACCTGCTATGGGAGCTATTGAAGTAGCTCAAATTCTGGCCTGACCCAACCCCCATGTGTACATGCCCACAAATCCCACATCTGCTAAAGCCAGACCCATCTCAGCTGCAGGAGCACTTGTCTGTTCGGATGTTGTGCAGGTGCTGAATTTAGGAAGCCTTTAGCAGAGTTATAACTCTACCATTCACACTGGTGGGAGGAGAGATTTCAGCTCTCCTTCCTTAGTCACACCACCTCTGGGACTCAGCTGTGGTTTCAGTCTCACCTCTGCATGTGGGCCACCCACTGGCATCTGCTCCAAAGTCTACCAGAGCACACAAGCTTGTCAAGTGGGAGGGAGCTGCAAAGGCGATGGGGCAAGCGGGCTGCCCAGGAAGGAGGGAGCAGAGGCAGAAATCGGAGCTAGCATGTTGCCCAGGTGGGGAGGGGCAGAGGAGGCGTCGGTCGTGTAAGCCTACTCCTGCGGGGCCCCGCCCTAGTGCCCATGGAGGCAGGGGTCAGCACCTGAGGGCAGAAGCTGCAATGGTGGCCCCACCCTTTGCACCTCACACAACAATGGTGCTTTGCTTCTCTGGTGGTCCGGGCTTCTTCCATGAGCACTCCTGTTTGCAGATTTCCTTACTCCCGTCCCCTCAGGCTGTCTCTTCACAGCCAACGGCAGTCCCCTCCCCATGTCTGCTCTCCAAACCCCACGTTCCAGCACCCATCCCCCTTGTGCACTGGCAGACACCCATCTCAGCCTAGGGTGTGCAGAGCTAGATGGCACAGACCATCTGTGTAGGTCTTACTCTGTCTTGCCTGCCACATACCGGTTGCTGTGCTCTCCTCCAAGCCCCTGAAGCTCCCCTTCTGTCCCAGCTGATCTCCTCACCAGTGAAGGGCCTTCCCCAGATGCAGAAACTTCTCCTCTTCTTTAGTTCTCCCCCAACCAGGGGTGCAGGTCCCATCCCACTTCCTTTCCTCTTCCTTTTCCCTTCTTTCTTTTGGCCTACCTGGTTATGTGGGGATATTTCTTGACCTTTTAGGTGTCTGAGGTCCTCTGCTAGTGTTCAGCATGTGCTCTGTGAGAATAGTTCCATATGTAGATGTATTCTTGCTGCATTTGTGGGGAGAGATGAACTCCATATCCTCCTACTCCTCCACCATCTTGACCTCCCTCTTTGCCATTTTAATGTGTCTTGGTGGTGTCCTCTTTGGGTTGAGCCTGTTTGGGACTCTGTGCTTTCTAGACCTGGGTGCCTGTTTCCTTTCCCAAGTTAGGTAAGTTTTCAGCTATGATGTCTCCAATATGTTCCCTGTACATTCGTCTCTCTCTCTCTCTCTCTCCTCCTTCTGTGACCCCTATAATGCAAAAATTAGTATGCTTTATTTTGTCCCTGAGGTGTCTTAAACTATCCTAATTTTTTAAAATTCACTTTTCTTTTTTCTGTTCAACTTCGGTAATTTCAACTACTTTGCCTTCCAGCTTGCTGATTCATTCTTCTGTATCCTATAATCTACTGTTCATTCATTCTAGTGTATTTTTTATTTCAATTATTGTATTCTTCAGCTATGTTTGGTTCTTTCTCTATCTATATTTTCTATTTGTTAAAATTCTCTGTCTGTTCATTCATTCTTCTCCCAAGTTCATTAAGCATTTATGATTGTTATCTTGAACTCCTTTTTGGGTAGGTTACTTATCTCCATTTATTTTCTTTTTCTGAGGTTATATCTTGTTTGTTTTTTTTTTGTGGTACACGGGCCTCTCACTGTTGTGGCCTCTCCCGTTGTGGAGCACAGGCTCTGGACGCACAGGCTCAGCGGCTACGGCTCACGGGCCCAGCTGCTCCGCGGCGTGTGGGATCCTCCCGGACCGGGGCACGAACCCATGTCCCCTGCATCGGCAGGCGGACTCTCAACCACTGCGCCACCAGGGAAGCCCTCTTGTTCTTTCATTTGGAAGATAGTACTCTGTCTCTTCATTTTGCCTAATTTTCTCTGTTTATTTCTATGTATTATGTAGGTCTGTTACATTTTCTGACTTGGAGAAGTGGCCTTATGTAGGAGACATCCTATGAGGCCCAGAAGCATACTCTTCTCTGGTGACCAGAGCTATATTCTCTAGTGCTAACTTCCATGTTGGTTGCATGGGCCCTACTCTGTGGCAAGGCCTACTACTGTGGTTGTGCTGGTAGGTGAAGATGGCCACCAGCCCAGTTGACTGCCAGGCCCTGCCTTATGTGATGGTCACTGGCCCACTGGCTCACTGGCAGGCAGGGCTGGTCCTGGTGCAGCTGGCTGCAGGGCCCAGGGGACTCAGGGTTAGTGCTGGCCCACTGGTGGTGAGTAAGCCTCCGGCATTTGTTAAATTAAAGGGAGAACTCCAAAATAGTGCTTGCCAGCATGAGTGTCCTCACAGTAAAATGAGTTCCCCAAAATGGCTACTGCCAGCATCTCCATCCCCAGGGAGATTCTCAATTGCTCTCTCTCTCTCTCTCTCTCTCTCTCTGGGAGGCTCTCTAAGATCATCAGTGTGTCTGACCCAGGCTCCTTTCAAATTACTGCCTCTGCACTGGGACTTGGAGCATGTAAAATTGTTAATAGCAGAGTCTCTGTTCCTCTGGCTCTCCGATATGTAAGCCCTGCTGGTGTCAAAGCCAGATGTTCTGAAGGTTTGCTTTCCTGGGGCAAGACTCCTGGGCTGGGAAGCCTGATGTGGGGTTCAGACCCCTTGCTCCTTGGGGAAAACCTATGCAATTGTCATTATCTTCCCATTTGTGGGTTGCACACCTGGAGGTGTGGGCCTTGACTATACCATGTCCCTGCCCCTCCCAATCATCTTGTTTTGGTTCCTTTTAAAAATCTTTAGTTGTAGAAAATATTTTCTGCTAGTCTTCAGATAATTCTCTTAGATAGTTGCTCTGTAAATAGTTTTGATTTTGGTGTGTCCATTGGAGGAGGTGAGCTCAGGGTCTTTCTACTCCACCATCTTGGCCACACCTTCTATAGCTGTTTAATTTCTCTGTGCCTTAGTTTCCTTCCTCATCTATAATGAGGTAATAAAAGTATTTACCTCATGGACGCATAATGAGTATGATTTAATATATATAAAGAGCTTAGAACAGTATCTGTCATATAAGAAGTCATATGTTTTATTTATTGTAGGTGTGTATGTGTTGGGAGTTGGGGACTAATTTAGATAGGGTAGGAAAGGAAGGACTCCATGAATTGGGACCTGAACAATTAGGAGCCAGCCATTGGAAGAGCATTGCAGATAGCGGGACAGTTAAAGGCCTTGATACTGGAATGAGCTTAGAATATTAAAGGAACAAAAATAAGGACCAGGACCAACCTGGTAGGAGAATCTGAGCAAAGAAGATGAGAAGGGTATAGGGGTTTCTAGCAGGTGGCTGGCAGCAGAGGGTAGAAAGGTATACAGGAGATCTAGTGAGGAAGCCATGGCAATCGTCCCAGCACCAGAGGAGGAGTAAGGAGATGTGGCATTAAAAAGTTATTTAGGGAACAGTATTAAAGGCAGGAGGACTGGGAACAGGGACATGGTAAGACGAGAGGGAATTGTCAAGGAAAATATCCAGGTTCTTATTTTGGAAAAATGAGTAGATAGTGGTGCCACCAAGTGAGAGGGGAACAGATGAGGATAAGCAGAGTAGGGTGACAATATAGAGAATATATTTGCTTATTAGACATTCTGAATTTAAGGCTCCGAGAAATATTTAAATCTTGTCTCTGTCACTCCATGCTGTGTGACCTTTGACAATTTATCCTCTCTGTGCCTTAGTTTCCTCATCTGTAATAATTGGCCTTGACTCAGAGATGTGAAAATAACATGAAGAACTATAAAGCACATTGAAGAGTGTCCAACATACAGTAAGCACTTAGTAAACATTAATTATAATTACAATTATTATTATTACAAAGCCATGAGCAAATCTGAGATGTTGAGGGGCTGGGAAGGCTCTATGTCTAGAATGTAAAGTGCTGGGGGGAGACAGACGATGATGAATAGTGGAAGAAAAGACAAGTCAAATTCTGAAGAGTCATGAATGCTCCCTAAGCTAAGCAAGGTAATGGATGTTCTCAAAGAGCAACAGGCTTGGAGCCCTCCATTTCAGCTCTAGAAAAATGATCTAGAAGTAGTGTGGCCTATTTCCTTAAGATCTTGACTAAAGGCTTCAAGAAACATCACCTATGCACAGATATGTAAATGTGGGATGGGGGGATATCTTTAGGAAGAAGATTGGAAACAAAGCAGCTAAGGCAGTAAGGGTGCCCCATGGTAGACTGTGTACAGGTCTGGGGCAGATACAGGAGATAGTTCAAGGCTAAGTCCTGCCATTGTGACTGTGGACAAGTACCTTGGATCCTTGAGCTTCAGTTTCCCACTCTACAGAATGGGGAGAAAGGATTAGATCCAGAAATCTCTCTGGTCCCTTCCTGATCAGATATTATAATTAAGGGATATAGTAAAGCAAGCAATGGAGCACTACTCCTGGATGGCAGAGAAGGCCTGACCTAGGCCTTGAAGGCCTACCGAAGAGTCAGGAAGCAAGTTCTAGGCCCCTATCTGCCTGACTGCTTGTGTGACCTTAGACAAGTCTCTTATCTCTCCTCAGGAAAGTATTTGTCTAGTCTGGACTCCAGTGGCTCTCAAAGTGTGGCCCCTGGAACAGCAGCATCAATGCAAATTCTCAGGTTCCACTTTAGACCCACTGAATCAGAGACTCTGGAGGTGGAGTCTAGTAATCTGTTTTAAGCAGCCCACAGAGATTCCAATAGACAGTAAAATTTGAAAACCATTATTCTAGATATTTTCAAACTTTTGCAGTGAGGGAGCCCCCCCTTTATCTTTTCTTTTATATGGATTTGTAATTTATATACATCTTGATGAATTTTTACATGTTTGTACCCTGTAACCACCACCCAAACCAATTGTATTTCCATGACCTCAGGTTTCCTTGTGCCACTTTCCAGTCAATCCCTCGCATCCCAGCTCCAGACAACCACGCCTGCTCTAGAACTTGACATAAATGGAATTATATGTTCTCTTTTGTGTCTACTTTTTTTTTCTGTACAAGATATTACCTGTGAGATTCATTCATACTGTAGTGTCAGTAGTTGTTTTTTCTTTAATTTCTACCGCTGAGCAATATACCATTATATGAATATACTATTGTTTTGTCCATTCTCTAGTTGATGAATATTTGTGTTGTTTTCAGATTTGGAGCTATTGCAAATAGTACTGCTACGTCTTTTGGTGGACAGAAGCACTCATTACTCTTGGATATGTACCCAGGAGTACCACCACCCCTTTTAAAAATTAAATCTTTTTCTTTTGAGATCACTGTAGATTCACATGCAGTTATAAGACAAATAATACAAAGAGATCTCATGTATACTTTATTCACTTTCCACCAATGGTAATACCTTGTAAGCTATGGTATAATATCACAACCAAGATATTAATATTGACACAGTCAAGACAGAGTATCACTGCAAGGATCTCTCATGTTGCTCTCTTATATATCCAGATCTACTTCTCAGATGGCTTCCCCCCACTTCCTTAACTGCTGGAAACCTACACTTTGGAATCATTAAATACATTGATACCTGTGTCCCACTACTAGAGATTGTAATTTGATCTGAGGATGTGGTCTAGGCTTTGGAATCTTTAAGATTCTAATATGCAGACAAGTTTGAGAGCCACTGCCTCAAAGGGTTGTCGTAAGGATTTAAAGCTCACAGAATACATACTTACTTTTCCTTGCAAGTATTGGCTCACCAAGAAGGGAGGTGGTAAGTGAGAGTATGCCAGGTCCAAAACGGCCCGGAAGGCTGATCTGGGTCTCAGTTTCCTCGCCTGTAAAACTGGGATAACCACATCTAGGCTACAAAATTGCCATGTTTTATAAACCATAAAGTACAACATCTTTTGTACATACATATACTACTCTCCATTCTTACTTCATACTCCACTCCCTATTACCTTTTGCAACAGTGCTCAAGGTAATTTCTCTGACCTTCACTGGCACTGCAATAAGTGAGGACAGTAGGTGAGCAAGCCTGGAGGCCTTCCTGAAAAGAGGCAGGATAGGGCCTGACCACCCCAGGGGGAGTCCAGAGATATAAACCACCCCCCACAAGCAGCCCCAAAGCTCCAATGCCAAACAAGCCCAGGAGCATCATATGGTCAATGCAGGGCCCATCTACACCAGAAAAAATTGGCCTAGGGCTACGGAAAGGACACAGGCTATTAAGTCATACAGTCCTGTGCCCTTGGGCAGTTATTCTACTTTTTCAAATCCATGCCCTCCTCTATAAAACGAGGATAGTCATATCCACTCTCCATAGGACTGAAGTGAGAATGAAATGAGACCAGGGATAGGAAAGTGGTCCACAGAGTGCAAATTACAGTGAAGTATCTTACAGCCACCCACTCATGCCACAAAGAAAGATCAAGTCACAGTGAAGTCTTCCTAGATTTTATTGGCACTGAAATAGAACATTGGTTAAGCATAAACCCCTCCAAAAACAAATTTTAAAAACCCCAAAAATACACACACAAAAAAACTGAATATAAAATCTAACCTTTTTCCCCAGCTTCCCTGGGGTGGGGGGGTACTACCTTTAAGGCAGCTAGATTGCCCCACAATTCCAGGTTTGAATTTAGCCAATATAGGGCGTATCACCAAGAGAGTGTCAATATAATTCACAGCAATGCACATAAGACTCCGCAAGGTCAAGCAGGAGGCAAGGGGAGGGAGGGATCAAAGCCATGGGCTCTGGGCTAGGGGCACTGCATGCAAGGACAGTAGGGCCCCTTGGGGAATGAACTCTGAGGAGAAGGCAAAAAAAGGAACAATAAAACCAAATACCAAGAACCTTAAAAAAGGATTGTATGACCTATAGTGACAGGTGATATCACTAATACTGAAAGCTTCCTACATTAATTTTTCTGGCAAAATATTCTTTTACAATATAGTATATGCTTCCTAGGTGTAGGGGGTGGTAAGGGAATGAGGCCAAAATGATCCTGTCCCAACACTAATATCTTCTAAGGGTGCATTAGCAAGAAACACAGAAATCAATATTTAGTTAGATGCCACTAAAATATATAATACTGGTGGAAAGAAAAAGAACACACATGAGACAGAGAGGAGGAGGAGGCTGCTCCTGGGTTGAAAGAAAGAGGTGGGAGTGTGAAAAGGACCAGGCCAGAGCCCCTAACAGCTCTCTGGTTTACAGCTCCAAGGGATAGCACAGTTGGTGGCAAGACCTGGGTTAGAGATTTATTAAACAGAGGCAGGACCAAATCACCACCTTGGAGAGGTGTAAACTGTAGGATCTAGGCCACAAACTTCTCTCACCATACTCAGCTTCTTCCACCCACTCACCAATTGAGCCAACTGACATCAAGATCTAGGGCTCACCAAACCAAGGCCTTAATGGCCCTGAAGCAGGAGCTGTGGTCCAACTCTGAAGGGAGAAGTAGTCTGGGACCCCTGGCAGGTAAAATACTCAAGCCACGTGTGAATATTTCCTCCCTTTAGCAAAAGTCCTGGATGGGGCTGGCTGGGTTTGGGGGTAACCATCCCTACTGTTCTACTTGGAGGGGGTTTGGGGATTGGAGTGGGGAGGGGCAGATCCCAAGAGGGGAAGAGGAACACAGAATAATAAGGGATATCTCTGCCCATAGAGCTCACTTGAAACAAGTCTAGGCTCCCATAAGGCATAGGGGCAGATCCTCTACCCAATCTTGTCTGAACAGAATGGCCAACGGCCTTCCAGGATGTTGGTGAAGCCTCTTGCAGGCACTGTCTCCCCCATATCACCCTGAAGAGAAACTAAGTCCCTGAACTCAGGGACAAGGTTTACTGGGACCAAGTTTGTAACAGGTCCAATCTGGGAGGTAGAGAGAAGAATGAGTGAACATCTTTTTAGCCTCCAATCATTACAAAGCCTAAATAACTCTAGAAGGGATGGACACTGGGAGGCCTAATCCTAGGGCAGTTGACATCCTAGAGCATATAGCCAGGGCTCCGCCTCCTTCTCTAAACCCTATGATGTTCCAATTCTGCAAATCACAGGACCATGAAGAGGAAGGCAGTGGTGGGGGCTAGTTTTCAACCTACTACACTTGACTCCTGCAAAGCAACAGTAAATGTGGGGGTATTTCCCAAATCAAGTGGGAAGTGCCTCTGAGCTGAGAAAGTGATCTCTTCTAGAAAGCTAGATCACCTGGGATAGAAGAAAAAGAGGGTCCCATCATCACCATAGTGGGCCATCTCTCTGCCTAGGGAAGTGAGTGAGGGCTGAGGGGCTAGGTTTGGTCCCATGGCTGTACTGAATGCTTGGCATGACTCCTGGGCTGCTCTAGTTAGTGGCTCCAGCACAGTGTGAGTTAGGCAAGAGTGTAGGAGTGTGAGGGCAAGGAAGAAGGGAGGAGGGGTCCCTAGAGGCTGGGTGCCCATTACATGGACTCAAACTCATCAATGCGCTGCTTAGTATTGCCCTGCCGGATTTGGCGCAGGGTCTTGTACTTGTCTCGACCCAGTCGCATGTTCTCAGCATGGATCATGTCATTAGCAGTCTTCTTGGACTCATCACGGGCATTGGCCAGCTCTGAAGTGAGGGCCTGTGAGGGTGCAAGGGGATAAGGGGTTAATGGCTTCCTCTCATTTTACCTCCCCTCGTTAACCAGATGTACTTCCTGATTTATTTCCTTCTTACCTTCCTCCCACCCTCTCCACCACCTTTCTCTCTCACTCCCCCACCCCTGCCCCCCTCTTTATACACACAAACACAGACACACACATTTTTTGAGAGCCATTTCCAGCTCTGTTAGAACTGCAGTGGGGCAAGAATAATAAAAAAAAAAACAAAACCAGAACACCAACTTAGCAGATCAACTGATGACAGAATCCTGAGAGTAGAACAATACACCAAAGAGATTCAAGTAGGAATTGTGACAACTAAGTATTTTCTGAATATGAGGTAAATGGAATATGGGTGGAGGATGGAGCAAAAAAACAAAAAAAAAGGAAGAGGCGGTCCAGGCTCTGATTAATAAGTGAGAGCTGGGACTTCCCTGGTGGCGCAGTGGTTAAGAATCCACCTGACAATGCAGGGGACACGGGTTCAAGCCCTGGTCCGGGAAGATCCCACATGCCGCAGAGCAACTAAGCCCGCGTGCCACAGCTAGAGAAAGCCCACGTGCAGCAATGAAGACCCGACACAGCCAAAGATAAAATAAATAAATTTATAAAAATAAAAATTAAAAATTAAAAAAATAAGTGAGAGGTGCTCTCCCTTAAAGCTCTCATTGAGAAATGCTTAAGCTCCCACAGAGCACTGAGACAGGCTCCTCTACTGCTCCCGTGCCCCGATGATCTAGGGAAGGCCATGGGCTACTAAGTCAATACACATGGTCTCCATGACCCTTTGGGTCAGCCTTGATACCTTCAGGTGCTTCTGCACACGCTCATTCTTCTCTGCCTCAGTGGTACGTTCCTCCTCGCTGCGATCCTTGGCCATGGCATCAGCCCGCAGTTCAGCGCTGGCCTCTGCACCGTTCTCATCCTGCTCATCCTGCTCATTCTCGGCAGGCTCTGCCACATGAGGTGTGCTCATGGCAGTCTTCAGCTCTGCACGGGTCTTCTCCAAGTCTTCTTGTACCATCTGAGCCTGCCCAGTAACAGAGGAAGAGAAGGTCTGGCAGTCAGACCAGGCTAACTTGCGGCATCCCTATGTGTGCCTAGAATGGCCCAGCAGAAAGCAGGCACCAGGTAGGCCAAGTCACTTTGCCTGACTGATCCTGAGTTCCTTCAGCTGTATAATAGGAGTAATTCCTATTACTAGTACCAAATTCCCTGGGGGTACTGGAGAATTCTGGGAAGTATCTGAGAAAGGCTTGAGCTCCTTCTCCCATGATACCCACTGTCAAGGAAGGATAGAAGCGTGAAGAAACCCAAATCCTCACATCGGTCAGAATGGCCATCATCAAAAAATCTGCAAACAATAAATGTTGAAGAGGGTGTGGAGAAAAGGGAACCCTCTTGCACTGTTGGTGGGAATGTAAGTTGATACAGCCACTATGGAGAACAGTATGGAGGTTCCTTAAAAAACTAAATAGAACTACCATATGACCCAGCAATCCCACCACTGGGCAAACCATATACCCTGAGAAAACCATAATTCAAAGAGAGTCATGTACCACAATGTTCACTGCAGCACTATTTACAATAGCCTGGACATGGAAGCAACCTAAGTGTCCATCGACCAATGAATGGATAAAGAAGATGCGACACATATATACAATGGAATATTACTCAGCCATAAAAGGAAATGAAATTGAGTTATTTGCAGTGAGGTGGATGGACCTAGAGTCTGTCATACAGAGTGAAGTAAGTCAGAAAGAGAAAAACAAATACTGTATGATAACACATATATATGGAATAAAAAGAAATGGTTCTGAAGAACCTAGGGGCAGAATAGGAATAAAGACACAGACGTAGAGAATGGACTTGAGGACACGGGGAGAGGGAACGGTAAGCTGAGAAGAAGTGAGAGAGTGGCGTGGACATATGTACACTACCAAATATAAAATAGATAGCTAGTGGGAAGCAGCCGCATAGCACAGGGAGATCAGCTCGGTGCTTTGTGACCACCTAGAGGGGTGGGATAGGGATGGTGGGAGGGAGATGCAATAGGAGGAGATATGGGGATATATGTATATATACAGCTGATTCACTTTGTTGTACAGCAGAAACTAACACACCATTGTAAAGCAATTATACGCCAATGAAGATGTTAAAAAAAATAAAATAATTTTTTAAATAAAATATAAAATAATGGGGCTTCCCTGGTGGTACAGTGGTTGAGAGTCTGCCTGCCAATGCAGGGGACATGGGTTCGTGCCCTGGTCTGGGAAGATCCCACATGCCACGGAGCGGCTGGGCCCGTGAGCCATGGCCGCTGAGCCTGCACATCCGGAGCCTGTGTTCCACAACGGGAGAGGCCACAACAGTGAGAGGCCCACGTACCGGAAAAAATAAATAAAAAAAAAAAATAAAAGATACTTCCAGGTATTATCTTTAAAAATAAATAAATAAATAAAAGAATCTAAGGAACTGGAGCCTATGCATATGATACCCCATCCCACACTGCTTTGTCCTGGGCACGGTATCTTACCTTCTGCTGCCATTCCACAGCCTCACTCTCCTTTTTCTGTCGGGCCATCTCCAGCTGGGAGATCCGAGATGTCAGCTCTGCCATTTCCAAGGCCTGTGGATCAATTGGAAGCTTATGAGAGGTGGGCCTTCTGGTCCTCAGGCCCCAGGTGTCTTCAACCCCAGATCCCCTGAGAACTAACAGGGAACTTGCTGCTCCACTTGCTTGCTGCTCTTGGAGGCTCTTTTTACCACACTTCCTCCAGGAAGCCCAGAGGAACACTCATTCTCAGAT
The DNA here is from genome assembly GCF_949987515.2 of Delphinus delphis. Taxonomy (NCBI): domain Eukaryota; kingdom Metazoa; phylum Chordata; class Mammalia; order Artiodactyla; family Delphinidae; genus Delphinus; species Delphinus delphis. Next base: position 74,124,414 of record NC_082704.1, read on the forward strand.
CTACTATAGCACCCTATTAACTCCAAACTATTTCCTTATAAGTCAGAGCTCCCTGCCTAGACTATAGACCTGAGGACAAACAACGTGTCATCTCTGGCTCTTCCTCATCTCTCTCTCCTTCTCTCCCTCTTGGTATTGCCAATTGCACAGTTAGGGCCTCAGTAAAGCTTTGGAGATCACTGTGTCACTGCCTGAAGTGGCAGACCCTTTCCTGTTATCCTACAATGCTCAGGGCTCCACTAAGACTCTTCCCAGGACAAGTATAGGAATGACACTCAAGTGTCACAAAGTGATCTGAAGAAGGGAATAAGCTTATGCATGCCCTCACACTTCGGGCAAATCTCCCAGAGGACATTTCCCCCTGAGAATTAGGTTTTAGGTTCTTGCACTCTCACTCCAAACAGTACAGGGGAAGAGCATACGTCAAGGAATTTGGGACACAGGTTCTTAATTTGAGTCACAGAACCCTTGGAAATTGTGATGAAAGAATAGATGCTCACCCTTCTCCCCTAAAAAATGTATAGACACGCAGTTTTACGTGTGCTTTTAGGGAGCAAACCTTTAAAAGAGAGGCAGAAATGACTTCTCATTCTTACTCAGTCACAACAGTGTGACCTCTGACGAGTCTCTTCAACCTCTCTGAGTCCTAATTTCCTTTTCTGGGCATATTATCCCACAAGGATTAATCTCATAGGGTTATTAGGAAGAGGAAATAAGGAAGTAAGGAAAAGGGAAAAGTTGCTAGTATAGCTTGTAACACACGTAGCTAGTCAATCAAGTGTGAATCCCTTTACTACTTTCCTCCCTCTCTCCTTTGTCAGGTCATCAGCTCAAATCCCCAACTGCTAAGAAAGAGAATAAAAGTAAGGGTTAGGGAAGAGTATTTGCAAAATGACTTCTCAGCTTGCTTCTGAAGGAGCTATCTGCTGGAAGCCTGCTGAGAGTTACCCTGCTGGGAAGAACCAGTCCTGCAAGCAGAGGTAGCTGTGAATAGGTAGGCAGACAGAAGAGAAAACTAAGGTCCCATAATCCCAGCCCATTTTGTAGCTTTACCAGTTGTTCCTGGGTCTTCTTCTGGTCCCGGGAGGCCTGCAACAGGGCCTCCTTGGCCTCTTCAGCTTCTTGACGCTCTTTGGCCAGTTTCTCAGCCTCGCTCTGGGCACGCTTCCGCTCCTGTTCAAGTTCCAGAGCCCTGCGGGTCTGTTCTTCCAGTTCTGGGAAGAGAAGGTAGGGGAAAGGTGGTGAAAAGTGCAGAGATCAAGAAGGGACACCTAACTTCCTTCCTGGAAATGCTTCACCCCAGGACACAGCTGGCAGAAAGTTCTAGGCACTCTTCCTCTTGCTCCATCACTCCTCTATTCTTTAGTCATATCTGGAATATATGGCCTGAGTCTGCAGCTCAGACAGAAGGGTTTCCAGTTCATAGAGTCAGACTGTGGGAAAACCCAGTCTCCAAGGTGACTCCAAGCCTCACCTTGTTGAGCCTTCTTAGTCTGTTCCTCGATCTGCTTCAGCCTCTCCATCAGTTCCTCCTTTTCCCGTTCAATCTTCTCCTTCTCCTTTTCTGCCATCTCACGTTTCTTCTTCTCATTTTCCAGCAGAGCACTAGGAAAGGAGAAAGAAGGGAGGGAACAGGATAGCAAGGCCACATGGAAGCCTTGGAATTCCCAAGGCTCCCTGGCCCTGGCCCCTCAGTCCCCACCCATCCAACACACTCAGGGCTTGTGAGACAAGACCACTCTCCCTTCTCTCTACATTCTTGTCCTTACATCACAGCCCTACGTGGGCCGGTATGCTCAGGGCCCTGTCAGTTTGTCCCAGAATCAGGAGATCCAACCTGGACTCTCAGCTTGTCCACTACCCAGTGGGTAATCAGTGGGTGACCTTAGCTACATCATTTCTTTGCTCTTGCTCTCAGTAACCTTATCTGTAAAATGGCCAAATAAGTCCTGCCCTATCTACCTTATAAAGTTACAGGGAGAAAAGTTTTGGATCTGTGCTGATATACTGTGCTTCAAGTCTGGTGATCCCTATGGCTGGGGCATCAGTCCTCTGCCTGCCCTCTGAAGCTCAGCTCTAGGCTCCTTTTCTCCAGAATTTGTTGTAAATCTAAAATAAGTATTTGCTTTTTCTTGCCCCAGTGCCTCTTCCAGGAGGCCTTCTTTTCTCCCTTGGCTAGATGTCTTTTCTCTTTCTGACCCCTCAGAATACTTGGCCTACCCTTCTCCATATCCCTCCTCCCTGTTATTTTTCTCCATAGTACTTCTTATCATGTCACATACCATATAATATGCTTATTTGATCTGTCTGTCTCTTCCCACTAGAATGACAGCTTCATGGGAGCAGAGCAGAGATTTTTGTCTCTTTATTTTTCACTGCTCAATAAATATATATTGAGTGAATGAATGACACAGCATTTGTACCTTGAACCGTTATATATATACTATTTTTTCCCTTTCTTCTACTATACTGTGAGGTCCTTGAGGGCAGGTTCCTGCCAGATCCAGTTCTGTAAACTGCCCCTAATTTCATTTTTCCGGAATAAATGTGAACTTTGGTGTCTAACCTCCCATACACGGAGTCATTTTCCAGCCTACTAGATTAGAAGCCTCCTGAGGTTCCAAACTCTTTATGACAGAGTATCTACTAAAACAGTGCTCTCAAACATTAACATGCACAGGAATCACCAGGGATCTTATTTTTCAAATAACTTACTGAGGTGAAATTCACATGATATAAAATTAACCATTTTAAAGTGAATAATTCAGTGGCATTTAATACATTCACAATGTTGTATGACCACTACCTCTATTAGTTCCAAGACATTTCATCACTCCAAAGGAAAACTTCATACCTGGTATTAAGCACTTTCTCCACATCTCCCCTCTCTCCAGCCCCTGACAACCACCAATCTGCCTTCTGTTTATCTATTCTGGATATTTCATATAAATGGAATAATACAATATGTGACCTTTTGTGTCTGGTTTCTTTCACTTAGCATAATGCTTTAGAGATTCATCTACATTGTAGTATGCATCAATACTTTGTTCTAAAATTTTTAATGGCTGAATAATATTTCATTGGATGGCTGTACAATTTGTTTATCCATTCATTCACTGATGGACATTTGGGCTGTTTCCAATTTTTGGTTATTGTGAATTGCACAGCTATGAACAGGTATGTGCATGTACCTGTTTGAACACCTGTTTTCAATTTTTTTCAGTATATACCTAGGAGTGGAATTGTGGAATTGTATGGTAATTCTACATTTAATTTTTTGAGGAACCATCAAATTGTTTTCTACAGCAGCTGAACCATTTTACATTCCCACTAGCAATGAGCATGAGTTCCAATTCTCCATACCCTTGCCAACAACTGTTATTTTCTGTTTTCATTTATTATATCCATATTAGTGAGTATGAGGTGGTACCTCACTGTGGTTTTGACTTGCATTTCCCTAATGACTAAGGGTGTTTTCATGTGCCTGCTGGCCATTTGCATATCTTCTTTGAAGAAATGTTCAACTAGGATCTTAAGTTGCAGATTTTGAATGAGCAGCTTTGAGGTAGGTCTCAGAATACTGCCTTTCTAAAAAGTTCCAAAGTTGATGCTGATGCTGCTGAGCTTTGATGCACTTTGAGTAGCAAGGGTCCTCAGTGCAAAAGGGCTTGGTAGGGAAAATTCTGGTGGCTCTGCCCAATTCCACTCAAAAAACCCTAGAGTCCAGGTTTAAATGTGCATGAAGCCTTCTGCTACTGCTGCTATACTGGTCAGATAGCCCAGAGCAACCCAGAGTCCACCTAGAAAAGCAATGGCATGAGGGTCATAGATAATGGGGAACTATGAAATGTCCCTCCCTCCTATCAGCCTCTGAAATCCTAGGGTTCTAAATGCCTGCCTCCTGGGGATGGGGATGCCTGAGACTTAATGGAAGGGGTGTATCCCTGTACATCTCTCTCTCCCCCAGTACCAGGATGGCTTCATGCCTTGCCTTTAGCAGGCTTGGCACCTCTGAGAAGCTTCCTTGCCACAGCCCTGGTCCCCACTTCAGTTCCACGTCACCTACCGCTCCATCTGTTTCTGGTGCTTCTCCTCCCGGGCCTGTGCCTTCATCTGCTGCACCTCGATTGTGTCGGGCTTGCGGCGGCGCATGTATAGCTCATGGTTCCCCATACACAGAGCCAAGATCCGCTTGTTAATCCGCAGCCGAGGAGCATAGAAGACGAAGTCCTGGTGGAAAACCAGCAGTCAGAAAGCGTTTAGAGGGACAGATGAAGGTGGGCTTCTGCCTTCTGAAAAGCTAAGTCCAAAAGCACTGGAAAGATCATGTTACAGATGGGAAGACCAATTATCAGAGTGGTGAAGTGACTTGCCCAGGGTCAGATGGCAGGTTAGTGGCAGACCCAGGACTGGAACCCAGGCTTCTTGACTCCGAAACCAGTGCTCTTTCCACCGAGCCACAATTTCTTTCAACCTTTGCTTATGAAAAGCATCCTAAAATACCCTCAATGCAGTTGAAAGATAGAAACTGACTTTATCTGCTAATTAGATATCCTGCTGGGTCTCAGGGGCCTCTCTTAGAGGCCAAATAATCCCTGCATAATACCGTGGTGAGTGTAGTATGGGTGGGCTGGACTGGTTCTATAATCTCCTAAAAGCATATCCTAGACCCAGTCCCTTCAATCCTGTTTGGAATAAGGCAGTTTGTAAATACATACATGAATATATAAATCTGAACATCGATTATCCTGGTTGTTGTTTTTTAAATATGCCCTTGATCTCAGCTGACTTTGTTACTTACCTTTTTCTGATGAAAGTTGAGCACAGCAGCAGTATTAAAAAAACAAAACAAAGAAAAACAAAAAAACAAAAAAAACACACACACACAAGAAAATCCAGTGAGTTTGAGTTTGTTACTACAAATACCACTGGACCAAGGTCACCAGCTGATGGACTAACCACCAGCTCCTCTGCCACTGAACCCAAACTGCTACCATCTCGCATTGCTTGGGGTGCAGTAGAAGAAGCACAAGAACCAGAGGTCAAACAACCTAGGTGTAAATCCCAGCTCTATCATTTTTAGCTATGTGATCTTGGGCAAATCACTCCATCCCTCTGAAACTCAGTTTCATCACTTATAAAACAGGTATGCTACTACCTACCTGACAATGTCGTTGAGGGTTTAAAGAGACAACATATATAAAGTTCCTAGCAGGGCAAGTTCAGAGACCTCAGAGCTGGAGAGGAATGGTTGAGGCCTCATGAGAAAGGTCTGGTTCAGCATGGCCATTGGCCCTTGTTGGACATGAGGTACATCAAAAGAGGAGAGTCTCCTCTCAGTTTTCTATCCTATTCCCAAGCACCAGCTTTCCAGTCTTGTCAGCCACAGGCAACTGAGTAGGTGACAGGAATGGCAAGCATGTTAGAGGAATGACTGGACTGAAAGCACTTTCTTGGTTTTGGATTGCTCTGGAAAGAAGTCTTGAGAGGACAGCAGCAAAGTTATAACAGAAAGAACACCTGGAGAATCATCTTTGGATCTGGACTTCTCCTGGCTCTGTCCTTTCTCCAGAATTAAAGATAAATCGAGTACATGAACAGTTTCCACTTTCTAGGGCCTAGAGGCTTTAAAAGATAAGATGTACTCTCTGTTTCCACCCCAGAGCCTCAGGGAAGTAAAAGATAGTGGCTAAGAGGCAGTAATTAGACTGCCTGTGGCTCTCCATAATCCATGCTTCTCCTGAGACACAGGTAGCAGTGTGGCACCAGTTATAGGATGCCTCCTGACCATTTCTTGGCATCAGCATCCCCTTTCATTGCCAATCGCCTTTTGTGCCTCCTATTCCCACCCACATACACAAAAAAGCCAAAAAAGGGAGAGAAATATAGAATGACACAATTGCTTTTAGCATTATCCAGGCCTTGGCAAGTACCTGTGTTGGCCAGTGGGAGGAGTCACTTACCGGGGCTTTTTTGTCAATGGGCTTGATGACAAATTTCTTGTCATTAAAAGAGATGTTCCTGATTTCACTCCAGGGGAAGCCTATCTTAGGAGTCAGTCTGTAAAAATGGATGCCAAGAACATTAGGATAAAGGCAAGACAAGAAGGACTTAGAGGGTTGGTGCCTTGCCCTCCCCACCACCAACTTCTCCCTTAAGGAGGTAGATTCATTGCCAGCTCAGCCAGTGTCATCACATGCCACCAGGTCAGTTGCCAGCATTGAGGGTGCACAAAGGACCTCCTGATACCACAATCAACATATCCCTTGTCCCAATATCTGAGGTTTGTTTTATTTTATTTTTTGTTGAGGCATGGACCTTGTAACAATCTCTCACAAGAATCCCCAGCCCTACTTAACTGGAACTCTTCTATTCTACCAAGGTTGTAAAAGTTGGGGAGAAGGTAAATAATAAGTTCCAAGACTCAGAAGTTACACAAAACAATAATATACTGATCTCCATCCTCATCAAGAGCAAGCCAAGAAGGGACTTCCCTGGTGGTCCAGTTGAGAACCCACCTTCCAATGCAGGAGACATAGGTTCGATCCCTGGTGGGGGAACTAAGATCCCACATGCTGCAGGGCAACTGAGCCCACATGCCGCAACTACTGAGCCCACGTGCTCTGGAGCCCACGCGCCACAACTAGAGAGAAGCCCGTGCACCGCAACGAAGAGCCCATGTGCTGCAACTAAGTGCCAACATGGCAATAAATAAATAAATATTTTTTTTAAAAAAAGAGCAATCCAAGGAAAAAAAATAAGCTAGTGCGATAAGGCTGTAGCAAGAGGGATTATAGGCCAAAAGGCACTTAATCATCATATGCAAAGGAGATTAATTACAAATCGTGACAAGGTAGGTTTTAGACCAGTGTTGTCCAACAGAAATATAATGAGAACCACACATGTAATTTTAAATTTTCTAGCAGCCACATGAAAATAAGTAAAAAGAAATAGGTGGAATTAACTGTAACAGCAGTTCATTTAACCCAGTATATGTAAAATACTATCATTTGTACATGTAAATCAATATTTTTAAAAATATTAGTGAGATATTTTGTATTCTGTTATTCACACCAAGTCTTCAAAGTCCAGTATGGAGTTTACACTTATAGCACATCTCAATTCAGAGCAGCCACATTTCAAGTGCTCAACAGCTATATGTGGCCAAAAGCTACCATAGCAGACAGTGCAAGTCTAGTCAATGCAAGATTTAGAGACCTGAGGGAGGTTGTACAATCATCTGGACTGGTCTAAACTAGGTAGAAGAAGAATGATATAGGTGGGACCCAGGAAGTATAATCCTACTCTGTCAAATCCTAGGTGTCAAAGTGGCCCAAAAAACTAAGTAAGCTCTGAACTATACCTGTCATTCTGCTCATAGATGTTGAGACCCAGGGCATCTACTCCCAGCCACAGCTCTGAGCCTTTCTTGTTCTTGATGCTGAAGTAGTTCACACCATACATCTCCAGATCCTGGGCAATCTTCAGATACTCCAGGACAGCATCCTCCCTAAACAAGAGAGCAGGGTGGGGCGGGGGCGGGGAATATAGGGGACCCTGTGAATCAGACCCGGGGAGACAGAAAGCCTACTTGTTCTGCAATTCTGACAAGAATCTTGCTATAAGGGGTGGGAAAGAGGATGGAAGGTGAACAGATGATGGCGAACAGAGCACAACATGACTTTTGCCAAAACATGCTCACAGGAGCCTCAGGTCTGAGGTTCCCAAAGGGGAATAAAGGCGGGATGACCCTTGCTGGCCTCTGGCATGTTTGCTATCACAGAAGCCTCGTACGCAGGCACATTATTAGCAGAGCCCAGATGAGGTGGTGATGGCAAAATGGTAAAATTTGTTCTTCAACTAGACAATTCCCAAATGGTATGCCACGTTTATAGAGCTCCTTCTTCATTTCATTCTTGGGGAGGAGACCCTGGTGGCGCAGAAGCTCCCTAGGGATCCTGAGATCCCCTCCATTTCTTTATGGTCAAAATTGTCTGGGCTATCAGTTGCCATCATTCACAAAAAGTACAGCTTTATGATGGCCCTGATTTGCCTTCCATTTCTAATTTCCTGTTTCTCTCTCTCCAATGTCCTCCAGTGTTCCTTGCCCTCTGCCTCTTCTCTCTCCAGAATCAACTCTCATTCTCCCTGCAGGGGCAATAGAGCCCACAGTTGCTAGGGCCGGCTTACCTGAGCATGCCCCGGTGCTCCTCATGCCACACCTGGATACGTTCCTCCCACTGGTCCTTGTTAAGTTTGTGCTGTTCCAGGACCCTGGAAAGACAATGCATGGTGAGTAGTTTAAAGCACAAAGTCCAAAAGCAGGGGTAAAGGGAAGTCTACTTAGCTCCCCAAGGGGTTGATGCAAAAAGTATGTGGGGTCATTACACCAGAAGCAGACTGAAATTACAGCAGGAGGTATTAATTAGACATAGGGAACTGCCTGAGGAGTATGAGAGATACAGAATGGGTGACCAAGAAAGACAATAGGAACACCTTCCTTTGTACCTTTAACCAGAAAATCCAATAATGTGCTGTGGTCTCTAAGCAGAGCAATAACATATCAACAGTCTGTGCTGGCTTGTGGGGCTAAGAGTAGGAACGGGCCTCATGGAGGCATGCACGCGCTCTCCTAGATCTTTGTGGTACCAACAGTTTGCATTTGTGAGACTATTGCTCAGGGATAAGATTACAGCCTGTGGCTACAGAACAAAGAACTGAGCCCAAATGGCTCTGGGAGAAACTATTGATAATGGGCTCAACCTCCCAGATCTACTAGATCATAAACAAGGCTTGCTTTAAATATGCTATCTCAGACATTATGGCAGTGACTTAGGTAGAGTCCCAGGGCACAACCACTATCCCTAATACCTTCAGGTGAGTTGTACATTTGCCACAGCTCCACTGGGACTGAGGCTACCAGAATGAAACAGAACTTTTCCTTCCAATCCAAAAGCCTATGAAAATAGCAAATGGATGCAGTGGGGTTAAAAAAATCAAGAGACTAGGGTTCTAGGTCACCTTAAATGAGCTGTGGGAGATTGAGCAGGTCAGAGTGAGCACCTCTGCACATCTATTTCCTGAGCTAATAAGGATTGTGCTGCCTTATTCATTTTCTATGTTGTTGTGATGCTAAAACAAGAATGAGTGTTTGAGAATGTTCAATTTTGAAGTTTAAAAAAGCAGAAATCTCTGTACACTGGTTATCAATATTAAAAGACTGTTTGAGCTCCCCACATCCCTGGCTTAAGTATTTCTCACTCCTATGAACCTCTGATATAAGAGGTCTAAATCAGTGAAAAGGATTGAGAAAATGGAACTGGGGCAAGGAGAATTAATCCATCTCTGGTTCTCTATATAAGCACCTGTTTCCAGGGGAATGAAGTCCTGTAATTAGGCAAACAAAGGAGGAAAAAAAGCTTTTTATTTTGAGAACCAGAGAAATAACAACAGGGTATAGTGCCATATGCAAATATGTCTGTCTGAGCAGCATAACACGGTCTTCAGACAGACCCTAGTGGAGAGGGACAGATCTGGCAACCTCTGTATAAGCTGATCAGTCAGCTTTGGGCTGCAGCCCACTCTGAACAGGGCAGATGGCCAGTACATCACCTCACCTCTGTGGCAGCAACTTGTCCCCGGCCAAGTAGCCAGACTTGTGGACTTCCTTATTGAAGTCACCATACTTGGACTGGACAGCATAGGAGGCCAGCAACACAGCAGTCTCAGGTGGGCAGTAAATATCATCATTGAGAATGCCCTCCTTCACTTGCAGGAAGAATAGTCGCTGTGTGATGTCCTGGATCAATTCCTCGGATACATCCTCAGGGTAGAACTTAGCCCGGAACTTGAAAAGCAGGGGGCTTTCCTTCCGCACATCCTGGGCAGTCACCTGGGAGCAGCAAGGGGTTATGGGCTCTCAAAAAATAGACTTTAGGGATGGGGGAGTGGCTGTAGGGTGGGGAGAAGACACTGAAAAGTCATCAATTTGGATAATCCCAAAGAGTTGGGTGGCAATTCTCCTGATAATTCAGAAAAGAGACACATTACTTTCATTGGGGACCCAATCCCATATCCATAATTGCTTCCTGTAGGGAATTTCTTCCTGAAAAAACCTAACACCCACTGATAGTCATAAGCCCTTAAGCCATCATCATCTGACAATATATCCAGCTGCCCCCACGTTCTGAAAGTAGGCTTAAGAAACTTCTCTCTTAAGGCCCCCCCAACTCCATAAATCAGCAAAATAAAGACTAGGATGTATGACTTAGGTCTGGGAATTGACTATAGGCAAAAGCACAAATCAGACTGTCTTTTAAAGCCTGAAATTGGCTATTAGCGGCTCCACATTTTTCCAGCAGAAGTCTCCACTCTTTGTGAAAAGAAGACTCTGCCAGCAGAAGGTGGGGCACCCATCCCCTAGACACTGTCAGGAAAATAAGCCATAGGACAGTAATGGAGACCTCCAAGGACAAAGTCAGCCAGTTTGAGGGTAATGAGATGGAGAACTGCCAAGTTCCTGCAGAGATGCTGCTTGGAGGTGGAGAGTTTGAATGGACATATACTTAAACCATCCCACTTGGAGTTCAACTGAGAGAGAAAATCAAGAAAGGACACATCTGTATGGGGCTCAGGCAACAGTTGACAGGCAAGAAAAGGGACAAGATAAAGATTATGAGACTTTCAAGATTCTTTCCAGTTTAATAGTCTATGACTCTCTGTTTAACAAATTTCCTAAAGCCCTTCAGTTTGGAAAGGAAAAAAGGATACCAATTCCGTCCTGAAGAACTACTAATGGCTATGGTCCATAAGTGGGTCCCATCCTCCTTGGACACTGGCCATTCTCACTGTTAGGAGTCCAAGTGGAGACAGCAAGAGGTCTGCCCTTATTCTGATCTAGTGGTCGATCAGAATTTTTCACTCATGAAAAACTGAGCCCTAGATGCCCTGCATTTGCCAGCAAACACATTTTACACCCCTGAGAAAGATCTGGCAGAGGAGTGAATTCCAAACCTGACGATGGGATAAGCAATTACCTTCTTATTGAGTTTTAGCCAAGTAGAGAAACCCTTAGTGTCCTGGTACTGCAGACCAAAAAACCAAACTTCCCTCAGGCCGATAGTTTTCACCACCTGAAAGAAAAAACACAAAACAACCACTAGTTGAATGCCTACCTTGTGCCAGGCACAGAGGACAGAAATGTGGAGCTCACATGGTCCCAGGGTCTGGCAAGAAAATATACTTGGGCAGGAGCTAAGAAACGATGTCAACATCTCTCTGAACAAAGTACTTTCGCTGAGGTAGGGACTGGATCGATTACTTATGAGCACGACCACACACCAATAACTTGATATCCATTATTTCCTTGAATGTTCACAATAGCCCTATGATATAATTACAATTGGGCCAATTTTATAGATAATAAAAGTAAGGTTCAGAAGTGAAGGTTCAGTTAGTAAGTAGCAGAGTCAGGTCTGTTTGACTCCAAACCCATTCAAATCCAGTGCTTTCTGCCACCACCACCAGCCCCCTCAATTATGCCCTGCAGCTTCACACACCCAGGATGGATTAAAAGCTGAAGGTAAAAACTGTTGGTTTAAATCCTGAATCTTGTTCTCCTGGATTACTTCTTTATGTTTAGCAACTAGGAATAATGCCCACACCCTTCAGACTGAGTCCTATTTACAATGTCCAAATAAAGAATGTTTGAGGAGACAGAGCAGGGACTGTGGTATCTATACACCCCAAAGCTGTGCTGTGCCTAGGGGCTGAGATGCTTCTTTCCAATCCTGATTAGAGTTCAGTCATGATTCCCCTTTACCACTCACACAGGTTGAGAGTGGGAGTGAGGGTGGAAACAGGGTGAGCACCTCAATGTGGTAGCTGAGGGGCCCCATGGTGTTCTGGGCATCTTGGCTGAGCAGTGGGCAGGAAAGGGAGGCCAGCCAGGAGAAGACAGATGGGGTCTGTTTTCCAGTCCCCGACATTAGCATGTAAATAGTTCTGGCCGGTGGCTCAAACCCAGCATGCCCACCACTGGGGATAGAGGCAATAAAGCTGAGCCACATCCTAATGAGGTCACACTGGCATCAGAGTCTTCTTTATATTTTCTTCTATTGTGGGGGGGGTGCCGGGGGGGGGTTGAGGTGAAGAAATTTACCTGGACTTAGAAACAGGTAACAAGGACCCAGTGTTGCTTATGTCCTCCCTGTGAATAAATCAGTATCTCCCCTCAAAACGCACACACGCACGCTCACACACACACACACACACACACACACACACACACACACTGCACTGTATCCAAAGTCTGCACTACACATCCAAGGCCAGGCCCCATAGTCACTCCCAGAGCTTACGATCTAGAGCTTCAGAGGTCCCAAGGAAAAAGTAGATCATGTTTATTAAAGTACCTGTTATGTGCCAGGTATCAAACACTGAACAACCATGAGATAGTTATTATCTCCATTTTATAAATGAGGAAAATAAGGCTTAGAGAGGCAACCTGTCTAAAACTGTAGAGCCTAGACTAGAATCCTAACTGTATGACTCCAAAACCTATACCCTTTTCTCTTGCATGCTATCTCCTAATGCCAAGGGCTCAAAGGATCTTAGAAGCCCCGGGGTTCCCAAGTGACTAACTCCCTTGTCTCTCTTTTGGCCCAGATATCCCAGCCAGACAATGAACTTTGACTACCTCTGCATCTAGATATAGTTCCTGGCTTTCCCACTAGACTCAGTCAACAACAGCTTTGGAGAGAAGCCATATCCCGAGGTCATTAACCTTCGTGAGCTCACCAGGGTATGCATGGTGATCACCCCTCCCTTTCTAGCTTGAATCAGGTATCAGAAAACCTCAGTGGAAGTCTCAATTCTGTCTCCAATTTGCTGTATGATCTTAAGGTAGCATATTTCCCTCTGTGGGCCTCAGCTTCCTCATCTATCCAGCTTCCCCATCTACTACAAATGGTGTGGCTTAAATGACCTCTTTCTGCTCTCAAGTTCTACCATTCTACTAATTAGGTTATTTGTAAATGACCAAGAAATACAACCCCATTTCCCACCTACCTCTTGCCAACTTGGGTAACTAGGAACATGCTTAGAAAAAATAAATGAAGGAAGGTGCAGGGTATGAGGAAAGATCAAAAGACTTCCAGGATTCAATGACAAGGTGAGTCCTTGAGTCTAAGTCAATAGGCAGTAGGAATTACCAGGTTTTAGATGACAACAAAGTAGTCATGTTGAAATGTGATTTTGGCTTTTTTGCAGAGGACAGAGGGAGAGGATGTGGACAGGAAAGATTTTTTTAAAGCACCTCTTATCCTATATCTAAGATAGGGCCTAATTAACAATTCTAATGGTTTTTCACAAGGCTGCAAAATAATAATGTACCAAGGTACAGTTGGTGGAAAGAAATAAGTTCCAAGAAACGATTCAGCCCCAAGAGAGAAAGGGACCCACTGAAGATGTTGAAGATGGACCACTAGGGCCAGGATGCTAGGTCACGGCAGGGCAGACTGGGAACAGAACTAGTAGGGCAGCAACTGGTTTTTGTCTGTACCAATGGCACAGCTGTAGAGGCTCAGAGACCCCAGAACTAAAAGGAAATGAGGAAGGCACGGACTACACAGCCAGTCCCACAGGTCCCAGGAGTAAGTTCCTTAGCCTCTTCTTGCACCATGTTGTCTGTTTCACTAGTGGGATGGGTAGGGGTGTGATGAGAAGAGGATCATGGGAGCCAAAACAGTTCCAGGATCTAGAGTATCTCTGAGGATAAAGTAATAGCTAAAGCGATATCTAAAGAAAGATTTCAGGATCAGCAAGGCATTTTAATCTCTCTGAGCACTGCCTCTTCCCTTATGAATACAGAGAAATCAGATGCATATAAATTTTCCACTTCCTTAGGCTGTAGGGCTTGGAGAGATGAGCAATGTCTCTTAGCCTCCACTGAAGTCCTAAAGTGAGGAAGTGAGGGTGTTGGGGGAAGGAAATATGGTCTGAAGTCAGAATCAAGACTGAAAAAGAACAAAGGATAAAACAGATGACCCCCGGACCCCAGGCTATAAGGAAAACTCCAATTAAGGTCCACAGGGTGCTGGGAATCATTTGATCAGGCAACTCTTGGCCCCATTTCAAAGTCCTGAAATATGGAAATGAGGCCAAGCTTAGCTTGCTTCCAGCTTTGCCTCCAGCTGAGACCTTACTCCAGAGGAAACAGAAACCTCATTTTCTAGTGGGAAAGAGTATCTAGGTCCCAGTTCCAGGAACAACATCTGTGGCTCCAGTGACGGGTCCTTACCATTCCACTCTGAGAAATGGCTGCATCCCTGAGAAAAAATGTCTTTCTTTGCTCCCTTTGATTCCAGAGAGCCAGCTCATCTGGCCTGAGCTAGTATTTCTCAAAGCTGCCATGGAAGAAATCCTTAAGCAGCAGAAGATAATGAATGCATATACCCCGGGGACGGGGGTGGGGTGGGGTGGGGGTGGCAGCGTGAGATACAAGAAGATGGCTGCAAGCCACAATTTTTTTGAAGCCTGAAGGTTTAACCTTAATCATTTGTGCAAATTTTACTTTCTACTCCTTAAATATCCATGTTTTAATAATGAAATAGATATTATCTACAAGTAAAACTGATGCGCCAAGATACTAAATCACATCCATCCCACGGCTCTGTGTACCTCCTGGAACCTGCCACATTCACCTAGAGGGACTAGGACTTCAGTTTGTAAGACACTGGCTGTGGATTCTATTCAGCCACACAATAGAAACCCCCCAAACAGACTGGAGCATTGCAGGATCCAAGCAGCATAGACTAGAAAACTGGGGTCCAGTGAGGGAAAGAGATTTGCCTCTGAGAAAATCCTCACTAATTACCAGGAGCATCTGGATGTAAGCAAGAACTCCCTTTTGCCTCTCTTTTGCATGTGAAGGCTACTTACGTCTGAGGTCTGGGGAGGGGAGAGGAGATTAGGTCAATTCTGGAAACCAAAGCCCCCCTCCTCATATCCCTTATGCATCTATCTGAGTAAATAAACTAGTGACATAAGCAGTCACTTCAGAAGTCCAGAGCAGGATTGGGAAGCAAGGCTTGGGCCTCAAGAGGAAAACTGCATGAGAAATTATGTGCAAAACTGCACCAATGCCCAAACACCTGAGGCCCACTGAGATCCCATTACAGGCTTGGCAGCAGCTGCATCAGCCACCCACCTGAAAGCAAATCAGTGCACAACTGGAAAATTCCAGGAGGGCTGCCACCATCGCTGCTTCTGCTACCCCACACTGCCTGTGCCCAAGTGGCCACCTGCTCTGTAACACAGAACCCGTTCAGCTAGGGTTCTAAGTTTAGGGACCAAACTTTGTTCTTAGAATGGAAACAGGCAAATAAAGAGGAGGTCACAGAGGACACAGCTGACAAAAGATTGCAATTGCTATGCTTTGCTATAAGCTTTGGTTCAAGCCACTATACTACTTCCTAGCTATCTGACCTTAAACAGGTATTTTCCCCTCTCCAAGCCTCAGTTCATCATCTATAAGATGGGGATACTATTATTATAATAATAGATATTAGTTATTTTATAAAACAAAAATGGTAAAAAAGAGAAGAAGGGATTGCTGCCTTCAATGCAGAGTCGACAAATCCTAAGGCTTTCACTAAGCCAGAAAAGCATCCTGATTTCATGGCTCCCTTATCTGAACTCCCAGGGGAAATTCCACCCACTTATTTAGCCCTTAACAAGAATAAGCAACATTAGAATGCCTGCTATGCACCAGGCACTTTACTTACTCGAGGATTAAATAAGACTACAAAATCTCTAAGATTAGTGTGATTACTATTTTACTGAGGAAAGTAAAGTCCTAAGAGGCTAAACAAGCCGTCCAAGGTCATACGGCTGAATAGCAGGACAGAATTTGAACCCAAGGCTGACACCAAATCCCATGCTCTATATACCACCTCTATATACAACCTGAGCCTCAAGGGTGTTTGTTTCATTCAATGTGAGAGGAGAGTTGCATGTACTTTTCTCTGTTTCCATAGGTGAGTAACTCCAAGTTCCTTAAGGACAGAGATGGTGTTTGATAGGTCTAGAGATTCTCCTAGAGACACAGTAGACCTTCAGTCAATACTGAATCAGTCAATGAACAGATGAATGAATGGATGGATGCTCTGAGATTTCACCTCTCTTCTAGAGCTCAAAACCTTAAGTGGAGGGGGCAGGTAGAGCTAGAATAGAGCTAGAGCTAGAGACCACGGCTGAGGAGGAGCCAGGCAGAGGGTTCTTAAAGTGGAACTTATTATGGCAGCACTGCCCCTTAGTGGCACCTAGGTAATCAAGAGCCCTCGGAAGAACCTCACGCTTTAGAAATGGGGCTAAGTAACAAAATCGCTGTAACAAAATGTGTTCTCTCTCCTCCCTAGCTGTGAACACACTCACAAGAAGGAACAAAAGCAAACGGGAAGAACTATGGGCCCCACTTCCCTTTCCCACCAGGCCTTGTAACTCCTCAAGCTATGGCTTCCCATTGTTGCCTGTTATTTATCGCTGGTGCCAAGGAGGGTGCTTCCTCTCCAGTCAGCTTCCTCTCTGGTCATCAGCCAGACAACTGCTGGATTCCAGGATGGCCCCAGAGCTTCTGTCAATTCCTCCCAAGGAGTCCAGCTCCTTCCTCCTCGGCCCCTGATCTCCCTGAATGATGGATCTCAAAGGTCAGACAGAATGGACTTCCCTCCTTATGCCTCATCAACTTAGAGAGAGGGAAGAAGGGAAGAGATCAAATGCCCCAGTGGCCTGTGAACACGCATCTCTGAGGATTTCCATCCAGACCGGCCTTGGTCCCGAGAGTGCCAGATGCTCAATTCTGTGCCAGAGTTGAAATTTTTTTTTCCTGTAGCTTTCACCTATGGGATCCCAGCTCTGCTCCTTCTGACCTCACAGAACATGACTGCCCCCTCCTTCCTACAACAGCCCCTCAGTGATCTCAAGACAGAGAATACATCTTCTCTTGAGTCTTCTCCAAGCTAAACAGGCTCGTTCACCCCAAACAGAGTAGCACAGTAGGGAAAAGTATAGTTTTACAGTCAGAGCTATATTTGAAACTCTGTATCACAATTTACTAACTACATAACCTAGAGTGTGTTTTTTCACCTCTCATAGGCAGGGTCACTACAAGGATTCAAACAAGGTTAGTCCATAGTAGGTGCTCACTAAATCATATTTCTCAAAACAACACTTATCTTCCTGGTGGGAAATCATGAATTTCCGGGTTTCCTCCCTTTCCTCTCCCCAACCAGTATGAAAGATTCAAGTCTCTCAAGGGCTTTTTTGGGGAAGCAGTAGCTTTCAGAACTAGCACATCAATCTGGCCAGGGCTCCCTACCAACTGGGCTTCCCTCAGAACCACACCCACAGTACGCAAACCAAACCAACACTAACAAAGAACTATCCGGCCCTGTGGCTTTTCAAAGTTAACAAACCCCTTTGTTCAAGTATTTTTCTGCTCTAGGCTCTAAATTATGCCTTCTTCACCCTCCACAGCAACGCCCTCCAATGCAAATGGACAAAGCCCCCAGTGTTGAAGGCAGGGAACAGTGTCATTTGTTTGAGAGAGGTGGGATATAGAACCAGGGCTCTGGGAAGGCGTCTGGGTAGAGGCCAAGGGAGTCTCTGGTACCCAGCTGGACTATAAAATCCACATTGGCTGATACTCTCCTCTCTACAGATGCTGCCCAGAATGATACTGCTGTCTGAAGCAAAGGGCCCAACAGCCTACCTATGGTATGGACACCTTCTCCCTTTTGTCCCAGAGACAGTAGAAGCCTATCTAGGAAGAGCTGTCCCCTCACCAGGTATCCTTCCCCTCCCCACCCCCTGGCATATGCCAATTACAGATCATACTCAAGTGAAGCATTTCCCTCCTTTTTACAGAAAGGGGTCATCTGAAATCCAAATAGTGGGGTTAGAAATGGGAAAGAAAAGATATGGAATACAGAAATAAATGCCACAGATAAATTTCTGAGAGATAACCAGATTTGAGATATCAGTTAGACAGTGTACAGATGGGGAAACTGAGGCCCAAAGAGGGGAAAGTTTTGTGTAAGGTATCAGGAGAGTTAGTGGTAGAGCCAGGCCTAAGGCTCCAAATTTCCAACTTTCTATCCAGTGCCCTTTCGACTTCACCAGGCTGTCCCTTGAAAAGCTTTCCAGTATAAAACCTGCATGCAAAGGGAGAATGCAAAACCTTAATGTAATCAAAATGCATTCAGTCATTCCAGACTAGCATTGTAATCACTTGTGAACTATGTGAATGTCAGCACATTAATTGTAGTAAATGTGTGTTTAAATGTTCCTCTGACTAATTTGTCTTTTGTAAATTAAATATCAATGACTACCTTTCACCATTCGATACAAAACAAACTCCAGAGAAGAAGCAAGTTCTAGCTAGATCCAAAGTTAGATATGCTGAGGATCTTCAAGCCCATCTCCCAACTCTAGCTGATTAATGAGACAAGAAGTGTCACAGCATTTGGAAGCTATCATTTATTACATCTCTACTACATGCCAGATGCTTCACATAACACTCACTTCTCTATTTATATTTTCTTATTGCCTTTCTCTCCTATTTCTAATTTATCCTTTTGTATAATTATAAACCACCGTAACAAGTTTTCTGAGTAGCAAGTGAGATACAAATAACATACTCTTTCATAACCTCACAAAAAGCCTTTGAGGTAGGTATTAGACCCACTTTTGGGGGGCAGGGCCAGGAGAGGAATGAGACTACCAACCCAGAAAGGTTCAATAATTTTCCCAAGGCCTAGCTACGAATATGAAGATTTTGTTTCCCCATCTGTAAAATGGGGCCAGTACTAATTCCTGCATTCATTGGGCCTTGTGATAGTCAAATGATATGGTACACAAAATGTCTGTCACAGTACCTGACATACTGTAAGCCCTGGACAAATGTTAACTTTCATCTGTAATAGCCATAGACAACAATTTTCCCACTCTACCACATGACATCAGGGACTCAGGAGACATGCCCAAGCTGTCCTCACATTTCTAGGCATATTTTCCTTCCTTTTACATAGAGATCTGAATGGAAAACAGCCTTGCACCATCCCCATCTCCATCCTCTCCCCTCACCAGTCAGGAGTATTCATAGTAACAGAATGATCTCATTTGAATATAATCTCCTTCTTCCTTTCCTTTCCCAACTCTGGGTAAGCTCTCAGACAGCAGAGGTACTCAGAGAGCAAAGGAAGGGAAGCAAGAGGGCCTGGAAAATCCATTAAGGGGACATGCGGTCCCAACATCCAGGACAATGTTAGACTCCCACCTCACCAGAGGCGGGTGTGGAAGTAGGATAATGGCCCACCTGGAGGGATTCCAATCTCTGGAAATGGGAACCCATTTTTACTCCTAGAAGTCTGGTCACAGATGGCACACTCCTTTGGCCCCTGGAGGGTCTTTGAATGCTAACAGATTCTGTGGCCCCCACCTGCCTATTATATAGCACATCCCTTTTGACAATGATGATTCACAGCAAAGGAACACCCCTTGGATTGGAGATGGGAATGACCACTTCAGCATTATCTCCATGGCATGATTACAGGAGCTGAGGTATCCTCTTATTGCATTCATCACCCCCAGTGGTATCCTAAGTCCCAATATTCCTTGAGGGAAATGTACATAGAGCACACTACTTCAGGGAGAATATGTTGGTTTCCTTCTACTAGGAAGAAAAAACAATGTGACAGAGGCCATGTTGTAGTGACAAGAACATGGGGTTCAAATACCAGCCAGATACCAGCTGAGTGCAATTAAGTTATTTAATTTCTGAGCGTCATCATCAAAATAGAGATCACTTACATCTTTCAGAGTTGAGAGAAAGGCTTTGCATGCTGACATTTTAAAAGCATCTAGCACAGTCATATCCTACTCACTTCTCTTTTCTCCCATGTTCAGCACCAAGGATAGGATTAATCGGGGCCATCAAGGTGTAGGCTGCCAAAGTTAAACTTTGCCTCCTTTGTTATTAAGGCTGAGGCCAGCCTTTGTTTTGACCTATCCTGGAGGAGTGAGTAGAAGAGATTCCCCAAAAGTGGGTATTATGGTGGAAGCTATTGGGAGAAGTGGGGGGCTAAGGAGCAACAAGTCCCTCCCTTACCTGGTCAAACAGCTGCTTGCCAGTGGTGTTGGGCTGAATGGCAAATTCCAGCTCTGCGTCCATGGTGGTCACACGCACATTGATCTAGGATGAGATCAAAGGAGGCAAGTTAGTTTTCTGGCACTATGCTCAGCAGAGCCTGGGACAAGTCTCTGTTCAACCACAGGAGAGGGAACTAAGATGCAAGAACCTAAGACATTTAGATACTGGTGTGAAGGAAGGGAGACTATTTTAACAAACAATAACCTAGCCCCTGCTCCCAACCAGTTTACTGAAGACAAAAAACCCCAGAGCTACAGGGCAATGCTTACCAAGGGGCAAACAAATGAATGCAAATCAACCTACTATCAAGAGGAAACAAGTGTTGACTGTACTTCTTCCACCTACACCAGCCAGCTGCAAGCCCACAGCGTTCTCTCCCCACCTCTGATCTATAGCCTGGATTATCTACAGCACTGATCTTTGCAGAGGCAAGTTAAGGGCAGGATAAAGAACACTGCATTCTAAGCCTAGCATCATAACTGGTTCACTCCACAACCTTGGATAAGTCTTATCCCCTTCCTGGGCCTTAGTTCCCCTCATCTGTGCAAGGGCAGGAGTGCAGGGGGTGGAGGTTGTCAGTTACACTAGGCAATCTCCAACAACCATTTCAGTGCTGACTTCTATGGTTCTATATACTGACTTACATTGTTAACACTTCCTGTATTTATGTCTCACTGGTCTCCCTAGGCTCAAGATAGGAAAGGGGCCTCAACAGAGATAGGTGTGGGCAGCACAGAGGTGCTTGACTTCCCAAAGCCAAGTCAGCAGAGAGAAAAGGAATAGGGACAGGCCCAGATGGAAACACACAGTATTTCACAGGCACTAGAAAAAGTACCCTCTACCTTTAAGAAGAGATCCCCTAGCCAAAGTCAATGATAGCTGAAATTTCATCAATAGAGATATGTTCCTTTGGCTGAAAGCTTGGTGGTGGTGGTAATAGTATTAATAGCAATAATAAGCAGCAGCTTTCATGTATGCAGACTTATTACTCACTAGGCACTTTATATGCACTACCCCATTTAATATCAACAATCACCCTGTGAAGTAGAGAGTATTATCTCCACAGTGGGGATGAAGACTTAGATATTTGCCTAAAGTCACATCACTAGTAAGTGGGGAAGACAGGGTTTGAATTCAGATCTAAGTCCAAGCCTCACAATTTAAACCAATACGCCAAACTCCTCTTACACCAAAGTGTAAAAGTCTCCATTAAAAGAAATCAAAGATTAAGTGTTCTTTGTTGTTGTTGGACATTTTGCTTAAGTAACCTATATGGTATAGCCACAAGATGGCTTGTTACATGGTCATATAAAATATTCATAAAGACTATTTCATGCCCAAGGCAAATACTTCAGTAATATTAAGTAAGGAAGACTAAGCAACAAGATTTCATGAGCTCAACTTTGTAAAAAGTATGCATACAGAGGTTATTGGAACCATACCCAAGTGTTAGTCAGTCTTGGTTTTTGGGTAGTGATCTTATGAGAGCATTCTCCCTTCTTTAAATTAAAAAAAAAAACTAATCTACATTTTCTAAGATGCTCACATATTACTTATACTATTGGGAGGGAACTAAAAATAGAATTGTCAAAGATGCAAATCCCCACGGAGTGGGTAAGACATAAGGCCTTATCAGTCTTTGACACCTATGGGCCCTTCCTGAGCACAGGGGTCAGCTAGCAGGGAAGAGAGGGCCAGACAGCAATTTTGCCAGCTAAACAATTCTGATGAGGACTAGGCCTGGGGAACAATTTTGTAAATAAATCTCACCAGGGAGCCAAGGAGGAAATCTATTTCAGGATTGACAATGGGACAGGAAAGGCCATGAAGGCAGGAACAAGTAAGGCAAGTACCCCAGTGGGAGACAACGGGCAGGGTTAGCCACTTTGACTCAGTGTTACCTAGGCTTCCTGCCAATACAGTGACCTCCATAGAATAGGCCCTCATAAGGTAGGGAGAATGAGGCCCAAAGGGCTGGAATTTGGCCTCAACATCTAGCCTTAAATCACCCTTGAGCTGAGTCAGGTGAGCCCTCAAAACACCAATGACTTGATAGGGATAGGGAAGAGTAGAAAAGGGACAGTGGCCCTTTTAGTGCACTGAGAAATTTCATTCTCACCTCAAGGTTTCTGTCTTAATTAGAGTTACCTCTCTAGTATCCAAGACTCAGTGGGTACTCACAAGATACTGGCTAAATGAACAGTACTAAGCAAGGGGATATAAGAGATAGATATAACATAGTATACAGAATCAGAGGTGGGAACATTTTACATCTTGACATTTTTGTGCCATGGACCTTGCCAAGCAGTTTAGTGTGGTCTATGGACTTCCTTCTCAGAATATTTGTAAATGCATGAAATAAAGTAGATACAAAGAGACCAATTATACTGAAATAGTTATCAAAGTTTAATATGTACTTCTTTATTATATTATATATTTACCTAACACTGGGTCTTATTAATTATTACTACTGTAATTTCAACTTTGTCTTCGGCATAAATGATATTTTGAGAAATCTATAATAAGTAAATCGTGATACAAAAGTATCTTAGATTTCCACTGGTGACAAAGTCATAGGTACTAACTTTTTTTTTTGGCCTACATTCATAATTGAAAGAGGGGCTAAATTTCAGTGAGAGGTTAGTGAAAACAAATATGTAATTTTCCTCCATCCAACTTCATAGATCCTTCCCACTTCAAATTATACCCATGGACTTCACAGAGGCTCAAGGACTCCAGGTTAAGGAGCTTCCTATAAATTTATTTCAGTTTACCCAATATTAATGGAATAGTATGTTTAAAGAACTACGGTTGCAGTAGAGCTACAGGACCAGTCCCTGACCCCAAGGTACTTACTGAATTAACAGCAAAATTATAATATACAAGGGAAACCCTGAGAAGTGCCATACCAGAACAGAAGAAACATTTTGTGGAAATACGGAACCATAGTTCAAAGTGGTATTTGCACTGGTCTCTAAGGATAACCTGGATTTTGAAAAAGGGAGAGTGTGGGAATTGGGGGGAAGAGCATGCAAATGCCCTAGGTAGAGAAAGAAACACGTGCAATGGCCCAAAAGGAGACAGAGATAAAAGCATGCAGGTCTATACTGCTGAACTGAATGAATAAGCATTTTCAGAACTCTAATGGAAAACTGATTAATTCATAAAAGTACTAACAAAAGATCAAGATGAAAAAAAAATTAATTACATGGGACTGAGTGAACTGATGAGGATGATTATAATTTTTGTGACTTTCTGTTTGAATAAAAAAAACACATTTGTAATTAAAAAAAAAAAGCATGCAGGTCTCCTCCAGGGTAAATGAGGCCTGCAAGGTGAAGAGTGGGCAGAGAGGCCAGGAAGGTAGGTGGAAGGCCTTGAAGAATATGCTAGAAAGCTGGGCCTTAATCCTGTTGAGAGTGGCCAGCCACCCTGAAGGTTCTGAGCAGGGTGGGGCAGAATCAGAACAGGGCTTTTTAGAAGAAAGCACCCAGGGAGGACACCGAGGAAAGGGGTGGGGCTCTAGGGAACATTCCACAGCTAGGAGTTCTCTTTATTTTTTTTTTAAGATTTATTATTTATTTATTTATTTTATTTATTTTTGGCTGTGTTGGGTCTTAGTTGCAGCACGCGGGATCTTCGTTGGGGCATGCAGGATCTTTCATTGCGGTGCACGGGCTTTTCTCTAGTTGTGGCGTGTGAATTTTCTATCTCTAGTTGTGGCGTGCAGGCTCCAGGGTGCGTGGGCTCTGTAGTTGTGGCGTGTGGGTTCCAGAGTGCATGAGCTCTGTAGTTTGCGGCACACAGGCTCTCTAGTTGACGTGAGGGGGCTCAGTAGTTGTGGCACATGGGCTCAGTTGCCCCGCGGCATGTGGGATCTTAGTTCCCTGACCAGGGATCAAACCCGTGTCCCCTGCATTGGAAGGCGGATTCTTTACCACTGGACCACCAAGGAAGTCCCAAGAGTTCCCTTTAATTCACACTACTGGGAAGAATTTTCAAAGGAAATTCAGTGTCTCTTGCAGATCATGTCAATCACAGGTCATACCAATCTATCATCTTCAAGGGCTGGCCCACAAGTCCAAATATTTAACTTAAATATTTGGTAAATAAATGTTTCTTAAATAAATCAACTGGTAGAAAAGAACTCAGCCTGGGTTAGGAATAAGCATGTCAGAGAGGCTAGTACTGTACAGCTTCCTCCCTCCTAATAGAGCATCGCCCCAGAACAAGGGCTCTCCTCAAATCTGAAGCTGTCCAGCTGAAACCAAACTGGAACCTACTTCTCTAGAATCTCTGCTCAGAGTTTCTGTCATTCCACTGTGGCTGCTTCTCGAGGGAAAGCAGCCTGTGGTTCCCTGAACTTCACTGTGGAGACAAATAATCTTAGGTTTAAAAAAACTGGAAAGAAAAGCAAACACAAAGGGACTTCTCTTCTTGCCATCACTTAACTCAGAAGAAAATGTGAGTCATGAAGACAGGGTCATGGGTCTGTGTTCTCCTTTTTTTCTGTGTGTCAGAGGTAGGGGGTAGTAAGGGTAATAGCATGACTGGGGTTGAAGGTGATAGGTATAGGGCAGGAGTGTTGATCAAAGAATATCCCTTGTTTTCCATAAGAGTAATCTGAGACTCAAATGTGTACAAGGAGCTGCAGGCCCAGACCCACTGCCACACAGGGCCCACTGGATGCTCACCCTAGTGGGCACCCACTGCCTTCCTTTTGGGCCTGGCCTCTTCAATCTCAATGAGGAGAAGAGGGCAGTCTAGTTTGAGAGGCAAGAACTTGAAAATAAAGCCTCCAAAGTCAGCAGAAAGTTCCCAGGCAGGCCCTCAGCTCAGCAGGAGTGGAGGAGCTGGCCTGGGTGGAGTAGCATTTCAAGATGTGGTCCCCAACAGAGAACTAACGCCCTGTCTAAGCCTGTCCTTGAAAACTGTGTCTCTGGAGAACATTTAGAGTTTAAGGAACAAAAAAAGTCTGGGTGTGGTGGGGGGGTGACACCCTCTCATACACCCTAGCCCTCCCACCCCTAGTGCAAGAACAATAAATCCACTGTTATTTATTGAACAATTGAACACAGACACTTCCCACACCAAGCCTTTCATTGGACACTAACAAGCCCATGTCAGTGGTCTGTCATCCAAAGCCCTCAACAAACTGGGATCTCTCCTGTGTCCCCAGTTGGCTGGCCTAAGAAACAAAATAACCAGGCCACATGCTACCTCTGCCTTGGTTGCAACAGCTGGGGTACTTTGCTCTCTGGACCTGGCCAGCTTCAAATAAGGGAACCTCTCTTTCCCTAGGGCCAGGAGCACCCAGATGAGCAGTAGCTGGGCCACAGTGAGATCAGGGCAAAGTTTCCTCTTACTCACCCCTGTCACTGAACTACAAGATGGCTCTTTCCTGGAAAGGAATTTGGGGGAGATAGAGGACAAAGCAGAGAGAGTCAAATAATCACAAGTGGCTTGTCTGAAGCATGGACCTGTAAACAGAAGGCAAATGGCATTACCAGCCTCACACCATGGATAAGGAAACTGACGAGCATAAAGGCAGGTAACAGAAGGATGGAAATGAACACTTACTGTATAGCAACTATGTGCCAAGCCCCTTCACTCACAGTCTCACTCAACATCACTGAAACCACATTTACTCAGCCAGCAAGTGGTGAAGACAAGTCTTCTGGACATTCCCAGAGCACCATCCTTGACTCCACCTACCTCTCCAGTAACGCTGATTTCACTGCTGACTTCAGACACCGCCTTGGCAGCTATTTTGGCTAAGGCCCAAACACTTTAGCATAGGAAGCCTGGGCACATCTGGGAAGCACTGCTTGGGAAGGCCCCCTTGCCAGGGCAGAGCTTATGAGTCAGCCCAGTCAGGGCTGAGCTCAATGACATCACCCCTCACCTGCCACCCCACCATTCTCTTCAAAGGCCCAACTCCTCTGGGCTTTCAGTGGCACTGCTGCTATGGAGAAGGCAAAGGTATGTGTAGGAGGGTGGCCAGAGGCAGGACAAGCCCTACCAGGGTAACCCCAGAACTTCAGTCTCTTCCCTGGGCAGAGAGCAGTCACCACAGTGTCACTCAAACTGCCTATCCCCATTATTTAGGCTCTAGCACCCACCACTTCCTGCTTCCAGAACTGGGGCCAGGGCAGGGCAGGGCAGGGCAGGGCCTGGTCTGTCTTGCCTCTTGGGATGACAGCACTGCCTCAAGCAGCTGTTTTCCATAAGGGGTAAAACAAGGGTTGCTTTGAATCTCTAGCCTAGGAGGCATTCTCCCCCTCCCCCTTCCCCTCCTCCTCCTCCACTGACTCACTTCCCGGCAACTCAGTCTCTTCCCTGTGGACTTGGAAGTGGTACCTGGTACAGTTATCTGTTCTGACCTCTTCCTGCCCATTTCCAGACCCTTAATACAGCTGGCAAGACCTGCCTAGGGTTAACCCTTCCTATGCCTGTGCTTTTTCCCAGTAGGTTCTAGAAAGGAGACCACACCCAACCCCATGCACACCCATACCTTTAATGGGTCAGCAGTAATTCTTTAATCACTCCAACTGCTGCAAAGGGCATGGGAGACAACGGTCCCTTTTCACTTGCTTTGTCCCAGTCCTGCCTTCCAAAAGCTCCCTGAGAAGCATTTCAACTGGGAGACAAGGGCATATCGGATACTGGGTGTTACTCCTCCAGTTATCATACACTTAGAGGAGTAACCCCAAACAAAACTAACCCCTCTTAGCAATGAAAATATAACTACATTGTCACTATAGGAGGAGAGCTCAGGACAGAGAACAAAGCTGAAAAGGTCAAAGGTCAGAAACAGTGAGGTTACCTTAGTAAGCTACAGCTTCCCCATTAATTCAGCCTTAATTGCACAGTCTTTTGCTCAAACTCAGACTAAGGTAGATTCCCCCTCTTCTTCTCAACACATGAAGGTCAGGAAGGAAACTAGTTCCTCACCATTTATACCTAACTCCAGGACTTATTTTCAAAATCAGCTCATACAAACCATATCCCAGGAGCAAACACCACCCACTCCCCTATCCCCCACCCCAGCACATCTCTCTTTCCAAGGCACAGGGGACTGCCCCACAAGCTCCTTAGCATAGCCATTCCTCTTTAAATTTCCTCAAGATTTCAATCCACTCATCCTAGAATCTCATCTGGCACCTCCAGAATAAACCCTTCTGAACTTCTCATCCCTATTCTCCAAAAGAATAAATAATCCAGAATCCCCAACTATCTGACCTGAAAGGAACCTTAGAGATCACTTGATTCAAACTCTGCAATATACAGCTCGGGAAACTGAGGTCCAAGGAAGGGGAAGCACTGGCCCAGGGTCACACAGCTGCTGGACAGTGTGAGAGCAAGGATTAAAAATCTGGCTCTTGAACCACTGGCCATAATAAGCAATAGAAACATCCTAGCACTTGGAAAACAGGAGACATGTCAGGCTGTTGAGCTGGAAAGACTATGTGGAGGAGGCAGGACCAGCTTGCTTCCATGAAAAACTCCAAGCTGACACCGAATGGAAGTCTAGTTTATGACAGAGGGCAAGCCTAACTTTCAGGCTCTGATACATTCACCATCACCCATTCTAGGGAGACTAAACCTTTTATAACAGCATGGAAGGAAACTCAAAGATCCCTTGTTTCTAGGATATTTTCTTTTGCAAAAACTTGGATAGCAACTGATTGGGAAGGTCCCTGGCAGCAGTCACAGCCAAGCTGGAGGTTGGGACAGGGCGGGGAGGTACAGAGAGGGTGGAGACGACACAGCAAGGAAAGAGGCAGGGAATTTGAGGAACGGATTTATATCTAGATAGCCAAGAACAACAGATTCTTCAATTCTCATAAAACTTTGAAGCTGCCGAAATAAAAGGAAAGAGGGCCCATCATTAATAAAATAAGTCTCTCAAATGGGTTAAGCCCCTCTCTGGGGCCCCACCCAGCTGGGCTTCAGTCTCTAGCATCAGTTTCCTGCTTGACCCAGCTTCCTGCCTACAAGTTTCACAGGAAGTATTTATAGACTGGAAACACAGACCATTTGCAGCTGCCTGGAGACACCAGTTCTGCCCAGAGCACCAGAAGAGGGCTCTACTTTCTGTGCTCAAGAACACATCACAGCGACCTCCAGCATCCCAGCTCTGAAAGGCACTGGAGATGATCTAAGCCTCAGCTTGGGTTCCATCCATTACTCATGGGATTTCTGCCCTGTCCTGTGCTCCTCGGTATTAAAATTGCTGAAGCCAGGATCAGTCAACTATGCAGGAGAAAGGGGAGGCTTCCAGGGTAAATCAAAAAGCTGTTTTCTAAACTTATGGTTACCAGCGGGGAAAGGGAGGAAGGGATAAATTGGGAGATTGGGATTGGCATATATACACTACTACATATAAAATAGATAACGAATAAGGACCTACTGTATAGCACAGGGAACTCTACTCAATACTCTGTAGTGACCTATATGGGAAAAGAATCTAAAAAAGAGTGGATATATGTATATGTATGACTGATTCACTTTGCTGTACACCTGAAACTAACATAACATTGTAAATCAACTATACTCCAATAAAAATTGAAAAAAAAAAAGCAGCTCTGTTTTCAACTCCAGAGCTAAGCTAAGGTCAGCTTCCTGCCAATGTTGCTGGTAAGCCAACAGCCAAACCTGGTATCTGGGGAACTCACAAAATTGCAGCCCTCGTCCCAGAAATAATGGTCTCAGTTCTTTGAGGAACAAATCATGGTATAGCAGAAAGAGGTTCTGGAGTCTCTCTGACCTTCCTCTTTCTGAAACTCAGTTTTCTAATATATAAAATGGGTCTAATAACATCAACCTCACAACAGGGTTACTGGGAGATTTAAGTTAAAATAACAGACATGAAAGTACTTGGTATATCATAAGTAGAATGTGATGATTACTAACCCCTCCTTTTTAAGCCATATTATTACAAATATTCTACCTCTCTGAAATGATTTAAAACAAAAACCTGTTCAACTGCACCTAAGGGCTATGGATTGCCCAAGAAGACCTCCAGAGAACCCTCCTAGCATAAAGGACTCTTTGACTGTAGGGGCAAACTCTAAAAATGTGATTAGATTTCTACTTGGTTACACAGTTTGAAGCCATGCACATCAGGTAGACACACACATATCCCTGCATTATTTTAAATGTTTTCTCTCTTGGGAGGGATGGGGATTTCCCCCAAGAAGCAGAGCCCTGAGGGGAGGCAGAATACAACAGAGCACCTATGCTACCTTGTCCTTTTAAAGGCTGCCTGATTTTCTTTCCTCGTTCTAGGCTCTGCCTTGCCATTTTCTCCAAACATGTCCCATCAATATATACAAGTTCCCAACCCTTCAACACAACACACTAAGACGTCCAAAGTCCTTCAGCTGTTATCCAGAAAAATCACAAACTTTTTAAAATACAGATTCCCTGGCTTCATCCACAGAGATCATGATTTATTATTATGTAAGAAGCAGGGCCTGGGCACCAGAAGTTAAGAGCTTCAGATGATTCCAAGGCCCAGCCAGGTTTGGGAACCTCTGGAATGGAATACAGCCTATCATGTGCTGGTGTTAATATGGCCAGAGGGATGCTTGATGGAAGGGAAACAAAGCCAAGTAGAGAGCAGTAACTACAGGGACATCTAGGCCGGTTAGCCTAGTGAATGGCTCTCCAGAGTTGAATGCAGTTCACCTCCACAAAAGATCAGGAATGCAGTCAGTCCTGCTACTGCCTCCAAAGCCCTCTGCAACCTGGTCTCTTTATTTGTAAAGTAGGGCAGGAATTATCCTTGCCCCTCCCTACCTAGTATCATCACTTCCCACCACCACAGACACTATTATATACTAAAGCAATTTCTCTCTTGTAGCAGGAACATAAATTTGTAGTCTAAAAACCTGAGGGCAGCATCCATCTCTGCCAATAACAAGTCATGATCTCTCAATCATCCTATCTGTAAAATGGGCATAATGACATCCACCTGGCAGACAGCTGTGCAGTGGTAATGTGGTGTTTCCCAAACTTAACTGTTGGGAATCATTTGGGGCACTAGTTTAAAAACCCAGATACCTGGACTCCACTCCAAGCTTACTGAAACAGACTCTCCAGAGGAGGAGCTTGGGAAGCAGTAGCTTTGTCCCAAGTGATTCTTACCCTCTGGGAAGTTTAAAGAAACATCACCTGGCACAGATGCTGTTGAGATGAAATGAGAGGTCAGACCAGAGCTCCGGTCCTCCAAAATGCTTCCTGGCCCAGAGATCCTCATGGCAGGAACCTTTAGGTTAGAACCCAGCAGAGGATGCTCTGCAGGCAGAAGAGGGAGGAGAAAGCTTTGGAATTCCAATCAGAAAGCTAAGTGCAGGACTTCCCTGGTGGCCCAGTGGTTAAGAATCTGCCTTCCAATGCAGGGGACATGGGGTTCCATTCCTGTTCGGGGAACTAAGATCCCACATGCCCCCGGGCAACTAAACCTGCAGGCTGCAGCTACAGAAAAGCCCGCTTTGGAAGACCCAGCTCAGCCAAAAAAAAGGAAGACAGCTAAGTGCTTTCTGATATGACCATACCCTCAGGCCACTGTCCAGAGCCTTCCATTATCTTCCCATCTAGTTAAGAATTAGACAGTGGGAGGAAACAACTGGTGCAAATACCTCAGCAGCCAAAATACATTGATCAAAATACTCTAATTAGGGGCTTCCCCGGTGGCACAGTGGTTGAGAGTCCGCCTGCCGATGCAGGGGATACGGTTTGTGCCCCGGTCCGGGAAGATCCCACATGCCGCGGAGCGACTGGACCTGTGAGCCATGGCCGCTGAGCCTGCGCGTCCAGAGCGCAACGGGAGAGACCACAACAGTGAGAGGCCCGCGTACCGCGCAAAATAATAATAATAATAATACTCTAATTAGGGCCCCAATCAAAATCTTGTCAAGTTCTCTGCCCCTTAAACACTTTCTCTTGGGAGAACTTTCAGGCAAGAAGCAGACCTTAAATGATACTCTCTCTTTCCTGGATGCTCTGGGAACTTGGGGAACAGAAAAAACATGGTGAGAGGGTCTTGCATTTGCATATAGATGTGAACAGATTGAGGGTGGGAGTGAGCCTGGGACTCTAAAATAGGTGTGATTAATAACAGTGCACTGGAACCAGCTCGTACTAGAGCTGATCATGTGCCACTCCGTACAACTCCTCCTTCAAAGCCCTTGTATTGGTAGTTTGAAATTGGCCATGGTGAGAGTATTTACACCACAGGGATTAGTAAACAGTTCAAATCATGGCTTCACCAGAGAGTTTGTTGTGAAACATTTACCAGCACATGAAACACACATGAAGTAAGCCACCTTTAGGCCCATTTTACAAATGAGGAAACTGATCTCAATGAACAGAAGCAACTGCCATCCTTTAGTTGCATGATCTTGGCCAAGAACCAGGTCTGTCCAACTAGCAACAAATCCCAGGCTCTTGCTACCAGCACCCCAGGGCAGTAGGAAGCCCTCATCAACAAAAAGGGAGCTGACCCAAAGGGCTCCTCCATCAACTAACACCCAAAGGGCACCTAAGTGCACCTGGTGTACCACCAAGGAAAGCAAGAGGTAAAGAGCCCAGGACTAAGACATGAAGGCAACAAGAGACAGTTTCATCCCCACCAGAGGAGAGAGGCTGGAGTGGAGCAGGGAATGGGGTTGGAAAGCCCCAAAGGAAACCACAGCACTTTCTTAAGGTCTCTTTACAAATACATGATGGAGAGTGTGGGTCCTGGAAGGAAGCCCTGGGGGCACTGCAAGTCCCTAGATCTCTTGAAGCATCAGTTTTCCTGAAAGTAAAATGGGAGTAACAATGCCTACCTCACAGATTGTTGTGAGGACAGGATTATCTCCTTTACTCATAAGAAAGGACCTGGCTTGGCACCTAGCATGTATTAGATGTTTGATACATTTTAGTTCCTTTCTCCTGCAACCTCATTATTCAATCCAGGACCTCTGGCTCACCCTTATACAATAAAAATCCTAACCCCATGTGCACAGTGCTTTACACTTTAAAAGACACTGTCCACATGCATTCTCTCACTGAACTCAACTCTGTATGAAAGGCAGAGCAGAGATGAGCACCATTTTATAGACAGGAAAAATGGAAGCTCAGTGAGGTAAATGGCAATTTGCTCAAGTGTGAAGGAGACAGGACTAGAACCCAGGTCTCCTCGACTACTAGCAAGTACACTGTTCTTTGCCCTTCCAAGTTTCTCTTATTTAAGGTTGCAAGAGAGTCCTTCCAAAGGCTTACTTGCTATCATTTATTTCATCCAAGAAACCTAGTGGCCTCTGGCCTCTAGCTCTGTCTCAGGGTGCTACAAGAGGGGCTCTCCTTGGGATGGGAGAAGACCAAGGCAGCACAGGGTGGGAACAGTCTTTCTTCTAGTGGAGGGAGCCACACCATTAGTTGGAAGCAACCAGCCAAAAACAGTGGACCAGTAACCTTGAGATAGTCCCTTCCCCCTCTAGGTTGGAGTGTCCCTAACTGTACTGGGTAGGTCTTGATCAGTGGTTTTCAGTTTTATTACTTTTTTAAGCAGCTTCCTGCCTCTTCATTCTCCCAAACAGAAAATCTCATGAAATTTCAGGATATAAAGTACATAAAAGTAGAATTGTTCTGGTCGAAGGATGGCTACAGCTCCCCAGGCAGCTTGGCCAAATACAGTTTGCAAACCACTGGACTAGCAGCTTGGGGGAAGGGAGGGAGCTCCAGTTCTAACCCTGTAAAAATCTACTCATCTTAACTCTGCTGATTCCTTAGAGGACTTAAAGACTCCCTGGGGCTCAGTTTACCCATCTATGGTATGAGGTGATTGGACCAGTTAGTCTCTAAAAGCCCTTTTTTGCCTTGTGATTCTAGGAAAAGGGAGCCCAGCAATCCTCGTGGTGGAGAACTGTGATGAGAGACCAACAAGAGCAAAGCCTCATCCCTATGCCCATAAAGCCCCTTTGCCTCTGATGACTCTGAACTTAACTCTACAGTCAGTTCCTCAAGCGCTGTCAGCTGGTCGGGTGGGCAGACAGGCAGGAAGGCGGGCGCCCCACCCTCCCTTGCACAGGAAGCTAGCTACATCCTCTTTTCCCCACCCCAGGCAGCACATCTCCAAAGGTCCCCAGAAGAAGTAGTGGGGGCGGGGAAAAGAAGAGGATGGGGCCTGAAAGGAAACTGAACATGCAAATCACCTTAGTGTTCTAGGCAGCCATCTGTTCAGAGGGGAGTGACTGGGGCCTGGGGATAAGCAACAAAACAACCCCATTCTCTACTGGGGTACAGCTCCCCGGACAAAACCTTGCCAAAATGGCCTATGGCTGGAGGAGTCACAAGGCATGGGCTGATACAGCGGGCAGCCTGGGCCCACCCACTTCTTGCCACTGAGTTTCTCCAACCTGAAGAGCTGGGCCTCATTCACAGGTGTTTACAGTTCTTTCTTAGAGTAAGAACACAGACATGCCATGGGTGGGTGGGTGTACACGAGTTAACACTCGAGAATAGAGGGGCTCTTCATGCCTCTCAAAGCCAAGGAGGCAGGCACCAACCCACATGGCCACACTACCAGCCCACTTTCCCGTGCCCGCCCCCATACCCTGTGACTGGGCCCCAGCCCTCCCCACATCCTGTTCTCAGAGAACACGTGGCTGCCTGGGGAAAGATAATGTCATTACCACACTTCCCCTCCCTGGAAGAGGCGTTCCTTGACTGGGGAGGGAGCTAGAGTAACCTGCTTGATCAAGCTGAAAAATCTGCAGTAATCTCCCAGTTTCACAGACAGGGACAGGAAGGGTGACCAGCTAACCACTGGAGCACCTTCCACACTGGAGGACCCATGCCTAGAGAAAGATGGTGATGGTCCAAAGTACTTCTGGAAAAATGAATTTTCTGAGAAAACACAAATTGGCAACTTCTCCTATATTTGGAAACTGAAAGAAAACATGCCAATGCTCTTCCTTGATTAATGAACCAGGAGATGCAAAAATACAGTAAAC
Source organism: Delphinus delphis (assembly GCF_949987515.2). Classification (NCBI taxonomy): domain Eukaryota; kingdom Metazoa; phylum Chordata; class Mammalia; order Artiodactyla; family Delphinidae; genus Delphinus; species Delphinus delphis. Next base: position 74,158,629 of record NC_082704.1, read on the forward strand.
GTATTTTTTAAAGGCTCCCAAACATCACTGAAGTCTCACTACACATGGGTTTTAGATGCCAGTATCAGCATTTCTGCTAAAGCAACATGATTTGCACAGGGTCTTAATGGGCCTAGAGTGGCTTTGGCCACTGGATAAAAGAAAATGACTTCAGTCCAATAGGAACAGCTCCCCCAACAAGATCAGAGGAAGGGATGGTGAGGGGGTACCACAGTCTGAGCCCACTCATTGTTCAATTTCCCTTCACTCCTCTCTGACCAGCTGACGCCCTGGATCCCCCCTTGTCTTCCCTTCCCAGACTATAAGTAGCAAAGAATGCAGTTGAACATTCCATCTGAATATTCAGGGAGGGCCTCCTCATTCATCCAGGGTGAGAAATCAGAAGGCAGATGCCATTCCACAGCACTGCCTCACTAAGTGCAGACCTTCAGTGCAGCATAATCCCAGGCTAGATTTATATGGGAGACCTTGACTGACTACCCCTAAACAAGTCGTCCCCAGTCCCAACCAGCCTGCTGCTCTCTGACACCTAATCTTGCAGCCCAATCTAACTCTTGCCCCCATCAAGGAACAAGGTTTGTCATATAGGCCTTAAGAAAATACCAACTCTTAGCACCTGCCTCCAGTGGATGTGCTGAAGGCTGAAGAGTGGCATCTGGCATCACACCTGCCCTAGGTATCTCTGTTTGTAGCCACAGTCTTCATTTTTGTCACGGTAACCTTCCTGGAAGCAGAGGTATAGAGAGCCCAAATAATGTCCTTGAGCTCTGTGGATCTATGATTGTTTTGGAAAAGTCCTCGGGCAGGGTGAGGGGGGCAGTCAGTAAGAGAACAGGGACATGACATCCAGCTTATTAATTTTGGTCCCTATGTAGATTAACATAACTTCTTTAAATGCTGGCTCTGTATTTTTTGAGCTGATAAAGCCACATCTTGCCCTCCAAACCACAAGCTCAGCTACTAATTTACTGAGACCAGTAAAAACTGTTTAACCTATCTAACCAACAATACCAGGGTTTTTAGCACCCCTACCACCAGAAACTTACAATCTTTGTATCCCCTAATGGTAAGGTTGAGCATGCATGAAACCACTCACTCCCAACACATACACACATCAGAGTTCTTCGGGTAGGGTAAGAAGCGCCCACACCCTAACTTTGGTTTAGTTTCTTTCCATAGCAGCAGGAAAGAGGCCCACCAGAATCTCTATAGAAATTACCTGGCAGCCTCTCTTATGGCCCAGGCTATAGATATTGTTCCACAATCCAAAGTGAGTCCTAAAATTGTACCTACAATTCTAATAAGACCTAGAAAAGCAAACAGGGCCACCTCTTACCTACCTCAGGTTTTTCAGAAAGGACCTCTACCCCTGACACAGTCACATATATATACATGCTTGCTTCACACACCACTATGGACCAGGCCTTGAGATGATTCTAATGCTTGCAAATGTGCATTGTGAAAGTGAGTGAGCAAGTGTGTGAGAGTGTTTTTGTTGGGGAGGAGTTGCAAGTTCATGGGGAATTACCGTGCTGTACAGCAAGAGCAGTGATAGAGGTAATCAGAGGAAACTGTGGAAACATAAAGGGGCACCCAGGCCATAATGGAGAAGGCAGGAGGGCAGGTTTCTAGAGAAAGAGCAGACCTGTCCTGAATGACAAATAATATTTTCACAGGAAAAAGATGTTAAAGGGAAAGGGAAGCTCATGGTATTCCAGGTAGACAAATAGCCTGTACAAGGACACAGAGTGTAGGCCCTTCAAATGCCATAGGAAAATATACAATATGTGAAATCCCTCCCAAAAGTACAAAGTTAAGTATCAAGTCCTCCTTTCCCAGCTCTCTGACCCTCTTGCCAGAAATCAGAAGAAAATACATTAGAGAGCTTTCCACCATCACAGTATTAAACACCAGCTCATCAGATGTGGGGGAGAGGCATGCCACAGGCAGAGACAGAAATCCCTGAAGACAAAGCCAGACAAGGTGGCCTAGTATACAAGATAAGGTAGGAAGCTGGTTCTATTCCACACAGCCACACTGAGGTACCAGCTTAGCTTAATGAGCACTCCCTACCCTAGCTTCCACAAACTTTGGGGGAACCACTCTCCAGATCTTGAGGGATCCTACTACAACCCACTTTCAGTCCATATGGAAAACCTGTCTACCCACAGATAGACCTGGAAGGGTGACCAGACTAAGATCCCCCTGCACACTACCCTACCACACACACACACACACACACACACACACACACACACACACACACGCAGGAAGTGAAAGCTACCAGCACAGCAAGGGCTTGGGGTGGGCCTCAGCTATGGCTGCCTAGCTTCTGCAAAGGGGTGGGGACCCAATGATTTCACAAACTGTTTTGCTTTCTTGAGTAAGGGTTCCTCTAACCATTGTCTCCTCTGAACATTCTCTCTTCTTCCCATTCCAAAACCATCCTGTCTAACCTGGGTCTCATAATACCCAACTCCCTCATCTTGGGACTTTCAAGACTCCCCAGAGCTGGGGTTCTTCTTCACAGAGCAACAGATTCACCCACACAAATTCTTGGACTGTTTCCCCTCAACGGGCTGCAGTGGAAGGTAGTGCAGTGCAGGGAGCCCATTTACAAATTAGAGGAAAAGCCTAACTAGGGTACTAAAATTCTTTGATCTCAAATACTTAAAGACGGCAAAATACAATGAAAGAAATTAAGAGAAAAGGGGCTTTTATCAAGCACCTTCAATATGCCAGGCACCCTTCTAGGTATACTTTCATGCTCATGCGCTCTTTTCTCTCTCATAAATTCCAAGGAAGTGGGGGTCATTTTTTATCTCCATTTTAAAGATGGAAAACTAAGATTCACAAGGTTAAATACCTTACCCAAGGTCATGCAGCTATAAATAATGGTTGAAAATAATTCTACAGGAGCTTCCCTGGTGGCACAGTGGTTAAGAATCCGCCTGCCAATACAGCAGACACAGGTTCAAGCCCTGGTCCAGGAAGATCCCACATGCCAGAGCAACTAAGCCCGTGCACCACAACTACTGAGCCTGCACTCTAGAGCCCACAAGCCACAACTACTGAGCCTGCATGCCACAACTACTGAGCCCACGTGCCACAACTACTGAAGCCCACGTGCCTAGAGCCTGTGCTCCACAACAAGAGAAGCCACCACAATGAGAAGCCCATGCACCACAACAAAGAGTAGCCCCCGCTCGCCACAACTAGAGAAAGCCCACATGCAGCAACGAAGACCCAACGCAGCCAAAAATAAATAAATTTTTTTAAAAAAGAAAATAATTCTACATAATTGGCCCACTTAATTTATCTTATGGCTACCATCTTCCTTTCTCTCAAGTCACCTTGAACAATGCCGACCAGACACTGGCCCAAAGAAGTCAGGAGAAAAACCTGAGGCAACTCTACTTGCAATGCTCACCATTAATTGTCGCCTTAAAACCATTTAAGCTAGCCTCACTCACTGACTATTCACAAACATGCTTCAGTCCCTAAGGGTAGAAACATCTTTACACATTCCACAAGTCTTCTATACTTTTGGGCGTAGAGGTATAGGGCTTTGGGGACAGAAAGGAAGGGGAGAGGAGTAACAGCCCTGGTCACCCCTCAGAAAGCTCAGTGGTTGAGTCTCCCAGGCCTAGTAGCTTAGAGTTGGGTGGGTATCTACAGTCCTAGGTGTGTTTGGGGAAGGGTGGGGACAGCAGAGGAGAAAAGAGAAAGCATTCCAAAGCAGATCTAGTACAACACCTCTTATAATCCTGGCTTTTCCAGGAGAATGACTCAGCCTTGGCACCATACTGTCTCCATTACAGGATTCCCAGGAACTCGGCAAGAATGGCCATGGGTGACCAAATAGGCATATACCCACAGAAACACACAACAGTTAACAAAATGCAAACCTCCAGAACACTGGATGTAAGGGCTCCAGATAGAGCTGAGAATGCCTCCCTGTCTGGGTAAAAGCTACGCTCTAATATCACCCCTAAAACAAACGGTCTCTGTATCTTATTCCAAAAGTACCCAGGATTCCTTCTGTTCAAGCACAGTCTGGAAAGAACACAAAAGAGGCACCTTCTCAAAAAGCCAGGATTGATTTTAGGAGGCTCAGCAAAGCCAGGGATGAAGTGTTCGGGGAGGAGCAGGAAGAATCAGCCCCTGCTCCAGAATCCCCTGTTGAACACAGCTTTGGACTTTTGTGATTTTGTTTTCAAATCTCCCTAATTACCATCAACAGGAGCTGCTTACTTATCAGATTTGGGGCCATCTGAGATGAAAAGCTAAGTCTTACACAGGAACAGTGAGCTGGAGGAGAGCATCATCTATCGGGTTCTTTCCCCTCCAAGAAGGATACAATTCTAATTCTAACCCCCAGTGACTATGACACCAAGTACACACCAGAAGGAGTCAATGTGGTTTGGTTAGTCAGTAACCAACACAGAAGGGACTAGCTACAAACATCCCAATCATAAATCAGGAGTCAAAGGCCTACCATGTGCCTGGCTCAGGGAAGAGGAATCATGAGTTTATAAGAAATTGGTACATAATAGGGACTTTCCTGGTGGTCCAGTGGTTAAGAATCCACCTTCCAATGTAGGGGACGTGGGTTCGATCCCTGGTCAGGGAACTAAGATCCCACATGCCGCAGGGCAACTAAGCCTGCGCGCTCAAGAGCCCATGTGCCACAACTAGAGAAGCCCACGTGCCGCAACGAAGAACCCGCATGCCACAATGAAAGATCTCGCATACATCAACTAAGACCCAACACAGCCAAATAAATAAATATTTTTTTTAAAAAAGGATTTTGGAATCTTAAAAAGAAAAAGAAATTGGTATATGATAACTTGGTAGTGTAAAGCATAGATTACCAGGGGTTGGCAAACTGTTTCTATGGGCCACATACAGTCTCTGTTGCATATTCCTCTTTTTTCTTTTTAACAATGCTTTTAAAATATGAAACCTATTCTTACAATACATACAAAATCAGGCCTCACGGGCAAGTCTGCTAATTGCTAGACTAGGCTAGTAACTCCATTCACTATCTGCAAGGTCTCAAACCTGGACCAATAGCACTCTTCACATTCTACTTTCCATAGAAGATGGGCAGAAAGAGTCTTATCTGAAAGTTAACCAAAGAAAACTGGACCAGATCATCATACACAGTAACCTATTCCCTTCCTAAGTAAAGGCAGTGGGGGAAAAAAAGGTAATAAGCTTAGACCACTAACCATCTATTCCCCAAAGGCTCATTCAGATACCAGAAAGGCCCTGGGCCAAGCTGACCCCCCTGCAATAGCAGGCCCCAGACCAAAGGCTGAATCAAGGATTGTGGGGCCCCTAGGCCTCTGGCTCAAACCCCTGGCCTTGAAGAGCAAGAGGCATGCATGAAGAAGAAAGAAGAAGGGCACCTTCCTAGCCGGCCTATTAAGGGCTAAAGAAACAAAGGGACATAATAAGTGGCTTGTTTCCCTCCCTATCCCCTTAGAAAATATTTGGAAAATAAAAGAAAATCAAGTTGGAGCTGCCAAACTCAGCGGGAGGGACAGCTAAGAATGAAACTAATGCCAACCACAAAGTTCCAAGGCTAAAGACCTCCATTAGTGGCCAACACTGCACACAAGCCTTTCTCCTCTGGACGAGGTCTAGGATCTTCAGGATCCAGTTAGCACTTCTCTCACAAGGAAGTGGTGAAAAGAAACAACCATTCAAGAGTGCCCACCTTCTAACCTCCCACTTCACGCCCTGGCTCCTCATACTTGCCCCTCCTGTAGAAAAAGAAAAAAAGAAAAAAAAAACATATGTGCGAAAGTATGTGTACTCTAAAAGTCAACTACTACTAAGAACTGTGGGCTTCTGGATACAAGGAATACACCAACAGCTAATGCTCAGATGCAGCCCTTTCCTCCTCCCTAGCTTCCAGATTCTTCCCCCAGGAGACAGAAGGCTTCTAGGGAATCTAGCCTGACTCAAGGGAGGGACCAGGAGAAGAGATGCCTTCCAATCAATTCAGCAGCTATTGAGCACCTGCAAAGTGTGGGGCAGGGTGCTGGGCACTGAGAATACAGAGATTATGACAAGCCCCTACTTCAAAGTGTTCCCCATCTAGTAGTGAAAAGATGTAATTATTGGATCCCAAAGAATGCAGTGTGTGCTATATCCACCCTGAAGCTCCCAGTCACCTTTCTCTTCAAATAAAAAGTTCCTTTGGAGGCTGGGAGGAGAAAAGAAACCAAGATACCCTCTTAGCACTGCCTGGTTCTCCACACTAAGCACCTTCTTGTGCTTCTGGGAAGACTGGGAGCAAAGCCCTCTTTCCAACCATAAAAGGAATTTATTCTCTAATTGGGGTGCCACATACAAAACAGTGGGAAATAATAAAAGACCACACTGTGATATGGTACCAGGGCTTACGAGAGAGCTTGGGGTACTCTGAAAGTACAGGAGCAGCAAGGGCTGGGACCTAGTCAGATGTAAAGGCCATCCAGCTGAAGCAGGAAGTGGAGAATCAGCAGTCTTCAGTTCCAAAGCACCTTGCCTTGGACACAAGGCAGGGTCCCAGCCCAGCATTTCTATATGGAACTGAGGAATGAAGTCACCAGGTCCTTGGGCTCTTACTCACCAACTCCCTGTAATGTTCCCACTAACTGAATGCCTTGGTGTCCACAGCATTACTCACTTTCCATCCTGTCCTACCCTTTCTCTCCCACCACCACTGGTATGCAGATGCCTAGCCAGTGAACTTGAGCTCTAAAGAGAGCTGCTTACCTCCCTGGGGTCCAGTTAGTTTCTGTGAACCTCACCCCTTCCTCTAGTACTTGAGGTGGGGAGTGGTGCATAACTCCCATCTCATCCAGGCCCAATAACCAAGTTTAGAGGATGTTCAATTGAGCTGTTTGGGCCACCTTTACTTCCAGCTACGAATGGAGTGGAAATAGCCCTAGACAAAATCTCAGCTCAGCTTAGCTATATTCATGCTGTGTTCATGGGCATAGGCCTCCGTTTCTTAGGCTCAGTTTTCTCAGATGTAACATGGAGAGGCTTCAGTTAGGGATGTAGTTATCAACCCTGGCCCAAAATTAGAATATCCTACGGGAGCTCTTAAAAAATACTGATGCCCAAAGCCCTAAGCCAAAACATGAATCAGAGTCTACAACATGCTTCCACAAGCTGGCCAAGACCAACTAACTGTATAGGCAAGCTGGACTTCCCCAATGGATCAGAAGGCTGTTCCCATGCAGAACTCAACACCCTACTATAAGAAGGGGAGCCCTAACAGTTAAACTCCACCTTCATTCTAGCCCTTAGGGCCACTAGGGTCATGAGTTCAAATTTCCCCCTTTTCCCAACCTTGCTTCAAATCCACAATAAAAGAATTCAAATGCATCAGCACTAGTAAATTCAACCTCACATGCTTTGACATTAAGCAAGCATTATGATTTTTCCTTCTTCTAAAAGATCAGGCTTATCTGCCATTACAAACTGGGTTTCTCCATTGCCACATCTGGTCTCCACGGCCCAACTTTAAGGACCTCACACTCTACACAATGGGAATGGTGACAAGGGAGAGCTGTTCCTCCTGCTTCCACAGCCTTTGACTGCTCTAGTGACACATTGCTTAGTGACAGTGTCACATTCCTGAGGGCTTACCAACTACTTGTGACCAGGAACTATCTGGCCAGAGACTACACTAAACTGTCTACACCTCATGATGCCATCCTATTGCCTGTTTCTGGGGGGCTGCCCAAGTACTACCTTTCCAGAGCACCTCTTCCTTCCTTACCCAGATCAGGCCAGGTCTGACTCTTGCCACCCTGGCCTGCCCAACCGTCTACCCAATTATGCTCCATAACATTTCCAAGGCCTTTCTATGAAGGGTTCGCCTCTAAGGCCAGGTGTAGCTGATCACTCCCAACCTCTCAGAGCTGGCAGGGTTGCCATTTGGCCCAGTATCCCACAGAATGAGAACATTTCTGAGATGTATGCCACAATCCCCCTACCCAAGGTGGGGCAGACCAGCCTCCATTGTTGAGGGAATACATCTCTGAATAAATCACAGACTTGAGGAGCAGGAATGGCACTCAGAGATTAGCCAAACCAACTCCTCGTAGAACAGACGGTGGTCCCAAAAGGGGCAAGGGCCTGGTAAAGATTGCCCTGGGAAGCTAGCAGCAGAGCTCAGACTAAACTCCAGCTCTCCAACTCCAGAAGAGTGCTCTTTCCACAATTCCCCAGTACCTCTTCCACTAACGCTCCCACCAAGGTCCAAACAAGACTCTACATTAGCTAGGCTGAAGCAATCCCCAAACAATTCTCACTTCCTAACAAGCAACATCTATGTGTCTAAGAGCAAGGTAAAGCCAAGTAAGTTATTGGCCCAACCAGGTGGAAAGCTCAACTAGCCTTGAAGGCAGTAGTCTGACATTAGCAAGAAGGGTAACATACGAAGCCAGATACAAAACAAGTGTCAGGCCAGGCCCCCCCCAAGCAGGCAGAACACAAACATGACAGGTGGACATCCACACACAGATCCCAACTACTACAATTCTCTCTGAACTTTATTCTTCACTCATGATCTTTTAGGAGAAACTAAAGGGATGTTGAGCAACTATTAGAACAGGGGAAGGACCTGATGTTTAAAGCTGAAACTTCCTTTCTAGTCTCAAAACTCTGGCCTAATCATGACTAGAGCTTAAGTCCAGGCCTTTATGAAACAACACTCATCTCCCCTTTCTACACCCCCTACCCCATGCAAAGTCTAAAACCAAAGTCTAATGTTTCCCACTGAACTCTTGTGCTCCTTATTCATTAGCTGAGTGATTTCTGCAGTCACTTAACCTCTCTGAGCCTCAGTTTCCCCATATGAAAAAGCGGGGGTAATAATTCCTAACCTTAAATTCCATATATATGTGTTAGCATATGGTATTTGTCTCTCTCCTTCTGACTTACTTCACTCTGTATGACAGACTCTAGATCTATCCACCTCATTATAAATAGCTCAATTTCGTTTCTTTTTATGGCTGAGTAAATATTCCATTGTATATATGTGCCACATCTTCTTTATCCATTCATCCGATGATGGGCACTTAGGTTGTTTCCATCTCTGGGCTATTGTAAATAGAGCTGCAATGAACATTTTGGTACATGACTCTTTTTGAATTATGGTTTTCTCAGGGTATATGCCCAGTAGTGGGATTGCTGGGTCATATGGTATTTCTATTTGTAGTTTTTTAAAGAACCTCCATACTGTTCTCTACAGTGGCTGTATCAATTTACATTCCCACCAACAGTGCAAGAGGGTTCCCTTTTCTCCACACCCTCTCCAGCATTTATTGTTTGTAGATTTTTGGATGATAGCCATTCTGACTGGTGTGAGATGATATCTCATTGTAGTTTTCATTTGCATTTCTCTAATGATTAATGAAGTTGAGCATTATTTCATGTGTTTGTTGGCAGTCTGTATATCTTCTTTGGAGAAATGTCTATTTAGGTCTTCTGTGCATTTTTGGATTGGGTTGTTTGTTTTTTTGTTACTGAGCTGCATGAGCTGCTTATAAATTTTGGAGGTATGCTAACACATATATATGGAATTTAAGGGGAAAAAATGTCATGAAGAACCTAGGGGTAAGACAGGAATAAAGACACAGACCTACTAGAGCATGGACTTGAGGATATGGGGAGGGGGAAGGGTAAGCTGTGACAAAGCGAGAGAGAGAGGCATGGACATATATACACTACCAAACGTAAGGTAGATAGCTAGTGGGTAGCAGCCGCATAGCACAGGGAGATCAGCTCAGTGCTTTGTGACTGCCTGGAGGGGTGGGATAGGGAGGGTGGGTGGGAGGGAAGGAGATGCAAGAGGGAAGAGATATGGGAACATATGTATATATATAACTGATTCATTTTGTTGTAAAGCAGAAACTAACACACCATTGTAAAGCAATTATACTCCAATAAAGATGTTAAAAAAATAATTCCTAACCTGCCAACTGGAGAGAGTTAATGAATATCAAATGACATAATAATAATAGTGGTAAAAAGGGTTTTGACAACTACAATGCATATCGCAAATGTAAATATTATCAGTATTTGTGTTGGGGACTTTTTTTTTGGTCCAGACATGGGGTGAGTACAGCTAGGAACACTGAAAAATAATTGCAGGGCAATGCCAGCCAACCTATAAAGGGATTCCTTCAATTCACATCTGACAGGGCCATTTTAAACAGGGAACTACTTGGACAACAGGCAGCTACCCTCTAAACTTATAACTCCCTCCCAGATTCCTAACCAAAAAATTCCCTTTTCTGGGCTGCTCAACAGCTAGAGGTTCCAGCGGAACTTGCCCAGAGAGGTCTCTAGTAGTTCTTTCAAGATTTCTTCAGTCTTGCCTCTTTCTGACAAAGGCTAGATCCCAGCAGGGGGGGCGGGATTGAGAACTGTTCCAATCCTCCCTGGAATAACAGTCCATATAGGGCAATCTCACACATGGTCTTTCCTAGCTCCATCCTTTGAATGGTTGCCTCTCTCCCAATCCCAGTCTTATAAATTTGTCACATCTACCTGAGTTCATAGGCTGGAGGGATGGTCACAGAGGGCATAAATGATCTGCGAAGTAGAAGCCCATCATTTTCCTTGCTCCAGAAGCCAAAGTTCACCATTATTCTTTTGGTTAAGGTCAGTTATCCACATCAATGTAAGAATAATACCCTGTGGATAACTCAGCAGTAGCAATCTAACCACTTCACTTCGAGTTTTTTTTGGAAATATTTATGTAACTAACTATGTCTTGTTTGGACTATCAGAAGAGCCAAGGGAGTTTGCATTCCCTGGGCTCATATGGCTTAGGACAGGCAGTCCACACATAGCTAGGAGAAGAATGTTTTGTTATGGATAGTTGAGAGCTGATTATATTTCAATGCATCATTCGTCCCAAATGGTCTATAAATGATCTGTTCCACAGAAGTGAACTTTTCCTGATAACTGAGGCTTACCCTTTTAAGGATCATAACCATTCTTAATGGTGAGGTGAAAGCCTTTCATCCACTGAACACATTTTACTGCTTTTGTCAACAGAAGGTGAGAAAATATGATTTACGCTTCTCTGAGCACCTGAATCCTATATGCTTGATTTTCTATAGAACTAACATTCGAGGGCTTTTTAATGTATTCTTATCCAAGTTTCCCACCAGCACTGAGGATTATCATCCCCACTTTACCGATGAAGAATGGGAGGTTAAGGAACTTCCAAAAGGTCACACAGCTAATATGTGTTGAAACACATATCTTCTTACAAGCCTGACCTACAATAAATTCCTGAAGATACTTTGGATCCAAGCCTTCTCAAGTAGTGCAAGGAATTCTTTAAAATGTCATTCCCTTGCCCTTTTTAGACTCTGACCTCAGAGCCTTGCTCTCCCTGCCCCACAAGGATTCAGAAAGCTCCAATCCCTCAATTTGCAGGCAGCTTCCTGTTTGTCTAAAGGGGAAGGAATAATGCCTGCAGTGGCCTGTAGTAGGCCTGGCCTAATCAAGGTCAACCTCTGGCGGCAGAGGCTCTAGGATTAAAGGCTGGGCGAGCATAAGCTCTGCTCCACCCACCGTGAAAGTCTGGGAACTAAGAAGACAAGAGAAGGGTGGGGCATGCCATGAATGAGCAGAAGAGAGCCTGCATTTCTGGTAATCCTGCTTCTCCTTGCCTGGCCTGGCTTCGGATCAGTACCCTCAATCTAACAAGCTTCGAAGAGTAGGAGTGGCCAACTGGGCTAGATTTTTTTTAATATACTGTGTACAGCTGACCCTTGAACAACATGGCTTTCAACTGTGCTGGTCCACTTATAAGCGAGTATTTTTCAATAAAAACGTACCACAGTACCACACAATCTGCAGTTGGCTGAATCTGTGGTTGGTTGGTTGAATATGCGGATGTCGAACCAGGGATATGGAAGGCCAATTGTAAAGTTATATGCAATTTCGACTGGCAGAACACGGTGGTGGTGGGGAGCCTATGACCTCCCTATTGTTCAAGGGTCAACTGTATTTATTTGTATTTCAAAAAACACTATCTTTCTCAGCTCTTCAACAGGATGCCTCAGCTATAGCTGAGCACTCTGCAAAATTCCACTTTTCTGCCACTTGGACAAGATCCCTGGTAAGTACGGGGTGAGGGGATTCTAATCCAGCTTCACTGCTCTTCTCTGGAGAAGACTGGAAAGGCATGTGCACACCAACAAAAAACACAGCTTCTTTCCTCAACCTCAGATAGCTATAGCAGCCAGAGGTCTTCTGAGGAACAGGGTTCTCAGTCAGGTACTGTTTGGAATCAAACTACCCCAAACTGGCGAAACCACAGAAGAGGGAGAGGGCCACGTTAAGCACAGAAAAGTGGTTTACCCTACCACAAATCACTCCACTCAGATCACTTAGGCATGGGTGAAATCACAGCAATCTCTAAATGTGGGGCCTACTGAGCTTGAAAAGGGGAACAGCTTTCATCACCCTATCCTTCATCCCAACAGAAGGGTCCACAACTCCCTCCTTCTCCAGAAAGCCTTCTCTCTCAGGCAGGCAAGCCCTTACAATGTTCTCTTTATTTTCCATTCAATGAAGAATATGAGCCCTTTTCATTTGTGAAACACTTTTAAGTGCTTTTAAGTGTTCCACCCACTTGATAATTTGATTATTAATGAGCCCATATAGATGTTAAAATCTGATTTGATATGAAAAGATGGCCACCACATAGTAAGTTTAAAAAAACAAGTTGCAGAACAGTATGGATTTACATTATGTGTGTATTTAAAGTTATATGTATATAAATGCATTTAAAAAGGAGTCTAAGTTCATATAACTAACTAGGTCACATAAATGTTGGTTCTCTCTGGAGAATAGAGTCAGGGCAGAAAACAGGGGATTTTGTATTTTTCAGTGTTGTTTTATTTCTCACAGCAAATACGTATTAGTTTCACAATGAAAAAACACAAATCAAAAATTGTAAAATAAATAAAGTCTGGTTTTATTTAAGTCTGCCCTACCAAAAAGCACAGACTATGTCTGTTTCTATTCTTCGTACGGTGTCTAGCTCAGCACTATAAGAACAGATGGAAAAAGTCCTTTAAAGACCAGATAACCTTCAGAGGCTCTTGCTATTTTAGGCCACCCAACCCTATCTAGAAAGCCTAAACCTATACCTCCCAAATGCTGGCCATACCCCTCTCTCAAGGGAATGTGTGGGAGGAAGAATACCTCCTACTGCTCCCCAAATTAGCCTACCTTGACTAAAACAGGCCGAATTCTGCAAAGATATGCAGTCTGGGACCTAAGGCAGCCTGGGTGATGGTGGTGGCAGTGGTGGTGACAACAGCAGCAACAGCAGAACACGGCTGCTGGGTGCCCCAACATGATGAACTACAGCATTTCCCTGCTGTCCTTCTCTGGCCCTACCCATCTCTAAGCAGAGGAGCCAACTCAATCCTTAAACCTTGGGAGTACAAACCTCTCAGGATTAGATTACACAATGCAGTCCTGCAATGCTGGCCATGCCACAATGAGCAGCACACATACAAAAAAAGTAAAAAATTTTAAAAGCTGGGTAATGCTTCAACTTTGTACTCTAGGGCCAAACTCTGGGTTGCTTCACAAACGCAGATAGAAATGCTTGCATGGCTACCTGTTAAAATCCACTAAAAACTTTGATTTGAATATTCTCCCTTGGTGTGAACACTACTGCATTGTGTGAAGACATGGGAAAAGGGAATGGAAATTAGCTATGAACAAGCTGGTCACTCACACACAGGTAAACAGGTTCTTCAAGGCGCACAAGAGGGAAAACTCCTCCCCATTTCTTGGCACTACTTAGCTCCACTCTGCCAGGGCCCAGCTGGGTCCACATTAGGTAATTTCCAGTGAGTCCCTGAAATTGTTTGGCTTTCTAGTAGACCTAGCCAAAGGAGTCTGTGCAAGACAATTCCAACTTGACAATAGTAGCTATTAATGTATTTATTCAACAAATATTTGTCGAGCACCTCCTCTATGTCAAGCACTGTGCTAGGTACTGGGGATAAAATGGGAAACTGTCCCTGTTCTCAAGAAGCTTACATTCTCAGTGGGCTAAGCTGATAGAATGAAAACAACACACTCCTGAGAGTCTTGGCTTAAAGCCTTGCTTCTGCCCCTGACTCTCTACATGACCTTGAGCAAGTCTCTTCACCTTGTTGTGTTTTACAGTTGACAAAGATCTTCCATAGATTCAGGTAATTTGCTTCCTTTATAAAACATAAAATTCTGGGGTGGATTCGGGGTTTTCAAATGGCCAGGACAGCAGCAAGAAGCCATGGGTAGTATGTGGAGAAAATAAAAGTCACACTAGATGGAGGAGAATCTCTATCCAAAGACCTTGAATGTTCCCCATGAGCTATTTGCCCAAGACAGGTGGGATGGGCAGGCCTTTGAAGAGCATATAGTCAGTGACAGACACAGAGTCCTGTCCTTCTAACAGTACATGGCTGGTTTGAGGCCAGAAGGCCTGAAAGGTGCCCAGTTTCACTGAAGCTTCTATAAATACTTCCACCTCCAGATGAAGAGACATTAGGAAACCCTCTACTCTAGTACCACTCATTTGTTGCTAAAGAGCTGAAGAGAAGGTGGTACCTCCCTCCCCGGCCACTTGTGGCCATTTTTTAGTAGGGCTGTACTGGGGCCAGTTGGAGCCATGCTGCCCAGGTAAGTGGGGAGATAGGGACTTCCCTGCATACCTCCCACTAAAAGCATCAGGTTGTGGCACACCTATGGGAATGCTTGCTCGGGGAAACTCTAGCATCTGACGTTATGGGCTCAGAAGCTTGATGAGCAACACACATAGAGCAGAACTTTAAAAGGCCAACTGGAACAAAAATTATGGGGTGTCATGGACCTACCCTCCCTCCCCTGTGCCCCACACCTCACAGAGCACTTCCAGGTGCATTAGTGCCCGAATCTTCACCATAACCCTAAGAAGTAGGGTGCTATTACCCTTTCCATTTTACAGATGGGAAATCGAGATCTGGAATGGTTTGAGAAGTCTACTCTGGTGTGTCAAGGCCAGCAAGACTCTCTCTCAGGGCTCTCCACCCTATAGGTGCTAATGCATCTTCCCTTCTCCAACGTGTATTTTCTCTATTATCAGTACCTAGTATGTCCTACCAGGTGCTCATCCAACACTGTTGGATCCCTTGCATACAGTACTGCTGCTTCCCCTTCTCCATGTCTGTCACTGACTATGCACTCTTCAAAGGCCTGCCCATCCCTAACCATCTCCACAACAGCCCCTTCTTGAAGCAGGAGGAGTTAGAAACTTTCAAATCCACAAGTTTACTAAAGGAGAAAGCATGGGAGCCCAGGTGGCTTCAATACCACATGGTAAGTATCATAACAGAAATTCTTACAAGGTACAGTGGGCACACAGAAGATAGTACAACTAATACTACCTGGGAGTATTAAAGAAAATATCCAGTGGAGGTGTCATGGAGTGAGGGGAGGGGAGGAAGAGACACTTGACATTTCAAGTTGAAAGAAGAAACATATGCTAAAGGTGAAAGATATAAGAGGTATGGCTTACTTGGGGAAACTTAATCCCACAAAGCTACAGCATAGCGTACATGTGGGGCCAAGTGGACCTGAGTCTGGAGAGAGAGCTAGGATGGAGCCTGGTATCAAAGGGCTCTCCATATATACCATGCTAAGGGGTTTAAATTTTCTCTTGTTCACATTCACTGCAGTGTTATAAATACTGGCAAATGCTGGGAGTAATCTAAATGACCGGCAAAAGGGGAATGGTTAGTAAATTATGACATAGTCATTGGATGGAATTTTGTAAAGGCATTAAAATGTTCATTTTTAAAAACTAAATAGCATTTACCTAAGTTTTTAGTGATATGTTAAATAGGGATAAAGAAGTAAGATTTTTTTTATGTACAATACGATTATACCATGGAAAACTAAGGTACATATATGAGATGTGATGAGAAATACACATAAACAATAACTGCTATGTTAAAATGGTGGACTTATGGAAGATGTCTCCCTCTATTTGCTAAACTCTGTCATATGCCACGTTGGGTTTTATAAAAAGGAGAAGTATAAAAATAACCACTCTTCTTCTATTTGACTCCTCTTTTCTTCTCCCCTTCTCTCTCCTCTACCGGTTTCCCTACTCTCCCTCACCAACAGCATTTCTAATCTACCAACTGTGACTGGAATCCTTAACAACACATGTGAGGCCCCTAGGAAGGAAAGGCTGCCAGCAAGGTGGCTACTCCAAGCAGCAAGTTCCTGCATGGTCCAGAGGCCGTTCCAGCTCAATGCTGGAGAAGAATCTTCCACCCAAAAGCATTGTCCAGCTTTACCCAACTAAGTCTTCTCTGATTAAACTGCCCTAAGAACTTATTCCCAAAGGAAAGAAGACAGACACCAAGAAGACTTCTATCTTGCCCTCACTCCAGGAGGCTCAGGGCAGGTGAAGATCATGTTCATGGCCAACTCCTAGGTGGTTGATATACAGCCCGGGATCCTTGTGCAAAATGTCAGTGAGGAGGAAGAAGAAGGGTGAAAACAGATCCAGCCAAGGGCACACCATCTCCAGGAACTAGCTTATGCCTCATCAGCCTATCACTCCCTCATGGGAAATTCAGAAATCCCTCCCCTTTCATCTACAGGTCTAACACCACAGGAAGCCATATTCACAAAATGCAAGATAAGTTGAAGGCTGAACACTAGGCCTATGGCAATCTCCCTCACTAGAAATTTCTCCCCTTCACTCCACCCAAGACCACATCACCTAGCTCTCCCGATCCAAGGGCAACAAAGGCACCGGTGACTCTGACAGAAGAAGGGGACGGGGAGCTTAGCAATTTAAGACTCAGCCAAAAGCAATTTCATAACCCTAAGGAGAGGGATGTTGTGGGGGAAGGGAGTAGAGGAAGTCAAATCTCATTTGCATTTCAGTTTTGGTTTGTTTCTTGGTCTTCTCCTTCCCTACTGGAACAATGACCAATTCAAGGGTCTTCTATTCTTCCTGGAGTCACCAATGACCCAAAATAGCCTGCAACTGTACTCTGCAGGCTGAACTCAAAGGCCCCACCCCCAAGGCACTCAGTTAACAGTTGTCTCTCCAAGCCAGGATATCTATGGCAAGCTCTGTGGTAGGTGGATCTAATACGCCTAAGGAAAACTCACTGAAATAGAGAGGGCTACTTACACTTTGATAGCTGGGGGGGGAAATGACACTTCCAATACCATTCTAAAGAGGAAAGAGCAACTTCTCCAAATAGTCACTGTTCTCTGTTCTGTTACACTCTTTCCAAGAACCTCTTACTATCTTCTTAAAGACTAGGCACAAATAATCTGAATGTCAGAAAAAGCCAATGTTCTCATTTTACAGATATGAAAACTAAGGCCCATAAAAGTGACCTGCCCAAGGTCACACAGGCAGAGACTAAAAACCAAATATCCTGATTCGGTCTGTTATTCTTTTTGTTGTACCATTTCTACTCAAAAGCATTAAAAAAAAAATTCCAGACAAGTGCTCCAAGCTGTGTCAAAAGCTAAGCTCTTCTAAGCTAGGGCTAGACAGCTCAGGACTGGAGATAAGAGGCAGAGGGACGCTGGACGCAGCCCGCTCAGGAAAGTCAATTGAGAAGCCTAAGCAAACGAAAGGCACACGTAAAGAACTCAGCAACTGGAAGGCTTTACTTACTCCAAAGGAGTAATTTCAGATGCTGAGAGCCCAACCGCGCCCCACCCCACCCCCACACTCTGAGCCTTTCCAGGCTGAGCAAGACTACTCTTAGGCTATCAGAGATCTAAGTAAGAAGCTAGAGGGAGGTGACCAGGCAGAGTAAGGAGGGCAATGAGAGATAAGAAAGCAGGGTGGAGAAATCACAGTCATTCCAAAGCTCTCTCATCTTCCTCTCTCCTTTCTCACTAGCCCCCACCCTGGCCCCAACAAAGAGCCTCACCTCCTGCTCCAAACAAAACCCAAAGAAGGAGAAAATAAAAGTTTGCAGATGGCACTATATAAACATGAGGAAGGTGTTCCCTGTACCAAAGAAGAACAAGGCACTAGTTGAGGTGGCAAAGGCATTTGAGGGGGGAAAATATAGCCAAATAAGGCATACTTGACTGGTAAGGAATCATCAGGAAAGGTTCCAGAAGCTGACGTCGCAGGGAGGAAGCCTTTAGTCATTGGTTTCCTCTGGCAACTGGCCTAAGGCCAGGCGGCAAACTCCCAACCTTAGGAAAATGCCCAGGCTATGGTAGAAAGAAAGGCAACTAAGGCTAAATTTTCCCCAGGCCCTCTTCAGGTCCTGCTGGAGCACCTCTCCAAGTACCAGCAGAGAGGTGTAGTATAACCCTGAAGCAAAGTGGCAGATGTCCTCACCAAGCATATGCTAGATTGGCCAAGGCCCAGGTGCCAAGAAGAGTAAGGAACCTGAGGAAAAGGGCTTTACTCCAGTTATATATTTCTGATATTGTTGGTATTTTCAAGTCAGAGAAAAGAAAAATTCAAACATAAAATGTTAAGTTACTTTTGCTCTCAACAAGGGAACTTCTATGGGTTAGTCAATCTCCCAGGAATATCTGCAAGGATAATTAGAGAGACGTTTGGCTCACTTAAAACCCTTGAAGATAGCAAAGATTTGTACACCTTAACTAAAGACAACCAAATTGGCTATTACCTTGACCCCCACCCTCCAACTGCATACCACAGTTTAGTCAACCCCAGTTAAAGATTACAACAGGTATACAACAGGTATATAGGAATACTCTTGGTATACTTCATCTAACCTTCAGGCTGAGATTTCTGAAAAAGGACAGGGGTGGGGGAGGGGTGAGGGGCAGATTAGACCAAAACAGTAAGATCAGGAACCTTATCTAAATATACTTCAGTGGAGAAAAACGAGCCTTGACCTTTCCCAGGTATTTAAGGGAGGCCAGGACTAAAGATAGGGAAGGAAATGCTGACCAAGCCCGATAGGTATGCCTTATTCCCCCTCCTATCTGCCAAATAAATATCCAGGAAAGGATTTCTCAGGGTTATACTTTGTTATGTATGACCAAATGCCCACATCTCAACTTTTCTCTCATTAGATCCGGATTGATACCCTGCCCACACAAAATATCTACCAAATTCCCACATAGAACGGTCCCCAGGGACAGGAAGAAACTTCAACCTTTGAAGTCACCTATCACAGGAGTTACCTGGCAAAGCATTACTACTAAGCAAACACAGTGGTAGGTCACCATACCAGTGGCCTAGGAGCTAACTCAACACTTACCTTATGCCACAACAAGCCCACTGAAAGGAGCATCAAATCTGGTTCTGTCATCAGGCACAGCTGAAGAGCTGTGCTTTGAAAGTTACCCAAAAGTTCTTTCTTCAAGTTTAAGGCCCAGATGCTCCAGCTGGGTCCTGGCCAGAAAATTCCACACTCTTCAACCTATCACAATCACACACGAAGAAATCCTCCCCTCATTTACATCCTTTCTCAAATACCTATGTCATAGCAAAGCCACTGAGACAACTAAAAGCTGGTTTTAGGCTGCTGACCTAAAGAGAGTAATCACTAAGCTCTATTCCTTGGTTTAGCTCACATGGAAACATGAAGGAAGGAGCTGCTCACATACCCACTTGGGCAACAAAGACAACAAAATTTGTTTTAGTTAATTCACCGGATTCTGGAAAACCCAAGGTAGAGTCTCCCCCAACAGACCCCTTCAGAAGGGGTTTGCCAGTTGAGACAGGACTGTTGGCTCCAACTGACCCTATAAAAAGCAACTTGGTCTATGCTGACATGTACTCTGTGGCTTGTACAATCCACAATCCCTTCAAACAGTCAGCACATCAAGCCTTCCTTCATTTCAGACAAACTCATTTTCAAGAGAACACTGGCATAGGGCCACTTGGTTTACACCCACATACCAAAACTACATCACTGTCCCACCCAGAAAAGCCACTGCCCCCAAGTGTACACATCCTCTAAGGCCCTGTTCATGTCCCAATAAACTCCCTTCTTCTCAAAATCTATAGAAAATGTCATGTACACACTTTTGTCAAACTGTTTTTAAGTGAGTTAGCCCTAAATCTCCAGTTAAATAGGAGATCTATGAAGGCAGCAATTGTATCCTCCATTCATTTATTTGTATCCCTTATAGTAAATAGTACCTAGTAACCACTCAAATAACAGTGAGAATGCAGCTGCCTGCCTTCATTCTTACCATCCTACCTAGCACAGGGTTGGGCACATAGTAGTTCCATAAATAATAATAACTAACATTTGCATAGCACTGATTAGATAGATGCTAGGCACAGTTCTAAGCACTTTATAGGAATTGCCCTGTTTAATCCTTACAACAACCCTACGAGATAGGTACTACCATTATCTTCACTTTACAGTTGAGGAAAATGAAGCACATAAGTTAAGTAATCTGCCCAAGGCTACAAAACTAGTTGGTCACAGAGCTGGGATTTGAATCCAAGCAGTCTGGTTCTAGAGTTTGTGCTTTTCACCAGTACTCTATGTTCCCTTTCTATAAAGGCCTAAAAAGTCCTTTTTTTGGCTAGCTACTTTCATCAGCCTTGGCCTACAAAACCTAAAGGTGAGTAGTGAGGGTTGAGGCCAGGACACTCCAGTCTGTATTCAAATGGTTGCAAAGCAGAAAATAGCATCACCAAAGTGGAAGAAAGTACCATAATATTCACCTAACTCAAGGAATAAGACAAGCTGGAGCACTGAGTCAGAATACAAAGAGGTCAGAGCTCAAAATTTTAAATGGCAAAGAGAAAGTGGGGAACTTGGGTGAGGGGCAGGCAGGAAGAGAAAAAAGTCATTTTGAGGCCCCAGAAGAAGTGAGTCACCCGCTGACTGAAACTTGCTACAGCAGAAGCTATTTAGGGGAACTCCACTGTGGCCATATTGTTAATGTAATCACCACAGAGCCAATTCTCTGGACGTCTGTGTCTCATGGATGAAAAGAATCATCCTTCCAAGTCAGGCAAGTCCAGTGAGAGATCACTAACTTGGGAATCAGGAAAGCCAAGTTCTCCTTTCAAAACTGTTACCGAGGGACTTCCCTGGTGGTGCAGTGGTTAAGAATCCACCTGCCAATGCAGGGCACACGGGTTCGA
Organism: Delphinus delphis; assembly: GCF_949987515.2. Classification (NCBI taxonomy): domain Eukaryota; kingdom Metazoa; phylum Chordata; class Mammalia; order Artiodactyla; family Delphinidae; genus Delphinus; species Delphinus delphis. The sequence goes on from NC_082704.1 coordinate 74,179,789, forward strand.
GCCCTGGTCCGGGAAGATCGCACATGCCGTGGAGCAACTAAGCCCGTGCACCACAACTACTGAGCCTGCACTCTAGAGCCCATGAGCCACAACTACTGAGCACGCATGCCACAACTAACGAAGCCCATGTGCCTAGAGCCCATGCTCCGCAACAAGAGAAGCCACCGCAATGAGAAGCCCGCGCACTGCAATGAAGAGTAGTCCCCGCTCGCCGCAACTAGAGAAAGCCCGCACGCAGCAACAAAGACCCAACACAGCCATAAATTAATTAATTAATTAATTAATTGGTAAGGATAATCATAGCTATCATAAAAAACAAAACCTGTTACCAACTTCATGTGATCCTGAACAAGCGGGCTAACCTTTCCAGGTATGAATATGGGAAAGAAATAACTCTACTCAATAAAGACTCTTACTGGGACGTCCCTGGTGGTCCAGTGGTTACAAATCCGCCTTCCAATGCAGGGAACGTGTGTTTGATCCCTGGTCGGGGAATTAAGATGCAACATGTTGCAGGGCAACTAAGCCCGCACACCACAACTACTGAGCCCGCACGCTCTGGAGCCCGTGTGCCACAACTAGAGAGAAGCCCACACTCTGGAACAAAGAGCTCATGTGCTGCAACAAAAGATCCCGCATGCCGCAACTAAGACCCGACACAGCCAATAAATAAATAAAAATATATACATATATATATCTAAATAAAGACTCTTAAAACTGTGAAGTCTAGCCTCAAGCAGGAAAACATAGCTAGTCTCCTCTCCTTACCTCCCTTCAGTGCACATATCTACTTTCCACCACACTTTACAGTCAAAGCAAAACACTTACCTTCCTGGGAAGTGCTACAAAGAATCCCAAAAGCAAGGTCAGAGCCTGAACCATCTCAATTATCTCCATACAAAGTAACCTTTGAGATGAGCTCTACATACTCAGAACGACTGCTCTTCCCAGGACCATTTTAACACTATGGTCAAGTCACCCACAGCACAAAGGGCGAAAACACTGAGCACACTGCATCAAGTGCCATTTGAAAGGCAGACATTCAAAATTCCTCCCTTAATCTGGGACCAGGCAAGTTGGATTTTAGTCATAGCCTTATTACCAGTTCATTCAAATTACTTCTGTTTGTTGGACTTTGGTATCCCCATCTAAAATATAAACTAAACTTAAACTACAAAGTTTAAGGCCAGCTCCTTTGCTCTGTGATTCAACACTCCTGTGAGAAACCCAGACCACTCAGAACAATCAGCTAAAAGGGAAGCTTAAGGCTAAGGAAGCTCTTGGTCATCGTAAATACAGATGCATTTGAAATGCTGCACCCCACAACAGCCAGCCTTCAGCTCATTGGTGATAGATACCTTAGGAGGTCGGTTTATGCCCACCAGCTCCTCACTGTCTACCAGTATATCTAACTACCACACAGGTTAAAAGTAAACTTGAAATATAACTCAGTAGCTTCCTGGCCTCTCAGCGACAGTCAAGGAGAAGAAATGGGGGGAAACCCAGGAGGTTTTCTGAGTGTTTGTCTGAGGCTCTTCAGTCAACCCACAGCCTTCACAATATAGTCTCAGTTGGTTTCTTTCTTGTTCCTCAGACATAGCCCATAGACATAGGCCGTAGTCTGTAGCCTCAAGAGGAAACGGCCAAGAACACTCATGCCAGTGTTCGTGTCAGAGCTACTAATGAGACAAACCAATTCCCAAGCTAGAAACTCTCTATTCTGAACCCAGTACCCAGGAAGAAACAGCACTCCAGAGGTGTAGGGAGACAAGAAGATACATTTTAGCAAGTGCTGTTGAACTTTGTATTCTCAGCATAGCCTAGCATACTGCCTGGTACAAAGAAGGCACTCAAATGTTAAGGAAAGGATGTCTGAAGGAATAGACGTACCAATGGGAGGCTTGAGGTTGTACCATCAAGGCTTTCAAGAACATCAGTACTGGAAGGGTCCCTAGAATGTATCTATTACTAGTACATTTCTCTCATGACAAGCTGGAGAGACTGAGGGCCTGAAGAAAGACCTTGCCTAAAGGCCCACTTCATTTAGATCACTTTACTGAGGACAGGGAAGATGTTCTTCTTACATGGAAAGAGAAGAAGAAAAATTATCAGGTCAGTGTTACCTGCCGTTTCCCAACACCCACCTACCAAATCAATGGAGTCCTGAGCTAACCCTCCAAGTGACTGCTCCTGCACCACAAATCAGAACCTGGAACTGAAAAGTTTTTCAGCTCTATCAAGCATTAAATAGGAGGAGGGGGGCTTCCCTGGTGGCGCTGTGGTTGGGAGTCTGTCTGCCGATGCGGGGGACAAGGGTTCGTGCCCTGGTCCGGGAGGGTCCCACATGCCGCGGAGCGGCTGAGCCTGTGCGTCCAGAGCCTGTGTTCCGCAGCGGGAGAGGCCGCAGCAGTGAGAGGCCCGCGTACAGCAAAAAAAAATAGTCTTCCTTTAAAAAAAAAAAAAAGGAGGAGGAATGAACAGCAAAACCAGTCAGTCACGACAAGACGACCTCCTTCACTTGACCAACAGACTTCCCCAAAAGGTATCACCTTTGTACTGTTTTCTTCGGGGGAAGAAGAGTAGAATGAGGTAGCAGGGAGAAAATATCATGAGTTAGGAAAGATATACATGATAAACTCAGTTCTATCTTTGAAAGATCAGAAACAGACTGTTCCCAACCTGTAATGATGCCAATTTTCAGCAACTCTAGCCGCTAAAGACCCAATCCTAGTAGTGTTGGTAGACAGATATTCTCCCTTCTGGGGACCTTGAGTTTTGAAATTCCAGTGACGGGGATTCCCAGGAAACTACAAAGGGACCTAGATATCCTGTTGCCAAGTAACACTTAGAAAAGATTTCAGAATAAATGTAGCTGTCAACTCATCTCATCCCTCTAGACAGAATTGGAATTGGAGTCAGAGAAATAGACCAGATGACCTCTGAATGTCCCTTCCAGCTCCACCATTCAGTAAAGCAATCTCCTGAGAGAAGGAAGAAAGAGAAAAGTAAGAAGAACACCCTCAAGGGCTTCCCTGGTGGCACAGTGGTTGGTAGTCTGCCTGCCAATGCAGGGGACACGGCTTCCATCCCTGGTCCGGGAAGATCCCACATGCCGCGGAGCAACTAAGCCCATGGGCCACAACTACTGAGCCTGCACTCTAGAGCCCGTGAGCCACAACTACTGGGCCCACGCACCACAACTACTAAAGCCCATGAGCCTAGAGCCTGTGCTCTGCAACAAGAGAAGACCCCACAATGAGAAGCCTGCACACGGCAACGAAGAATAGCCCCCGCTCGCCATAACTAGAGAAAGCCTGCATGCAGCAACGAAGACCCAACGCAGCCAAAACTAAATAAATTTTTTTTAAAGTTTAAAAAAAAGAACACCCTTAAAACAAGCTATTGTTACAGGCAGCTAGATAATAATGAAGAGTTAGCAGACTTGTGATCAATACCATCTCTGTCACCCACTCATAGAGCAACCTTCCCTTCTCCAAGCCTTACATAGAGTATAGATTAGTTGGTACCTTCGAGGGTCCCACAAAGGCTCTCTTGCCACACTAGCCCCTCTTCCCAGAGAGCTATTCAAGGAGAAGCCTAAAGGAAATCCCCAAGATGGTTCCTGCTCTATCATCTAAACTTCACAGAGGGCCAAGTGAACTGGAGAACCGAAGAAGTGGACAAATGCAGGATCCAAAGAGTAGTCTCTCTCACATAACCTCCATTCCTGATCCTTTGTCCACCCCTGAAGTCTACAGACAGGGAAGGGTTAAGAGACTGATATTCTGCCTCCTATTCAGCAAGTACCACTTTAGTGCCACTCGAGTGGCTCAAGTAATGCTAGGAATGGCAGGAGAATAAACAGTCCACACAGCCCCTGTTAAAGTTTAGCTGAATGCAGACCCAGAAGCCTTCAGATACTTCAAGGAGCTGGACTCCTTACATCTGCTCACATGGATGGTCCCATCAATGACCATTTGATCACCTTTCCCCTGACCTGACGAGCTAGAGCTAAAAACTCAGCAAACTGAAGAGGTTTTACGAAGACTGATCCTCTAACTAAGTCCCAGATTCAAATCCTAGCTTCACTACTGACTTGCTGCATCATTCTAGGTCAGTCCCTCCTATCTGTGGGTCTCAGTTTCGCCATCTATACAATGAGAACAATTGGACTTGACAATTGTGAAGAGCCTTTTCGACTCTAGTAAACCAAAAACTCAAGAACATCTTGAAAATTCAAAACAGTCACTTTTTAGGGAATCCAAGAGTCCCAAAGACTTTGTGATCTAAAAAAGTTAAAGAGGGTAGGGAGGGGAAAAAACTTTTTTTGTTTGTTTGTTTTACAACTGTCTTATCATCATCACAAAGTATAGACAGTAGTTAATAAACTTCTTCATTCTGGCTACTAAAGCAGACTCAGGAAACTGGCAAGTAGAAGCACAGAATCCAAGAACTGGTTGGGGGGACGGGCGTGTAGAGGGGCATGTTTTAACAGGTTTAAAGGTAGCTGGGTGACTAAGGGAGAAAATTGGCTGTAAAAGTGAAACTAACCCTAGACAGACTGTAGACATCGTTCATATGAATGAATGGATTTGATTTTTCCACTACCTTCCCTATCTGTCATACTCCAGAAATAGCCTAAAGCACACTAGTAAAGAAGGAATAGAGAATAAGGAATTTTTTCTCTTCATTAAAGTTACTAGCTGGTATGCAGTGAACTAGAGTGTGCCCCTGGATGCCTCAGCATTGGGATAAGGAATGAGAAAAGTAACATGAGGCACTTTGTGACACCTCAAACTCTCACCAGGAGACCACACAAATGCCAACCTTGGTTACTTTGCCCAAATCATCTACTTCCTTTTATCTGAGGACCAGAAGTCCTGAGAATAGGGGCCAATTTGCTTTGAGCAAGAGAAGGGGCTCAACTTCAAAAATCCTTCACTGAGTGAGAATAGAGGGTCAATGGAATGAGCATCAAAAAGCACAGACCCCGATCTTGGTTCTGTCACCATGTGCCCTTAGGTGGTAAGTCCTTTCCTGTTAGGCCTAAATATCCTCATTAGTTGAGAGAGAGAGAGATACTAGATAGTGTCTGAGATCTCTTTCAGGTTAAGATTCTATGGTCTTAACAGGCATGATATAGTTGTTTCTCCTAAAAGTTGACCATTCCTTACTTGGGACAGGTCCCATTGCCCAGGTGGGCGTCACCCAGGTGGGCTCAGGAATTTCGTAACCATCGCAACATGGTGGGGAGGGAGATTAAGAGTCAGGTAGGGGGTGTAACGCTGAAACTTTTTCAGGCAGGGTCGTCCTTTGTCCTTGAAGCATCATTGTCCTTGGAGTACCACAATTCCTTGAGCCAAACAGCATAGGAAATTCTCCAAATCTGCCAGTCTATCAAAATTCAGCCCTCTCCTTCCAACATGATTCAAGTTCCAGTCAATCTGTATAAAACTACTTTCAGTATTCAGGTACTTTCAGTACCCTAGGCCTGACCTCAAACAGCTCATACTCCAATCTCTCCACAGCAGGAAAAAGATCACCATGCTGTCGTCTTTGCCACTTTTGACTGAGACAGGATGGTTTAGATAACTTTGAGATAATTTCCAGGCCCATTAAGTTGCACATAAATGAGAGATATCTCAGGATTGAACAGGAGACATGTCACTAAAGAAAAGCGGTTGTGGGGCACAGTCTATTCCCAGAGATCCACCCACCTATTTAGGCAAAGCCACATCTGAAAAGGAGTCAAAGAGTCAACCACAGAGAGATAAAGCCAAAGAGAGGCTCCTGGAAGGATTTTTATAATCCCCTGTGATAGCAGAGACTGCCCTCCCCCCTTTTCAAAACCATTCTGTCTCACTTTGTGTGTATGTGGGGCGGTAGAAGGGAGTGTGTGGAAAAGCCCCATGTCATAAAACCATTAGCAACTGAAAAGAGAGAGAAGGTAGAAGTACACACTTGTTGAAAACTTGGTGTTTTTGAAGGACAGGTTCTGGAAAGGCAACAATGACTTTGCAGTAAGGCTGGAACACAGCAATGTGGCAACTAAAGCTCAGCACACACCAAAAGAACTGGGCCCCCCACTCCTCTCTTTCAGGGACCCTCAGTCCTTCTCAAGGCCACTAGTCACTATCTCAGCTCTACAAGGCTCAGACAGTCCTAGGGAGAGGGGTCTGGGATAACTGCAGAGCCTAAGCCAGTGCAACAAGTTGCCTGGCCTAAGGGACTCAAGCTAGGGTGGTCACCCAGCTTTCCTGAGCAAGGGAAGAGCCTCAGCAGCCATTTGGCATGACTTGCACAAAAGCAAGCAGGGCTCATTATTCAGGCACACCCCTCCCCCCTCCCTCCTGGGCATCCGGCCCCCCCTAGGCCCCACTCCCAGGAGGCTTCTTCTCTTCTCAAAACAGCCAGTAGGGTGGAGACCAGATCCTTAGAAGCTACCACCACCCTAGAAAGGTGTGGCCCCACTGGAGAGTCCACACCTCACAGAATAGTACGGAGTGAATAGGAGGAAATAGAGAGCCAGTAAGTAATGGGAAAGGCAGGGATTTGGCGAGTGGAGAAGAGGAAGAAACCAGTCTTCTTCTCCCCACCGCGCGCGTCCAGCCGCCCCCCAACCGCGCGCGTCCAGCCCGCCCCGCCTGCAAAGTCTTCTTGCCTCCCTTCAGACTGGTGCCTAGTGAAGTGTTAGCGCTCCCGGTTAAGAGCAAGCGGCCTCGATGAGTCCACAACTCTCTCCTCCCCTCCTAGTGGGAAACAGCTGAAGCCGCCTGGGGAGGCTGTGGGAAAGGTGAGTGGGGTTACGGGATCCGCCCTGAGCAGCTCCCACCCTCCTCCTTGCTTCTCGGTTCCCATGGCCCCTCCTGGTCAGTGGCAGCCTCGCCCCATAAAAGCGCCAATTCCTGGACTGGGGTAAGTGTCCTCTTCCGAACCAGAGTCCTCTCCCCTGCGCCCAGGGCCCGTCAGGGGTAAAAGGAGACCTTGGGCCCCCAAGGAAGCCTTCCCTACTGTGGCAATCCAAACACAAGGAACTAGAATCTTTGAAAGAAACCGGCCCGCCCGGCCCACACTTCTATCCCTGGACCCCTTTACCCGCGAGGGCGCGCCAGACCCGGACTCCACTGCCGCCCCTCCCCACGCCTGGCCTCGGCGGAAGGCGCGGCATCGCGAGCGGACGCGCGGCTGCCCAAGTCCCCGGCCATCGGCGAGGGGCTATGAGGGTCCGCAAGAGCCCCCGGGGTCGGAAGCGCCCATCCCCGGCACTCACCGTCTTGGGCATGGTGGCGGAAAAGGCGGCGGAGTTGGTGAAGTTTGGCTGGGAGCTGTCGGACGGCGCTGAGAACGCAGTACACAGGGCTCGGACTCCGGGGACTGGGGGTTCGGACTGGGTCTCTCGCCAGCGTCGGGGCGACTGCTCCGCTTCCTGCTAACGGGCCACGACTTCACAAACCCCACCCAGGAAAGAGCCGCCCCCGTCGCACCGCCCGCTCCTTTATGTGGCCCGGCTTCCGCACCGCTCCCCGCCCTCGCGCCCGCCTTCTAGCCGGCCGCGGGCCTCGCCCCGCCCAGCCCAGCCCTGCCCTGCCCTGCCTGGCCACACCAGCTACTTGGGGGCCAGGCTGGGCCTGGGCGCCCCGGTGGGGGCTCTCACCCCTCACCTGGGCCTCCCTGCCCCTCTCCCACCCCCTTCACGGCCCCTGGCCCTCAGCATCCGGGCCATTCGGCCCCACCCCCAAGTAGGGCTGGGCCCTAGGCCGCACCCTGGAAAGAGGCTTACAGCTCTGACTGCAACTTTCCACTAATGGGGAGCTCACTACCTGTCAAAACTCTCCGTTCCTACTCAAGACGGCTCTGACTCTCAGAAAGTTCTTCCCGTGTGTATTTGAACTCCTCTGTGGCTCCGCCTATGGATCTCAGCTCTGCTCCCTGAGACAACACAAATCCCCTGCTGTCCCTAACTCCTCAGAAGTCTGAAGATCCCATATCCCCCTGAAACTTCTTTTCTCTTGGCTAAACTGCCTCAGCTTCTCCAACACTTCATCAATTCTCTTCTGTAGGATTCTATATCGCTTTTCCCATCATATTTCAACCCCATCCTTGCTCAATCCTCATTTTTATCAGAATTGGGCTCCTTTTTCCCATATCTGTCTCTATTCACTTTCCTTCCTACAAATCCCAGTCTCCACTTTCTTCAAATCCTGATCCTATAGCCCCCACAACACATTCACTGATACCTGATTCACTGTCTGATAATTCCCCCAGGTTAGATGCACCCCCAGTCCACTCCTTTGAGATATGTCTGCCAGCACCCTTTCTGCTTCTTGTCAAGGTCACAGAATCCCAGGATAGAGGTGTTCTAGACTGTAACAGTCATCTAGTTAAGTCTGAGCTTTAGTTTGAAAGTGACGGGCCATAGTTCTTTTTTCTACTATCCACTGGTAATTGTGCGGAGGCACGGTCTGAGTATTCTTTGTGAGGTAGGGTAACACATACCTCAGGGATGATGAGCCAGCTTGGGGCAGTGAAAAGGATATTTGAGAGGGATGGTCGGGACACCTGGATTTTAGTCATAACTTTGCCATTAACTCACTCTCTGATCACTGTGTAGCCTTGGGTAAGTCCCTTCCCCTCTCTGGACTTGAGTTTCCCCTTCTGTAACAAGAAAGGGCTGAACTCCTGGGCTTCCAAGGTCCTTTCCCACTCTGACATTATAAAAGGATAACAAAGGAAGTAGACTTCCTAGGACAATAGATGAGTCTAGCAGGGTTGCATAAAGACTGGCCTTGCATTTGCTCTCAGGAATCAGCAGTCCTATTCACTATGCTTTCCCAGCTCAACAGGGTCCATGCATCAGTGTACCTCAGCTTCTCTCAGTGCTGTCAAAATCCATTGATATGTGCTAGGGAAAACAGAGTTCCCTGCCCAGACCATTTTCTGGAGCTGAGCAGTTGACCCAAGGAAGAGCAGCACTCCCCAGAAAGCCTCAGCAGCATGGGTAGCAATGGCATCAATCACATTCCTTGACATTGTCATGGCCTTTTTCTCCCAGGAGTTCAAGGAACTCACTGATTCCCTCATTCATATTCTAGAGCTCACAGGGGCCTGGAACTAGGCTAAGTGCCTAAAGCGGGAGGAGAAATTGATTGGAAACTCCAACTTTCATTGTCCATCCTGGAAAGTGGAAACCCCCTGTGTGTCATTCCCCACATCCCATGCCAACACACCCCCTGCTCCAAACACAGACACATAAGAGACCTGATTAGGGAGTGTCAAGCATCTGAACACAGTATTAAAAGGGAAAAGAGACACAGGAGTTCAAGTGAGGGAAGGGAAGTCAAAAGGTAGGGAAGCAAGGAGGTTGATGGAAAGAGGGGCTGAGAGAGGAGGTGGTTAGCCCCCTGGGGAGAAGGGTGGGGAAATGGGAGGAGACTGTTTAGTCTAGCCCCCATTCAGGTCAAGGGAACTGAGGATCCAAAAGAGGAAAGAACTTACTCAAGATCAGGCAACTAGTGTGGAGAATGGATTCAGGGGTAATAAAGAAGACAAAGGGCTCAGTTAAGCTGTTTCTGTAATACAAGCAAGAATTTTTGAAGGCTAGAATCAGAGGAGTAGTGCTGCCGCCACTTCACCAGACAGAAGTTTGTTATGGTGATTATAGTCAAGCAGCTGGACATTGCTTGAAGGTTAGACTTGAAACCTCCTGGCTAGGAGGGACCCATATTTGATATTTCCATGTCTCCAAAGCAGAGCAGAGGCAGCTGAGGTGCCCTCTTGTTCTTCAAGATGGCCAGGGAAACACACCTTTGTTTTTACCTCTTTGTAAAATACTTCATGCCTATATGGCCAGAACTAATCTCCCTCACCCACCCCACACCCTACCATGATCCCATGTGAATTGAGTTAGCTCAATCTTCTTGGGGCCAGAGTAATCCCAATACTTAGCTTTAGACATGATGAGGTTTATGCCAGTGTTTGTAGAGAGAAGACATGGGAGTAAGGGCTAAACATCCCCACATATGTTGGCTGGGTGAGGGAAGTAAGAGGTATGAAGATACTTGGGGTTTTTTTGTTTGTTTGTTTTTTGTTTTTAATAGTGTGCTCGGGGCACACTATCACCTATTCTGCCTTTTATTAATTTTATTTATTTATTTTTGCTGTGTTGGGTCTTTGTTTCTGTGCGAGGGCTTTCTCTAGTTGTGGCAAGCGGGGGCCACTCTTGATCGCGGTGCGCGGGCCCCTCACTATCACGGCCTCTCTTGTTGTGGAGCACAGGCTCCAGACGCGCAGGCTCAGTAGTTGTGGCTCACGGGCCTAGTTGCTCCGCAGCACATGGGATCCTCCCAGACCAGGGCTCGAACCCGTGTCCCCTGCATTAGCAGGCAGATTCTCAACCACTGCATCACCAGTGAAGCCCAGACACTTGGGTTTTTAGAAGAGCTGAATTCAAAGTTCAAGGAGGAACAGGCAACTATTTTTCAAGCAGTAAAGCTAGGTGAGGGGCAGTGCAAGGACATTCTGAAGCTGGAGTCCAAAGAAGCGGGGGTGGAGGGGGGGATCTGAATCAGGGGGTAGGAGATACAAAAGGAGAAATCTGACCTGTGCTTTAGGGCCATACATGGGTTCAAGTGGAAAGGCTCAGGATTCCTCGGAGGCTGGGACTGTTCCAGAGCTGCCCCACATCTGGATGTCAGAGTCAAGGAAATGGCAAGCAGGAACTGAGTAAGGCTGATTTATGTGAAAGCCTATGCCAAGCTCAAGAGAGAAATGAGACTGGACTTGTAATCACTTCCCACTCAAGATATAAGCTCACTGCAGTAAAGAAGCTTCTGCATTCTAAATGGTATTCCTCTTTCAGAGGACACAATAGTGCAGGAGAGGCAATATCAGAGAGGAACTGGGTAGGGTGCAGTCCTGAATCCCAAGAATACTTTGACTAAAGAAGCATTCCTCCCCAATCCATTGGATGGTAACAGTTAAAAGTTCCCCTTCACTCAGAACTTTCTGAGGACTGCTTTTCATTTTCATCATTGTTAGAAAGTCCTTCTTTACATCTAAATTAGATCTCTTCTGCTTCACTCCACACAATTGCTCTTGGCTGATGCTTGGGTAAGGAATTAACTAAGCCTCTAAGTTGCTCTTCTCCTTCATTCATAGAAGAGAAATTTAACAGAGAGGTGAGGACAAACATAAGCTTAAGGCTATGCACTCAGAGTCCTTCTCTCTCTCTCTCTTAATTCCCCTGGATCAGCAGCCCAAGCACTAGGCTAGCTGTGCTCTTTACACAAACAAGAAAATAAGCAGAAGGATACACTCTTGTCTCCCCAAAGGTAAGAGGTCCTCTTGTCATAATATGGCTGAGAGTAAAAACTGCAGCAGTAGAGAAGTCTTGCTTTTAACCATCCTCAATCTTCTACCTACTTCTTGGAAACAAAAGCTAGGGTTTGGTTTAAAGAAGAGAAGATATCATTAATGAGGCACTTATCGTGTGCTGAGCAGGGGGGAGGCCATTTCAATACCTAACAAGAACCTTTAAGGGTAGAAATGAGGAAATTTAGGGTCTAAGGAGTTATCTAAAAGTCACACAATTTGTTGTTGGTGGGACTGGGATTTGGGGCCCGGTCCTGTGAGTCCAAGGTCCACCTTCTTTCCACCAGTCTGACCTGTGACCTTCTCAGTCCCTAGCTGTGACCAGGCAAACCCGAGGAAGGAGATGGATTTTAAGATTCATATCACCCCTGCACCTCAGTGGTCAGACAAGACAGCTTGAGAGAGTGGGTGTGTAATAATAATAAACAGTGGTAATATGGCATCTTGCCAATATAAAGTGCCTGGGAATATTTATTATTAATCCTACAAATGGACCACAGTGAGAGGGAAGAGAGTTTCTCTCTGGCTTTTCCTCTTAGTAGTAAGGCTGGAAGCTTTTTGAGAGCTTCCCCCAGCCAGCCAATATCAAGTCAGTTTGAGCCAGTGCCATCTTGGAATGTGAAATTAGTCCTGCAGAGAGGGTCTCCCAGTGGAATCACTAGCTCCCAGCCCTACCCCCAGCAGCCAGTGACCAGCAACCACACCTGTGTCTGGTCTGCCTATGGGGCCCAGAGAGAAAACAGCCCGCTGAGCACATGGCCCTTCCTTCTGTGAACAACCCACAATTTAAACTCAATACACTTAGAAGGAAACTATCCATCTGTCCATCCTACCATGCCTCCAGCGGTGACCAGGTGCCTGCTGGGTGCCCAGTTCTATGTGAGGCTCTGCAAGGGGTACTCACCCTCTTCCTCCCCAGGAGCTCTCCTTCCCAACCGCTCTGTGTTTGTTGGTGGTTTTGCTGTTAGCGCCGTACTTTGTATGCACGATGTTGTCATCTTTAACTCCCCTCTGCCTTCCCCTCTACCATCTGATCACCAAGCCCTGCTCTCTGTCTGTCTGTCCTTCATAGCTTCTCTCCCTCCCATCGCTGCTGCCAGTGCCCTAGGTCAGCCCTCACCGACTCCCCCTGGTCTCCCTGACTCCAGGCTGCCCCACCCAGGCCATCCTCCACATGGTCACCATGGTGATCTTCAGAAATGCAGCCTTCACCTGTGCTTGAGCACACGTCAGATGACCCCCTCCACCCAACACACACACACTTAACCTTTGCAGGCTTCTCTTGCTCCCACAGCTGCTCAGCACAGCCCTTCCGCTCGAGCCAGGCTACTCTCACCGCATGCACACAGCCCAGTGTGCTCCCTCTTGTCTCTGCACAAAGCCTTCCCTTGATCTCTCCTGCCCTCCTTGTGCTCTCTGCCTCCCCCCAGCTCCTGTAGTGCCCAGGTCTGCAGTGCTCATCTGGCCTCCCGCCCACATTCTGCTTTGTCTTGTCAGCTGCTGCTTTTTTTTTTCTTTTCCTCCATCCCAGGCTGGGCTGTAGTTGTCCCTCAAAAGGGATCACACTTTGTGTTCCATGCAGAAGGAGCACAGCACACTTCCAGGCATATCTTTAGAGCTCAGGATAGATTGCTCAGCTAAAGAGAGGGATCTACTATTCTCATGTCCAACCTTAGAAGCCTATCAACTGGTATTATGTGCAGATTCTCTGAAGGCCCAAGTTCCCCCTTACACTGCCTCAAATTCTCCTGTTAGGAGACAAGACCAATGAATAGAGCCTTCTATTCCTATCTCATTACTCCTCCCCCCATTCACAGCTCTATTTGTGGGGGTGGGCTGGGGGTGTGTGTGTGCATGCGCCAGCTCTACTACCAGTCTATCTTAGGGAAACACTCTATTGTTCACAAAGAGGCATCTATAAGGACATTTACTACAATACTATAATAATAAAAAGAAACAACCTAAATGTTCATCACTATGGGACTGACTATATACATGGTATAGCCATACAACAGGATGTTATTCAGCCTTTTAAAAGGATGAACTACTATGAAAAGACTTTTTTAAAAATCTACTCTGAAATCACAGAACAGTATGAATAGTATGATACCATTTATGAATTAAAATATCTATGTTTTTATAAATATGTTTGTAAGTCCCCAGAAAAGGGGAAAGATGCACATGAAATTGATACTAGTTGTTACCTCTGGAACGGGGACTGGGATTTTAGAGGAGAGTAAAGGGAGAATTTTTCCTTCTTAATATATATATTTTTATACTATTTGAGTTTTTCAATGAGCCTGAAAGAAAGAAAGAAAGAAAGAAAAAGAAAGAAAGAAAGAAAGGTGAGTAGGAGGAGGAAGAAGAGAAGGAAGAAAAAAATCTGGGAGGGAATGTGGATAGGTTGGGCAACAGAGTCAGGATCCAAAAAGTTTATGACAAGCCCGAGTGATGGTAAAGCTTAAAAGGATAACAGATGTAAAGGTTGTGCTTGGGTCCAAATAATCACCTTGTGAGGAAAAGATGGGAAAGATGTGACTTAGCAGCAGTATGGCTAAAAAGACCTCTGAGGTTTTACTTGTTAATAAACTACGTGAACGTTAGCAGTGAGCTGTGGCTGCCAGGAGAGTTAATTCAAACTCAGAAGGCTAATTTTTAGGGGGAAGGGGACAGTCCTGCCTTTTGCTTCCCTGGTCTGAGCCCATCTGATGACTGTATCCTTCTGTGCACCCCTCTTTAAGGGAGAGACACACACACTGGGGTATATGTCCATGTGAGCTAGCTGGGGAGAGAGCTGGGCCCAGGACACATGAATAGTTGGAGGATCTGAGGTTGTTTGACCTTGGGAAGACTCAAGGAGATGTTGTCTATGTCTTTGGACTGCTAAATGCCCACCTTAAGAAAGAAGGAACAGACGGGCTCCATATGACCCCAAAGGGCAGAGCTCAGAGAAAGCTATGATGGATGCAAGGAAGAAGGTCCTTATGGTCATATCTGTCTAAAACTGGAAATGGCCACTCAATGAATACTGAAGTCATAATTGGAAGTGTGTGAGCAAAGGTTGGATGACTACACACTGTGGGTGGTTGAAGAGGAGATTGCTATACTTTGAGAGTCTATGAAACCAGCATGTTAAAAGCTTCAAGTAAAAACAGGGCTATTTTCAAATCATTATTTCATTTACTCCTAAGAAAAACTTAGGTAGACTTAGGTAGACAAAGTAGGTATCAATCTTTATTTGACAGATAAGGTAACTGAAATTCAAAAAAGTTAGGGCACTTGGCCATGATCACACTACAAGTAAGGACTTGAAATTAAGCCATTTGACTTTATTATTCATCCATCCATTTTTTAAATTCATTCAGAAAATGAGTGTGTGTTTGTGTGTGTGTGCTTATTATACACAAGGCACTGTACTAAGCCCCAGGGATATAGACATGAAAAGACGGAAGAAATCCCCACTCTCACAGAGCTCATTGCCCGGTGGGAGAGACAGAGAAGAAACATAGAAATAATGTGTTCTTTCCACTACTCCCCACATCCTAAGTGTTGAGGTATAGGGATCAAAGGTTTCATCTCAGCAGGGCCAATTGAAATCATTGGCCCGTCATGGAAAGCTCCTATGCTCTGTAAAAGGAGCCCATAGGTGAGTGGAAAAGGAACAGAAGGAAGGATAACTCGTGGGTTTGAACAGACTCTTCCCCTCATTACTGAGGCCTCCATAAAAGTGCTGCTCAGCACCTTCTGCTGGTGGCTTTGTGCATTTATATATGTATTAAGCCATTTGACGTTATTATTCATCCATCCATTTTATTCATTCAGAAAATGTGAATGCATATTTGTACCATATAGAGATAGGCATATATGCAGCAAGATAGAAGCATGAATTTTTGTATGTGTATGGGAGAGAGAAAGAAAGCACCACATAGAATGCAGCATGAGATAGTATAAAAGAGCACTGAATTTGAAGCCAGAAGACCGGGTTTTATCCTCAGTTTTGCCATTTACTAGTTCGATAAATTTAGGCAATCAATTGATTAACCCCAAGCCTCAGTTTCCTCATCTGTAAAAATTGAGGTAATAATAATTGATACCTTCCAGGATTGTTGTCAAGAAGATATATAAGGTTGAACATGAGAAGTATTTTGCAAACCATAAGGTACTTGCATGTGGAAAAAGGATGGTCATAGCTGTGTTTATTTGGGGTAGAAATGCATGTTCCAGGGTTTTCCTGGGTCCAGATGTGCCTCTATTTGGTCATATGTGTATTTTCTATATGCTCCAATACTTGTCTATTTATGCATTTGCATGTATGTGTGTGTATTTCCAAGTGAGTGACATGTAGGTTCATCCTCCTGAAATACTTTTTCTTTCCTTAATCCCTAGTCTCAGACCAGAAAACATTCTAACATTCTTTTACCTGAGAAATGTAGGTCTCAAACATCCCTAACTATATTTCAAGAGCTCTTCCCCTTCTTCCCACCGCCCCCCAATGCACTGGGTATGTTCAACCCAGCCATTTGTATACATGCAGATGAGAGCCCATATGTGGATGTTTCTCAATGGGGAAAATGCGGGGCCTTCCCCTGGGTTGGACATGCCTTTCAGAGCCAGACACATCATGTGCTCCTTAACCTCCCCAGTGGCTCTAGATGATGTGCTGCTGGTGGATGTAATGCCTCAGGGGAAAAAGAGGAGCTGTTCCCCACTTCCCCTCACACAAACACCACTCCCCAACCCTTTCAGCCTCCCCTTCTCAAAGGCTTTTGGATTGGGAGCTTGAGAAGTCTGGCTCTACTTTCCTCAGATCAACAAAGCCTCAAATGTACTGCCAGATGTCCCAAGACCTCTGGTCAATTATTCTGAATGTCACAATGTTTGGGAGAAGAGAGAGAGCCCTGTGTTTAACTCATAGAAACACTGAATCTTAGAACTGGCATGGTCCTTCATCACTTCCTAATCCCACCTCTCTCACATCCTTGTGAAAGGATGAAAACAGAAATCAGAATCCTGAAATATCACACCTTTAACGTCATCTAGGGTACATGTCCCCATTTTATATGTGAGCACATAAAGACCAAGAGAAGCAAATGAACTTGCTCAGGGAAAAACTTAGCTCTCCTGAGTCCCAGGCCAGTGTTCTTTCTGCTGGATCTCCGAACTCAAGAGCAATAAGGGTCAAGCAAGTTAGGAGAAAAGAGGAATGGTCCTACAGTCCTGTTGCTTTGGGGATATCTCCTGGAAATAGAAGCTGAGTGGTTCTTGGGGAGGGGAATAAAGGTACAGAAGCATGCTGGTGAGTCTCTCTGCCGAGAACAAACCTGGACAAATTACCTACCATGGCTCAGCGGAGTATCTGACACCCAGGAAAAATGTGGGCTCTCTTGTCTAGCAGTTGATCTGGAAACTGAGTAGGTCTTATTCCTCCTGTGACATGAATTCCAGATCTCCAGCCAAAGCTCCTGACATCAAGGATTATGGCTTGCATTCTCTCTTCATCTCCCAGAAACGTGCCCAACTCCAGGCCTCCTGATTGATGATGCTTGCCATTGAGATGAGATCATCCTGGCTTCCTGGGCAAAAGCCTCTGTCTGGATCTACCCACTGGCTGGATGTGTCCTTGAGCTGCAAGTACACCAGTCCTTTGGTGCTCCACATTCTGATTGTCCCCATCTTCTAGGGAGTTGAATCAGCACAGTACACTGCAGGGCTCATGGGGTTGCCTGCTGGTCTAGGGGGGCTGCTTCTCATCCTTATGCCTCTGACCTCATAGACTACATGGAGAATGGAGGTGGAGGCAATGAAACCCCTTCACCTTATCACATTTATTTGATTTACTTCTGTGAGGTATTCTGCTCCTACTTGAGCTCTCCCACTCTTTAGGAAAGGCTGGACTTGGGCTACTTCCACTTACCATTCAGTGTCATACTTTTTCAACTTTGGGGTCTTTGCAGATGCCTTTCCTTCTGCCTGATACACTCTTCCTGGAACACTCTTCCTCTAGCTATCTGCATAGCTGGCTCCTTCCTTTCCTTTAGGTCTCAGCTTAAATATAATTCCTTTCCTTGTCCGTCCTTTCTAAAGTAGAATGCCCTCTGTCCCCACCTCCGCCCAAAAAACCCTTTATTCTCAGAGATTTGTTTCCCCAGCACTTACTATAGTTTGCAATAATGTATTTTATCTATGTATTTGCTTATTTAATGTCTACCTCTCTGCAGCAGGCAGAATAACAGAATAATGTCCCCCCCAAAATGTCTACCTCCTAATCACCAGAACCTGTGAATATGTTATATTTTATGACAAAGAGGAATTAAGGTTGCAGATAGAATTAAGGCTGCTAATCAGCTGACATTGAGATGGGGAGATTATCCTGGATTATCCAGGTGAGCCGAATGTCATCACAAGGGTCCTTATAAGTGGAAGAGCAGAAGAGGAAGGCACAAGAAGATGTCAGAGTGATGTGATGAGGATTCAACCTGCCATTGCTGACTTTGAAGATGGAGGAAGGGATCACAAGTCAAGGAATGCAGACAGTCTCAAGAAACTGGAAAAGACAAGAAAACGGATTCTCCTCCAGAGTTTCAGAAAGGAACGTAGCCCTGCTGACCCATTTTAGATTTCTGACCTCCAGACTGTAAGAGAATAAGCTAGTGTTGCTTTAAGTCTTTAAGTTTGTACTAATTTGTTATAGTAGCCATAGAAAACTATTACACTCCCCGTTAGACCATAATTTTGATGAGGGCAGGAACTAGGTTCTGCTTACCATCGTAGCCCCAGCATGCAATATAGTGCCTGGCACAGAGTAGGATCTCAATTAACACTGGTTGGTTTTGATAATGAATGGAGCCTGGGCATGCCTTATGCCCCACAAACCCTCCCTCCATAATGCCCCTCAGTGTGGGGTGGCCTTCTCTTCAAGGGGCTGAGCCCAAGAGAGGCCAGTAACTTCCCAGCCAGTGTTTGGTAGGAGAAAGAAACTAGAAGCCTGGAAACACATCTTTTATTTCTAAGAAAAGGAAGCCTGTGAACTCTATATCAACCACCTGTCTATCCACACAGGAATGTACAGATGTTCTTTTTCACACTTTCTTATATACAGATGCTGATTTTCATCCAAGAACCTTTTCTGGAGCTCCTGCTATCTGGCATGTGCAATGTTAACAATGATGCTCATATGTTATTTGTGGATGGTGGTGGTTATAGTCTGTTTTCCCACATGTTAATTTTATTATCTTATTTATTCCTTGTTTTGACAAGGTAGAGATTCCCAGCCCTACTATGAAAAGGCTCAGAGAAGGTATGAGCCCTGCCCAAAACCACACAGCCAGGGTATAAGAGCTGAAACTAGAGTCCAGCTCACCAGACACTAGACCCAGTAATAATTTTACTTTTTTTAACTACTGCCTACCTCCACCATTCCTTTTTACACAATATCCCATATGCTGGACCTACCTTATTTCTTCCCTTAGACTACATCCTGAACATTCCACCATCTCCCTGCTGAAGTGATACACCCTGCCTTTTAGCAAGCACTTTTTCTTCATTTTCCCTCTAGTGAACGAAAACAGTAAGTTGAGTAGAAGGGTCATAGGATTTGGCATCCTGGCCTAGGTGTGAGTGCTCCTTTGGTGACTTATGAACAGTGTGATTTTTGGCACTTTCTCTCTGTCCACAGCCAGGCCCTATACCTTTCATTTTCAGACTCATCTCTCCCTTTAAATGCAGCTGGATTTCTCTATCAGGCTGGTGTCTTCTTTGCCCATGCCCACCCCAACCCCCACTACACACACACACAAGCACACACACACACACACACACACACACACACACACACACAAATGCCCAACAATAAATACAATCTTAATTGAGTGTTTATTATGTATCAGACACCTTGCTAAGTACTAGATATGCATTATTATCTCATTTAATCCTCACAACCACCTCAAATCATTAGTATTATTATCTTTGTGTTATAGATGAGGAAGCTGAAGCTGAGAGAGGTTTAAGTAAGTTGCCCAAGGTCATTGGCATCTGAAGATGAGAGGATATAAGCCCAGATGCTCTGACGCAGGACACACACTTTTAACTACTGCACTCACTTGGTTATTCTATATTCACACACACATACACACCCTGTACATTCACACCTTAGAGACATTCTTCTAGCTACTCCTTCCTCCTGGAAAGTGGGGATGGGGTGGGGGGAGTAATGAAAGTAGTGCATCAGACAGAAGGAACAGGATCTATAAAGTGAAGAAAGCAAGAGAGATCACAGAAATTTAGAAACCTGCAAGCAGATTGATAAGGCTGGAGCACTAGGTCATGTGGCAAAGAGGCTCCACATTACAGATTCCTCTAACTCAACACTTCAAAAAGTCGGATTTCTCTTATCTTCCCTCTCAAACCTGTCCTCCTTCAGAAACCTAAGAGTCATTCTTAACATCTCTTTCTTCTTCACCCCTACCATTTCAGTCCATTGCCAAGTCCTATCAATGGGCCTCATAAATAGCTCTCAAATCTGTCCACTTCTCCCCATCTCTACTGTTACTACCCTGGTCCCAGCTGAGTCAAATGGACAACTGTAGCAGGTTCCTAACTGATCTCTCCACATCCTTTCTGGCTCTTCTCCAATCTATTCTCCACAAAGCAGTCAGAGGAAACTTTTCAATATGCAAATCGGATCCTGTCACTCTCTAGTTTAAAAACCTTCAGTGGCTTCTTCTCTTAGCTCTTATGATGAAGAACAGAATCTTTGTCATGGCCTTTGAAAGCCCTTTATGGTCTGGCTCCTGCCTGCCTCTACAGCCTCTCAACCAACTCTCTCTGTTGCTATTTGCATCCCAGTTACATTGGCGTTCTCTTTCTGTTTCTAAAATGTATCATGCTTCCTCCAATCTATCCCCTACAAAGACCTTTGCATACTATTTGTTCTGCAGGGGGCACATACTTCCCTACACCCACAATTTACCTAGTTAACACCAACCTATTCCTTCTTTTAGACCAAATACCACTTCTTGTGGAACTTTCTAAAACTTAGGCCCCCTGCCATATGTCCTCAGAGAACTAGCCACCCTTCATCCAGAGAACTGACCACAGTTTGTAAGTATACATTCATTTGAGTCTTGAGCTGATTAATGTCTGTCTCCCCAAATAGCCTGTAAGTTCCATGAGGGCAAGAACAGTACATATTTTTGATCACTATTGAATGCCAGTGCCTAGAACAGTATTTAGCACATAGTATAATTGGTACTCAATAAGTACAAATAAATGAAAGGTGGTAAGTTTCCAAAGGGTCTTGCAACTCATGCTAAGGGTCTTTAATGTTATCCTCAGGGCAATGAGGAACTGCTGATGGTTTTAAAGCAGGGGGATGACTTGATCAGGATTTGCTTTTAGAAAGAATAATGTTACAGGCCAGAGGAAGACAGATTGGAGGGGATGAGATAGGGGTGTGAGATATAGAACTCAGTTTGGAAGCCATTGTAATAGTTCAGGTGAAAATAATGAGGATCTGAAATATTTTATCTCCTGTGGGCCAACCATCTGTCAACTCATCCAGTTCTCAATTTGTTCCATAAATGATCTGAGGTAACTCACCACAGAAATGCAATAGCATTATAAAATAAATAAATACAATTTTTAAATCAGTATGACAGACATTAGAATCAGAAGACAAAATTGAGGAACCTTGTTGATGGTGAGAGAGGAGGATAAATTGGTAAGAATAGAGGACAGATATGGAAGCCACTAGGGCTGACACAGTTGAGCTGTGAATTTGGCTCTGAGCATCCTGTACTCCATATGAAAAGGGAGACATGATCAGTCACATAATTTTCTTTGTAGAATGGGAAAAGTCATATTCATTCTTCAGTACTGGGCTAGGATGGTAGTTTTAGGAACAGAGAGAAGAGGATACATTACAGAGAAATTAAAGAGGTAGAATTACTAGGACTCAGTGATTAGAAGCTCTAGAAGAGGACCAATTTGTGGGGCAAGAAGATGAAGTTTTTGGACACGGTGAGTTTGAGGTATCCATGAACCATCAAGTGGAGAGGCCCAGGAGGAAGCTGAGCAGTCTTATCTCAACGTTTCCTCCCGCATTCCCTGTCCTCCCTAACCCCACCATGCATTTCCTCTATGCTGGAACCGCACCTAATCATCCCTAGGTCAGTTCAAAGCTCTGTTCCTTCGAGCCTATTGTTCCCTCAGTTTTATAATCCTTCTCCCCCTGACCAACCCCTATCAACCTTTACATCTCAAGCCATATGTCATCTTCCCTGGGAAGCTGCCCACCCCCACCACAGGTACTGCCTTCCTTCTCTGTGTTACCACTATGCTTTGGACACCCAGCTCTCCTACTGTCCTATAATTACTTTTGTCTGCCTTCCTCATTAGACTGTCAGTGAATGAACATGCTTCAGGAAAACTCCATGGGGGAGAAAGGAAGAGAACCTTGTGCTATAGGGAACTGAATTGAAGGGATCATTACATGAAGCCCAGAATACAGATGGGGAACACTCCCCCAGTGCAGATTGGAACAAGAACCAGAGCAGAGATCTTGGGGGATGCATTTCCAGGGAACAGAACTGCCAGGGGTAGAGAGGCCCGGGGCCCCTGGGCCCCTTGTCCCGGAGCAACCTAGGAAGCACACTCTTTGAGCGACAGCCTGAAGGCCAGCCAGCTTGGGCCCAGAGTCTATCTGGCTCAGCCTAGACTCAGCCCAGACAGGGGAGGGTGAGGCTGAACCTCCACACAGGAGCTGGGCCTCCTCCCAGTCCAGTATCCCAGGGATGAGTCAGGGCTAGGTGTCATTCCATTACTCAGCAACTTGGGCCAGGAAAGTGTGTGTCTTGTTCTGAGATTGAGGATAACGCTAACTCTCACATTGTTTTTGTTAATCCCTCTCTATTTGTCCTGGAGTTAAAAGTGGTTAAAGAGAGTTAAATATCTGACCCAAGCTTAAAACCCTTCAATGGTGTTCTGACATCTACAGGCTAAAGTTCAAACTCCTTAGTAGGAATTTATATGACCAGCCTCATCTGTCCAGCTACCAATCACCCTGCTTTCTAGTCACACCAACCACTGGACTGGACTGAAGAACCATGTTTTCTGACTCTTCTGGGCCATTGGGTCTGCTTTTCCCACTGCCTAAAATGCCCTTTCCCTGCTGGCTTCCCCCCGCCACACACACACCCCTGTTTACCTGAAGAACTATTACTTTTCTTCAAGTCTCAACTCATCTCATCTGAAAGGCCCTTCCTGACCATAGCCACTTCCCCAAGCTGAATTTGGTTCCCCTGCCTTGAACTCCCATAGTCCCTTGAGCTTCCTTTTCTCTTTGTGTTCAGACAATGTTTATGGGAAAAATTAAATACAGTGCCCTCATAAAGGACATATGGGCTTATGGGAGTCAGGGAGGTGGTTGGACAATGTTATGTAACTCTGGAATGAAGGGGCTGGGCATCAAGATGTGCTGAGTTTGAATCCCAGCTTTGGCATTAATGAGCTGTATGATCTTGATCAACAGTTACTTTACCTCCTAGGCCTCTGTCTCTCCATCTGTTTAATGGTGGGATAGGACCGAAAGGTGTCAGTGGTCCTTTCCAACATTTTTTAAATGTTGAAAGAAGAGGTAAAGAAAACCATGGGAGAGAAGAAAAGGATAAATGAGAGCCAGCCAATCACCACAATGGACATTACAGATTTGACTGGCAAGAATCCTATGACCTTTACAGCCTGGCAGGTAGTGCTTATTATTTATAACATTCCATCCAGTACTGTATGCAGTGCTTTACAGATCACTGAGCCCTTTCACTAATGTTATTCCATTTTATAGTAGCAAGTGAGAGAGTCAGCATAAACATTCAAAGGCTATTCCTGTTTCACAGAAGAGAAAACTGAGGGGGAAAAAGAAGTGGTTGTCCCAATCTGTGTTCAAATAAATGACTGAAGGTTTAAATACTTGCAGTCACACTGTGGTGGCCACCCTTTCTGATTTGCTGGGGATGTGGGAAATCAGAAAAGTTTTAAAATCAGAAAAATCCCAGGAAAACCGGAAAGTTTGGTCATCTACACAAGTAACTAGCCCTCCTACCTTTAATCACCCTTGAGGCAAGGGGCTGTAGCTGGGGGGCAGAGGGGTAGTACTGTCCCTTCCACATGATTCTGCACTACTGAGAACCAGAAGGCTGATCTAGCCCTGTTTGTTCTCCCCCAAACTAGATTATATCTGACTGGGCTTCTCTTAACTTGGTTCACAGCCCTGGCTGCACATTAGAATCAGTTAGGAAGACTTGCAAAAACAACTATGCTTGAACCCCACCCTAGACCAATTAAATCAGAATCTTCTGGCTTGAGTGAAATCTGGGCATCAGTATTTTTAAAAACTCTCTGGGTGATTCTAATGCGCAGCCAGGCCTAGGAGCTACTGAGTCTAGCTGTTCTAAGCTTTAACTGCACTGTAGATTGGGCCCCTGGATAGAAAAATTCCTCCCCAAAGGCCTCCTCCCCTCTTCTGCCTTACTTAGCTTCCCAGCATACAAAACTTCTCTAGATACTCTCAGAAGAGGCTTTCTGCAGAATGCAGAAGCCCTTCCCTACCCCTCCCCTTTTCCTGGCAGCTTAAGGTGATCCCCTTCCCGGAATTATTGGCATTTTTGCAAAGAAACTTTGGAAAGCATTCAAGATTCAAAGGACAAAGCACTATGGTGAAAAATCAGACATTGGGGAGGTCTCTTAAAACAAGGGGATCCGCCTAGTGCCCTTGGAATCACACCACCTAGGTAACCGCCTACCTATTCAGCCTAACAATCAACCAATTTAAACTCTCTGACCCAGAAGGAGGGAAGGGCTGTAGGAGTTCCAGTCTCCTTGCTGGAAGCCCTGCAGTCCCAACAGGTCAGATGCTGTAGGAGAAGGAAAGGGGTAGTGGGGAAGAGAGGCCAGGAGAGGTAAGGGGAGATCTCTCCAAGGGACTGGGGGTGGGAAGCCAGGCTGACTGTGGTCTTTGCTCTAACTCAACACAGGTCCCACCAGGCTTTATTCCCAGGGGCTCCTGCCCTTGCCTTTCCCATCCGTCTCAGGCAGGCAATGCAGGTCCACATTTGTCAAGTGTGAGACTCAAAAACTAGAGGGGAACTGACTTGGAAGCCATCTAACTGACTCCCTGACCCTCTTCTTACTTACCTCCAGTGGTGAGAAGCTCACTTCCCATACCTAGCTAGACAACCTACTCAATCACAAGAGAACTAGAGCATTTAAAGAGTTTCTTTTATTTAAGCCAGAACCAGTTTCCCTGGAATTTTTATCCTCTCTGGCTCCAGCACCTTCACCTATTTCCCTGAGTTGGGTCCCTTCTAGCCTACTTACTTCCCTCTGGATAGACCTCAATTTTTCATTTGTCATTTGTCTGTGTGCCTGTTAACACACCATGCCCAAAGCTGGACGCTGGAGGACTCTGCCCAAGGTGTAGCTGAACTTCTTCTAGAAATGATATTTCTCTTAATATAGTCCAGGATATATATATATATATATTTGTGTTGTCTTGCACAATGGTCAGAAGGCTCATGTGTTTCTGAAGAAGGAAATAAACTACTTTTAAAGCTAATATATGTGTGTGTGTGTGTGTGTGTGTACACACACACACACACACACCAACCATAATTTACACTCTCTACATGATGATTTATAATTTGCTTTTTTTCGCTCAAAAGTATTTCATGGGCATCCTTTTATATCAACTAATATAAATCTATTTCATCATTTTAAGTGGCTGCATAGTGTTTCATTGCATGGATGTACCATAGTTTATTTAAGCATTCTGCTATCTAAGGACACTTGGGTTATTTTTAATTTTGTATTATCAAACAACATTGTAATGAATAACCTTATGCATATATCTCTACACACTGTTCCACAATTATTTCTCAGTGAGTCAAAGGGTAAGCAAATTTTAAATTTTGATACGTGTTGCCAAATAATCTTCAGAGAGATTGTTCTTTCATTTCCATGAGCAGTGCATGCAAGTACTTTTATCCCCACATGCCCACCAACACTGGGTATCAATCATTTTAATCTTTGCCAATATGCTAGACAAAAAAAAAATTCCTTCATCTTTATCTTCATTTATATAATTACTAGTGAGGTTGAGCATCTTTTCATGTTAAGTTAGTCATATATTGCTTATTTTGTGAATTGACTCATATCCTTTGTTCAATTTTTCCTGAGGTGTTCTCTTTTTATCATTGATTTAGAAAATTTCCTTATAATTAAGGATATCACCCCCTTATATGTCAAATATCTTGCAAATATGTCATCAGTTTTTCCTTTGTCTTTTGACTTTAATTTTTCACAATGCAAATTTTTTTTCTGTTGTCAACCTTATCAATATTTGTTTTGTTATTTCTGTTTTGTCCTGCCAAGGTTATAAAAATATTAATCCATATTTACTTCCAATACATTTAAGCCCCCATTCTGGCTACTATATCATTCTTCTGCCTTCCATCAGAGCTCAGCATCTGGCACCTGCTTTCCTTTGCTTCCTGCTAGAGATTAAAGCTAGTAAACTGAGAAATGCTAATAGCCACCTATGTGTTCTCAGGCTCCCAGGTATACTGTCCTAACATGTTGATAGGGAATTCTTGGAAGCAAGTGCTACCCCACAAGAGTACCATTCTAATGGAGTAATTTTGAGAACTAAGGTAGGTGAAGGAAATGATTTGGAGGCAGTAGGTTCAGGGAGGTAGGTAGTGGAAATAGCGGAAATAGTACCAAGTTTAAAGTTAAACAAATCTGCATTTGGGATCTCAGCACTAGCTGTATGTTGTGGCCAAATCATATTCTCTCTCTGAGACCCAGTTTCCTCATCCATAAAATGAGAAGACTACCATGTGTTCTTTATGTTTATTGCCTGTTTGCCCTCTGTGTCCTCCCCCTCTGGTCTCATTCACTGTACACTCCCAGCACCCAGCACAGTACCTGACAGATAGTAGATGCTCAATAAGCTGTTTTAATTTCTAACAGTAGGCATGTGTTAATGGGTTTTTTTTTGGGGGGACAGATGTTGGGAGAGGGGAAAGAGAGAATGTCAGGTTGTGAGAATATGGAGAGTGGCAGGGAGTTTGAACATTCCAAAGGGAAACATGGCAAGTAAGAGAATAATTTAGAAAGGTAAGTGGGAACTAACAAACAGGCTTAGGCTTACATGTCAAGCTAATGGATTTTGGATTTTATCCAATAGGTACTGGGGAGCTAGTGAAGGCTTTAAGCAGGTGTGACACACTCCTGCAATCCCACTCCAACCCCAAATTACGATAGGTTTCTCTGGCCAGTATGGAGGCTAGATTGCCCAGAAAGAGTCTAGAAGCCAAAAAAACAAGCTATTGAAACAATCCATGACAGATATAGTAAACTAGGACACAGGTGATGGAAATGGATCTAAGAGATTTTTTCTCCCTTCCTTTTTGAGAAATATAAATAGTGCCCTCTCCAGTCTTCCCCATGTATACATATTCAGGGAGCAAGACCAGCTGACTTCTAGGATGCCTTCCAGATAGGATACTTTGGCATCTTGGGGTTTGAGGTGCTTTATTCACCTCCATTGTGCTCCCTGAGTGTCTCATCATGTGTTGCGACTACTCCCCTCTCTCTCCAAGACACTCCACTCTGGGCCAGTGTTACTATTGTTTTCTCAGGCCTGGTGGGAGCTCAGGAAGGATAGATGGCAGGCCTTAGTTCTTCTATCATCAATGAATCCTCTGACAACCCAGGCTGAATGGAGGGGGTAGGAGTCTTCTGGGATATTTTGAAAGCTTCCAAAAATAGCCTCAAGGCCTCAGTTAGAGAGCACAGGGCCAGGACACTGACTGAACATTGGAGCTCACAGTTTTTGCCAAGTTCCCACCCCAGCCTCCATCCTATTACTGAGTAAGCCAGTTTTCCCTCCTGCTTTAGTTTTCTCTTTGGAGGGCCCCACCCAAGCCTGAAAAGTTCAAATTTAGCCTTAAGTCTCCATCCCTAACTCCTCTGGAGAAAAAGCCCAGGATATAGCAACTTAACTTCTTTAAAAGTCCCTGTGGGCTCTGTGATGGGAAAGAAAATAAGACAAAGAGAGGGAGATAATGAGACCAAGACACACATCCACAAAGGTCAAGAAGCAAAGGAAGAAACACTGAAATATGAGGAAAATAGAGAAAGAAAGACAGAATGACAAGGAGAGAAATAGAAAGGATAAAATAAAGGAGAAACTGAGTCTGAGAGACTAGGGCAAAGAAAGAGAAAGACTAAGAGATATAACTGAATAGAGAGGGCAAGAAAAAAGCAAAGAGAAAGAGGCAAAAATATATATATAGTCAGAGACAGGCAGAGAAAAAGGGAGAGTGGGAGCCAGAGAAAAGAGGGAGCCTCAGTTCCTTGTCCTGTCCTAAACTCCTTCATCAAGCCAACAACTTTTAGCTAGAGGCTTGAACTGAGCCCTTGAGGCAGTCCCTACGAAACCCAGTTCCTCAGGGGTGGGAGCTGAGAGGGCCCCCCAGAGACCATGACAGACAGAGAGACCAAGGCAAGTGTGGCCGTCAGCCCAAGCAGCCCTCATTAGGCACTCACACCCACCATGTACTGCAGATAGGCCAATAAATAGTCACCCTCAAAGCCAGTGCACAAAAAAATGACCTCTAAAGTGAGAACACTTTCCTATTTGATATTTTAAAACACTTCAAATTAGTTATCATGAGATATCAGAATATTAATTAACTTCTTTACACTGATTTCAATGGCTTTTTGTTTTTATTTTGAATTACGTATTGGCAGGGCCACCACAATCTGTTCATCATCTGGGACCTTTAAAGGTTTTCACCTGATGTGCCACCGTGGTTCTGGGTGTTAGTTTACAGTGATGAAAGGACGTGCTTCCCTTCTAGACCTGTTTGGATGCCTCTCTGACTGCCCCTTCTCAGTCATTTTGTCAGAGTCCTTGGATAAGAAGTAGAAACTTTCAAGCCCAAACCTGTCCTTTGGGGGTTGTAAGGATCAGTGGGGAGAAAGCAAAGAGATTTGGCCAAGAAGGTGAAGAAGCGGTGTCTAATCTAGTAAGGCATTGGACCACATAGGTTTAAGGCCCAACTGCCTCAGAAACACTGAGTAAACTTGGGCATGTGACTTCATCCTTCTGAAATTCAGCTTCCTTTTTAACAAAACAGAATACCTATCTTGCCAGAGTTCTCATGAGGTTAACAAGAGAATAAGCTATTAGAAACTACAAGTGTGAGAAGAGTTCCTATTATTACAAATAGCTTTAAGGAATGTCAGACCATTAAAGCAAACACACTTCCTGGTAGAGATGAGGCAACCCAGGCTCTCTGAATTTCACTAGGTCAGGCACAGGAAGAGAAAGCAAGAAAGCCTGAAAGAGGCCTGGGGGAAAACAGGGGAAACAGGAGCAGGGGGTTAAAAAATGGAAATCGGAGTTTATTGTCTTAATAAGAACTGAGATGTGATTAATTACACATCTATGGCCATGTTTGGGCTTTGTTTGGTGATGGGTTAGGGAGGAATTATAAATATGTCTAATATGTAGAGAGCTTTTTATAACAAACCATTGAAAAGGGAGCATGGCCAACCCATCGGAGACCCAGAAAATAGCCAGCTCCTTGACATCAGGAGTCTGAGAAAGAAGCCTCAGGAGATAAGGGACACCATAAAAGTCTCCAACCTGGCTAAATGTCACTCCTGGAGATTCTATGGCTTCCCAGTACCTATGAGGTTAATTCTAAACTCCATTTTGTAGTAAGTCCCTGCTCGATCCCTCGCTGCCTCCTCCACAACCTTTTGGTTGGGGAGACTTTTCTCCACCCCAATCTCCCTGTCACACAGCCATATTAAACTTCTGGCCATCATCCCCTATGTGTACTCTCTGCCTGAAATGCATCCATGTCACTCCTCCCTTTACTTAGCTAAACTAACTTGTTCTTCAAAGCTTAGCTAAATATCACCTTTCCTAGGAAATCTTGCCCAACCATCTTCCATCCCCAGTCTGGGATCTCTTAATTTCTGGTTCATGCCTCCTCCATTTAGCAATCTGGGTTGACATTATTGTTTCCATGTCGTTTTCTTCCGCAATATAATGACTATTTTGAAGGTGGGGACTATATCATTAACATTTTTGTAATAATTATTATAGCTAGCATTTACCTAGCTATGCCAGACACTTAACACACATGAACTCTCACATGAACCCCATTGAGGTGGACACCATAAAATAGCTCAGGTCATACAATGAGATATCACTATAAACCCATCAAAATGTCTAAAATAAAGAAACAGTGACAACACCAAATGCTGATAATGATATGAAGAAACTGATTCACTCATACATTGCTGCTGGGAATGCAAAATGGTGTAGCTCTGAAATACAGTTTGGCAGTTTCTTTTCTTTTTATAATTTATTTATTTATTTATTTATTTTTGGCTGCATTGGGTCTTCATTGCTGCACGCGGGCTTTCTGTAGTTGTGGTGAGTGGGGGCTACTCTTCATTGTGGTGCATGGGTTTCTCATTGTGGTGGCTTCTCTTTGTTGTGGAACATGGGCTCTAGGCATGTGGGCTTCAGTAGTGGTGGCACATGGCTCAGTAGTTGTGGCTCGTGGGCTCTACAGCTCAGGGTCAGTAGTTGTGGCACACAGGCTTAGTTGCTCCATGGCATGTGGGATCTTCCTGGACCAGGGATCGAACCCATGTCCCCTGCATTGGCAGGCAGATTCTCAACCACTGCACCACCGGGGGAGTCTTGGCAGTTTCTTTTTCTTTTTTTTTTGAATTTTATTTTTTTAATTTAACTTTATTTATTTTTTATACAGCATGTTCTTATTAGTTATCTATTTTCTACATATTAGTGTATATATGTCAGTCCCAATCTCCCAATTCATCCCACCACCACTTTCCCCCCTTGGTGTCCATATATTTATTCTCTACATCTGTGTCTCTATTTCTGCCTTGCAAACCAGTTCATCTGTACCATTTTTCTAGATTCCACATATATGCATTAATACATGATATTTGTTTTTCTCTTCCTGACCTACTTCACTCTGTATGACAGTCTCTAGGTCCATCCACGTCTCTACAGATGACCCAATTTCTGCCAGTTTCTTATAAAACTAAAAATGTAACTACCATATGACCCAACAATTGCACTCTTGGGCATTTATCCCAGATAAGTGAGAATTTCTGTTCACACAAAAACCTGCACATGAAAGTTCATAACAGCTTTATTCATAATAGCTCCAAATCAGAAACTACCTAACTGTCCTTCAGTGGGTGAATGTTTGAACAAACTGTGGTACATCCATAACATGGAATACCACTCAGCAATAAAAAGGGAATAAACGATTAAAACATACAGTATGTATGGACCTCAAAAGATTATGCTGAGTGAAAAAAGTCAATTCCCAAAGCTACATATTGTAAAATTATAGTCACTTAACATTCCTGAAATGACAAAAATTATATATATGGAAAACAGATAAGAGACTGCCAGGTATAAAGAAGAGGGTGGAGGTAGGAGAGTGGTGAATATGGCTATAATAGGAAAACATGAGGGATCCTTGTAGTAATGGAAATGTTCTGTATTTTGACTGTTTCAACGTCAACATCCTGGTTGTGATATTGTACTATAGTTGTTGGTAACTGGGAAAAAACTGCAGAGGACCCCCCTGTCTTATTTCCTACAACTGCATGTGAATCTACTACTATCTCAAAATTAAGAGTTAATTTTTTAAAAAGGAATAGAGTACTGATACATGTCATGACATGGATGAACTATGTAAAAATTATACTAAGTGAAAGAAGTCAGTAACAAAAGACCACATAATGCATCATTCTATTTATATGAAATATTAAGAAAAGACAAATCCCTAGAGACAGAAATTGGACTAATGGTTGCCTAGAGATGGAGGAGGGGGAAAATGGGAAGTGACTGATAAAGTCACTTTTTATGGTGATGAGAATGTTCAAAATTAAGATAATAGTGATGTTTGCAAAACTCTGTGATTACTAAAGCCCACTGAATTGTACACTTTAAAAGGTAAAGTTTATGATATATGAATTATATCTCAATAAAGCTATTGTTTAAAAAATTATAGATCATGTAGCAAAATAGCAAAGTAGAAAATTCCAAGCTCTCATTTCTCCACAGAGACATCAAAAAATAAGCAGAAAGTGTTAGAACCAACTTTGTTAGAACTCTGAAAAGCAGTCAAATGTTTCTAGCAATCAAGTGAATGCTAAATCAAGAAAAAGGCAACTGGAAATGGTAGGAGAGCTTTGTGGTGCATACCCTTGCTCCCCCCTTCCTCGGTATGGTAGCAGTCTTAACGTGGTAAAAGCCCATGCTTCCAGTGTGGGACCCTGGTCCCTGGTTCCAGAGGGAGCAGAGAAGACCTTATTTGCAAAGTATTGTATATGTCTGTTCTAAGTTTTATGAGGTCTACTTGAAGGACTAATGCAAGGAACTTGTCTCTACTTTGCCTAACTTAGAATTCAGACCACACTAACTTTCACCCCAGCTCAGTGCAAACCTGACTAAGTGTTAGATTGCCCCAGCACAGAACCAGTCTGTAAAGACTGGGAGAGGTGTTTCAGGTTTTTCTGAGGGAGGGTGCTTTTCTTTTATTTTTGTTATTTGATTTTGTTTTTAGCTCCTGGCATTCAGGGAAATCTCTATCAAAACACTAGCCAAACATGAGCTAAAGGAATAGAGACTTCAGAGACCATTCATGACAAGGAATACAATCTTTTCAAAAACAGTTTGGAGTACTCACTAAACATACAGACTACTCCAGCCTTTCAACAATCAACAAAACAGCAAACCCTGGGAAAGGAGGAGAATCTGATTTCCAGAGTTATAACATTATAATATTCAAATGTCCAGTTTTCAACAAAAAAAAATCACAAGATATGCAAAGAAATTGGAAAGTATGGCCCATTCAAAAGGAATAAAATTAATAGAAACTATCCCTAATGAAGTTGAGACATAAGACTTACTAGACAAAGACTTCAAAACA
Source organism: Delphinus delphis (assembly GCF_949987515.2). Classification (NCBI taxonomy): domain Eukaryota; kingdom Metazoa; phylum Chordata; class Mammalia; order Artiodactyla; family Delphinidae; genus Delphinus; species Delphinus delphis. The sequence continues at coordinate 74,212,212 of NC_082704.1, forward strand.
ACTGTATTAAATATGTTCAAAGTGCTAAAGGAAAACATGAAGAAAAAACTAAAGAAAATCAGAAGGAAGATGTATCAAAAAGTTTTGAACATCAATAAAGAGATAGAAATTATAAAAAAAAAAGAACCAAATGGAAATTCTGGAGCTAAAAAGTATAGTAACTGAAAAAATTCAACAGAGGGATTTAACAACATATTTAATCAGGGAGAAATAAAAATCAGTGAACTTGAAGGGAGGCCAATTGAAATTTATGAAGTGTGAAATTTATCAAGTAGAAAGAAAAAAGAATAATGAAAAGTGAATAGAACCTAAGGGACCTGAAGTAAATCAAGTGGAGTAACATACATATTATGGGAATCTCAGAGGGAGAAATGAGAGATAAAGGGGAAGAAAGAATCCTGGAAGAAATAATGTTCAAAAACTTCCCAAATCTAATGCAAGACATGAATTTACAAATCAAGAACCTTAACAAATTCCAACTAGAGTAAATTCAAAGATATCCACACAGAGATACATGATCAAACTGTCAAAAGACAGTATCTTGAAAGCAGTAAGGGAGAAAAGTGATTCATTATGTAAATAAATACAAGAGATTCTGAAGAAGATTAACACCCAATTTGTCATCAAAAACCATTGAGGATAGAAGATATTGTGATGATATATTTAGAATGCTGAAAGGAAAAAAAACCCTCTCAACCAAGAATTCTGTACCTGGCAAAACTCTTCTTCAAAAACAAGGGCAAAATTGAGGCATTTCTAGATAAACAATAGCTGAGGAAATTTGTTAACACTGGACCTGCCCTGCAAGATAAATGCTAGAGCAAGTCTCTTAGGTTGAAATGAAAGGACACTAGACAGTAACTAGAAGTCATATGAAGAAATAAAGATCTCTGATAAAGGTCCATAGATAGGTAAACATCAAGGCTAATACTTTTAACTCCAATTTTTATTTCTTACATTATTTAAAAGACATATAAAAATAATTATAATATGTTATTGGGCACAAAACATATAAAGTTGTAATTTGTGAAACAGTAACACAAAAGGACTGAGCTGTATAGTAGCAGAGTTTTTGTATGCTATTGAAGTTAAGCTGTTAATAATTCAATTTAGATTGTTATAAACACATAATATGTTATTAACATATAAATATGTTAAACATAATCCATATGGTAACTACACAAAAAAATCTAAAGTATATACATATAAGGAAAAGAGAAGGGACTCAAAATGGTTCCTCATGAAAAAAAAATAAACTCAAAAGTAGGCAGTAATGGAGAAAATGAGGGACAAAAAAGAATACAAATAGCAAAAGGGTAAGTAAGTCCGTACTTATCAGTAATTTTCTTAAATGTAAATGGATTAAACTAACTAATCAAGAGGCAGAGATTGATGAAGTGGTTAAAAAACATGACCCAACTATATACTGTCAACAAGAGACTCACTTTGTATCCAAAAAATGCAAATAGGTTGAAAGTGAAAGGATGGAAAAATATTATCCATTGCAAATAGTAACCAAAAGTAGCTGGGTGGCTATATAAATATCAGATAAAATAAAATTTAAGTCACAATATTACAAGACACAAAAAAGGAAATTATATATTGGTAAAGTGTCAATGCAACCAGAATATATAATCATTAGAAACATATATGCACCAAACATTTGAGTGCCCAAAACATAAAGCAAATGATGACAAAATTGAAGGAGAAATAGATAATTGTACAAAACTAGTGGAAAACTCAATAACCCACTTTCAATAATAAATAGAACATCTAGACAGAAGCTAACCAAGAAAACAGAGGACTTAAGTAGCACTGTAAACCAACTAGACCTAACAGACATATATAGAACACTATGCAACAATGGTTGAATGCATGCTTTTCAAGTTCATGGTGATGCATTCTCCAGGATAAACCATATGTTAAGTCACAAAACAAGTCTCATTAAATTAAAAAAAAAATTGAAATCATACAAAGCATTTTATCCAGCCACAATGGAATGAAGCTAGAAGTCAATAACAAAAGGAAAATGGAAATGATGTAAATATATGGAAATTAAACATCATAATCTTAAATGACAAATGGATCAAAGAATAAATCACAGGGAAAATTAGAACCTACTTAAATATAAATTAAAATAAAAGCACAACATACCAAAATTATTGAGATGAATTGAAGACAATTATCAGAAGGAAATTTATAGCTGTCAATACCTACATTAAAAAGAAGAGAAATCTATACTCAATACCCTAACTTTACACCTTGAGGAATTATTAAAAAACCCAAAGGTAGCAGAAGGAAGGAACAAGAAAGATTAGAATTGAGACAAGAAAATAGAGAAAAGAAAACCAATAGAGGGCGTCCCTGGTGGCACAGTGGTTAAGAATCCGCCTGCCAATGCAGGGGACACAGGTTCAAGCCCTGGTCCAAGAAGATTCCACATGCTGCAGAGCAACTAAACCCATGTGCCACAACTACTGAGCCTGCATGCCTAGAGCCTGTGCTCCGCAACAAGAGAAGCCACGACAATGAGATGCCTCCACTGACCACAATTAGAGAAAAGCTCACGCATAGCAATGAAGACCCAACACAGCCAAAAATAAATAAATAAATTTATTTTTTTAAAAAAGAAAACCAATAGAGAGAATTACTGAAACCAGAAGTTGGTTCTTTGAAAAGATCAACAAAACTGACAAACCTTAACTAGAATGACAAAGAAAAAGAAAGAGAATGCACATGAAACTAAAGACAGAAATAACAGTGGGGACATTGCTACTGACCTTACAGAAATAAAAAGGATTGTAAGAGAATATTAGGAAAAATTATATAACAACAAATTAGATAACTTAGATGAATTGGAAAAATTCCTAGAAACATACAAATTACCTGACTCAAGAAGAAATAGAAAACCTCAACAGACTTATAACAAGTAAAGAGATTAAATCAGTAGTCAAAAACCTCCCAAAGGAAAATCCAGGACCAGGTAGCTTCATTGATGAATTCTACCAAATATTTAAAGAAGAATTACCACCATTGGTATTCTTAGATACGACACCAAAAACAAAAAAGAAAAAAATTGATAATTTGGACTTAATGAAAATTAAAAACTTTTGTGTATCAAAAGACATTATCTATAAACTGAAAAGACAACCTACATAATGAGAGAAAACATTTGCAAATCATATATGTGTTAAGGGCTTAATATCCAGAATATATCAAAAACTCGTACAAGTCAACAACAAAAATACAAAAAGTCCAATTTTAAAAATGAGCAAAAGATTTGAATAGAGACAAATGATATTACATAAAAATCAAGGGATCAATCCAAGAAAATATAATAATTATATATATATATGTGTGTATATATATATATACACACACACACCCAACATAGGACCACCTAAATATATAAAGCATGTATTAAGAGACATGAAGGGGAAATTGACATTAACACAATAATAGTAGGGAACTTTAACACCCCACTTAAATCAATGGATGGATCATCCAGACAGAAAATCAATAAGGCAAAACTGGCCTTAAATGACACATTAGACCAGATGCACTTAATAGGTATACATAGAACATTCCATCCAAAAGCAGCAGAATACATATTCTTTTCAAGCATACATGGAACATACATGGAACATTCTCCAGGATAGATCACATGCTAGGCAACAAAACAAGCCTCAATAAATTTAAGAAAATTGAATACATATGAAGCATCTTTTCTGACTGCAACACTATGAGACTAGAAATCAACTATAAGAATAAAAACACAAAAAACAAACACATGGATGCTAAACAAGATACTGCTTTAAACAACAAGTGGATCACTAAAGAAATTTTTAAAAAAATACCTGGGGACAAATGAAAAAGAAAAACACAATGGGGCTTCCCTGGTGGCACAGTGGTTGAGAGTCCGCCTGCCGATGCAGGGGACACGGGTTCATGCCCTGGTCCGGGAAGATCCCACATGTCACGGAGCGGCTGGGCCCGTGAGCCATGGCCACTGAGCCTGCGCGTCCGGAGCCTGTGCTCCACAACAGGAGAGGCCACAGCAGTGAGAGGCCCACATACCACAAAAAAAAAAAGAAAAAAAAGAAAAACACAATGATCCAAAATCTATGGGATGGAGGAAAAGCAGTTCTAAGGGGGAAGATTACAGTGATACAAGCTTACCTCAGGAGAAAAGAAAAATCTCAAATAAACAACATAACCTTATATCTAAAGGAACTAGAAGAACAAACAAAACCTAAAGTTTTAGAAGGAAAGAAATCATAAAGGTCAGTGTATAAATAAATGAATTAGAGACTATAAAAACAATAGAAAAAAATCAATGAAACTCAAAATGGATTGAAGACTTAAGTGTAAGACCAGAAGCCATAAAAATTCTAGAAGAAAACATAGACAGAACATTCTTTGACATAAATTGTAGCAATTTGGGGGGAGCTATCTCTTAAGGTAAAGGAGGCAAATGCAAAGATAAACAAATGGAATCTAATTAAACTTAAAAGCTTTTGCACAGCAAAGGAAACCATCAACAAAACGAAAAGACAACCCACAGAATGGGAGAAAATATCTGCAAATGATACGACCAATAAGGGGTTGATATCCAAAATAAATATACAACTAATACAATACTCAATGTCAAAAAAACCCTGATTAAAAAATGGGCAGAAGGGCTTCCCTGGTGGCTCAGTGGTTGAGAGTCCGCCTGCTGATGCAGGGGACATGGGTTCGTGCCCTGGTCTGGGAAGATCCCACATCCTGTGGAGTAGCTGGGCCCATGAGCCATGGCCGCTGAGCCTGTGCATCTGGAGCCTGTGCTCCGTAATGGGAGAGGTCACAACAGTGAGAAGCCTGCATACCACAAAAAAAAAAAAAAAAAAATGGGCAGAAGACCAGAATAGACAATTTTCTTTTTAAAAATTTTTTATTGAAATATAGTTGATTTACAATGTTGTGTTAGTGATTCAGTTATACATATATATAATATATATATTCTTTCTTTACATTCTTTTCCATTATAGGTTATTATAAGATATTGAGTATAGTTCCTTGTGCTATACAGTAGGTCCTTGTCGGTTATGTATTTTACATACAGTAGTAGGAATATTTTAATCCCAAACTCCTAATTTATCCCTCCCCCACTCCCTTTTGGTAACCATGTTTGTTTTCTATGTCTGTGAGTCTATTTCTGTTTTGTATATAAGTTCATTTGTATCATTTTTTTAGATTCCACATATAAGCAAAATCATATGATATTTGTTTTTCTCTGTCTGGTTTACTTCACTTAGTATGATAATCTCTAGGTCCATCCATGTTGCTGTAAATGGCATTATTTCATTTTTTTTAATGGCTGAGTAATATTGCATTATATATATATATGTGTGTGTGTATATATATATATATATATATATATATATATATATATACCACATTTTCTTTATCCATTCATCTGTCAATGGACACTTAGGTTGCTTCCATGTCTAGGCTATTGTAAATTGTGCTGCTATGAACACTGGGCTGCATGTAACTTTTGAATTATGTTTTTCTCCAGATATATGCCCAGGAGTGGATTGCAGGATCATATGTTAGCTCTATTTTTAGTTTTTTTAGGAGCCTCCATACTGTCCTCCATAGTGGTTGTACCAATTTACATTCCCACCAACAGTGTAGGAGGGTTCCTTTTTCTCCACACCTTCTCCAACATTTATTATTTGTAGACTTTTTGATGTTGGCCATTCTGACTGCTGCGAGGTGACAGCTCATTGTAGTTTTGACTTGTGTTTCTCTAATAATTAGCAATGTTGAACATCTTTTCATGTGCCTTTTGGCCATCTGTATGTCTTCTTTGGAGAAATGCCTATTTAGATCTTCTGCCCATTTTTTGATTGGGTTGTTTTCTTTTTGTGATATTGGGCTGTGTGAGCTGTTTTGTATATTTGGCAGATTAATCCTTTGTGAGTCACATCGTTTGCAAATACTTTCTCCCACAGAATAGACAACCCTTAGAATGGGAGAAAAGATTTGCAAACAAAGAAATCAACAAGGGAATAATTTCCAAAATATACACACAGCCTAAGCAGCTCGATATCAAAACAAACAAACAAATCAAAAAAATGGATGGAAGATCTAAATAGACAATTCTTCAAAGAAGACATACAGATGGCTAAAAAGCACATGAAAAGATGCTCAACATCACTAATTATTAGAGAAATGCAAATCAAAACTACAGTGAGGTATCACCTCACATGGGTCAGAATGGTCATCATCAAAAATCTACAAACAGTAAATGCTGGAGAGGGTTTGGAGAAAAGGGAACCTTCCTACACTGTTGGTGGGAATGTAAATTGGTACAGCCACTATGGAGAACAGTATGGAGGTTCCTTAAAAAACTACAAATAGAACTACCGTACGACCCAGCAATCCCACTACTGGGCATATACCCTGAGAAAACCATAATTCAAAAAGAGTCATGTACCAAAATGTTCATTGCAGCTCTATTCACAATAGTCAGGACATGGAAGCAACCTAAGTGTCCATCGACAGATGAATGGATAAAGACGACATGGTATATATATATACAATGGAATATTACTCAGCCATAAAAAGCAATGAAATAATGCCATTTGCAGCAACATGGATGGACCTAGAGATTGTCATACTGAGTGAAGTATGTCAGACAGAGAAAGACAGATGTCATATGATATCACTTATATGTGGAATCTAAAAAAAATGATACAAATGAACTTATATACAAAACAGAAATAAACTCACAGCCATAGGAAACACACATGCTTACCAAAGGGGAGTGGGAGAGGGATAAATTGGGAGATTGGTATTGACATGTACACACTACTATATATAAAGTAGATAACTAATAAGGACTTACTGTATAGCACAGGGAACTCTACTCAATACTCTGTAATGACCTATATGGGAAAAGAATCTAAAAAAGAGTGGATATATGTATAACTGATTCACTTTGCTGTACACCTGAAACTAACACAGCATTGTAAATCAACTATACTCCAATAAAAAAATTTTAAAAATAAAATACCTATAGTAAAAATAAATAAATAAAACTAGTCAATGTAACCAAAAAGAAACAGACTTACAGATATAGAGAATAAACTACTGGTTACCAGTGGGGATACGGTAAGGGGAAGGGGCAAGATAGGGGATATGGTAGGGGGAAGGGGGAAGATATGGTGGGGGAAGGGGCAAGATAGAGGTACAAATTACTATGCATAAAACAAGTAAGCTGCAAGGATATATTGTAAAGCACAGGGAATATAGCCAATATTTTATAATAACTATAAATGGAGTATAATTTATATAAATTTTGAGTCACTATGTTGTACACCTGAAACTAATATAGTCTTACAACTCAACTATACCTCAATTTAGAAAATAAATGAACTACATACAAACAATTTTTTTTAATGTGCACTATGCACACAATGGAATATTATTCAGCTTTACAAAAAGAAGGAAATTCTGACATATGCTACAACATGGATGAAACTTGAGGACATTATGCTAAATGAAATAAGTTAGTCACAAAAAGAGAAATAGTGTATGATTTCACATATATGAGGTATCTGGAGTAGTCAAATTTATTGAGACAGAAAGTAGAATGGTGCTTGCCAGGGACTGGAGGAAAGTGCAAATAAGAAATTATTGTTAAATGGGTATAGAGTTTCAGTTCTGCAAGATGGAGAGTTGTGTAGATAGTTTGCACAACAATGTGAATGTATTTAACACTACTGAACACTTAAAAATTGCTAAGGCTGTAAACATTGTTTTATATATTTTACCAGAATTAAAAATAAAGTAAATAAATAAATATCAAAAGCTTTAAAAAAAGAATGGAAAGTAAGGGTTGGCAAAGTTGTGGAGAAATTCGGACATTCCTACATTGCTGTGGGAATGTTAAATAGTGCAGTCACTGCAGAAAACAATTTGGCAGTTCCTCTAAAAGCTAAACATTGAATTACATATTATCCAGTAATTCCACTCTGATGTATATACCCCAAAGAATTGAAAACAGGGACTCAAAACATATATTTGTATGCTAATGTTCGTTGTAGTATTATCCACAATAGCGAAATGCAGAAACACTCCAAGTGTTCATGAACAAATGAATTGATAAATAAAGTGGGTATATACATACAATGGAATCTTATTCAGCCACTAAAAGGAAAGAAATCTGATATAGGCCACTGATACATGAATGAACCTTGAAAACATTATGCTAAGTGAAATAAGTCCGAAACTAAAGGACAAATATTGTATGCTTCCACTTACATGAAATATCCAGAATAGGAAAATTCATAGACAGAAAGTAAATTACGGGTTACTGGGGGCTGGGGGGAGGGGGAGAAGTAAGTTATTGCTTAAAGGTTACAGAATTTCTGTTTGGGTTAATGGAAGAATTTCAGAAATAGATAAGTGGCAATGGTTGCACAACACTGAATGTAATGGTGCCACTGTGTACACTTAAAATGGTTAAATTGGCAAGTGTTATACACATTTTATCACAATAAAAAATATCCAAAAAAGAGGGGAAAAGTGAAAATAACAGCTACAAGTACTACTCTTACTGCTGTGATCTAGTGTAACCCTTTGTAAAGGACCTCCTCCATGCCAGGTACTGTTTTAGGTACTGGGGAAACAGTCATGAAGAACTGTGAGAAAAGACAGATGATATACAAACAAGTAAGGAATCAGGAAACCAAATTTATAGCCCAGCACTGTTGTAGCCCTGGCACTATGTGGCTTCTGTTCTCCATGACCACTTCATGAGCCCCTGCCTTGGGCCAGACCCTAGAGACATAGGTTGTAGAACTATGCTTTACATATGGTCAAGTTCATGGCAATGAGTAGTTACTCTGCAAGCAATTTTTGCCCCTCCCTTCCCTCTGCTCTCTAGGTGGCCAATTTTCCCTTGTCCTGGATAGGCTTGAGCCTCAAACTCAAGAGCTGCCTTGGAATAACAGAATCCAGGCCAGGCATGGAGAATTTAGATGTTTCTCACCCTTCACAATATTCCCTTGGGTGCTGGCACCTCACTGCCTTCACCTCTCCTGGAATCAGTTCCTTGAGTGCCTGGACAGCTCCTGGCACTGTCCGTCCCCTGGTTTTTGTCCAGGCCTGGCTGACTGACTTCACCCATCTCCTCCCTTCCCCATCTCACCCACCACGGACTTTGAAAGTCCAGGGCTCCAGCTCCAGGGCTCTCAACATAGACAAAATAATGGGCCAATTCAAGGCCTAATTTAGTTATTGACTATTTCGTGTCAAACAGGCAAAACCAAACCAAAGTCATTCATTCCTCAATTTGGCAAATATTTAAAGAGCCCCTGCTCTGATCCAGATGTTAGCAACTTCACTTTGCAGCCAGAATAATGGTAATAACCATTTCTTGAGCACCTATTATGTGCTGGATACGTCTCATGGATTAACTCACTGACTTTTCATACAACCCTGTGTAGGGGTGGGGATTATCCCGATTTTTCAGCAGAGAGGCTGAGGTTCAAAAAGACATGGCTAGGGCTTCCCTGGTGGTGCAGTGGTTGAGAGTCCACCTGCCGATGCAGGGGACATGGGATTGTGCCCCGGTCCGGGAAGATCCCACGTGCCGCGGAGTGGCTGGGCCCGTGAGCCATGGCTGCTGAGCCTGCGGGTCCGGAGCCTGTGCTCCGCAACGGGAGAGGCCACAACAGTGAGAGGCCCGCATACCGCAAAAAAAAAAAAAAGACATGGCTAAGACCACTGAGGGGCCTGATGCACCTAGACCATTCCACAGCTCATGTATACTCCACACAGCCAGTGCACCATGCACTCTGCCAAAACCTCACTTTTCAATGTACCCCTACAATCCACACCACACACTGCTCACTTCACCCATGTTTCTCTTGTATACCTCTCATGTAACATGTCTCTTAGACATACTGTCTGTATCCAGTGTTTCTTGAATACCACACAGAAACTAACATGCACATCCATACAGACAGACTTTACAAAGACACTGGTACTAGTCCTCTTCCCCTGGCACTTTACACACATACACATATGTTTGCACAGGCCATGCAAATATTAGGCCCTGGGCTTCCCTTGTGGCACACTGGTTAAGAATCCACCTGCCAATGCAGGGAACACGGGTTCAAGCCCTCGTCTGGGAAGATCCCACAGGCCATGGAGCAACTAAGCCCGTGCACTGCAACTACTGAGCCTGCACTCTAGAGCCACAACTACTGAGCCTGTGTGCCACAGCTACTGAACCCTGCATGTCTAGAGCCTGTGCTCCGCAACAAGAGAAGCCACCACACAACGCAATGAAGAGTAGCCCCTGCTCACCGCAACTAGAGAAAGACTGTATGCAGCAACGAAGACCCAACGCAGCCAAAAATAAACAAACAAACAAATAAATAAATAAATAATAAGCCCTGCCTCCTTCCCACCCACTGTGTTCTGGTAACAAAACTAGGCACAGAGATTCTTCACTTATTCTGCCACATCCCCCTTTGAATCTCCTCCCTTCCCAGACCTGCTCTATCTCCATGTCAAGCTGTTTTCATTTTACCCACAAACAGATCCCACGCACAGGCTCATGCTCACTGATAGGCACAGCCCAGGCCACACCCAGGAACTGCCAACTCTTCCCCTACTTCCTTTGTTTGTTTTCCCAACACTGTGGATTGGGAGTCACTTAGCAGAAGGTGGCTATGCAACAGAGCTCTGCCCCGGACTTCAGGGAAGACCAGTCTGGTAGGGCTATGCCCCCTTCTACCTGTCCTTGCACTTTATCCCTCTTTCAGTGTTGGAGTTTTTTTCCCTATATCTGCCTTTATAGTGGGAGATGAACCACTGAACCATTTTCTCTGGCTCTTATCTTCCAGATACTTGGTCAAAGGTAAGGAGGAATTGGAGATCAGTGCTCATATAAAGGCATGGAAGTGGGGTTTTCCCTAGGAGTTCAGGTTTTAGAGTGATAATCAAGTGCTTGTTCTATAGCTACCACTGCCTTCCCCCTTCCTGGAGTTAACCCTCAGTGCCCTGTCCTATGCGCCCTTAAATAAAAGGATGCCAGTGTCTTTCTTCACAGTCAATATGCCTTTAGGTGACTCCTTCCCTGGTCCTGTCTCTATTTCCCCCATCTGTCAAATAGAAACCAATTATGAGGTCTACCCTATCACTGTGAGAAGTGGAGAATGCAAAAGGAGCCATATCAGGCCTGGTCTAGACTGGACATTTTCTGCATGGCTGCCTTTTCTCAAGGTCTCCCTCTGTATCAGTGGCCTTGCAAGGGTTCTCGCATATCATTTTAGGCCCAGAACTGATGTGTCAAAAGTAGCATGCTAATCTTGAGAAAGAAAAATGGAGCTGGAGGAATCAGGCTCCCAGACTTCAAACTACACTACAAAGCTACAGTAATCAAGACACTATGGTACTGGCACAAAAACAGAAATATAGATCAATGGAACAGGATAGAAAGCCCAGAGATAAACCCATGAACATATGGTAATCTTATCTTTGATAAAGGAGGCAAGAATATACAATGGAGAAAAGACAGCCTCTTTAATACATGGTGCTGGGAAAACCAGACAGCTACATGTAAAAGAATGAAATTAGAACACTCCCTAACACTATACACAAAAATAAACTCAAAATGGATTAAAGACCTAAATGTAAGGCCAAACACTATAAAACTCTTAGAGGAAAGCGTAGACAGAACACTCCATGACATAAATCACAGCAAGATCTTTTTGACCCACCACCTATAGAAATGGAAATAAAAACAAAAATAAACAAAGGGACCCAATGAAACTTAAAATCTTTTGCACAGCAAGGGAAAACATAAACAAGAGGAAAAGACAACCCTCAGAATGGGAGAAAATATTTGCAAATGAAGCAATTGACAAAGGATTAATCTCCAAAATTTACAAGAAGCTCATGCAGCTCAATACGAAAAAAACAAAAAACCCAATCCAAAAATGGGCAGAAGACATAAATAGATATTTCTCCAAAGAAAATATACAGATTGTCAACAAACACATGAAAGGATGCTCAGCATCACTCATCATTAGAGAAACGCAAATCAAAACTACAATGAGGTATCACCTCACACCAGTCAGAATGGCCATCATCAAAAAATCTAGAAACAATAAATGCTGGAGAGGGTGTGGAGAAAAGGGAACCCTCTTGCACTGTTGGTGGGAATGTAAATTGATACAGCCACTATGGAGAACAGTATGGAGGTTCCTTAAAAAACTAAAACTAGAACTCCCACAGGATCCAGCAATCCCACTACTGGGTATATACCCTGGGAAAACCATAATTCAAAAAGACTCATGTACCACAATGTTCATTGCAGCTCTATTTACAATAGCCAGGACATGGAAATAACCTAAGTGCCCACTGACAGATGAATGGATAAAGAAGATGTGGCACATCTATACAGTGGAATATTACTCAGCCATAAAAAGAAACAAAATTGAGTTACTGGTAGTGAGGTGGATGGACCTAGAGTCTGTCATACAGAGTGAAGTAAGTCAAAAAGAGAAAAACAAATACTGTATGATAACACATATATATGGAATCTAAAAAAAAAAACGTTCTGAAGAACCTAGGGGCAAGACAGGAATAAAGACACAGACATGGAGAATGGGCTTGAGGACATGGGGACTGGAAAGGGTAAGCTGGGAGGAAGTGAGAGAGTGGCATGGACATATGTACACTACCAAATAAATAGATAGCTAGTGGGTAGCAGCTGCATAGCACAGGGAGATCAGCTTGGTGCTTTGTGACCACCTAGAGGGGTGGGATAGGGAGGGTGGGAGGGAGACGTAAGAGGGAGGAGATATGGGGATATATGTATATGTATAGCTGATTCACTTTGTTATAAAGCAGAAATTAACACACCATTGTAAAGCAATTACACTCCAATAAAGATGTTTAAAAAAAAAGTAGCGTGCTATACTGTGATGTGTAAGCTAGCAGGCCTTGTGGCCAAACTGCCTGTACTTGACTCTTTACTAGTTATTTGACCTAAGGTGAGTTGCTAAATCATTCTGACCTCAGTTACTCTGTCCTAGAAATGGGGTTCATGATGGTATCTCTTTCATAGGATTGTTTTGAGGATTAAATGAAAGGATGCAAAAGTTCTTGGTTCATTGAAAATAATCAGTAGATGTTTGTTGAATAAATGAATAAACTAAGTAATACCATTTCTTCTTAGGCTCAAGGTCACAGACCCAGTAAATACCAAATATAATACCTGCCACTCACTGTGTGTCCCACTGGAATGCAAGCTCCATGAGGGCAGAGACTTTATGTCTGTTTTGTACCCCAAGCTTCTAGAACAGAGCCTGGAAAAAATAAGTGCTTATAAATATTTCTTCAATGAATGAATGAGCAAATGAATGAATACTATATTCCAGGCACTGTGTTAGGCATGTGGGACAGAGTTCTAAGACAGGCAATACCTGTCCTCATAGAGTTTGCAATCTAGTCATTAAATTGATAACCACACCAATAATTGAACCTGGGGTAAATACTGTGAAAGAAGAGGGGAGGATGCTGTGAGAGTGAAACACAAAAGGAATTTCCTAGTCTGGTAGGTGAGAGGGAATCTCCCAGAGCCACTGACCATCTGAACCTGAAGGAGTGAATCAGACGACAAGTAAGGAAGAGAAGATGGCAATGAACTTGGACCATTGAAAGATCAGAAAATGGTCAGCATGGGCTGGATTGTGGTGAGAAAGGGAATGAGTAGCAAGAAGTAGGATTGGAGAGCCTGGAAGAGACCAGATTATGTAGGACCTTGTGGACCATGGAAAAGAATTTGGCTTGTGGTCCTCACATGATAGGAAGACACTGGAGGGTTTTGAGCAGGGGAAAGGCATAATCTATGTTTTACAAAGATTCTTCTGGGTTCCTTATGGAGAATGTGTTGTAGGGGGCAAGGGTGAAAACAAAGAGACCTGTTAGGAGGCTATGGCAGTTGTCCAGGTGAGAGATGATGGGGACTATGACCCAACGGTTGGAAGTAAATGAGGAGAGAGGTGTATATATTAGGGATATATTCTGAGTATAGCAAGACTTGCTGATAGACTGAATAATGAGGGGGTGATAGAGGAAGAGGAGACAAAAATAATTCAGATTTCTGACTTGCCACCTGGGTATAGTGATGCCATCTTTCTTTGATAGGGAAGATTGTGGAAGGACAGGCTTTGAGGTGGAGGGAAACAGAAGTTCTGTTGTAAACCAAAGTTGTCTTTGGTTTACCAGCAAGACATGCAAATGGATATGCTAAACATGAGTCTGGAGCCCAAGATAGAGGCTGGGCATCTTTAATAGAATTATAAGTCTTGAGTGTGCTGGGGGAGCCATGGGGCAGTTGTGAGCAAAGGAGCAACATGAACTAACTTTTGTTTTAACACTATCATTCTGGACGCTGGGTTGAGAACTGACTATAAAGAGGAAAGGATGTAAGTAAGACCAAGAAGGAGGCTATTTCAGTCATATGGGCAAAAATTGATGGTAGCCTGGACCAGGGAAATGGAGATTGGGGAAAGAGGTCAAGTTTGGAAAAAGAGCCAACAGTCCTTGATAACAGATTGGATATGATAGGTGAAGGAGATGGAAATGTCAAAGATGACGCCCAGGGTTGGGTTTGCCCAATTGTGTTCATGAGGGAGCCAAAGTCTGAGCTAGAGACCACTGGATAAGAATAGATTTGGGGGAAAGACATTCCCACTGGGGGAAGCCAGAGAAGATTCCCCCACAGGGGAAAATGTTCAGTTTCTCTCCCTGACCTCCTTGTTCCTTTTACTTTTTCTTGCTTACCTACCACAAGCTTCAAAAGGAGTCCATACATTCTACATAAAATTCCACTATCAGAGAATCTCTCCTTCATGTTGATGCATAGTGCTTTCTGGCCTCTGTTAACACTACAAATTATCCCTGGGAGATCACATCTACTCCTGTGACTTCAATTACCATTATTATTCTGATGACTTCCAATGTTCTATCTATAGATCTGCACACTTCTTTGAGCTCCAAACCCACATGGCCAACCATCTACTGTATATCTTCCCCTGGACATCCCACATGCAACACAACCCTACTATGAACCAAACCAAAGTCTTCATATTGCTCCCCGTACATCTGTTCCTTTGCCCCAGTGTCCCCTAGATGCATAAATGTCCTACTGGTTACCCAGAATTCCATGACCAAAAGAACATGTAAGTCATCTTTGACTGCTCTTAATCCCCACATCTAACCCAACACTGAGTCCCACAGATACTATCTTCTTCTTCACAGTATACAGTCATTGTTGAGATTGGGTTCTAATGCCAGATTTCCTTGGCTTATATGCTGGCTCTGCAACTTACTAGTCACTTAAACTTTCTGTGCCTCAGTGCCTTCACCTGCAAAATGGGAATGATGATAACAGTACTTATACCTACTTCATAAGGTTGTGAATTAATCCAGGTAGATCACTTAGAACAGTTGCCTAGCACATAGTAAGTATTTAATACCTGTTAGCTATCTATGATAATAGTGATGATAACAATGATTTCCCAAATATCCCTCCTGACTGTAACTGCTGTAGTATAGACTCCCTTCTTGCCTGAATCACAAAATCCTCCTAACTTAGCTGAATAGATGAACGTAATAGATTTGCCATGCACTGTGCAGGGCACTGTCATGACACAAAAGTTTATTAGATATGATTTCTATCCTTCTGGAGAAGCAGTATTGCCTACACCTGCTCTGTCCAACATGGTAGCCACTAGCTTCAAGTGACTATTAAACTTTAACTTTAGATTTATTGAAATAAAATTATATTAAAAATTAAGTTCCTTAGTAAGAGTAACCACATTTCAGGTGCTCATCAACTTGGAGTCAGACTACTTAGATTTACCTCCTGGACCTGTCATTTCCAGCTGTGTGACCTTGGGCAAATCACATAACCTATCAGAGCCTATATTTTCATCTATTAAATGGGTCTAATAATAATAGTACCTACCTTAAAGGGTTGTTGTGAGGATGAAATGAGTTGATACTTATAACGTATTCATAATAATACTCAATAAATTTTAGTATTGTAGTTTAGCAGTAGCAATACTACACACACACACACACACACACACACACACACACACACACACACACACAAATACATACATCCTCTTGGAGAAAAGTAGTATTACCAGTTGATGAATCATAAGGGCTACTAAGGGTTTGGTCTAGCAGTTGGTGCTTTTTGAGTTCAGCATGGTGCACTGGAACCATAGCTGAGCTAGGGTTCTGGAGAATCCAAGTTTTAGTTCTAGTAGTAGTTCTAGCCATGGCTATAGAATTCATTTTCTGTGTAACCTTGGGAAAACTGTTTCCCCTTCACTGGCCTCAGTGGGGTGATTGCACTGTTCTAGATGGTGTCTCTGCCCTACCAGTTGAAGCACGCTTTAAGGGAAAGGATCCTATTTCAGATGGCATAAAGGAGTTAAGATAGATTTTTTTTAAACTTGGCATGTCTGAGGAATAGTAATTAAAGCTGACATTTATCGAGTGCTAACTCTGCACTGGACACCATACATACCATACATTAGTTCATTTAATTCTCAGAACTGCCCTGTGAGGTATTAGTTATCCTCATTTGGCCAATGAAGAAACTGAGGCTAGAGAAGTAAGGGTTTGGAAAAGCAAAGCCACTGTTCACTCTCAGACAGCCAGCGGTGAGTGGTAAGGTAGATCGTCAAACCCAGGTCCGCCTGACACCAAGACCACATTCTGAACCACCCTGTCATACTGCCTAGGAGCTTGGTGAAAGATAGTGGGGCTGGAGAGGTAGGTCAGAGTCACTTTAGTATAATTATGGAGGAGGCATTATGGTTGTAGAGCACTCAGAGCATGTCCTAACTACCTTGCTTCCCCTATCCTAAGATCTGTCCTTGGCAGGGCCCCAGCTAGAGTAATGCTAACCTTCCCTCCCAATCATCTAGCACTCTGGGCTGGGAAGGGGGCTGTTTCTCCTGAGGTCCTCCCTTCCGCTTTTCCTGGCCTGGGCAGTGAGTCTCTCTTCATAGTATTTGAATCAGAGGAAACAGATAGACTGAGGAAGTGAAGAAAAAACAGGCTGCCTGGGCTCTACAAGCCAATGTAAACACTCAGTGGTTTCCTGTTGTTGCAGCCCAAAGCGTCCCATGACATCATTCCTGGCCTTTCCAGAACACACTGGCTTGGCCCAGGGCTAAGTGGCAGTCGCCCCCCTTCCCCACCAGAGTTAGATCCTCCGGAACTGAAGAACTTCTCTGGGCCAACCATTCCCCACCTGCCTGGTCAGCCACTTAGGCCTTTCTAACCCTATAAGGTTTTGGAGGCTACAGACCGGACATGCTGTCCCACTTCCCAGAGGCCCAGTGGCTTATGGGTCAGAGCAAGGTTTCCTAAACCGGAAAAGTTATTTTACTTCTTTTAATGGAGATTTGGAGTCAGGAGAAGGGGAGAAATGTATGACACATAGACTCTGAGACAGGCCCTAACTGCTTCCTTCCCTCTCTACCTCACCCAGGGGCATACAAGTTTATTTCTCAGTGTTGGTCACAAATTCCTAGAAACAGAACTTTAAGGGCCCTTTCAAGACCTCATAGTCTAAACTTTCCATGGTGTAGATGACAGCACTAAGGCCCAGAGAGGGAAAAGGAACTGGTCCCAGTTGCACCGTTGGTCAGTGCAGCATAAGCCATCCACTCCCGTGGTCTGAAATTGAGCTATCTCAAGCCTGAGCAGGATGATATAGTTAAAAGAGCTCTTGACAGGAAATTCAGAAACCAGGGTTCAAGCTGTAATTCCTCTATGAGAGATTAGATAAAGTTCTTTTTTTCTTTGAGCCTTGGCCTAGACAGCCATAATTCAATTCAAGGCAACACATACTTATTGACAGTCTACTGTGCCTGATAGAGCTGCTGGCTCCTGGGGAGGAGAAGAAAGCATGATGAGAAGACTCCCCAGTTCACAGGTTGAAATGGAAAGAAAATGAAGTGGATGGTCTAAACTCTGTAAGTGACCTAAAGCCTGTGTGGACTCCACGCTTCTGTCTCTAGGCAGAATCAAACCATAATCAGGTGTCTGGGGTCCTTCAGGGCTGCAGCCCCCTCCCCACTTCATTCACAAGGCAGCAGAGAACTCTCATTGAGCCAGAGTTCCATTTGCAAAAAACTTTCTCAGTTCTGGTCTCATTTAGCTGGGTACATTTGCATAGAGAGGTAGTGAGGTCCTAAATTATTGTCTGGAAATCAAGCCAAACACATTATTGTAGTTCCTACAGCCAGCAATAATTGGATTTCAAGCTGTAGCTGTGCCATGGAGCACAGGCAATTTGAAATAGTTCTTTTAATCAATCAAGTTCATCACAGCCTAGATTAGCAAGTAGAATTCAGAAACACATTTAGGGAAAAGGATGACTATTCCTGCACCCCCAAATGCATAAGACAATGTGAAGTCATTCTGTTAGCCAACAATTTAACCACAGCATAGATTAGATGAAACACACAGAAAATATAGACTCGTTTAGATGCTTGGAGACACGCATCGATACACAGATGCAGGAAGCTGCACATGAGCATTGGGAGACACAAAGAAACATACACTCTCAGAGCAACAGACACACAGAAAAAAAAAGATGCACGCATGCACACACACACACACACACACACACACACACATTGTAGCTCCAATGGGAAGCTACAAAAAAAGTTAGCTGTCTGGAAGTTCTGAGGGACGACTTCCTGAACCCCTGTTCATCCTTCTGCTTCCTCCCCCAACAATCATCCTAATTCAAATCCTATAGAGTATTTTTTCCAAAGAAGCCTTAGAAAGCCATCCTCTCCTCACCACATCCATACCCACTCCCACTCCACTGCATCAGACCCGTCTATCACCAGACAACAGAAAATATCTTCTATCAGGGTTCCCTGATGTCAGTATCTTTCCACTAATACACTTTCCCTGAGGCAGGCTGCCTGCCAGAGAGAATCTTTCTACAGCTCAGCCCTGTTCTTGCCTCATCTCTGCTCAAAAATCCTTCCTATTCTCTCCACTGTCAGCGCAAGCAAACCTGGACACCTGACATTCATGGGGCAACCAAAACCTGGAACTCCTTGCCTCTGTTCATGCCCTCTGCTCTCCAGAAAGCAAATGGCACCTTGCCCAGCCCCTTACACATGCTCACCCCAAGCTCTCCTGACCCTTGTGCTATTCACTTGGACTAGAACCACTCCGTCTGCACTTATCAAAATCTTACCCATGTTAGATTTTCCTGGGTTGTTTGAATTTTTCAGTAGGATGACTCCATCTTTGCCATTAAAATTTTTTAAATGTTTTCATCCTTTAAGGCCCAACCCTAAGGTAACCTCTTCCACGAAGTCTACCTCTAAAATCTCCCAAAAGCACTGTATAAGAGAACAGAACTTACCCCATTTAGCCTTCACAGCTTTGTGTGTCTTGGTCCTCAGAGGAGAGCTGATTGGGGAAAAGGACGAAATCCCCTCATGCTACTGCCTCCTCTGGGGCAGTCAATGTGCTGGCACTCTTCTTGTGTTACTGCATTGCCCACAGTCCAGCAAAGACAGACTGACAAAGCCCAGGCCTCTGGAATCTCACTCCAGCCTCTTTTTGAGTTACCTTATTCTAGTCATGAGTTTGAGTCTTGACATTGCCACTAGCTTGCTGTGTGACTACAGGCAAGTCTCAACTCCTCTCCAGCCTCAGTTTTTTCAAGGATACTTCCAGTTCTGGATTCTATTATTGCAAGATGCAGGATTTTATGCAGCTACTCCCATGAGGACATCAGGGACTAGATATGTCCACTATCTCTATTATTCTCTCTCTTTCTCTGCCACCTCCCCTGCCTGTCTCTCTCCTCACTGTTTTGTGTTTCCTTATCTCCTCTTTCTCTGTCTCTTTTTGTCTCTTCCTGCCTCTCTCCCTCTCCCTCTCTCTTCTCTCTCTCCCTCTCTCTTCTCTGTCTCTCTCTCTCTCTCTCTCTCTCTCTCTCTCTCTCTTTCTCACTGGCTTTCTCCCTCCCTCCCCTCTTCCTTCCTCTCCCTCTCTCTTTCCTTCTATCTTTCTGTCTCTTTTTCTTCTCTCTCTTCCTCTTCTCCCTCTCTGCCCTTCTCTCTCTGCTCCCTCTTTGTTTCTCTGCCTCTTCCTTTCTGCCTCTCTCTCTTCTATGTCTCTCTGTTTCTGATTCTATCTCTCTGTCTCTGCCCCACCCTCAACCCCAGGGGGTGAATCTGGCTGAATAGCTTCTAACTCAAAACAGCTCTGATGCTTCCTGAGTGTTGCTGGTGAGTAGAGGTAGAAATGAGGTCCCTCTGAGGGCCTCAGGAAGCTCAAATCCCTCACCCCTCCCCTTGAAAAGGGCTCACAGAGCTAAGGAGGAAGGCAGCCAGGATGAAGGGTCTCATAGCAGAGTCAGCTGGCTCCTACCCTCCAGCTTTTCACCTAAAGAGAAGGCATTGCCCAAAGAATCTCCATCTCCTAGATGATCTGAGCCGGAGGTTCTTAACACCCAAATGCTCCATCTTCCCACTCCTCAGCCTTACCATTTTACAGATGTGAAACAGACAACAGGAAAGGAATGACCCATCACTCCACAGTGAAGTAATGGAAGAACTAGAACTAGAATGCTGGTCTCCTGACTCCTAATCAAGTGCTCTGAAAAGATTATAAAATTGATTTAACACCATCAGTTGAAAGGCACTTTTCAGAGCATTTTGCTAGAAGAGAAGGCTGAGGATAGTGATGGGTCAGGTAGAGACTTGATAGATATCCAGATTGTGAATATTCAAAAACAGTGTCTAGATCTTCTTCATCTCCAGTGAAAGTTCAATATAGTGTCTGACACTGATGAATAAATGAGGGAGGAAGCTGCCATCAGGGCAGTTGGGGGACACTGATGCTTCCTCTGGGGCTCTGGGTGTTCATGTGGAAAACTCCAGAAACTTGGAAATCAAAGGATCAAGGGATTCTTTGATCAAGGGACTTGGAAATCAAGGGATTAAGGGATTAGTCTGTTCTAAATTTGTTCAGTCAAGACTTCCCCCCTGTCCAACCCCCATAAATCAGTTTCTCTTTGTAAAAGGAGTAATGATATCTGCCTCATCTGGCTCCCTAGGGCTTGGAGCAGTTTCAATGAAAGAAAAATATAGGAAAGAACCTTGACAAAAACAAGACAGCACTCTGCAAATGTGATGGCTGGGTGCTATGGTGATATCCTAGCTAGCAATTATGTTCTCAGCAGGGGCAACTGTGGGTGCTGAATGAGTCATCCTCTCACTCTCAAACCAGAGGCCTTGAAAGGGGAGAAATGAGGTGAGCCTTTCGTTAGGAGCTTTTTCCATGAAGGGGGGCCGGAACAAGGGTGGACAGAACCTCCCCCCCCCCACATGCATACACACTGTGCCCCAGATTCCAGCCTCTTAGGGACTAAATGTCCAGCTTAAGCAAGGACTGCAAGTATCTGCTATTTAATTCAGAGATGCCAAGTCCCCAAGCCACTGGAGCTTCTGAGGCACTAAAAGTCAGAATCCCCAATTTTTCTTCAGCCTCTATTCTACAGCCAGCCTTGGGTTCTAGTTCTGACTGTAATTAATTTATTCTGTGATTTCAGGAAGATTGCATTCCCTCTCTGAGCCCTTTCCATCTATAACGTACAGGATAATCTAGATGCCTAACATTATCTTTCAAGAGTCCTGGACTAGAATTTAGAATATCTGGGTTCCAGTCCTGGCTCTGTCACAACAACTGTATGATTTTAGACAAATTCATTCCTGAGCCTCAGTTTCTGAAACTATAAAATGAGGCATTTGGATTAGAGGCTTAGTGCTGTGTTTCAAGAGTTCTGGACTGAGATTTGGGAAATCTGAGTTCTAGCTATAACTGCCAGACTGAATCATTGTCTGAGTTTAGACTGGTCTCATCCCTTCTCTGGGCCTCAATTTCTCCTATCTATATCATAAAGGGATCCAAATATAAGTTTTCTAAAACACACCCTCTAGTTCTTTTTTTAAAGTTTTTTTTTTTTTTTATTTTTGGCCATGCCACATGACATGTGGGATCTTAGTTCCCTGTCCAGGGATTGAACTCGTGCCCCCTGCAGTGGAAGCATGGAGTCTTAACCACTGGACCACCAGAGAAGTCCCATACACTCTGATTCTGATAGCCTGTGGTTCTAGAATTTTACGAAGGCTAAAAATGAAGTGAAGGGAGGGGGAGACCACACCCTGAATAATTTCTCATAAACTAGCAGTGGTTGCCCTCTATAGGTCAGACCTGAAAGCACAGGCCAAACTCGACTTGACCTGCTGAGGCCAACTCTGCCAAAAGAGCTGAAGCAGGAGTGGGACACAGAAGACAACCAGATGCTTCACCAGAAAAAGCCAGACACATAAACTAGGGGTTGGCCGGCAGACTTTCTGGCCCCTCCCTAATTAGAGGGATCCAGACAGAAGTGTGTGCTGGGAGATTGTACCTTCCTTCCCAGACAGCAGTAGCAAGAGGCTTTCCAGTGCTGTACAGAGGCCATGGCCAGTGGGGTCTCTGCCATGGGTAAAATATGTAGATTTGGGGTGATGTGGCTCAGTATTTGGGGGTGGAGTGTGACTGTGCTGTGAGGGTGAGTATAAGTTAATTCTGTGACTGAGAAGTTTTCACATATGAGACACACATATCTACCATATGCTCAAATTAAAGTGTTTAGCATCCCCATCTACTTCTTGCCCTCCTCAGAGTAGAAACAATTCATGCCTTTGCAGAAGACCCAGTATGACCTTAGTACAAAAATGAGAACATAAATCATAAGGAGAATAAATACTGGAAAATGCTCAATATTTGGGGAAGGCCCTAAGGTTCAAGGGATTTGTGGGCTTAGTCTTAGAGTTTCACTATATTTGGGACAATCTGTGGACTCATTCTTGCAGGGCATTATGTGCTGGAGGCTTAGGATGAATTCAGATGTATGGTTCTGTTACAGAAATAGGCACAGACTAAGCCTTTTATTGCTGTCATTCTATGTTCCATTATAGAAGTACTAGGCAAGTCACGAAACCATATACTCCCCCACCCTCCTTCTTGGTTAAAACGTCTGACCATCCAATGCAGATGCAAGGGGGAACACAAAGGAAGACAGTGTTCTCATGTGACAGAGGTGGTTGCAGCTCTAGTTCTGCTCCTGACTCACTATATAAACCAGGTCAAGTCCCAGCCTCTTTCTGGGTCTCAGTTTCCCCACCTGAAACAGGAGGGTGTTGGACTTGATGAACTCTCAGTTTTCTCCCAACCCTGACATTTTACCTCATTCTCTTTATAATGTTCTGTTACATTCTTTTCCTACCCAAATAGGGCCCAGCCATTCCCTGAGGTCTTCCAAGGCTCTCCCTGACATCCTAACCCCATCTCCACCCCTTCATCCCACTGCTACCATTGCTGCTGCCTACAATGGGATACAGTCTTCTCTACTTTTGGCTGGAAATTCTAATCATCCACTTCTGATGCTGGTGAGTTAACAAAGATTGATACAGTATTTCTCTGAAGTAACAGAACTCCCAGCTCTGCCAGTACTTCTGCGTGCCCTTGGGAAAATCCTCTCCCTTCGCTACACCTCATTTTTCCCATTTTTAACTTAAGGGCAGTGGACTAGAATGGTCTCTGAAAGCAGCTAAGTGTTCCAACATCTTTCACTACTAGGTAATGAGAAGATGGAGATTGTCTTTGATGTTTTGTCATACTCTTGTTCTTCTTTCAGTGCTTCTTTTTTTTTTTTTTTTTTGCGGTACGCGGGCCTCTCACTGTTGTGCCCTCCCCCGTTGCTCCGGACGCACAGGCTCTGTGGCCATGGCTCACGGGCCCAGCCGCTCCGCGGCAGGTGGGATCTTCCCAGACCGGGGCACGAACCCGTGTCCCCTGAATCGGCAGGCGGACTCTCAACCACTGCGCCACCAGGGAAGCCCTTTCAGTGCTTCTTAAATGGAAACCTCTCCTTCCTCAACCTCCCACCTATGATAAGGGTTTCCACCACCATGCCCTAAACAAGAAAGCCAGCCTTCCATTACACTTCTTCAACTCCTGGACCTGTCTCCTTCCTCTCCCTGCCCTGTTCCCACCACAAACAAAAAGTTCTTCTTTCCTAGTCAAGGTGTCTGTGAGTAATACTAGTTTATTGTGAGGAACACATACAATAAAGATAGAAATTGCTTTTTACTCTATCAAATTATTTGTCCACACATCTTGCCATTAGTTTATTACGCCACCCTATCCCTGCTGGTGCCCATAATCTACTGTCAGAGGAACCACAGATGGACCCTGGAATGGAGACTTCAAAGGATATTTTATTTAAAAGTTTTGTAAACAGAATTACGCTCACAGCTTCAGCAACAGTGAGAGTTCAATTCAACCTCCCAGTTCAGCCTAGTTGCCTGGGGCACTTCCTCAGACACCCCAGTGACCTGACTTGAAGTCAGACCTGAGTACGTCCCTTCTCTCCTTCCTGGAAGCCAGTTCAAAGAGAGGTGCATGGTTGTGGGCACCACAGGAAAAACCAGGAGGGAAGAGCATGCAGGTAGCAGAAAGAGGAGGGGGAAAGGAGAGGGAGGAGAAGAAAAGGTAGGAAGGTGGGAATATTCAGTAGCAGCAAGGATTGGAGGTAGACCCGTTGTGGGTACTGAAAAGTGTTTAGAAGAAATTAAAAAAAGAAAAGAATTGTAAATGAGTAAAAATCCAAAAATATGTAAAAAATCTTGAAGAGGAAATCACTTGCTTATTCTTGCCAACAAATCCAATTTCCTCCTTCCCATCTATGTAATATGCAATGATAACATTTCGTGTCTATTAGTGACTATATATTGTTATTGTAGCTGAAATAGTGTGACTAATAATGACTAATATATCATGGTTAATGATGGTTAATACTATATCTAAAATATTATTAAAAAATCAGAGATGGGAAGGAGAGGAGAGGAAGGGGGAAGGACAAAATGGGATGAAGAGGAGGTTATCAAGTTAGAGTGCTACTCTGGGTTCAGACCTGACTGACTCTCATCTGTTTAATGTCTCTGAGAATCTTCAAAGGCCCCTTTATGATTCTAAGGAGCACTTGTGCCAGGAGCAGTACAGGGAGCAATGTTACAATCTGGCTATACCTGGGCACTGCTGGTACCATTCACCATCAACACCCATAACCAGTCAGATATCCACAGCCAATCACCAATGATATCTATAGGTGACTGATGTTAATATTATATTGCTACCATCACTCAAAATTCCCCCATCTAGACTACAGTCTAGCTGGGGGACTGGGATTAGGTAATGGTAAGGGAGAACTTGTTGAGAGGGGCATATAGCACCAGTCCAGGAAGAACTATCCTCTATGCCTCCTGGTCACTCTAGGATTAAGAGAAAAGTCTAGGGTGGGGCAGGGGGAAGCTGAAGCCTAGCTGGCCTTGCCCCTAAGCTGCCTCCTTCAGGGTGCCTCCCTGATGATGGGAAGGAGTCTACCTTTCAGGCCATGGCTAGCTGATCCTGACTAGCAGGGATTGCCATGACCTGGGACTACTCTTGAAGGATTCTTTGCCAAATCCAAAGCCAGAAATCCTTATCTGTAACCAAAAACTGACAAGAGGAAGGAAGGGAAGGTGGGATACACCCGTCTAGACCACTGGGACCGTCACAGGATCCCACTGGGCCTACGTTTCTGGCGAGCCAGGGCTACAGCATAATAGCACTGGAAGCAGACTAGGAGCACAGGCACCAGCACGACACTGGTGCACAAGCCCACAGTGGCTGTGACAGCAGCATTGAGCTGGCGCAGAGCAGAGAGAGGGTAGACATCTCCATAGCCGACAGTGGTGAGTGTTATGACAGTCCATCAGAGACATGTAGAAATGTCTCCAAAGTGAGGCTCACCCTGACCTCGGGTGGACATACTCAAGAGCTCCCCATAGAGGAAGAGCAAGCCAAAGAATAAGATCTCAGCCACCCAAATCAGGAGAAAGGCACACAGAGGACATAGGGAGAATGAATGGCCCCAAGCATTAGGCTGAGATGGGGTTGCCATTCAGCCTTGTCACCCACTACCAGTTCCACCAGCACAGGGAACAGACAGAAGATGTAGGCTAGATTGAGAGGGCTACACAGGAAGTGCACCTTATCAGGGCAGGAAATGGCACGGGCAAAGAGCTCAGCTCCAAACCAAAGGGCACAGAGTAGTTCCAGGTAGAGCAGGTCGGGGGCACAGTGGTAAATGAGACCGTTGTTCTGCTGCTGCTACTGCTGCTGTTTTTCCCCCTGCCCTCACCCCATGTCCCATAGGAATGAAGTTGGCAGAGAAGTAATCCAGCTGGACCTCTGTCTCCTGGAAGAAGATGACCAGAGCACACACGGCAAAGAGTGTGGAGATCATAGAAAAGCACTGGGGAAAAAGAGGTATGTCAGAAGTACCCCCATTTACCAGCCATCCCACCTCTCTAACTAGACTCCCACCCTTCTTCCCTCCCCCGTTTTTGGAGATTCCCTCAAATTGTCCTGAGCATCTCTTCAGATTCAGTCCCAAACACCATGTCAAGTGTGTAGCCATTGTGGCAACTTGGCAGGGTCCTTTGGGACTAGCATGGCACCGCACAATGTTAGTGAGTTACCTTGGCCCCTAGGGAAGACTGGGGTTGGTCAAGAAGCACCCAGAGCCATGGCTTCCAAGTATTCCGCAGTCTCTGGTCTTCACTGGAGTTCCACTGAAGGCGCTCATCCATGTGGACATTCTCACAGACCTCCCAAGATAGGAAGTCCTGGGTTTGTGTGTCCTTGCCACTCAGCTTAAGCCAGCAGCAAGGTGCCAGCAGTGCTTCCACCAGGCCCCAATAAGCCTCCTCTAGGACATCCCGACAAACATTGGCAGGGCAGTGCAGCTGCTGAGTACCATAGCCAGCACATAGCCAAAGGGCTCAGGATTTTGGTCAAAGAAAAACTCTTGAATTGGTGGACCCTGAGCAGCTGGGGTGCCAGGTTGGGGTGGCTCAGTCAACTTGTAGAGGCAGGTGCCTGGAAAGGCCCACAAGGTGCCCTTGTAGGTCTCATGGCACGTGCCCACCACGTTCAGGATCAGTTTATCGTCAGCCCTCCATGACCAACCGTGAGCCTGCTTCTCGGCTGGCTCGGATCCGCTAGCAAGAGGAGGGATGATGGGTTACGACGGGGTCCTCCTGCCTTCCTCTCCCCTCCCAGGCTTGGCCAGAGCAGGGAAGGGGCTGAGGGCAACAAAAGTGATGTGGTAGCCCAGGCACCCAAGAGAAGCTACCTCAGGCACCCAAGAGAAGCTACCCTAGGCATGGAGCTGGGGATGTCTCTTCCTTCTGGGTCTTCGGGAATCAGGAGGACAGCCAGCTCTCAGGTATGGTCACAGTGGCTAGCCAGAATCTCTCCTGGACCCAGCAATTCCAAGAGAAAAACCAGCCTAGCATGGAAACAAATGTCTTTCAGAGGCTCTTGGGAGACACCTGGCCTGGTGACTCTGAGAGAACAATTGTGCCATGGTATACAGCAGGGTAAGTCACAGACAGGCAAACACAGACTAAATGGCCAAGATGGGGACAGGGATGTCGCTCAATCCTCTGTCCCTCACTTTAAAAACTTGGGACAGTGATGGGGTGGGGTGAGGGAGGGAATAAAAAAAGGGGTACTGAGGGAGGCTAAGGGCAGGGAATGGGGAGTGAAGATGGGGATGACAGGGGAAGTTGGAGGGTCTTAGAGATCCCTAGGCCTCCACAGGGAGTAGGAAGTGCCTGACTTGAGAAACTGGCTGGGGGGTCGGCAGACCTGACAGCGATGCGTATTTTTTTTGCTTTAAACATATATTTTTAATTTAAAAGGCTGTTAGTAAAGATGAAAGGTTAAAATGTGAGTTCTAATCATATTTGGAAATTTGTGTATTTGAAAAACATTAGTAAACTAATGAACAATTAATTGTGTCAGTTTAATTTTTCTTTCACATTAAAAAAAATCAAACAAATATTTTGTGAAGTGTTCTTAGGCTTCTTATTTTAACTCTGGGTTTGCGTCTTGGATTTCCAGATATAAAATGATTTTTTTTTGACTCTGACTCCCCTGGCACCTAGTCCTGGGCACTCCTCAGCAGCACTACCAGCACCACCAGCACTAGCAGGAGAAGCAGCAGCCTCTGTGGATCTCTCTACTGGGTGCCCTAAAATTGCTTTGGGCTAAATGAGTTCCTTGCCTGGGAACAGAAAGGAGTAAGAACAGAGTTGGGCCGGGGGGGGGGGGGGGGGGGGGGGGCGGGGCTCTGAAGAGAGACAGAGGGTGGGAGGAGCACAGAAAAGCAAACCAAAAGAGTCAAAACACCTACACAGATCAACATTTCAGTGTTCCCTACCCCCTGACAGGCAACCTGCTGGGGCCTCCTGTGTTTGTCCCTGAGGGCTAAAAAGGAAGAGGGCACAGACAACCACCTCCAGTTTGGGAACCTCAAACCCCCTACCCCGAACTGCCCCCACTCCTTGGTCAGCCCTTGCTCACTCACTTGGTTGTTTTGCGTAGTCCATGAATACTGGCAGGGAAGGGACGGGCGGCTGGCTGGGCGTTGGGGCCAGTGACGCTGGGACGGGTGTTGTAGCCAGCATTGCTGCCACCTCTGGAGTTTGTGACTGCTCCTGCATGGAGAGGCCCCAGGACCAGGGTGTGTTCATGGAAGAGCTGGCAAGGAGGTGGGGTTTTCCAGGAGCCTCTTGCTCCTGCTGTGGCCAGAGAAGCAAGTACTGAGAGGCAACGATCTGATTCAAGACCGTATGTGTTCCTGCCTGCTTGCTTACAGAGGCTGTCCTGGCCTCCAGCCTGCAGGGAATCAGACAAGAGACCCTGGCCAACTTTGCTGCTCCTCCTTCCTCCCCCGGGCACAGTTCCAGCCCAGAGCAGAGGGAGGGGAGGAGGCAGCTGGAGGGAAAACAGGAAGTTAGGTGGTCAGGCTCCAGGCAAGAGGCCACCTCACAAGACCAGTTAATCCAGTTAATATTTCAACAACTCTCTCCCCCAATTCCAACCAACCCAGCCCCGCTTTAATATTTTGAAAACTTTCTCTTCCCCTCCCCCTCCCCCATCTCCATAACAGTTCTCCTATCAGAAGCCTGCAAAGGAGAAAGGGGTGTGGGAGGAGGGAGAAGTGAGAACCAGAAGACAGCCTGGGAGGCCAGATGTGTTCCTGGCTATATCCAGCTGTTTCTGCCCACTCATTTTTCTTCCCTTTTCTCCGGACACCCTGGTGCCAAGGATTGGGGTAGGAATGGGTGAAGGGGAAGGGCAGGGGAGCAAGCCACCTCAGAGAGAAGCTTGTCTATGGCCTATGCCAGGATTGGCAGAGGCTCCAGCCCCCTGGGACAAGCCACATCTCCTCCCCCCTCTCCCACAACCTCTGCCTCCAGAAATCCTTCCTGGGAATTGGGCCAGTCTCCTATCTTGCTGCTGTTGAGAGTTTGCCAATGGAGCACCCAGATGATCCTAAATTCCAAGATAGCCCTCACTCCCACCCTTTGGCCCAGCCTCCATGCCTCTTTCCCATCACTAGACCAGAAATTCCCAGGAGGAATGAAGATTCTTACCACAATCCAACACCCTCCCCAACTCTTCCTTTTCAGCCCATCCCTCAGAGCCAGGGCCTTGTTGGATTGAGAGTTTCAAGACATGGCTCCCCTCCTCCCTCTTGGTCATTGCCTAACTGTGGGGCTGCTGTGAGGGAGGGTCACCACAGTGGACTTCATGGTGAGAATGGAGGGAGGAAAGGTGGTGGTGACAAACACAGCCGTATCAGGCCTTAGTTCTACAAAGCCGAATTCTTACCTCAGCCAAAGAGGGCAGAAAATAATTTGGGCACTTTACAAGTGGGAAGGGTAGCAGCAGCAGCTTCCTCTCTCACTCCATCCATCCCTGCCCCTTTCCCCTCAAATGTCCTGTCCCTTATCCACACTAGCCCATTTGCTTTTTGATTCCCTAAACCAGCCAGTCTTAGGACTTCCCTGGTGGTCCAGTGGTTAAGACTCATGCTTCCACTGTAGGGGGCATGGGTTCAATCCCTGTTCAGGGAAGTAAGATCCCACATGCCATGCGGTGTGGCCAAAAAAAAAAAAAAAAGAGTCCTAAACCAGCCAGCCTCTTTTTCTTTTCTTTTCTTTTTTTAACTTTTTATGTTGGAGTATAGCTGATTAACAGTGCTGTGATAGTTTCAGGTTCACAGCAAAGGGACTCAGCCATACATATACATGTATCCATTCTCTCCCAAACTCCCCTCCCATCCAGACTGCCACATAACATTGAACAGTGTTCCCCATTCTACACAGTAGGTCCTTGTTGGTTATCTATTTTAAATATAGCAGTGTGTACATGTCGATCCCAAACTCCCTCTTTCCCTCTTCCTCCCCACCTGGTAACCATAAGTTAATTCTCTAAGTCTGTGAATCTGTTTCTGTTTTGTAAATAAGTTCATTTGTATCATTTCTTTTTAGATTCTGCATATAAGGGATATCATACGATATTTCTCTTTGACTTACTCCACTCATTATGACAATCTCGAGGTCCATCCATGGTGCTGCAAATGGCATTATTTCATTCTTTTTAATGGCTGAGTAATATTCCATTGTGTGTATATATATATATATATATATATATATATATATATATATATATATATACACAACATCTTCTTTATCCATTCCTCTGTCAATGGACATTTACATAGCTTCCATGTCTTGGCTACTATAAACAGTGCTGCAGTGAACACTGGGGTGCATGTATCCTTTCGGACCACGTTTTTCTCCAGATATATGCCAAGGAGTAGTATTGCAGGGTCATACAGTAGCTCTATTTTTAGTTTTTTAAGGAACTTCCATACTGTTCTCCATAGTGGCTGTACCAGTTTACATTCCCATCAACAGTATAGGAGTGTTGCATTCTCTCCACATCCTCTCCAGCATTTATTGTTTGTGGATTTTTTAATGATAGCCATTTTGACTGGTGTGAGGTGATATCCCATTGCAGTTTTGATTTGCATTTCTCTAATAATTAGCAATGTTGAACATCTTTTCATGTGCCTATTGGCCATTTGTATGAGTTCTTTGGAGAAATGTATATTTAGGTCTTCTGTCCATTTTTTGACTGGGTTGTTTGTTTTGATGACATTAAGCTTCATGAGCTGTTTGTAAATTTTGGAGACTAATCCCTTGTCAGTCACATCATTTGCAAATATTTTCTCCCAATCTGTGGGTTGTCTTTACGTTTTGTTTATGGTTTCCCTTGCTGTGCAAAAGCTTTTGAGTTTAATTAGGTCCCATTTGTTTATTATTGTTTGTATTTCCATTATTCTGGGAGATGGATCAAAAAAGATTAATGTCAGAGAGTGTTCTGCCTATGATTTCCTCTAGTAGTTTTATAGTGTCCAGTCTGACATTCAGGTCTTTAATCCATTTTGAGCTTACTTTTGTGTATGGTGTTAAAGAATGATCTAATTTCATTTTTTAACATGTACCTGGCAAGTTTTCCCAGCACCATTTGTTGCAGAGATTGTCTTTTCACCATTGAGTAGTCTTGCCTCCTTCGTTGTAGATTAATTGACTGTAGGTGTGTGGGTTTATTTCTGGGTTTTCTTTTTTTTTCTTTTTTTAATTTTAATTTTTAAAATTTTTTAAATTAATTAATTAGTTTATTTATTTATTTTGGCTGCGTTGGGTCTTCATTGCTGTGCACAGGCTTTATCTAGCTGTGGCGAACGGGGGCTACTCTTTGTTGCAGTGCATGGGCTCCTTGTTGCAGTGTCTTCTTGTTGTGGAGCACAGACTCTAGGCATACAGGCTTCAGTAGTTGTGGCACGTGGGCTCAGTAGTTGTGACTCGTGGGCTCTAGAGTGCAGGCTCAGTAGTTGTGGCGCACAGGCTTAGTTGCTCTGCAGCATGTGGAATCTTCCTGGACCAGGGCTTGAACCCGTGTCCCCTGCATTGGCAGGTGGATTCTTAAACACTGTGCGACCAGGGAAGTGTCTATTTTTATTTTTTTAAACATCTTTATTGGAGTATAATTGCTTTACAATGGTGTTAGTTTCTGCTGTATAACAAAGTAAATCAGCTATACATATACATATATCCCCATATCTCCTCCCTCTTTCATCACCTTCCCATCCTCCCTATCCCACCCCTCTAGGTGGACACAAAACACTGAGCTGATCTCCCTGTGCTATGTGGCTGCTTCCCACTAGCTATCTATTTTACATTTGGTAATGTATATATGTCCACGCCACTCTCTCACTTCTTCTCAGCTTACCCTTCCCTGTGTCCTCAAGTCCATTCTCTATGTCTGAGTCTTTATTCCTGTCCTGCCCCTAAGTTCTTCAGAACCACCTTTCTTTTTTTTAGATTCCATATATATATAGATAGATAGATAGATAGATAGATAGATAGATAGATAGATGTGTGTGTGTGTTAACATATGGTATTTGTTTTTCTCTTTCTGATTTACTTCCCTCTGTATGACAGTCTCTAAGTCCATCCACCTCACTACAAATAACTCAGTTTCGTTTCTTTTTATGGCTGAGTAATATTCCATTGTATATATGTGCCACATCTTCTTTATCTATTCATCTGTTGATGGACACTTAGGTTGTTTCCATGTCCTGGCTATTGTAAATAGAGCTGCAATGAACATTGTGGTACATGAGTCTTTTTGAATTTTGGTTTTCTCAGGGTATATGCCCAGGAGTGGGATTTCTGGGTCGTATGGTAGTTCTATTTTTAGTTTTTTGAGGAACCTCCATACTGTTCTCCATAGTGGCTGTATCAATTTACATTCCCACCAACAGTTCAAGAGGGTATATTTCTGGGCCTTCTATCCTGTTCCATTGATCTATATTTCTTTTTTTTTTTTTGCCAGTACCATACAGTTTTGATGGCTATAGCTTTGTAGTGTAGTTTGGAGTCAGGAAGTCTGATTCCTCCAGCTTAATTTTTCTTTCTCAAGATTGCTTTGGGTATTTGGGGCCTTTTGTCTCTCCATACAAATTTTAAAATTTTTTTGTTCTAATTCTGTGAAAAATGCCATTGGTAGTTTGATGGGGATTGCATTGAATCTGTAGATTGCTTTGGGTAGTATAGTTATTTTGACAATATCGATTCTTCCAATCCATGAACATGGTATATCTTTACATCTGTTAGTGTCTTCTTCGATTTCTTTTATCAGCGTCTTATAGTTTTTGGAGTACAGGTCTTTTGTCTCCTAGGTAGGTTTATCCCTAAGTATTTTATTCTTTTTGATGCAATGGTAAATGGGATTGTTTCTTGAATTTCTCTTTCTGATCTTTTGTTGTTAGTGTATAGAAATGCAACAGATTTCTCTGTGTTAAATTTGGAACCCACAACTTTACCAAATTCATTGATGAGCTCTAGTAGCTTTCTGGTAGTGTCTTTAAGAGCTTCTATGTATAGTGTCATGTCATCTGCAAACAGTGACTGTTTAACTTCTTCTTTTCCAATTTAGATTCCTTTTATTTCTTTTTCTTCTCTGATTGCCATACCTAGGACTTCCAAAACTATGTTGAATAAAAGTGGTGAGAGTGGACATCCTTGTCTTGTTCCTGATCTTAGAGGAAATGTTTTCAGCTTTCCACCATTGAGTATGATGTCAGCTGTGAGTTTGTTGTATATGGTCCTTATTATGTTGAGGTATGTTCCCTCAATGCCCACTCTCTGGAGAGTTTTTATCATTAATGGGTGCTGAATTTTGTCAAAAGCTTTTTCTGCATGTATTGAGATGAACCTATGGTTTCTATTCTTCAATTTGTTGATCTGGTGTATCACACTGATTGATTTGCAGATACTGAAAAATCCTTGTATCCCTGGGATAAATCCCACTTGATCATGGTATCTGATCCTTTTAATGTGTTGTTGGATTCTGTTTGCTAGTATTTTGTTGAGGATTTTTGTGTCTATGTTCATCAGAGATATTGGCATGTAATTTTCTTTTCTTGTGGCATCTTTGTCTGGTTTTGGTATCAGGTTGATGGTGGCCTCATAGAATGAGTTTGGGAGTCTCCCTTCCTCTGTAATTTTTTGGAACAGTTTCAGAAGGATAGGCGTTAGCTCTTCTCTAAATGTTTGGTAGAATTTGCCTGTGAAGCCATCAGGTCCTGGACTTTTGTTTTTTGGGAGTTTTTTAATCACAGTTTCAATTTCAGTGCTTCTGATTGGTCTGTTCATACTTTATATTTCTTCCTGGTTCAGTCTTGGGAGACTGTACCTTTCTAAGAATTTGTCCATTTCTTCCAGGTTGTCCATTTTATTGGCATACAGTTGCTTGTAGTAGTCTCTTATGATCCTTTGTATTTCTGTGGTGTCAGTTGTAACTTCTCCTTTTTCACTTCTAATTTTATAGATTTAAGTCCTCTCCCTGTTTTTCTTGATGAGTCTGGCTAAAGGTTTATCAATTTTGTTTACCTTTTCAAAGAACAAGCTTTTAGTTTCATTGATCTTTGCTCTTGTTTTCTTAGTCTCTATTTTATTTATTTCTTCTCTGATCTTTATGATTTCTCTCTTTCTACTAACTTTGGGTTTTGTTTGTTCTTCTTTCTCTAGTTGCTTTAGTTGTAAGACTAGGTCGTTTATTTGAGATTTTTCTTGTTTCCTGAGGTAAGATTTTATAGCTATAAACTTCCGTCTTAGAACTGCTTTTGCTGCATCCCATAGGTTTTAGATCATTGTGCTTTCATTGTCATTTGTCTCTAGGTATTTTTTTATTTCCTCTTTGATTTCTTCAGTGATCCATTGGCTGTTTAGTAGCATATTGTTTAGCCTCCACGTGTTTGTGTTTTTTATAGTTTTTTTTTCTTGTAGTTCATTTCTAATCTCATAGTGTTGTGATCAGAAAAGGTGCTTGATGTGATTGCAATTTTCTTAAATTTACTGAGGCTTGCCTTGTGGCCCAGGATGTGGTCAATCCTGGAGAATGTTCCATATGCACTTGAGAAAAATGTGTATTCTGCTGTTTTGGATGGAATGCTCTATAAATATCAGTTAAGTCATGTGGTCTAATGTGTCGTTTAAGGCCTGTGTTTCCTTATTGATGTTCTGTCTAGATGATCTGTCAATTGATGAAAGTGGGGTGTTAAGAGCCCCCACAATTATTGTGTTATGGTCAATTTCTCCCTTAATGGCTGTCAGTACTTGTCTTATATACCAAGGTGCTCCTATGTTGGGTGCATATATATTTACAATTGTTATATCTTCTTCTTGGATTGATCCCTTGATCATTATGTAGTGTCCTTCTTTGCCTCTTACAACAGTCTTTATTTTAAAGTGTATTTTGTCTGATATGAGTATTGTTATTCCAGCTTTCTTTTGATTTCCATTTGCGTGGAATACCTTCTTCCAACCCCTCACTTTCAGTCGATATGTGCCTCTAGGTCTGAGGTGGGTCTCTTGTAGACTGCATATGTATGGGTCTTGTTTTTGTATCCACTCAGCCAGTCTATGTCTTTTGGTTGTCACATTTAATCCATTTACCTTTATGGTAATTATTGATATGTGTATTCCTATTGTCATTTTCTTAATTGCTTTGGGTTTGTTTTTGCCAGTCTTTTTTCTTTCTTTCCTCTTTTGTTTTTTTCTCGTGGTTTGTTGACGTCTTTAGTGTTGTGTTTAGTTTGCTTTTTCTTTTGTGTGTGTATATCTACTGTAGTTTTGGGGTGTGCTGTTCCTATGAGGTATTTTTTTTTTACATCTTTATTGAAGTATAATTGCTTTACAATGGTGTGTTAGTTTCTGCTTTATAACAAAGTGAATCTGTTATACATACACATATGTTCCCATATCTCTTTCCTCTTGCATCTCCCTCCCTCCTACCTTCCCTATCCCACCCCTCCAGGCGGTCACAAAGTGCCAAGCTGATCTCCCTGTGCTATGCAGCTGCTTCCCACTAGTTACCTACCTTACGTTTGGTAGTGTATATATGCCCATGCCTCTCTCCCGCTTTGTCACACCTTACCCTTCCCCCTCCCCCATCCTCAAGTCCATTCTCTAGTAGGTCTGTGTCTTTATTCCTTTCTTACCCCTAGGTTCTTCATGACATTTTTTTTCTTAAATTCCATATATATGTGTTAGCATGCGGTATTTGTCTCTCTCTTTCTGACTTACTTCACTCTGTATGACAGACTCTAGGTCTATCCACCTCATTACAAATACCTCAATTTTGTTTCTTTTTATGGCTGAGTAATATTCCATTGTATATATGTGCCACATCTTCTTTATCCATTCATCTGATGATGGGCAGAAGACCTAGATAGACATTTCTCCAAAGAAGATATACAGACTGCCAACAAACACATGAAAGAATGCTCAACAT
This sequence comes from Delphinus delphis, assembly GCF_949987515.2. Lineage (NCBI taxonomy): Eukaryota > Metazoa > Chordata > Mammalia > Artiodactyla > Delphinidae > Delphinus > Delphinus delphis. The sequence continues at coordinate 74,248,662 of NC_082704.1, forward strand.
TAATCATTAGAGAAATGCAAATCAAAACTACAATGAGATATCATCTCACACTGGTCAGAATGGCCATCATCAAAAAATCTAGAAACAATCAATGCTGGAGATGGTGTGGAGAAAAGGGAACACTTGCACTGCTGGTGGGAATGTGAATTGGTACAGCCACTATAGAGAACAGTATGGAGGTTCCTTAAAAAACTACAAATAGAACTACCATATAACCCAGCAATCCCACTACTGGGCATATACCCTGAGAAAACTATACTTCAAAAAGAGTCATGTACCAAAATGTTCACTGCAGCTCTATTTACAATAGCCCGGAGATGGAAACAATCCCATGAGGTTTTGACTTAATAGTCTATATATGTACAAGACTTTTTAAAAAAATGCTAGTCTCTTTCCTGCCTAGAGGACTTCCTTTAGCATTTGTTGCAAAGCTGGTCTGGTGCACTGAATTCTCTTAGCTTTTTCTTGTTTGTAAAGCTTTTGATTTCTCCATCATATCTTAACTGGGTCTTGCTCTGGTGGGCGGGGCTGTGCTCAGTAATACTTTAATCCACTTGTTTGCTGCTGGGTGGGGCTGTGTTCCCTCCCTGTTAGTTGTTTGGCCTGAGGCAACCCAGTACTGGAGCCTACAGGCTATATAGTGGGGTTAGTGGCAGCCTCCAGGAGGGCTTACACCAATGGATACTTCCCAGAACTGCTGCTGCCAGTTCCCTTGCCCTCACTGTGAGCCACAGCTGCCTCCTGCCTCTGCAAGAGACCCTCCAACACAAGCAGGTAGGTTTGGTTCTACCTCCTACGGGGTCACTGCTCCTTTTCCTGGGTCCTGGTGCACACAAGACTTTGTGTGTGCCCTCCAAGAGTGGATTCTCTGTTTCTCCCAGTCCTGTGGAGTCCCTGCAATCAAATCCCACTGGCTTTCAAAGTCAGATTTCCTGGGAATCCCTAGTCCCATTGCCAGACTCCCAGGCTGAGAAGCCTGACATGCGGCTCAGAACCTTTAATCCAATGGGAGAACTTCTGTGGTATATTTGTTCTCCAGTTTGTGGGTTCCCCACCAGCGGGTATGGGATTTGATTTTATCGTGATTACATCCCTCCTACCGTCTCATTGCAGCTTCTCCTTTGTCTTTGGATGTGAGGTATCTTCTTTGGTGGGTTCCAGCATCTTCCTGTCAATCGTTGTTCCACAGTTAGTTGTCATTTTGGTGTTCTTGAAAAAGGAGGTGAGTGTACTTCCTTCTACTCCACCACCTTGAACCAATCTCCCCCAGCCAGTCTCTTAATGACTGTCCCATCCCCTCCAGCTATCTATCGAGGAGACTACTTATTCTTCCATACCCATCTCCAATGCCACCTCTTTGGGGGAAATATCTTGAATCCTCCCTAAGACAACGTCCTGTCCTCTGCACTCTCACAACTTGCTTTGGGTTTTTTTTTTCTAGAGTACTTTTCATACTAAAACATAATTATGTATGTTCCCATTACCCCATTGTATCCATTTTCTAACTGATGCTGTAAGAAAGTGCCACACACAACATAAATGGACCAGTGATACCTTCAAGGTGGTGGAGGAGTAAGACGTGGAGATCACCTTCCTCCCCACAAATACACCAGAAATACATCTACATGTGTAACAACTCCTATAGAACACCTACTGAACGCTGGCAGAAGACCTCAGACTTCCCAAAAGGCAAGAAACTTTACACATACCTGGCTACGGCAAAAGAGATAAAGAGACAAAAGATTAAGGAGAGGGGGCTTTCCTGGTGGAGCAGTGGTCGGGAGTCGGCCTGCCAATGCAAGGGACACGGGTTCGTGTCCCCTTCCGGGAAGATCCCACATGCCACGGAGCAGCTGGGCCCGTGAGCCATGGCTGCTGAGCCTGCACGTCCGGAGCCTGTGCTCCGCAACGGGAGAGGCCACAACAGTGAGAGGCCCGTGTACTGCAAAAAAAAAAAAAAAAGATTAGGGACAAGACCTGCACCTCTGGGAGGGACCTGTGAAGGAGGAAAAGTTTCCACACACTATGAAGCCCCTCCACTTGTGGAGACAGAGACTAGCAGGGGGGAAACTTCAGAGCCACGGAGGAGAGCTCAGCAATAGGGGTGCAGAGGGCAAAGTGGAGAGATTCCTGCACAGAGGATCAGTGCCAACCAGCACTCATAAACCTGAGAGGTTTGTCTGTTTACCCACCAGGGCGAGTAGGGTTTGGGAGCTGAGGCTCAGGCTTCAGAGGTCAGATCCCCGGGAGAGGACTGGGGTTGGCTTCATGAACACAGCCTGAAGGAGGCTAGTGCACAACAGCTAGCTGGGAGGGATCCAGGAAAAAGTCTAGAACTGCCTAAGAGGCAAGAGACTGTTGTTTCAAGGTGTGCAAGGAGAGAGGATTTAGAGCACCACCTAAATGAGCTCCAGAGACAGGCACAAGCTGTGGCTATCAGTACGGACCCGAGACAGGCATCAAATGCTAAGGCTGCTGCTGCAGCCACCAAGAAACCTGTGTGAAAGCACAAGTTGCTTTCCACAGTGCAGCCCACCACTGGCAGGGTCCCAAGATACAGGGACAACTTCCCCAGAACACACTGCCCGCCTCAGGCTGTTGCAATGTCATACTGGTCTCTGCTGCAGCAGGCTCAACCCGCATTCCACACCCCTCCTTAGTTCCGGCCTGAGTCAGCCAGAGCCCCTTAATGAGTTGCTACATTAACCCCATCCTGTCTGGGTGAAGAACAGATGCCCGCAGGCGACCTACACGCAAAGGCAGGGCCATATCCAAAGTGGAAACCCAAGAGCTGAAAGAAAAGAAAGGGAAATTTCCCCCAGCAGCCTCAGGAGCAGTGGATTAGATCTCCACAATCAATGTGATGTACCCAGCATCTCTGGAATACCTGAATAGACAATGAATCATCCCAAAATTGAGGCAGTGGACTTTGGGAGCAACTATAGACTTGGGGTTTGCTTTCTGCATCTAATTTGTTTCTGGTCTTATGTTTATCTTAGTTTAGTATTTAGAGTTTATTATCGTTGGTAGATTTCTTTATTGATTTGATTGCTCTCTTCCTTTATATATATATATATATATATAGATAGATAGATTTTTTCTTTTTCTCTTTTTGTGAGTGTGTATAAATATGCTTCTTTGTGTGATTCTGTCTGTACAGCTTTGCTTTTATCATTTGTCCTAGAGCACTTTCTGTCCGTTTTTTGTTTGTTTGTTTTGTTTTGTTTGTATAGTTCTTAGCACTTGTTATCATTGGTGGATTTGTTTTTTGCTTTGGTTGCTCTCCTTTTTCCTTCTTTCTTTTTTTCTTATTACTTGTTAATTTTTAAATTTTTAGTAAGTTTTTTATTCTTATTTTAATAACTTTTAATTTCATTTTCTTTTCTTTCTTTCTTTCTTTCTTTCTTTCTTTTTTTCTTTCTTTCTCTCTCTCTTTCATTCTTTCTTTCCTTCTTACTTTCTTTCCTTTCCTCCCTTTTCTTGTGAGCCATGTGGCTGACGGGGTCTTGGTGCTACAGCAAGGTGCCAGGACTGTGCTAATACGGTGGGAGAGCCAAGTTCATAACATTGGTGCACCAGAGACCTCCCAGCTCCATGTAATATCAAACAGTGAAAGCTCTCCCAGAGATCTCCATCTCAATGTTAAGACCCAGCTCCACTCAATGACCAGCAAGCTACAGTGCAGGACACCCTATGCCAAACAACTAGCAAGACAGGAACACAACCACATACATTAGCAGAGAGGCTGCCTAAAATCATAATAAGGTCACAGACACCCCAAAACACACCATCAGACTTGGTCCTGCCCACCAGAAACACAAGATCCAGACTCATCCACCAGAACACAGGCACCAGCCACCTCCACCAGGAGACCTACACAACCCACTGAACCAACCTTAGCCACTGGGGACAGACACAAAAAGCAACGGGAACTACGAACCTCCAGTCTGCAAAAACAAGACCCCAAACACAGTAAGTTGAGCAAAGTGAGAAGACATAGAAACACACAGCAGATGAAGGAGCAAGGTAAAAACCCACCAGACCAATCAAATGAAGAGGAAATAGGCAGTCTACCTGAAAAGTAATGCAGACTAATGATAGTAACCATGATCCAAAATCTTGTAAATAGAATAGAGAAAATACAAGAAACTTTTAACAAGGACCTAGAAGAACTAAAGAGCAAACAAACAATGATAAACAACACAATAAATGAAATTAAAAATTCTCTAGAAGGAGTCAATAGCAGAATAACTGAGGCAGAGAAACGGATAAGTGACCTGGAAGATAAAATAATGGAAATAACTACTGGGAGCAAGAGGGCAGACAGCAGAAGCAAGAACAACTACAATCCTTCAGCCTGTGGAACAAAAACCACATTCACAGAAAGATAGACAAGATGAAAAGGCAGAGGGCTATGTACCAGATTAAGGAACAAGATAAAACCCCAGAAAAGCAACTAAATGAAGTGGAGGGAGGAAACTGCCCAGAAAAATAATTCAGAATAATGTTAGTGAAGATGATTCAAGACCTCGGAAAAATAATAGAGGGAAAGATTGAGAAGATGCAAAATGTTTAACAAAGACCTAGAAGAATTAAAGAACAAACAAACAGAAATGAACAATACAATAACTGAAATGAAAAATACACCAGAAGGAATCAATAGCAGAATAACTGAGGCAGAAGAACGGATAAGTGACCTGGAAGACAGAATGGTGGATTTCACTGCTGCACAACAGAATAAAGAAAAAAGAATGAAAAGAAATGAAGACAACCTAAAAGACAACTGGGACAACATTGAATGCAACAACATTCACACTATAGTGGTCCCAGAAGGAGAAGAGAGAGAGAAAGGACCCGAGAAAATATTTGAAGAGATTATAGCCGAAAATTTCCCTAACATGGGAAAGGAAATAGCCACTGAAATCCAGGAAGTGCAGAGAGTGACATACAGGATAAACCCAAGGAGAAACATGCCGAGACACATAGTAATCAAATGGGCAAAAATTAAAGACAAAGAAAAATTATTGAAAGCAGCAAGAGAAAGATGACAAATAACATACAAGGGAACTCCTATAAGGTTAACAGCTGACTTCTCAGCAGAAACTCTACAAGCCAAAAGAGAGTGGCATGATATATTTAAAGTGATGAAAGGGAAGAAACTACATCCAAGATTACTCTACCTGGCAAGGATCTCATTCAGATTCAGCAGAAAAATCAAAAGCTTTACAGACAAGCAAAAGCTAAGAGAATTCAGCACCACCAACCAGCTCTACAACAAGTGCTAAAGGAACTTCACTAAGTGGGAAACACAAGAGAAGAAAAGGACCTACAAGAACAAACCCAAAACAATCAAGAAAATGGAAAAAGGAATATACATATCCATAATTACCTTAAAGGTGAATGGAATAAATGCTCCAACCAAAATACACAGGCTCGCTGAATGGATACAAAAACAAGACCCATATATATGCTGTCTCTAAGAGACCCAATTCAGACCTAGGGACAAATACAGACTGAAAGTGAGGGGATGGAAAAAGATATTCCATTCAAATGGAAATCAAAAGAAAGCTGGAGTAGCAACACTCATATCAGATAAAACAGACTTTAAAATAACAAATGTTACAAGAGACAAGGAAGTTCACTACATATTAATCAAGGGATCAATCCAAGAAGAAGATATAATAATTATACATGCATGCAATATAGGAGCACCTCAATACATAAGGCAAATGCTAACAGGTATAAAAGAGGAAATCGACAGTAACACAGTAATAGTAGGGGACTTTAAAATCTCACTTACACCAATAGACAGATAATCCAGAAAGAAAATTAATAAGGAAACACAAGCTTTAAATAACACAGCAGACCTGATATATTTAATTGACATTTATAGATGTTCCTTCTAAAAACAGCAGATTATACTTTCTTCTCACATGCACATGGAACATTCTCTAGGATAGATAACATCTTGGGTCACAAATCAAGCCTCGGTAAATTTAAGAAAATTGAAAAAATATCAAGCATCTTTTCCAACCATAATGCTATGAGATTAGAAGTAAACTACAGGGGAAATAAAGTAAAAAACACAAACACATGGAGTCTAAAAAATATGTTACTAAATAACCAAGAGATCACTGAAAAAGTCAAAGAGGAATCAAAAATTACCCAGAGACAAATAACAAACATGACAGTCCAAAACCTATGGGATACAGCAAAATCAGTTCTCAGAGAGAAATTTATAGCAATACAATCCTACCTCAAGAAACAAGAAAAATCTCAAATGAACAATCTAACCTTACACCTAAAGGAACTACAGAAAGAAGAACAAACAAAAACCAAAGTTAGTAGAAGGAAAGAAATCTTAAAGATAAGAGCAGAAATAAATGAAATAGAAACAAAGAAAACAATAACAAAGATCATTAAACCAAAAAGCTGTTCTTTGAGAAGATAAAAAAAATTATAATAAACTTTTAGGCAGACTCCTCAAGAAAAATAGGGAGAGGACTCAAATCAGTAAAATTAGAAGTGAAAAAGGAGAAGTTAGAACAGACCCCACAGAAACACAGAGCATCATAAGAGACTAGTACAAGAAACTCTATTCCAATAAAATGGAAAACCTAGAAGAACAGCCACAAATTTGTGTACAACCAGGAATTCTTAGAAAGGTATAACCTTCCAAGAGTGAACCAGGAAGAAATAGAAAATATGAACCAATTCAGCAATAAAAATAAATGAAATTGAGTTATTTGTAGTGAGGTGGATGGACCTAGTGTCTGTCATACAGAGGGAAGTAAGTCAGAAAAAGAAAAACAAATACTGTATCCTAACACATATATATGGAATCTAAAAAAAGAAAAGGTTCTGAAGAACCTGGGGCAAGATAGGAATAAAGACACAGAAGTAGAGAATTGACTTGAGGACACGGGGAGGGGGAAGGGTAAGCTGCGACAAAGTGGGAGAGTGGCATGGACATATATACACGACCAAATGTAAAATAGATAGCTAGTGGGAAGCAGCCACATAGCACAGAGAGATCAGCATGGTGCTTTGTGACCTCCTAGAGGGGAGGGATATGGAGGTTGGGAGGGAGATGCAAGAGGGAGGAGATATGGGGATATATGTATAAGTATAGCTGATTCGCTTTGTTATAAAGCAGAAAGTAACACACCACTGTAAAGTAATTATACTCCAATAAAGATGTTAAATATATATATATATATATATATATATATATATATATATATATATATATATATATATATATATATATATAAACAAACAGTCCAATCAAAAAATGGGCAGAAGACCTAAATAGACACTTCTCCAAAGAAGACATACAGGTGACCAAGAAGCACATGAAAAGCTGCTCAGCATCACTAATAATTAGAGAAATGCAAATCAAAAGTAAAATGAGGTATTACCTCCCACCAGTTAGAATGGGCATCATCAGAAAATCTACAAACAACAAATGCTGAAGAGGGTGTGGAGAAAAGGGAACACTCTTGCACTGTTGGTGGGAATGTAAATTGATACAGCCATTATGGAGAACATTATGAAGGTTCCTTACAAAACTAAAAACAGAATTACCATATGATCCAGCAATCCCACTACTGGTCATATACCCAGAGAAAACCATAATTCAAAAAGACATAAGCACCCCAATATTCAGTGCAACCCTATTTACAATAGCCAGGTCATGGAAGCAACCTAAATGCCCAACGACAGAAGAATGGATAAAGAAGATGTGGTACATATATACAATGGAATATTACTCAGCCATAAAAGGAACAAAATTGGGTAATTTGTAGAGATGTGGATGGACCTAGAGACTGTCATGCAGAGTGAAGTAATTCAGAAAAAGAAAAACAAATATCATATATTAACGTATATATGTGGAATCTAGAAAAATATTACAGAAGAACTGGTTTGCAAGGCAGAAATAGAGATACAGGTGGTAGACAACAAACGTATTGACACTAAGGAGGGAAAGTGGGGTAGATGTGTGGTGGTGGTGGGATAAATTTGGAGATTGGCATTCACATATATATACTATGTGTAAAATAGATAACTAATAAGAACCTGCTGTGTAAAAAAATAAAATAAAATTCAAAAAAACCATAAAGAATGACACCAAAAAAAAAAAAAAAGGCTTCAGGGTAGTAATGTGTAGAGTGATAGTAAGATGGGTTATAATAAAAACAAATTTCAATCTCGAAAAAAAGAGGATAGGAGAAGTTTTCCCATGAAAATGGAAATAAAAAGATAGCTCAGGTAGCAATATTTATATCATTCAAAATAGACAAAAAATAGGCTGTAACAAGAGAAAAAATTACATAATGATAAAGGGGTCAACCCAATGAGAAGCTAGAACAATTGTAAATATTTATGCAGCCAACATAAAAGCACCTAAATACATCAAGCAACTTTTAACAAACATAAAGGGAGAATTTGACAGTAACACAATAATACTGGAGATTTTAAAAGTCACCTACATCAGTGGACAGATCATCCAGACAGAACTACAATAAGAAAAATCTGGCCTTAAAGACACATTATAACAAATAGACTTAGAAGATATATATAAAACATTTTATCCAAAAGCAGCAGAATATACACTTTTTTCAAGTGCACATGGAACCTTCTCAAGGATAGACCATATGTTGGGACACAAAACAAGTCTCCATAAATGTAAGAAGATTGAAATCATATCAGTCATCTTTTCCAACCACAGTGGTGTAATACTAGAAATGAACTTCAAAAAAAAAATGAAAACCAGGACTGCACGGAGGCTAAACAACATGCTACCAAACAACAAATGGGTCACTGAAAAAAAAAAGGAACTCAAAAAATACCTGGAGACTAAGGAAAATACAAATGTAACAGTCCAAAATCTATTAGATTCAGCAAAAGCAGCAAAAAGAAAGAATTTTATAACAATACAAGCCTACATCAGGAATCAAGAAAAATCTCAAGTAAACAGTGTAACCATATGCCTAAAGGAACTAGAAAAAAACCCCACCAAAGTAGAAAGAATGAAATGATAAAGATCAGAGCAGAAAGAAATGAAATAGAGACTAAAAAACATTAGAGAACATCAATGAAACTTATACCTGGTTCTATGAAAAGATTAACAAAATTGATAAACCTTTAGCAAGAGTTATGTAGACAAAATGAGAGCGAGCCTAAATATGTAAAGTAAGAAATAAAAGAGAAGTTACAATTGACACCACTGATATAGAAAGATCATAAGAGATTACTACAATTATACACCAATAAAATGGACAACCTGGAAGAAGTGGGTAAATTCCTAGAAGCATACAATCTCCCAAGAGTGTTTCAGGAAGAAATAGATAATATGAATGGACCAATTACCAGTAATGAAATTAATTCACTAATAAAAAAATTAACTCCCAACAATAAAAAGTTCAGGACCAGATGCCTTCACATGTGAATTTGACCAAACATTTAAAGAAGAGTTAACACCTATTTTTTCACAGCATTCCAAAAAAATGAAGAGAAAATAACACTTTTGAACTCATTATATGAGGCCATCATCATTCTGATATGAAAATCAAAGACACCACAATAAAGAAAATTACAGACCAATATCACTGATGAACATAGATGCAAAAATCCTCAACAAAATATTAGCAAACAAATTTCAACAATACAATAAAAAGATCATATACCATGATCAAATGGATTTATCCCAGGGATGCAAGCGTGGTCCAATATTTGCAAATCAATCAATGTGATACACCACATTAACAAAATGAAGACTTAAAATCATATGATCATCTCAACAGATGCAAAAAAAGACGTTTGACAAAATTCAACATCCATTTATGATAAAAAAAAAAACCTCTCAACAAAGTGGGTATAGAACAAAGTGAGTATAGAATTGGGTATATGACAAAACTACAGCCAACATCATACTAAAAATTCAAAAGCTGAAATTATTTTCTAAGTTCAGGAATGAGACAAGGGTGCCCAGTCTCCCCACCTTTATTCAACATAGTGTTGGAATTCCTATCAACAGTAATCAGATGGTAAAAAGAAGGAAAGAGAATCTGAATTAGAAGGAAATAAGTAAAATTGTCACTGTTCGCACATGACATGATAATATATGTACAAAATTCTAAAGATACCACCAAAGTACTACTAGAACTAATAAATGAATTTAGTAAAATTGTGGGATATGAAATTAATTACAGAAATCTGTTGTGTTTCTATACACAAACAATGAACTATCAGAAAGGGAAATTAATTTTTAAAATTCCATTTACAATTGCATCAGAAAGATAAAAATACATAGAAATAATCTTTATAAAGCTTATTTAATCTCTCTAAGACAGGTACAAGTATGATATTGATGTGCTTGTAAAACTGTGATGTGCTTGGAAAGCTATAAGATTTTAATTAAAGAAATTGAAGACAACACAAACAAATGGAGAATTATGCAGTGCTCATGGATTGAAAGAATTAATATTGTTAAAATGTCCATAATACTCAAGGCAATCTACAGATTTATTGCAATCCCTATCAAAATGCCAAATGCATTTTTTCACAGAACTGGAACAAATTCTAAAATTTATATTGAGACACAAAAGACCTTAACTAGCCAAAACAATCGTGAGAAAAACATCCAAATGTGGGGTATCATATTCCCTGATTTCAAACTGTACTACAAAGCTATGGTAATCAAAACATTATGGTAGTGGCACAAAAACAGACACATAGATTAATGGAACAGAATAGAAAGTCCATAAACAAACCATCTCTTATATGGTCAATTAATCTTTGGCAGCCTCATCAACAAATGGTATTGAGTAAAGTGGACAGTTACATGCAGAAGAGTCAAACTGGACTACTTTCTCACACCACATACAAAAATAAACTCAAAATGGATTAGAGGTTTGAATGTAATACCTGAAACCATAAAACTCCCAGAAGAAAACATAGGCAGTACACTTTTAGACATCAGTCTTAGCAATATTTTTCAGATACGTCTCCTCAGGAAAGGGACTCAAAAACAAAAAAAAAACAAATGAGACTACATCAAACTAAAAAGATTTTTACAGCAGAGGAACCTATCAACAAATAAAAAAGGTATCCTACTGAGTGGAAGAAGATATTTGAAAATGATATATCTGATAAGGAGTCAATATCCAAACTATATGTAGAACTCATACAACTCAACATCAAAAACAAACAACCCAGTTATAAAATCGGCAGAAGACTGAATAGACATATTTTTCTAGGAAGACATATAGATGACCAATAGACACATGGAAAAAATGCCCAACATTAATAATCATCAAGAAAATGAAAATCAAACCACAATAAGGTACCATCTTACATCTTTCAGAATTGCTATCATCAAAAGACAACAAATAACAAGTGTTGACAAGGATGTGGATAAAGTAGAGCCCTCATGCACTGTTGGAGGCATTGTACACTGGTGAAGCCACTATGCAAAACAGTATGAAGGCTTCTCAATAAATTAAAAATAGAACTACCATATGATCTAACAATTTCACTTCTGGGTATTTACCCAAAATAAAACACTAATTGAAAAAGATATATGCATCTCAGTGTTCATTGCAGCATTATTTATAATAGCCAAGATATGGAAGCAAACTAAGTGTCCATTGATAACTGAATGGATAAAGAAGTCATGGTATAAGATACAGTAAAAGTTACATGGCCATAAAAAAATGAAATCTTGCCATCTGCAACAACATAGATAGACCTAAAGAGTTTTATTCTAAGTGAAATACATCAGTCAGAAAAAGCCAAATACAATGTGATTTCACTTATATATAGAACCTAAAAATAAATAAAATGAACAAACAAAACAAAAACAGACTCATCTACAGAGAAATGGTGTTTGCCAGAGGGAGGGGTTCGGGGTGGGAAAAATAGGTGAAGTGGATTCAGAGGTACAAACCTCCAGTTGTGTAATATTTAAGTCATAGGGATATAATATACAGCATAAAAAATTTGGTCAGTAATATTGTAATAACTTACTATAGGGATGGATATTTACTATACTTATTTGTGCAATCACTTTATACTATATACAAATTTCAAATCATTATGTAGTACACATGAAACCAACATAATATTGTATGTTAACTGTATTTCAATTAAAAAAAGAAAGAGCATGTGATGTGAAACAATGTACATAAAGGAAAACATTTTATTATTTATTTTTATAATTTTAATTTTATATTGGAGTATAGTTGATTGACAATGCTGTGTTAGTCTCAGGTGTACAGCAAAGTGATTCAGTTATACATATACATGTATCTATTCTTTATAAAATTATTGTCCCATTTAGGTTATTACAGAGTATTGAGCCTGTGCTATAGAGTAGGTCCTTGTTGGTTATCTATTTTAAATATAGCAGTGTGTACACGTCAATCCCAAATTCCCCATCTATCCCTCCCTCCTACCCTTCTTCCCTGGTAACCATGAGTTCGTTTTCAAAGTCTGTGAGTCTGTTTTGAGTAAAGTGATCTCATTGGAGATAAAGTTTCTAGATTTTTATCAAAGTGAAAATAAATGTGATTTCACTGTCCAGAAGATGACGGAAGAGTAAGACACGGAAATCACCTTCCTCCCCACACATACATCAGAAATACATCTACATGTGGAAAAACTCCTACAGAACACCCACTGAATGCTGGCAGAAATCCTCAGACCTCCCAAAAGGCAAGAAACTCCCCATGTACCTGGGTAGGGAAAAGGAAAAAAGAATAAACAGAGACAAAAGAACAGGGATGGGACCCACACCAGTGGGAGGGAGCTGTGAAGGAGGAAAGGTTTCCACACACTAGGAAGCCCCTTCACGGGCGGAGACTGTGGGTAGCGGAGGGGGTAAGCTTTGGAGCCGCAGAAGAGGGCGCAGCAACTGGGGTGCGGAGGGCAAAGCAGAGAGATTACCGCACAGAGGATCGGTGCTGACCAGCACTCACCAGGCTGAGAGGCTTGTCTGCTCACCCGCCGGGACGGGCGGGGGATGGGAGCTGAGGCTCGGGCTTCAGTCGGATCCCAGGGAGAGGAATGGGGTTGACTGCATGAACACAGCCTGAAGGGGGCTACCGCACCACGGCTAGCCGGGAGGAAGTCCGGGAACAAGTCTGGAACTGCCGAAAAGGCAAGAGACATTTTCTTCCCTTTTTGTTTCCTGGTGTGCGAGGACAGGGGATTAAGAGTGCTGCTTAAGGGAGCTCCAGAGACAGGCGCGAGCCGCGGCTAACAGCGCGGACCACAGAGACAGGCATAAGATGCTAAGGCTGCTGCTGCAGCCACCAAGAAGCCTGTGAGTGAGCACAGGTCACTCTCCACACCTCCCTTCCGGGGAGCCTGTGCAGCCCGCCACTGCCAGGGTCCTGGGATCCAGGGACAACTTCCCCGGGAGAACACATGGCGCGCCTCAGGCTGCTGCAACATCCTGCTGGCCTCTGCTGCCGCAGGCTCGCCCCGCATCCACACGCCTCCCTCCCCCCGGCCTGAGTGAGCCAGAGCCCCCGAATCAGCTGATCCTTTAACCTCTCCTGTCTGAGCTAAGAACAGACACCCTCCAGCGACCTACATGCAGAGGCGGGGCGAAATCCAAAGCTGAGCCCTGGGAGCTGTGCGAAAAAAGAAGAGAAAGGGAAATTTCTCCAAGCAGCCTCAGGAGCAGCGGATTAAATCTCCACAATCAACTTGATGTGCCCTGCATCGGTGGAATACCTGAATAGACAAGGAATCATCCCAAATTGAGGAGGTGTATTCTGAGAGCAAGGTTTATTATTTTTCCCCTTTTCCTCTTTTTGTGAGTTTGTATGTGTATGCTTCTGTGTGAGATTTTGCTGTATAGATTTGCTTTCACCATTTGTCCTAGGGTTCTGTCCGTCCGTTTTTTTTCTTTACTTAAAATTTTTTTTTCTTAATAATTAGTTTTTATTTTAATAATTTTAGCCAGGAGTCAGTGCTGTGCCCCTGAAGTGGGACAACCACTGCAGGATGCTGGTCCACAAGACATCTCCCTACTTGAAGTAATATCAAATGGCAAAAATCTCCCAGAGATCTCCATCAACAACAAGAACCAGATCCACTTAACGACCAGCAATCTACAGTGCTGGGCACCCTATGCCAAACAACTAGAAACACAGGAACACAACCCCACCTATTTGCAGAGAGGCTGCCTAAAATCATAATAAGGCCACAGATACACCAAAACACACCACCAGACATGGACTTGTCCACCAGAAAGACAAGACCCAGGCTCATCCACAAGAACACAGGCACTAGTCCCCTCCACCAGGAAGCCTACACAACCCACTGAACCAACCTTAGCCACTGGAGACAGACATCAAAAACAGCAGGAACTACGAACCTGCAGTCTGCAAAATGGAGACCACAAACACAGTAAGATAAGCAAAATGAGAAGACAGAAAAAAACACAGCAGATGAAGGAGCAAGATAAAAACCCACCAGACCTAACAAATGAAGAGGAAATAGACAGTCTACCTGAAAAAGAATACAGAATAATGATAGTAAAGATGATCCAAATTCTTGGAAATAGAATAGACAAAATGCAAGAAACATTTAACAAGGACCTAGAAGAACTAAAGATGAAACAAGCAATGATGAACAACTCAAGAAATGAAATTTAAAATACTCTAGAAGGGATCAATAGCAGAATAACTGAGGAAGAAGAACAGATAAGCGACCTGGAAGATAAAATAGTGGAAATAACTACTGCAGAGCCGAATAAAGAAAAAAGAATGAAAAGAACTGAGGACAGTCTCAGAGACCTCTGGGACAACATTAAATGCACCAACATGCAAATTATAGGGGTCCCAAAAGAAGAAGAGAAAAACAAAGGGACTGAGAAAATATTTGAAGAGGTTATAGCTGAAAACTTCCCTAATATGGGAAAGGAAACAGTTAATCAAGTCCAGGAAGCACAGAGAGTGCCATACAGGATAAATCCAAGGAGAAACACACCAAGACACATACTAATCAAACTGTCAAAAAGTAAATACAAAGAAAACATATTAAAAGCAGCAAGGGAAAAACAACAAATAACACACAAGGGCATCTCCATAAGGTTAACAGCTGATCTTTCAGCAGAAACTCTGCAAGCCAGAAGACAGTGGCAGGACATATTTAAAGTGATGAAGGCGAAAAACCTGCAACCAAGATTATTCGACCCAGCAAGGATCTCATTCAGATTTGATAGAGAAACTAAAACCTTTACACACAAGCAAAAGCTGAGAGAGTTCAGCACCACCACACCAGCTTTACAACAAATGCTAAAGGAACTACTCTAGGCAAGAAACACAAGAGAAGGAAAAGACCTACAATAAAAAACCCAAAACAATTTAAAAAATGGGAATAGGAACATACAAATAAATAATTACCTTAAATGTAAATGGATTAAATACTCCCACCAAAAGACACAGAGTGGCTGAATGGATACAAAAACAAGACCCATATATATGGTATCTACAAGAGACCCACTTCAGACCTAGGGACACCTAGAGACTGAAAGTGAGGGGATGGAAAAAGATATTTCATGCAAATGGTAACCAAAAGAAAGCTGGAGTAGCAATTCTCATATCAGACAAAAGAGAGTTTAAAATAAAGACTATTACAAGAGACAAAGAAAGACACTACATAATGATCAAGGGATCAATCCAAGAAGAAGATATAACAATAGTAAATATTTATGCACCCAAAGTAGTAGCACCTCAATACAGAAGGCAACTACTAACAGCTATAAAAGGGGAAATAGACAGTAACACACTTATAGTAGGGGACTTTAACATGCCACTTTCACCATGGACAGATCATCCAAAATGAAAATAAATAAGGAAACACAAGCTTTAAGTGATACATTAAACAAGATGTACTTAATTGATATTTATAGGACAGTCCATCCCAAAACAACAGAATACACATTATTCTTAAGTGCTCATAGAACATTCTCCAGGAGAGATCATATCTTGGGTCACAAATAAACCCTTGGTAAACTTAAGAAAATTGAAATTGTATCAAGTATCTTTTCTGACCACAACACTATGAGACTAGATATCAATTACAGGAAAAGATCTGTAAAAAATACAAACAAATGGAGGCTAAACAATACACTACTCAATAATGAAGTGATAAATGAAGAAATCAATGAGGAACTAAAAAAATACCTAGAAACAAATGACAATGGAGACAGGACGACCTAAAACCTATGGGATGCAACATCAGCAGTTCTAAGAGGGAAGTTTATAGCAAAGCAATCCTACCTTAAGAAGCAGGAAACATCTGGAATAAACAACCTAACCTTACACCTAAAGCAATTAGAGAAAGAAGAACAAAAAAAAAACCCAAAGTAAGCAGACGGAAATAAATCATAAAAATCAGATCAGAAATAAATGAAAAAGAAATGAAGGAAACAGTAGCAAAGATCAAGAAAACTAAAAGCTGGTTCTTTGAGAAAAAAAAATTGGTAAGCCATTAGCCAGACTCACCAAGAAGAAAAGGGAGAAGACTCAAATCAACAGAATTAGAAATGAAAAAGGAGAAGTAACAACTGACACTGCAGAAACACAAAAGATCATGAGAGATTACTACAAGCAACTCTATGCCAATAAAATGGATAACCTGGAAGAAACGGACAAATTCTTAGAAATGCACAACCTGCCAAGACTAAATCAAGAAGAAATAGAAAATATGAACAGAACAATCACAAGCACTGAAATTGAAACTGTGATTTAAAATCTTCCAACAAAAAAAAGCCCAGGACCAGATGGCTTCACAGGTGAATTCCATTAAACATTTTCAGAAGAGCTAACACTTATCCTTCTCAAACTCTTCCAAAATATCACAGAGGGAGGAACACTCCAAAACTCTTTCAATAAGGACAACATCACCCTGATACCAAAACCAGTCAAGGATTTCACAAAGAAAGAACTCTGCAGTCCAATATCATTGATGAACATAGATGCAAAAATCCTGAACAAAATACTAGCAAACAGAATCCAACAACACATTAAAAGGATCATACACCATGATCCAGTGGGGTTTATTCCAGGAATGCAAGGATTCTTCAATATACGGAAATCAATCAACATGATAAACCATACTAAGAAATTGAAGGAGAAATACCATATGATCATCTCAATAGATGCAGAGAAAGCTTTCGACAAAATTCAACCTCATTTATGATAAAAACCCTGAAGAATGTAAGGATAGAGGGAACTTTCCTCATCATAATAAACGCCATATATGACAAACCCACAGCCAACATCATCCTCAATGGTGAAAAACTGAAACCATTTCCACTAGGATTAGGAACAGGACAAGGTTGCCCACTCGCACCACTCTTATTCAACATAGTTTTGGAAGTTTTAGCCACAGAATTCAAAGAACAAAAGGAAATAAAAGGGATCCAATCTAGCAAAGAAGTAAAGCTGTCACTGTTGGCAGATGACATGATGCTGTACATAGAGAATCCTAAAAATGCTACCAGAAAACTACTAGAGCTAATAATGAATTTGGTAAAGTAGCAGGATACAAAATTAATGCACAGAAATCTCTGGCACTCCTGTACACTAATGATGAAAAATCTGAAAGTGAAATTAAGAAAACACTCTCATTTACCATTGCAAAAAAAAGAATAAGATATCTAGGAATAAACCTACCTAAGGAGACAAAAGACCTGTATGCAGAAAGTTATAAGACACTGATGAAACAAATTAAAGATGATACAAAAAGATGGAGAGATATACCATGTTCTTGGATTGGAAGAATAAACATTGTTAAAATGACTCTACTACCCAAAGCAATCTACAGATTCAATGCAATCCCTATCAAACTACCACTGGCATTTTTCACAGAACTAGAACAAAAAATTTCACAATTTGTATGGAAACACAAAAGACCCCGAATAGTCAAAGCAATCTTGAGAACGAAAAACAGCTGGAGGAATCAGGCTCCCTGACTTCATATTATACTACAAAGTTATAGTAATCAAGAGAGTATGGTACTGGCACAAGAACAGAAAGATAGATCAATGGAATAGGATAGGAAGCCCAGAGATAAACTCACACACATATGGTCACCTTATCTTTGATAAAGGAGGCAGGAATGTACAGTGGAGAAAGGACAGCCTCTTCAATAAGTGGTGCTGGGAAAATTGGACAGGTACATGTAAAACTATGAGATTATTTCACTCCCTAACACCATACACAAAAATAAGCTCAAAATGGATTAAAGACCTAAATGTATGGCCAGAAACTATCAAACTCTTAGAGGTTAATATAGGCAGAACACTCTATGACATAAATCACAGCAAGATCATTTTGACCCACCTCCAAAAGAAATTGAAATAAAACCAAAAATAAACAAACGGGACCTAATGAAACTTCAAATCTTCTGTACAACAAAGGAAACTATAAAGAAGACTAACAGACAACCCTCAGAATGGGAGCAAATATTTGCAAATGAAGCAACTGACAAAGGATTAATCTCCAAAATTTAGAAGCAGCGTCTGCAGCTCAATAACAACAACAACAACAAAACCAAACCAAAAATGGGCAGAAGACATAAATAGATATTTATCCAAAGAAGATATACAGATTGCCGACAAACACATGAAAGAATGCTCAACATCATTAATCATTAGAGAAATGCAACTGAAAACTACAGTGAGATATCACCTCACACCAGTCAGAATGGCCATCATCAAAAAATCTAGAAACAATCAATGCTGGAGAGGGTGTGGAGAGAATGGAACAGTCTTGCACTGCTGGTGGGAATGTGAATTGGTACAACCACTATGGAGAACAGTATGGAGGTTCCTTAAAATATTACGAATAGAAATACCATATGACTCAGCAATCCCACTACTGGGCATATACCCTGAGAAAACCATAACTCAAGAAGAGCCATGTACCAAAATGTTCATTGCATTTCTATTTACAGTAGCCTGGAGACGGAAACAGCCTAAGTGTCCATCATCAGATGAATGGATAAAGAAGATGTGGCACATATATACAATGGAATATTACTCAGCCATAAAAAGAAACGAAATTGAGTTATTTGTAGTGAGGTGGATGGACCTAGAGTCTGTCATGCAGAGTGAAGTAAGTCAGAAAGAGAAAAACAAATACCATATGCTAACACATATATATGGAATCTAAAAAAAAAAAAAAGGTCATGAAGAACCTATGGGCAAGACTGGAATAAAGACACAGACCTACTAGAGAATGGACTTGAGGATATGGGGAGGGGGAAGGGTAAGCTGTGACAAAGTGAGAGAGTGGCATGGACATCTATACACTAACAAAAGTAAAATAGATAGTGGGAAGCAGCCGCATAGCACAGGGAGATCAACTTACTGCTTTGTAACCACCTAGAGCGGTGGGATAGTGAGGGTGGGAGGGAGGGAGATGCAAGAGGGAAGAGATATTAGAACATATGTATATTCATAACTGAGTCACTTTGTTATAAAGCAGAAACTAACACACCATTATAAAGCAATTATACTCCAATAAAGATGTAAAATTAAATGATAAAAAATGTGGGACTTCCGGGAAGATGGCAGAAGAGTAAGACGCGGAGATCACCTTCCTCCCCACAGATACACCAGAAATACATCTACACGTGGAACAACTCCTACAGAATACCTACTGAATGCTGGCAGAAGCCCTCAGACCTCCCAAAAGGCAAGAAAGCCCCCACGTACCTGGGTAGGGCAGAAGAATAAAGAATAAACAAAGACAAAAGATAGAGACAGGACCTGCACCAGTGGGAGGGAGCTGTGAAGGAGGAAAGGTTTCCACACACTAGGAGGCCTCTTCGCGGGCGGTGACTGTAGGTGGCGGAGGGGGGAGCTTCGGAGCTGCGGAGGAGAGCACAGCAACAGGGGTGCGGAGGGCAAAGCGGAGAGATTCCCGCACAGAGGATCGGTGCCGACAGGCACTTACCAGTCCGAGAGGCTTCTCTGCTCCCCCACCGCAGCAGGCAGGGCTGGGAGCTGAGGCTCGGACTTCGGTCAGAGTGCAGGGAGAGGACTGGGGTTCACCACATGAACACAACCTGCAGGGGGTTATTGCACCACAGCTGGCCGGGAGGTAGTCCGAGGAAATGTCTGGACCTGCCGAAGAGGCAAGAGAGTTTTTCTTCCCCCTTTGTTTCCTGGTGAGTGAGGAAAGGGGATTACGAATGCTGCTTAAAGGAGCTCCAGAGACGGGCGTGAGCCACGGCTAAAAGTGTGGACCCCAGAGACAGACATGAGATGCTAAGGCTGATGCTGTTACCACCAAGAAGCCTGTGTGCGAGCACAGGTCACTATCCACACCCCTCTTCTGAGGAACCTGTGCAGCCTGCCACTGCCAGGGTCCCGGAATCCAGGGTCAACTTCTCTGGGAGAACACACTGTGTGCCTCAGGCTGGTGCAACATCACGCTGGCCTCTGCCGCCACAGGGTCACTCCGCACTCCGTGCCCCTCCCTCCCCCCAGCCTGAGTGAGTCAGAGCCCCCGAAGCAGCGGCTCCTTCAACCCCATCCTGTCTGAGTGAAGAACAGACGCCCTACGGTGACATACAGGTAGAGGCGGGTCCAAATCCAAAGCTGAGCCCCTGGGAGCTGTGAGAACAAAGAAGAGAAAGGGATATCTCTCCCAGCAGCCTCAGAAGTGGTGGATTAAAGCTCCACAACCAACTTGATGTACCCTGCATCTGTGGAATACATGAATAGACAACGATTCATCTGAAATTAAGGAGGTGGGCTTTGAGAGTAAGATTTATTATTTTTTCCCCTTTTCCTTTTTTTGTGAGTGTGTATGTGTATTCTTCTATGTGAGAATTTGTCTGTATAGCTTTGCTTCCACCATTTGTCCCAGGGTTCTATCCATCCGTTTTTTTGTTTTTTGGGTTTTTTTCCTCTTAATAAGTATTTTTTTATTTTAATTAGTTTATTATATTTTACCTTACTTTATTTGATTTTACTTTATTTTCTTCCTTTTTTCCTTCCTTCCCTCCTTCCTTCTTTCCTTCCTCCCTCCCTCCCTTCTTTCTTTCATTCTTTCTACTTCTACTATTATTTTCTCTACTTTTTCTCCCTTTTCTTCTGAGCCGTGTGCATGAAAGGCTCTTGGTGCTGCAGCCAGGAGTTAGTGCTCTGCCTCTGAGGTGGGAGAGCCAACTTCAGGACACTGGTCAACAAGAGACCTCACAGCTGCACATAATATCAAATGGCAAAAATCTCCCATAGATCTCCATCTCAACACCAACAACCAGCTACACTCAACGACCAGCAAGCTACAGTGCTGGACATCCTATGCCAAACAACTAGCAAGACAGGAACACAACCCCACCCATTAGCAGAGAGGCTGCCAAAAATCATAATAAGTCAACAGACACCCCAAAACACACCACCAGACATGGACCTGCCCACCAGAAAGACAAGATCCAGCCTCATCCACCAGAACACAGGCACTAGTCCCCTCCACCAGGAAGCCTACACAACACACTGAACCAACCTGAGCCACTGGGGACAGACACCAAAAACAACAGGAACTACGAACCTTCAGCCTGCAAAAAGGAGACCCCAAACACAGTAAGATAAGCAAAATGAGAAGACAGAAAAACAAACAGCAGATGAAGGAGCAAGGAAAAAAACCCACCAGACCTAACAAATGAAGAGGAAATAGGCGGTCTACCTGAAAAAGAATTCAGAATAATGATAGTAAGGATGATCCAAAATCTTCAAAATAGAATAGACAAAATGCAAGAAACATTTAACAAGGAACTAGAAGAACAAAAGATGAAACAAACAATGATGAACAACACAATAAATGAAATGAAAAGTACTCTAGATGGGATCAATAGCAGAATAACTGAGGCAGAAGAACGGATAAGTGACCTGGAAGATAAAATAGTGGAAATAACTACCACAGAGCCGAATAAAGAAAAAAGAATGAAAAGAACTGAGGACAGTCTCAGAGACCTCTGGGACAACATTAAATGCACCAACATTCGAATTATAGGGGTTCCAGAAGAAGAAGAGAAGAAGAAATGGGCTGAGAAAATATTTGAAGAGATTATAGTTGAAAACTTCCCTAATATGGGAAAGGAAATAGTTAATCAAGTCCAGGAAGCACAGAGAGTTCCATACAGGATAAATCCAAGGAGAAAAACGCCAAGACACATATTAATCAAACTGTCAAAAAGTAAATACAAAGAAAACATATTAAAAGCAGCAAGGGAAAAACAACAAATAACACACAAGGGCATCTCCATAAGGTTAACAGCTGATCTTTCAGCAGAAACTCTGCAAGCCAGAAGGCAGTGGCAGGACATATTTAAAGTGATGAAGGCGAAAAACCTGCAACCAAGATTATTCGACCCAGCAAGGATCTCATTCAGATTTGATAGAGAAACTAAAACCTTTACACACAAGCAAAAGCTGAGAGAGTTCAGCACCACCACACCAGCTTTACAACAAATGCTAAAGGAACTACTCTAGGCAAGAAACACAAGAGAAGGAAAAGACCTACAATAAAAAACCCAAAACAATTTAAAAAATGGGAATAGGAACATACAAATAAATAATTACCTTAAATGTAAATGGATTAAATACTCCCACCAAAAGACACAGACTGGCTGAATGGATACAAAAACAAGACCCATATATTTGCTGTCTATAAGAGACCCACTTCAGACCTACAGACACATACAGACTGAAAGTAAGGGGATGGAAAAAGATACTTCATGCAAATGGAAACCAAAAGAAAGCTGGAGTAGAAATTCTCATATCAGACAAAAGAGAGTTTAAAATAAAGACTGTTACAAGAGACAAAGAAGGACACTACGTAATGATCAAGGGATCGACCCAAGAACAAGATATAACAATTTTAAATATTTATGCAACCAACATAGGAATACCTCAGTACATAAGGCAAATACTAACAGCCATAAAAGGGGAAATAGACAGTAACACATTCATAGTAAGGGAATTTAACACCCCACTTTCACCAATGGACAGATCATCAAAAATGAAAATAAATAAGGAAACACAAGCTTTAAATGATACATTAAAGAAGAGGCACTTAATTGATATTTATAGGACATTCCATCCAAAAACAACAGAATACACATTTTTCTCTAGTGCTCATGGAACATTCTCCAGGATAGATCATATCTTGGGTCACAAATGAAGCCTTGGTAAATTTAAGAAAATTGAAATTGTATTGAGTATCTTTTCCAACAACAACGCTATGAGACTAGATATCAATTATAGGAAAAGATCTGTAAAAAATAAAAACACATGGATGCTAAATAATACACTATTTAATAATGAAGTGATCACTGAAGAAATCAAAGAGGAAATAAAAAAATACCTAGAAACAAATGACAAAGGAGACATGACGACCCAAAATCTATGGGATGCAGCAAAAGTAGTTCTAAGAGGGAAGTTTATAGCAAAGCAATCCTACCTTAAGAAACAGGAAACATCTCGAATAAACAACCTAACCTTGCACCTAAAGCAATTAGAGAAAGAAGAACAAAACCCCCCCAAAGTTAGCAGAAGGAAAGAAATCATAAAAAATCAGATCAGAAATAAATGAAAAAGAAATGAAGGAAACGACAGCAAGGATCAATAAAACTAAAACCTGGTTCTTTGACAAGATAAGCAAAATTGATGAACCATTAGCCAGACTCATCAAGAAAAAAAGGGAGAAGACTCAAATCAATAGAATTAGAAATGAAAAAGGAAAAGTAACAGCTGACAGTACAGAAATACAAAAGATCATGAGAGATTACTACAAGCAATGCTATGCCAATAAAATGGACAACCTGGAAGAAATGGACAAATACTTAGAAAGGCACAACCTGCCAAGACTGAATCAGGAAGAAATAGAAAATATGAACAGAACAATCACAAGCACTGAAATTGAAACTGTGGTTAAAAATCTTCCAAGAAACAAAAGCCCAGGACCAGATGGCTTCACAGACGAATTCTATCAAACATTTAGAGAAGAGCTAACACCTATCCTTCTCGAACTTTTCCAAAATATAGCAGAGGGAGGAACACTCCCAAACTCATTCTACGAGGCCACCATCACCCTGATACCAAACAAGACTAGGATGTCACAAAGAAAGAAAACTACAGACCAATATCACTGATGAACATAGATGCAAAAATCCTCAACAAAATACTAACAGACAGAATCCAACAGCATATTAAATGGATCATATACCTTGATGAAGTGGGGTTTATTCCAGGAATGCAAGGATTCTTCAATATATGCAAATCAATCAACGTGATACACCATAGTAACAAATTGAAGAAGAAATACCATATGATCATCTCAATAGAGGCAGAGAAACTTTTGACAAAATTCAACACCCATTTATGATATAAACCTTGCAAAAAGTAGGCATAGAGGGAACATTCCTCAACATAATAAAGGCCATATATGACAAACCCACAGCCAACATTGTCCTCAATGGTGAAAAACTGAAACCATTTCCACTAAGATCAGGAACAAGACAAAGTTACCCACTCTCACCACTCTTATTCAACATAGTTTTGGAAGTTTTAGCCACAGCAATTAGAGAAGAAAGGGAAATAAAAGGAATCCAAATTGGAAAAGAAGAAGTAAAGCTGTCACTATTTGCCGATGACATGATACTGTACATAGAGAATCCTAAAGATGCTACCAGAAAACTAGTAGAGCTAATCAATGAATTTGGTAAAGTAGCAGGATACAAAATTAATGCACAGAAATCTCTGGCATTCCTATACACTAATGATGAAAAATCTGAAAGTGAAATCAAGAAAACACTCCCATTTACCATTGCAACAAAAAGAATAAAAATATCTAGGAATAAACCTACCTAAAGAGATAAAAGACCTGTATGCAGAAAATTATAAGACACTGATTAAAGAAATTGAAGATGATACAAATAGATGGAGAGATATACCATGCTCTTGAATTGGAAGAATCAACATTGTGAAAATGACTGTACTACCCAAAGTAATCTACAGATTCAATACAATCCCTATCAAACTACCACTGGCATTTTTCACAGAATTAGAATAAAAAATTTCACAATTTGTATGGAAACACAAAAGACTCCGAATAGCCAAAGCAATCTTGAGAACGAGAAACAGAGCTGGAGGAATCAGGCTCCCTGTCTTTAGACTATACTACAAAGCTACAGTAATCAAGACAGTATGGGACTGGCACAAAAACAGGAAAATAGATCCATGGAAGAGTATAGAAAGCTCAGAGATAAAGCCACGCACATATGGTCACCTTATCTTTGATAAAGGAGGCAGGAATGTACAGTGGAGAAAGGACAGCCTCTTCAATAAGTGGTGCTGAGAGAACTGGACAGGTACATGTAAAAGTATGAGATTATTTCACTCCCTAACACCATACACAAAAATAAGTTCAAAATGGATTAAAGACCTAAATGTAAGGCCAGAAACTATCAAACTCTTAGAGGAAAACATAGGCAGGACACTCTATGACATAAATCACAGCAAGGTCCTTTTTGACCCACCTCCTAGAGCAATGGAAATAAAAACAAAAATAAACAAATGGGACCTAATGAAACTTCAAAGCTTTTGCACAGCAAAGGAAACCATAAACAAGACCAAAAGACAACCCTCAGATTGGGAGAAAATATTTGCAAATGAAGCAACTGTCGAAGGATTAATTTCCAAAATTTATAAGCATCTCATGCAGCTTAATAACAAAAAATCAAACCACCCAATCCAAAAATGGGCAGAAGACCTAAATAGACATTACTTCAAAGAAGATATACAGACTGCCAACAAACACATGAAAGAATGCTCAATATCACTAATCATTAGAGAAATGCAACTCAAAACTACAATGAGATATCATCTCACACCAGTCAGAATGGCCATCATCAAAAAATCTAGGAACAATAAATGCTGGAGAGAGTGTGAAGGAAAGGTAACCTTTTTGCACTGTTGGTGGGGATGTAAATTGATACAGCCACTGTGGAGAACAGTATGGAGGTTCCTTAAAAATCTACAAATAGAACTACCATATGACCCAGCAATCCCACTACTGGGCATATACCCTGAGAAAACCATAATTCAAAAAGGGTCATGTACCAAATTGTTCATTGCAGCTCTATTTACAATAGCCCAGAGATGGAAACAACCTAAGTGTCCATCATCGGATGAATGGGTAAAGAAGATGTGGCACATATACACAGTGGAATATTACTCAGCCATATAAAGAAATGTAATTGAGCTATTTGTAATGATGTGGATAGACGTAGAGTCTGTCATACAGAGTGACGTATGTCAGAAAGAGAGAGACAAATACCTTATGCTAACACATATATATGGAAGTTAAGAAAAAAAATGTCATGAAGAACCTAGGAGTAAAACAGGAATAAAGACACAGACCTACTAGAGAATGGACTTGAGGATATGGGGATGGGGAAGGGTAAGCTGTGACAAAGCGAGAGACAGGCATGGATATATGTCCACTACCAAACGTAAGGTAGATATCTAGTGGGAAGCAGCCGCATAGCACAGGGAGATCAGCTCGGTGCTTTGTTACTGCCTGGAGGGGTGGGATAGGGAGGGTGGGAGGGAGGGAGACGCAAGCGGGAAAAAAAAAACCCAACATTATGCTAAATGAAATAAACCAGCCACAAAAGGATAAAAAAATGTGATTTCAACAGACTGTAATAAGTTTGTATGCATATTGTGATAAACAGAGGAAGCACTACGAAAATGATACATAGTTATATATTTAATAACACTATAAATAAATCAGAGTGTAATCCAAAAAATTCTCAAGAAAAGCACGTGAAGGCAAGAAGGAGGAATGTGAGGAACAAAAAGCAGAGTGAGCACACCGAAAAATGATAATAAAATGGAATACTTAAGTCCTAACATATAAACAATTTCTTTAAATGTAAATGGTTTTAATACACCAATTAAAAGTCAGAGGTTGGGAGAGTGGATTAATAAGAGAAACATGACCTAATAAATACACTTCAAACGTGATGACAAAGATAGGTTAAAGGTAAAAGGATAGAAAAAGATATACTTTGTAAACATTTTATTTACTTTTCCACTGTTTTTAAAGTATTTTTATTAGCAATAAATACTTTTTATCAAATTAAATTTGTGGTCACATTCCTTAATATTTTATTGGTTTAAGTTTTTATATTTCAAATATATACCATTTACTTATTGTGAAATTGATTAGTCAAACTTGAGACTATCTTCATAAACACAGTAACTTTACATGACAGATTTTACAGCTTGAGGCTCACGTTAGCCAATTGATTTCTGTGTTCTGTTTTGAAGACATGCATAGAGATAATTCTAATTACACAGAACAGAAATGACAAAACATAAGTTTTTTTGTTTTTTTGTTTTTTTGCGGTACGCGGGCCTCTCACTGTTGTAGCCTCTCCTGTTGCGGAGCACAGGCTCCGGACGCGCAGGCTCAGCGGCCATGGCCCACGGGCCCAGCTGCTCCGCGGCATGTGGGATCTTCCCGGACCGGGGCACGAACCCGTGTCCCCTGCATCGGCAGGCGGACTCCCAACCACCGCGCCACCAGGGAAGCCCAAAACATAAGTTTTTAAAATAGTAGTTTCCCTTATATTTAACAATGCTCTTTAATTAACTGTTCTAGAAAGCGTGAAAAAGTATAGAGTGTCTAGTGATGGTTTCAAAGTTGAATCATCAACAATATCTAATAACTATTGTCATTCCTGTATTGGTTTTTATTCTATGTGGAAGGCATGAATAAATGGCCTCCCCAGAAAATATGCCTCCACTACTTGGAAGAAAAGACATTTAAATTGTATGGTAACATTTGATGTTAAGATATTTTAATCTGTGACCTTTCACACAGTTTCATATATCTTAGTTCTTCTCTCATCAGAGGTGCATTCAATTTCTAAACAGTTGATATAATTTGTTTTTCATATTGATTCCACACTTGTCTCAGTTTCATCTCAGACACCTTGAAGTTAAAAGACAAGAGATTATTTCTATATGCTGCCACAATGATTTTATTGAATGTGTTAAAAAAATATCAGCAGGACATGTAAGGTTGTACAACGATGTTATGTTGATATTTATCTAATGGCAGAGATATTTAGCTGATGGGATCTTTTTATCAGCTTTCCCAAAAGTGATTTCTTGTCTCATTTGAATTATTCATAGGACATAATGTCTCAAACTTCATGATGAAAATTAAATTTGGTACTCACATTCCACAGATCTACAAACTGTGCTGAAAAGCCCATAGTCTAAAGAACATACTTTATTCAGGTCAGACAATTTGCATGGAATTACCCAACATTGTTTAATGTTAATTTTTTTTCTTATTCAAACATAAAGTCACAAAAATTATAATCATCCTCATCAGTTCACTTAGTCCCATGTAATTAATTTTTTTTATCTTGATCTTTTGTTAGCACTTTTATGAATTAATCAGTTTTCCATTAGAGTTCTGAAAATGCTTATTCATTCATTTCAGCAGTATAGTCAGTTACCAGAAACCTGTGCTTGTCAGAGTCTTTTCCATGAATTCCTTGAAGATGGAACCCTTTTATAGGAATATTTTTGCAAAAGCATTAGAGTACACCCAGATCTGTCTGTAAATGACAAAAGACTTAAAAATGACCACAGTTAAAGATTTGATGAAAGTTCATAATAATGCAATTGACAAGGAAATTTAGTTATTTCTGAGATATACATTTTAAAATAATAACAAGAATTATGACTTATAAGATTATACCAGAACATATAAGATTTTTAGGAATTTCATGTAATGTCTGAAATATTTATATTAACATATTTCCATACAAATAACCCAAAGAAAGTTTAGTATTAGTTGTTTTTTAAATTTTTAATTTATTTTTTTTATACAGCAGGTTCTTATTAGTCATCAATTTTATGCACATCAGTGTATACATGTCAATCCCAATCTTCCAATTCATCACACCACCAAACCCACTCCCCCACAGCTTTCCCCCCTTGGTGTCCATACGTTTGTTCTCTACATCTGTGTCTCAACTTCTGCCCTGCAAACCGGTTCATCTGTACCATTTTTCTAGGTTCCACATACATGCGATAATGTACGATATTTGTTTTTCTCTTTCTGACTTACTTCACTCTGTATGACAGTCTCTAGGTCCATCCACATCTCAACAAATGACCCAATTTCATTCCTTTTTATGGCTGAGTAACATTCCATTGTATATATGTACCACAACTTCTTTATCCATTCATCTGTTGATGTGCATTAAACATTGTTTAATGTTAATATTTCAAAGGAGAAATTATTATATTAACATCAGATTAAGTAAACATCAATGTAAAGGAAACGTATAGAGACAAAGATAGTAATTACATAATGATAAAAGGGTCAATCCACCAAGAAGACACAACAATTCTAAATGTGTATGTAGCAAACAACAGAGCATCAAAAAACATCAAGCAAAAACTGATAAAACTTAAAGGAGAAATAGACAAATCTGAAGTTATGTTCAGGGGTTTCAGCATTTCCCTTTCAGCAACTGATTGGCTGGAAAATAGCAAATTAGCAAAAATGTAGAAGAATTAAGGTCCCTTGGCCAGCTATGTTCCTATGCACAGCTGCATTGTCAGAACCAGTATCTCCACTGGAGTCTTCTTTATCTAGGGCCTTTGGCAGAGACCTTCTTCAGGTGTGTCTGCATATGGAGGTGAGTAGAATATTAACTACACTTTTCTCTACTCTGACTCAATATGAAACACTTTTCCATTCATAGCTCTTCCCCTTTTTTTCCTCTCCCTGACCCTGAGTATGTAAAGTGGTAGAGGTCTTTTATTTGGGGCTCCCTGGGCAATGAGACAATTCCCTATATCTGTGTTGATCTACCTTACTCTCAACTGATGCTGTTACAGGGAGAAAAAATTGAAAAATAGGGGAGTTGATGCTCTCTCCAGTTTAGCTTCTTGTGTATACTGATACAGTAAGTAATAAAAGGCTTGTTGTATTAATCAGATTGTTGGTTTTAATTCTGGCTTGTTGTCTTTACTGGATACACCAACATATGGAAGTTCATTTGTCTTCAGCTTAGCTCAGTTCTTGACAAAACTTTAGGGGAGAGAGGTAACATCAGCAAATGGTGGAATAGGAGTTTCCAGCTTATGTCCCTTCACAGAAACATTGATACAACAGCTATCAACATGCAAAAATATTTTCATGAGAACTCTGGATTCCAATTAAGAGAATATAGTGCCCAGGATGAACACAGAAATTAGAAAAGACACATAAAAAAGAGTAGTAAGGGAAGTTTCACTCTCCCTGAGTCACCCCTCCCCCAAGCCCATGCATCACAGGGTGAAGAGAGATCTCCTCCATACACTCCCATGAGAACAGGGGGAAGTGAGTTTCTTAGGTCACTGTAGACCTTGGCACCTTGCCTGCATCAGTAAACCCTGATGCCAGGTCAGCCACCGTGGACACAGACAATAGGCTTACCAGGGCCATTCACCCACAGACACCAGGGGAAGGCCTGCCTGTGGTCCCCACCTGACAGCCCATCTAGAATATCTGGCTGGGTTGACTAATAAAGGGATTTCCCTGCCAAAGCCAGTCTGTAATGACTTGAAGAGCTGACTACTTCTTCAAATACACAGACACCAACACAAGGCTGCAAGGATTATGAAGGATTAGAGAAACATGATACCACCAAAGGAATAAAATACCAACCCTAGATAAATGGAGATCTACTAATTGCCTGACAAAATTTAAAATTTTATTAAAGAAGCTCCATGAGCCACAGGAGAACACAGGCAAACAACTACACAAAATCATGGAAATAATACATGAAAAAATGAGAAGTTTAACAAAGAGATAGAAAACATACCAAAGATGAGTTATGGATTTGAACAATAAAGTGAACTGAAAAATGCAATGGAGAGCTTCAACAACAGGTTCAATCAAGCAGAAGAAAGAATCAGCAAGCTTGAAGACCAGTCATTTGAAATTACCCTGTCAAGAAGAAAAAAAAGACTAAAAAGGAATGAAGAAAGTCTACAAGATTTATGGAACACCATCAAGAGGGCTAATATGCATATTATAGGAGCCCCAGAAGGAGAACACAGCAA
Organism: Delphinus delphis; assembly: GCF_949987515.2. Taxonomy (NCBI): domain Eukaryota; kingdom Metazoa; phylum Chordata; class Mammalia; order Artiodactyla; family Delphinidae; genus Delphinus; species Delphinus delphis. The sequence goes on from NC_082704.1 coordinate 74,279,839, forward strand.
GTGGTAGAAAGCTTATTTAAGGAAATAATGCCAGAAAACTTCCCAAATCTGGAGAGACATATGGAATTCCAGGTACATGAAACTCAACAGTTTCCAAACAGATTGAGCCAAACATGGTTTGCACCAAGATACAGTATAATCAAACTATCAAAGACAAAGAGGGAATTTTGCAATCAGCAAGAGATAAGACTTGTCACATATAAAGGTACCCCCTTAAGGCTATCCAAGGATTTCTCAGAAGAAAACTTGCATGCCAGAAGAGAGTAGGAGGATGCACTTAAAGTGCTGAAAGAAAAATGCTAATCAATCATATTTTACCTGGCATAGCTCTCCCTCAAAGAAGGAAAGATAAAGACTATCCCAGACAAACAAACATTGAGGGAGTTCATAACCACTAGGCCTATCTTACAAGAAACGCTACAGGGAGTTATTCGAGCTGAGACGAAAACATACTAAACAGTAACATGAAAATATCTGAAAGTACAAAATCATGAGAAACCTAAGTATATAGTCAAATTCAGAGTACTCTAATACTGTAAGGTGATATATAAAACAATTTAAACTCTAGTATAAAGATAAAATTATTTTTTAATCTTCATACTAAATATTTCCAAGATATCAAACTTATAAGCTTTTGAACAGCAAAGAAATCCATAAATAAAATGAAAAGACCACCTACAGACTGGGAGAAAATATTTGTAAGTGATGTGACTGACAAGGGCTTAATTTCCAAAATATATTAATAGCTCATACAACTCAATAACAAATAAATAAATAAATAAAATAAAATAACTTAAAAAAATGAACAGAAGACCTAAAAATAGACATTTCTCTAAAGAAGACATACAGATGTTTAAAAAGACATGAAAAAATGCTCAACATCACTAATTATTAGAGAAATGCAAAGCAAAACTACAATGAGGTATCTCACACCAGTCAGAATGGCCATCATCAAAACGTCTACAAACAATAAATGCAGGAGAGGGTGTGGAGGAAAAGGAACCCTCCTACACTGTTGGTGGGAATGCAAACTGGTACAGCCATTATGTAGAACAGTATGGAGGCTCCTTAAAAAACTGAAAATAGACCTACTATATGATCTAGCAATCCCACTCATGGGCATAAACCCAGAGAAAGCCATAATTCAAAAAGATACATGCACCCCAACCAATGTTCATTGCAACACTATTTACAATAGCCAGGACATGGAAGCAACCTAAATGTCCATCAACAGAGGTATGGCTAAAGAAGATGTGGAACATATGTACAAAGGAATATTAGCCATAAAAAGAAATGAAACTGGGTCATTTGTACAGACATAGACACTGTTATACAGAGTGAAGTAAGTCAGAAAGAGAAAAACAAATATTGTATATTAATGCATATATGTGGAGTCTAGAAAAATGGTATAGATAATCTTATTTGCAAAGCAGAAATAGAGACACAGACATAGAAAACAAATGTATGGATACCAATGGAGAAAGAGGGGGTGGGATGAATTGGGAGATTGGGATTGACATATATACACTATTGATACTATGTATAAAATAGATAACTAATGAGAACCTACTGTATAGCACAGGGAACTCTATTCATTGCTCGGTGGTGACCTAAATGGGAAGCAAATACAAAAATGAGGGGATATATGTATATGTATAGCTGATTCATTTTGCTGTACAGTAGAAACTAACACAAATATACTGCAATAAAAATTTTCTTAAAAGTCAATTGCCTTTATACACACTAACAGCAAACTATTTGAATAAAACATGAAGTAAACAATCCCATTCACAAGAGGATCAAAAGGAATTAAATATTAATACTTAGGAATAAATTTATTCAAGCAGGTGAAATATGTACACACACACAAATGTAAAACATTGACAAAAGAAATTGAAGGAGAGGGATTGGTTCAATATGGCAGAGTAGAGGGACATGTGCTCACTCCCTCTAGTGAGAGCACCGGAATCACAATTAACTGCTGAACAATCATCAACCGGGAGACACTGGAACTCACCAAAAAAGATATCCCACATCCAAAGACAAATGAGAAGCTGCACTGAAACGGTAGGAGGGGACCAATCGCAATAAAATAAAATCCCGAACTACTGGGTGGGTGACTCACAAACTGGAGAACACTTATACCACAGAAGTCCACCCACTGGAGTGAAGGTTCTGAGCCTCACGTCAGGCTTCCCAACCTGGGGGTCTGGCAACAAGAGAAGGAATACCTAGAGAAACAAACTTTGACAGCTAGTGGGATTTGATTGCAGGACTGTGACAGGACTGGGGGAAACAGAGACTCCATTCTTGGAGGGCACACACAAAGTAGTGTGCACATCAGGACCCAGGGGAGGGAACAGTGACCCCATAGGAGACTGAACCAGACCTACCAGCTAGTGTTGGAGGGTCTCCTGCAGAGGTGGAGGATGGCTGTGGCTCACTGCGGGGACAAGGAAACTGACAGCAGAAGTTCTGAGAATTACTCCTTGGTGTGAACCCTCCAAAAGTCCGCAATTAGTGCCACCACAAAGCACAGTAAGCTCCAGTGCTGGGTCACCTCAGACCAAGCAAACAATATGTAGGGAACCCAGCCCCACCCATTAGCAGACAAGTGGATTAAAGTTTTACTGAGCTCTGCGCACCAGAGCAACAACCAGTTCTACCCACCACCAGTTCCACCCAAGAGGAAGCTTGCACATGCCTCTTGGATAGCCTCAGCCACCAGAGGGCAGAGAGCAGAAGCAAGAACTACAATCCTGCAGCCTGTGGAAGAAAAACCACATTCACAGAAAAATAGGCAAAATGAAAAGGCAGAGGACTATGTACCAGATGAAGGAACAAGATAAAACCCTAGAAACACAATTAAATGAAGTGGAGATAGGTAAACTTCCAGAAAAAGAGTTCAGAATAATGATAGTGAAAATGATCTAAGAGGTCGGAAAAAGAATGGAGACAAAGATCGAGAAGATGTAAGAAAAGTTTAACAAAGACCTAGAGGAATGAAACAACAAACACCTAGAAGAATTAAAGAACAAGTAAACAGAGGTGAACAATACAATAACTGAAATGAAAAATACACTAGAAGGAATCAATAGCAGAATAACTAAGGCAGAAGAATGGATAAGTGACCTAGAAGACAGAACGGTGGAATTCACTGCAATGGAACAGAATAAATAAAAAGGAATGAAAAGAAATGAAGACAACTTAAGACAACTCTGGGATATTAAATGCAACAATATCCAGATTATAGGGGTCGAAGAAGGAGGTGAGAGATAGGACCTGAAAAACATTTGAAGAGATCATAGTCAAAAACTTCCTTAACAAGGGGGAGGAAATATCCACCCAAGTTCATGAAGTGCAGAGAGTCCCAGGCAGGATAAACCAAAGGAGAAACACGCCGAGACACATAATAATCAAATTGACAAAAATTAAAGACAAAGAAACATTATTAAATGCAACAAGGGAAAAATGACAAATAACATAAAAGGGAACTCCCATAAGGTTAACAGCTGATTTCTCAGCAGAAACTCTACAAGCCAGAAGGGAGTGGCACGATATATTTAAAGTGATGAAAGGGAAGAACCTACAACCAAGATTATTCTACCCAGCAAGGAACTCATTCAGATTCAGCAGAGAAATCAAAAGCTTTAAAGACAAGCAAAAGCTAAGAGAATTCAGCACCACAAAACCAGTCCTACAACAAATGCTAAAGGAACTTCTCTAAGTGGGAAACACAAGAGAAGTAAAGGACCTACAAAAACAAACACATAACAATTAAGAAAATGGTAATAGGAACATACATATTGATAATTACCTTAAATGTGAATGGATTAAATATTCCAACCAAAAGACACAGGCTCGTTGAATGGATACAAAAACAAGACCCATATATATGCTCTCTACAAGAGACCCACTTCAGACCTAGGGACACATACAGACTGAAAGTGAGGGGATGGAAAAAGATATTCCATGCAAATAGAAATCAAAAGAAAGCTGGAGTGGCAATACTCATATCAAATAAAATAGACTTTAAAATAAAAATGTTACAAGAGACAAGGAAAAACACCACATAATGATCAAGGGATCAAACCAAGAAGAAGATATAACAATTACAAATATATATGCACCCAACATAGGAGCACCGCAATACATAAGGCAAATGCTAACAGGTATAAAAGACGAAATAGACAGTAACACAGTAATAGCGGGGGATTTTAAAACCTCACTTACACCAATGGACAGATCATTCAGACAGAAAATTAATAAGTAAACACAAGCTTTAAATAACACAATAGACCAGATAGATTTAATTGATATTTATAGGACATACAATCCAAAAAATGCAGATTACACTTTCTTCTCAAATGCACACGAAACATTCTCCAGGATACGTCACATCTTGGGTAAAAAAATCAAGCTTCGGTAAATTTAAGAAAATTGTAAGCATATCAAGCATTTTTTCTGACTGCAACACTATGAGACTAGAAATCAATTATATGGAAAAGAAACATAAAAAACATAAAAACATGGAAGCTAAACCATACGCTACTAAATAACCAAGAGATCACCGAAGAAATCAACGAGGAAACAAAAAATTACCTAAAGACAAAAGACAATGAAAACACAACGATCAAACACCTGTGGAATGGGAGGAGCTTCAAGATGGCGGAAGAGTAAGATGTGAAGATCACCTTCCTCCCCACAAATACACCAGAAATACATTTACATGTGGAACTACTCCTACAGAACACCTGCTGAACGCTGGCAGAAGACCTCAGACCTCCCAAAAGGCAAGAAACTCCCCATGTATCTGGGTAGGGCAACAGAAAAAAGAAAAAACTGAGACAAAAGAACAGGGACAGGACCTGCACCAGTGGGAGGGAGCTGTGAAGGGGGAAAGGTTTCCACACACTAGGAAGCCCCTTCGCGGGCGGAGACTGTGGATGGCGGGAGGGGGAAGCTTCAGAGCCACAGAGGAGAGTGCAGCCACCAGGGTGCGGAGGGCAAAGTGGAGAGATTCCCGCACAGAGGATCAGTGGACCAGCACTACCAGCCCGAGAGGCTTGTCTGCTCACCTGCCAGGGTGGGCGGGGGCTGGGAGCTGTGGCTTAGGCTTCGGAGCTTAGATCGCAGGGAGAGGACTGGGGTTGGCGGCGTGAACACAGACTGAAGAGGCTAGTGTGCCACAGCTAGCCGGGAGGGAGTCCAGGAAAAAGTCTGGATCTTCCTAAGAGGCAAGAGACTTCTTCTTGCCGCTTTGTTGCCTGGTGCACGAAGAGACGGGATTAAGAGCACCACTTAAAGTAGCTCCAGAGAAGGGCGCGAGCTGCGGCTATCAGCGCAGACTCCAGGGACGGGCAAGAGACTCTAAGGCTGCTGCTGCAGCCACCACGAAACCAGTGTGCAAGCACAGGTCACTATACACAACTCCCCTCCTGGGAGGCTGTGCAGACCTCCACTACCAGGGTCCCATGATCCAGGGACAACTTCCCTGGGAGAACGCACGGCACGCCTCAGGCTGGTGCAATGTCACACTGGCCTCTGCCGCCGCAGGCTCACCCCGTACTCCGTACCCCTCCCTCCCCCCAGCCTGAGTGAGCCAGAGCCCCCAAATCAGCTGCTCCTTTAACGCCGTAATGTCTGAGCGAAGAACAGATGCCCTCAGGTGACCTACACACACAGGCGGGTCCAAATCCAAAGCTGAACCCCAGGAGCTGTGCGAACAAAGAAGAGAAAGGGAAATTTCTCCCAGCAGCTTCGGAAGCAGCGGATTAAATCTCCACAATCAACTTGATGTACCTTGTCTGTGGAATACCTGAATAGATAACGAATCAACACAAATTGAGGAGGTGGACTTTGGAAACAATGATACATATATGTTTTTCCCTTTCTCTCATTTTGTGAGTGTGTATGTGTATGCTTCTGTGTGTGATTTTGTCTGTATAGCTTTGCTTTTAACATTTTTTAACATATGTTAGTCTCTGCTTTATAACAAAGTGAATCAGTTATACATACACATATGTCGCCATATCTCTTCCCACTTGCACCTCCTTCCCTCCCACCCAACCTATCGCACCCCTCTAGGTGGTCACAAAGCACCGAGCTCATCTCCCTGTGCTATGCGGCTGCTTCCCACTAGCTATCTATTTTATGTTTGGTAGTGTATATATGTCCATGCCACTCTATCACTTTGTCACAGCTTACCCTTCCCCCTCCCCATATCCTCAAGTCCATTCTCTATTAGGTCTGCATTTTTATTCCTGTCTTGCCCCTAGGTTCTTCTCATCATTTTTTTTAGATTCGATAAATATGTGTTAGCATATGGTATTTCTTTTTCTCTTTCTGACTTACTTCACTCTGTATGACAGTCTCTAGGTCCATCCACCTCACTACAAATAACTCAGCTTCTTTCCTTTTTATGGCTGAGTATTATTCCATTGTATATATGTGCCACAACTTCTTTATCCATTCATCTGTCAGTGGACACTTAGGTTGCTTCAAAGTCCTGCCTATCGTAAACAGAGCTGCAGTGAACATTGTGGTACATGACTCTTTTTGAATTATGGTTTTCTCAGGGTATATGCCCAGTAGTGGGATTTCTGGGTCCTATGGTAGTTCTACTTTTAGTTTTTTAAGTAATCTCCATATTGTGCTCCATAGTGGTTGTATCAATTTATATTCCAACCACCAGTGCAAGAGGGTTCCCTTTTCTCCACACCCTCTCCAGCATTTATTATTTGTAGATTGTTTTGATGATGGCCATTCTGAATGGTGTGAGATGATATCTCATTGTAGTTTTGATTTGCATTTCTCTAATGATTAATGATGTTGAGCATTCTTTACTGTGTTTGTTGGCAATCTGTATATCTTCTTTGGAGAAATGTTTATTTACGTCTTCTGACCATTATTGGATTGGGTTGTTTCTGTTTTTGATATTTACCTGCATGTGTTGCTTGTATGTTATGGAGATTAATCCTTTGTCAGTTGCTTCATTTACAAATATTGGCTCCCATTCTGAAGGTTGTCTTTTCGTCTTATTTATGGTTTCCTTTGCTGTGCAAAAGCTTTTAAGTTTCATTAGGTCCCATTTGTTTATTTTCCTTTTTATTTCCATTTCTCTAGCAGGAGGGTCAAACAGAATCTCGCTGTGATTTATGTCATAGAGTGTTCTGCCTGTGTTTTCCTCTAAGAGTTTGATGGTGTCTGGCCTTACATTGAGGTCTTTAATCCATTTTGAGTTTATTTTTGTGTATGGTGTTAGGGAGTGTTCTAATTTCATTCTTTTACATGTAGCTGTCCAGTTTGCCCAGCACCAATTTTTGAAGAGGCTGTCTTTTCTCCACTGTATATTCTTGCCTCCTTTATCAAAGATAAGGTGACCATATGTGTGTGGGTTTACCTCTGGGCTTTCTATCCCGTTCCATTGATCTATATTTCTGTTTTTGTGCCAGTACCACACTGTCTTGATTACTGTAGCTTTGAAATAGAGTCTGAAGTCTGGAAACTTGATTCCTCCAGCTCCATTTTTCTTTCTCAAGATTGCTTTGGCTACTTGGGGTATTTTGTGTTTCCATACAAATTGTGAAATTTTTTGTTCTAGTTCTGTGAAAAACGCCAGTGGTAGTTTGATGGGGATTGCATTGAATCTGTAGATTGCTTTCGGTAGTAGAGTCATTTTCACAACATTGATTCTTCCAATCCAAGAACATGGTATTTTTTTCATCAGTCTTATAATTTTTTTCATCAGTCTTATAATTTTCTGCATACAGATCTTTTGTCTCCTTAGGTAGGTTTATTCCTAGATATTTTATTCTTTTTGTTGCAATGGTAAATGGGAGTGTTTTCTTGATTTCACTTTCAGATTTTTCATCATTAGTATATAGGAATGCCAGAGATTTCTGTGTATTAATTTTGTATCCTGCTACTTTACCAAATTCATTGATTAGCTCTAGTAGTTTTCTGGTATCATCTTTAGGATTTTCTATGTATAGTATCATGTCATCTGCAAACAGTGACAGCTTTACTTCTTCTTTTCTGTTTTGGATTCATTTTATTTCTTTTTCTTCTCTGATTTCTGTTGCTAAAACTTCCAAAATTATGTTGAATAAGAGTGGTGAGAGTGGGCAACCTTGTCTTCTTCCTGATCTTAGTGGAAATGGTTTCAGTTTTTCACCATTGAGGACAATGTTGGCTGTGGGCTTGTCATATATGGCCTTTATTATGTTGAGGAAAATTCCCTCTATGCCTTCTTTCTGAAGCGTTTTTATCACAAATGGATATTAAATTTTGTCAAAAGCTTTCTCTGCATCTATTGAGATGATCATATGGTTTTTCTCCTTCAATTTGTTAATATGCTGTATCACGTTGATTGATGTGCATATATTGAACAATCCTTGCATTCCTGGGATAAACCCCACTTGATCATAGTGTATGATCCTTTTAATGCGTTGTTGGATTCTGTTTGCTAGTATTTTGTTGAGGATTTTTGCATCTATGTTCATCAGTGATATTGGCCTGTAGTTTTCTTTCTTTGTGACAACTTTGTCTGGTTTTGGTATCAGAGTGATGGTGGCCTCCTAGAATGAATTTGGGTGTGTTCCTCCCTCTGCTATATTTTGGAAAAGTTTGAGAAGGATAGGTGTTAGCTCTTCTCTAATTGTTTGACAGAATTCGCCTGGGAAGCCATCTGTTCCTCGTCTTTTGTTTGTTGGAAGATTTTTAATCACAGTTTCAATTTCAGTGCTTGTGATTGGTCAGTTCATATTTTCTGTTTCATCCTGCTTCACTCTCAGAAGGCTGTGCATTTCTAAGAATTTGTCCATTTCTTCCAGGTTGTACATTTTACTGGCATATAGTTGCTTGTAGTAATCTCTCAAGATCCTTTGCATTTCTGCAGTGTCAGTTGTTACTTCTCATTTTTCATTTCTCATTCTATTGAGTCTTCTCCCTTTTTTTCTTGATAAGTCTGGCTAATGGTTTATCAATTTTGTTTATCTACCTAAAGAACTAGCTTTTAGTTACATTGACCTTTGCTAACATTTCCTTCATTTCTTTTTCATTTACTTCTCATCTGATCTTTATGATTTCTTTCCTTCTGCTAACTTTGGGTTGTTTTTTGTTGTTGTTCCTCTTTCTCTAATTGCTTTAGGTGTAAGATTAGCTTGTTTATTTGAGATGTTTCTTGTTTCTTAAGGTAGGCTTGTATAGCTATAAACTTCCCTCTTAGAACTGCTTTTGCTGCATCCCATAGTTTTTGGGTTGTCGTTCTTTCATTGTCATTTGTTTCTAGGAATTTTCTGATTTACTCTTTGATTTATTCAGTGATTCCTTGGTTATTAAGTACTGTGTTGTTTAGCCTCCATGTGTTTCTATTTCTTACAGATTTTTTACTATAATTGATACCTAGTCTCATAGTGCTGTGGTCGGAAAAGATACTTGATATGATTTTAATTTTCTTAAATTTACCAAGGTTTGATTTGTGATCCAAGATATGATCTATCCTGGAGAATATTCCAAGAGCAATTGAGAAGAATGTGTATTCTGTTGTTTCTGGATGGAATCTCCTATAAATATCAATTAAGTACATCTTGTTTAATGTATCATTTGAAGCTTGTGCTTCCTTACTTATTTTCATTTTGGATGATCTTTCCATTGGTGAAATTGGGGTGTTAAAATCCCCTACTATGATTGTGTTACTGTCGAGTTTTCCTTTTATGGCTCTTAGTATTTGCCTTATGTATTCAGGTGCTCCTATGTTGGGTGCATAAATATTTACAATTTTTATATCTTCTTCTTGGATTAATCCTTTGATAATTATGCAGTGTCCTTCTTTGTTTCTTGAAATAGTCTTTGGTTTAAAGTCTATTTTGTCTGATATGACAATTGCTACTCCAGCTTTCTTTTGATTTCCATTTGCATGGAATATCTTTATCCATCCCCTCACTTTCAGTCTGTATGTGTCTCTAGGTCTGAAGTCAGTCTCTTGTAGATAGCATATATATGGGGCTTGTTTTTGTATCCATTCAGCCAGCCTATGTCTTTTGGTTGGAACTTTTAATCCATTTACCTTTAAGGTAATTATCGACATGTATGTTCCTATTACCATTTTCTTAATTGTTTTGGGTTTGTTATTGTCAGTCTTTTCCTTCTCTTGTGTTTCCTGCCTAGAGACGTTCCTTTAGCGTTTGTTGCAGAGCTGGTTTGGTGGTGCTGAATTCTCTTAGCTTTTGCTTCTCTGTAAAGCTTTTCATTTCTCCATCAAATTTCAATGAGATCCTTGCTGGGTAGAGTAATCGTAGTTGTAGGTTTTTCTTTTTCATCACTTTAATATGTCCAGCCACTCTCTTCTGGTTTGCAGAGTTTCTGCAGAAAGATCAGCTGTTAAGCTTATGCAGATTCCCTTATGTGTTACTTATTGTTTTTCCCTTGCTGCTCTTAGTATTTGTTCTTTGTATTTAATTTTTGGTAGTTTGATTAATATGTGTCCTGGTGTGTTTCTCCTTGGATTTATCCTGTATGGGACTCTCTGTGCTTCCTGGACTTGATTAACTATTTCCTATCCTGTATTAGGGAAGTTTTCAACTGTAATCTCTTCAAATAATTTCTCAGTCCCTTTCTTTTTCTCTTCTTCTTCTGGGACACCTATAATTTGAATGTTAGTGCGTTTAATGTTGTCCCAGAGGTTTCTGAGACTGTCCTCAAATCTTTTCTTTCTTTCTTCTTTATTCTGTTCTGCAGTTGTTATTTCCACTATTTTATCTTCCAGGTCACTTATCCATTCTTCTGCCTCAATTTTTCTGCTATTGATCCCTTCTAGAGTATTTTTAATTTAATTTATTGTGTTGTTCATCTCTGTTTGTTTGCTTTTTAGTTCTTCTTGGTCCTTGTTAAACGGTTCTTGTATTTTCTCCATTGTATTTCCAAGATTTTGGATCATCTTTACTATCATTGTTCTGAATTCTTTTTCAGGTAGACTGCCTATTTCATCTTCATTTGTTAGGTGTAGTGGTTTTTTACCTTGCTCCTTCATCTGCTGTGTGTTTCTCTGTCTTTTCATTTTGCTTAACTTACTGTGTTTGGGGTCTCCTTTTCACAGGCTGCAGATTTGTAGTTCCTGTGTTTTTGTTGACTGTCCCCAGTGGCTAAGGTTGGTTCAGTGGTTTTTGTAGGCCTCCTGGTGGAGGGAACTAGTGCCTGTGTTCTGGTGGATGAGGCTGGATCTTGTGTTTCTGGTGGGCAGGTCCAGGTCTTGTAGTGTGTTTTGGCGTGTCTGTGGCCTTATTATGATTTTTGGTAGCCTCTGTGCTAATGGATTGGGCTGTGTTCCTGTCTTGCTAGTTGTTTGGCATAGGGTGTCCTGCACTGTAGCTTGCTGGTCATTGAGTGGAGCTGTATCTTGGCCATGAGATGGAGATCGCTGGGAGATTTTTGCCATTTGGTACTACGTGGAGCTGGGAAGTCTCTTATGGAGCAGTGTCCTGAACTTGGCTCTCCCGCCTCAGTGGCACAGCCTGGACGCCTTGCTAGAGCACCAAAAGCCTGTCCTGCACATGACTCAGAATAAAAGGGAGGAAAAAAAGAAACAAAGAAAGAAAGAAGAAGATAAAATAAAATAATATAAAGTAAAATAAAATAAAACGTTATTGAAATAAAAATAATTTTATGAAAATAAATTATTAAGTAATAAAAAAATAAATAAAATACAAATGGATGGGATGAACCCTAGGACTAATGGTAAAAGGAAAGCTATACAGACAAAATCACACACAGAAGCATACACATACAGACTCACAAAAAGTGGAAAAGGGGAAAATATGTATATATCCTTGCTCCCAAAGTCCACCTCCTCAATTTGGGAAGATTCCTTGTCTATTCAGGTATTCCACAGATGCAGGGTACATCAAGTTGATTATGGAGATTTAATCTGCTGCTCCTGAGGCTGTTGGGAGAAGTTTCCCTTTCTCTTCTTTGTTCACACAGCTACCGGATTTCAGCTGTGGATTTGGACCTGCCTTGGCATGTAGGTCACCTGAGGGCATCTGTTCTTCACTCACACAGGACAGGGTTAAAGGAGCAGCTGATTTGGGGGCTCTGGCTCACTCAGGCCGGGGGTAGGGAGGGTACGGAGTGTGGGTCGAGCCTGCAGTGGCAGAGGCCAATCCTGTTGCACCAGCCTGAGGCGCACCATGTGTTCTCCCGGGGAAGTTGTCCCTGGATCATGGGACCCTGACAGTGGCAGGCTGCACAGGCTCCCAGGTGGAGAGGTGTGGATAGTGACCTGTCCTTGCACACAGGCTTCTTGGTGGCTGCAGTAGCAGCCTTAGCGTCTCATGCTCCTCTCTGTGGTCCACTCTGATAGCTGCGGCTCACACCCATCTCTGCCGCTCGTTTAAGTGGCACTCTTAATCCCCTCTCCTCGTGCACCAAGAAACAAAGAGGCAAGAAAGTATCTCTTGTCTCTTCGGCTGCTCTAGACTTTTTCCCAGACAGCCTCCCAGCTAGCTGTGGCATACTAGCCCCCTTCAGGCTGTGTTCACGCAGCCAACCCCAGTCCTCTCACTGTGATCAGATTGAAGACAGAGCATCAGCTCCCAGCCCCCAACCATCCAAGCAGGTGAGCAGAGAAGCTTCTCAGGCTGGTGAGTGATGGTCCTCACTGAACCTCTGCACAGGACTCTCTCCACTTTTCCCTCCACATCCCTGTTGCTGCACTCTCCTCAGTGGCTCTGAAGCTCCCCCGCTCTGCCACCCGCAGTCTCTGCCCGTGAAGTGGCTTCCTAGTGTTTGGAAACCTTTCCTCCTTCACAGCTCCCTCCCACTGGTGCAGGTCCCGTCTATATTCTTTGTCTCTGTTTTTTCTTTTTTTATACCCTACCCAGGTACGAGGGGAGTTTCTTGCCTTTTGTGAGGTCTGAGCTTTTCTGCTAGCATTCAATAGGTGTTCTGTAGGAGTTGTTCCAAATGTAGATGTATTTCTGGTGTATTTGTGGTGAAGAAGGTGATACCCGCATCTTATTCTTCCGCCATCTTGAAGCTCCTCCCCTGCTTTTAATATTTGTCCTAGGGTTCCGTCTATCCTTTTTTTCCTTTTTTGTTATAGTTTTCAACACTTGTTATCATAGGTGGATTTTTTTTTTGGTTTGCTTGCTCTCTTATCTCTCTTTCTTCCATTCTTTATTAGTTAAAAAAATTTTTAATAATTATTTTTATTTTAATAACTTTATTTTATTTTAGATTATGTTCTTTTTTCATTCTTTCTTTCTTTTCTCACTTTTATTGTGAGCCATGTGGATGACAGGCTCTTTGTTCTCCAGCCAGGTGTCAGAGCTGTGCCTCTGAAGTGGGAGAGCCAAGTACAGGATACTGGTCCACAACAGACTTCCCAGCTCCACATAATATCAAGCAGTGAAAGTCTCCCAGCAATCTCCATCTCAAGACCAAGACCCAGCTCCACTCAACGACCAGCAAGCTACAGTGCTGGACACCCTATGCCAAACAACTAATGAGACAGGAACACAGCCCAATCCATTAGGATATAGGCTGCCTAAAATCACAATAAGGCTGCAGACACTCCAAAACACACCACCAGATGTGGACGTGCGCACCAGAAAGACAGGATCCAGCCTCATCCACCAGAACACAGGCACTACTCTCCTACACCAGGAAGCCTACAAAACCAACTGAACCAACCTTAGCCACTGGGGACAGTCACCAAAAACATGGAAACTATGAACCTGCAGCCTGCAAAAAGGAGACCCCAAACACAGTAAGTTAAGCAAAATGAGAAGACAGAGAAACACACAGCAAATGAAGGAGGAAGGCAAAAACCCACCAAACCTAACAAATGAAGAGGAAATGGGCAGTCTACCTGAAAAAGATTTCAAAATAAAGATAGTAAACTTGATAAAAAATCTTGGAAATACAATGGAGAAAATACAAGAAAGATTTAACAGGGACCTTGAAGAACTAAAGAGGAAACAAACAGTGATGAACAACACAATAAATGAAATTAAAAATTATCCAGAGGAATCAATAGCAGAATAACTGAGGCAGAAGAATGGATAAGAGACCTGGAAGATAAAATAGTGGAAATAACTACTGCAGAGCAGAATAAAGAAAAAAGAATAAAAAGAATTGAGGAAAGTCTCAGAGACCTCTGGGACAAGAGTAAGTGCACCAACATTCAAATTATAGGGGTCCCAGAAGAAGAAGAGGAAAAGAAAGGGACTGAGAAAATATTTGAAGAGATTACAGTTGAAGACTTCCCTAATATAGGAAAGGAAATAATTAATCAAGTTCAGGAAGCACAGAGAGTCCTATACAGGATAAATCCAAGGAGAAACACGCTGAGACACATATTAATCAAACTAACAAAATTTAAATACAAGGAAAAAATATTAAAAGCAGCAAGGGAAAACAACAAACAACACACAAGGGAATCCCCATAGAGTTAACAGCTGAACTTTCAGCAGACACTCTACAAGCTAGAAAGGAGGGGGAGGACATATTTAAAGTAATGAAGGAGAAAAACCTACAACACAGATTACCCGGCAAGGATCTCATTCAGATTTGACAGAGAAATGAAAAGCTTTACAGAGAAGCAAAAGCTAAGAGAATTCAGCACCACCAAACCAGCTCTATAACAAACGCTAAAGGCACTTCTCTAGGCAGGAAACACAAGAGAAGGAAGAGACCTACAGTAACAAACCCAAAACAATGAAGAAAATGGTACTAGGAACATACATATCGATAATAACCTTAAATGTAAAGGGATTAAATGCTCCAACCAGAAGGCAAAGACTGGCTGAATGGATACAACAACCGTACTGATATGTATGCTGCTTACAACAGACCCACTTCAGACCTAGGGAAACATACAGACTGAAAGTGAGGGGATGGAAAAAGAAATTCCATGCAAATGGAAATCAAAAGAAAGCTGGAGTAGCAATTGTCATATCAATGAAAATAGACTTTAAAACAAAGCCTATTTAAAGAGACAAAGAAGGATACTACATAATGATCAAGGCATCAATCTAAGAAGATATAACAATTTTAAATATATATGCACCAAACATAGGAGAACCTCAATATATAAGGCAAATATTTACAGCCATAAAATGGGAAATGGACAGTAAAACAATCATAGTAGGGGACTTTAACACCCCACTTTCACTAATAGACAGATCATCCAAAATGAAAATAAATAAGGAAACACAAGCTTTAAATGATACATTAAACAAGGTGGACTTAATTGATATTTATGGGAGATTCCATCCAAAAAAAACCAGAATACACATTCTTCCCAAGTGCTCATGGAACATTGCACAGTATAGATCATATCTTGGGTCACAAATCAAACCTTGGTAAAGTTAGGAAAATGGAAATCATATCAAGCATCTTTTGCGAAAACAATGCTATGAGACTAGATATCAATTACAGGAAAAATTTGTAAAAACTACAAACACATGGAGGCTAAACAATTCACCACTTAATAACTAACATGTCACTGAAGAAATGAAAGAAGAAATTAAAAAATACCTAGGAACAAATGACAATGAAAACACGACAACCCAAAACTTATGGGATGCAGCAAAAGCAGTTCTAAGAGGGAAGTTTATAGGAATACATTCCTACCTTAAAAACAAGAAAAATCTCAAATAAACTACCTAACCTTACACATAAAGCAATTAAAGAAAAAAAACCCAAAAGTTAGCAGAAGGAAATAAATCATAAATATCAGATCAGAAATAAAAGGAAAATAAATGAAGAAAACAATAGCAAAGATCAATAAAACCAAAAACTGGTTCTTTGAGAAGATAAACATAATTGATAAACCATTAGCGAGACTCATCAAGAAAAAAAGGGAGAAGACTGAAATTAATAGAATTAGAAATGAAAAATGAGAAGTAATAACTGACACTGCAGAAATACAAAGGATCATGAGAGATTGCTACAAGAAACTCTATGCCAATAAAAGGGACAACCTGGAAGAAATGGGCAAATTCTTAGAAATGCACAACCTTCCGAGACTGAACCAGGAAGAAATATGAACAGAAAAATCACAAGCACTGAAATTGAAACTGTGCTTAAAAGTCTTTCAAGAATCAAAAGCCCAGGACCAGATGGCTTTACAGGCAAATTCTATCAAACATTTAGAGAAGAGCTAACACCTATACTTCTCAAACTCGTCCAAAGTATAGCAGAGAGAGGAACACTCCCAAACTCATTCTACGAGGCCACCATCATCCTGATACCAAAACCAGACAAGGACGTCACAAAGGAAGAAAACTACAGGCCAATATCTCTGATGAACATAGATACAAAAATCCTCAACAAAATACTAGCAAACAGAATCCAACAACACATTAAAAGGATCATACACCATGATCAAGTGAGGTTTCTCCCAGCAATGAGAGGATTGTTCAATATAAGCAAATCAATCAATGTGATACACCATATTAAAAAATTGAATGAGAAAAACCTTATGATCATCTCAGTAGATGAAGAGAAAGGTTTTGACAAAATTCAGCACCGATTTATGATAAAAACCCTCCAGAAAGTAGGCATACAGGGAACTTTCCTCAACAGAGTAAAGGCCATATATGACAAACCCACAGCCAACATCGTCCTCAATGGTGAAAAAGTGAAACTATTTCCACTAACATCAGGAAGAAGACAAGGTTGCCCATTCTCACCACTGTTATTCAAAATAGTTTTGGAGGTTTTAGCCACAGAAATCAGAGAAGAAAAAGAAATAAAAGGAATCCAAATCAGAAAAGAAGAAGTAAAGCTGTCACGGTTTGCAGAGGACATGATACTATACATAGAGAATCCTATAGATGCTACCAGAAAACTAAGAGAGCTCATCAATGAATTTGGTAAAGTAGCAGGACACAAAATTAATGCACAGAAATCTTGCATTCCTATACACTAATGATGAAGAATCTGAAAGAGAAATTAAGGAAACTCTCCCATTTACCATTGCAAGAAAAAGAATAAAATATATAGGAATAAACCTACCTAAGGAGAGAAAAGACCTGTATGCATAAAACTCTAAGACACTGATGAAAGTAATGAAAGATGTTACAAACAGATGGAGGGATATACCATATTCTTGAATTGGGAGAATCAACATTGTGAAAATGACTATACTACCGAAAGCAATCCACAAATTCAATGCAATCCCTATCAAACTACCACTGGCATTTTTCACAGAACTAGAACAAAAAATTTCACAAATTCTATGGAAACACAAAAAACCCCAACTAACCAATGCAATCTTGAGAAAGAAAAATGGAGTTGGAGAAATCAAGTTCCCAGACTTCAGACTATATTGCAAAGCTACAGTAATCAAGACAGTATGGTACTGGCACAAAAACAGAAATATATATCAATGGAACAGGATAGAAAGACCAGAGATAAATCCACACAATATGTTCACCTTATTTTTGATAAAGGAGGTAAGAACATACAATAGAGAAAAGAGAGCCTCTTCAATGAGTTGTGCTTAGAAAACTGCACACCTACATGTAAAAGAATGAAATTAGAATACTCCCTAACACCGTACACACACACACAAAAAAACTCAAAATAGATTAAAGACCTAATGGTAAGGCCAGACACTGTAAAACTCTTAGAGGAAAACAAGCACTCCATGACATAAATAAGAGAAAGTTCCTTTTAGACCCACCTCCTAGAGAAATGAAAATAAAAACAAAAATAAACAAATGGGACCTAATGAAACTTAAAAGCTTTTGCACAGCAAAGGAAACCATAAATAAGACAAAAAGAGAACCCTCAGAATGGGAGAAAATATTTGGAAATTAAGCAACTGACAAAGGATTAATCACCAAAATTTACACGCAGCTCATGCAGCTCAATACCAAAAACACAAATAACCCAATCCAAAAACGTGCAGAAGACCTAAATAGACATTTCTCCAAAGAAGATTTACAGATTGCCAGTAAACACATGAAAGGATGCTCAACATCTAGAGAAATGCAAATCAAAACTACAGTAAGGATCACCTCACACCACTCAGAATGGCCGTCATCAAAAAATCTACAAACAATAAATGCTGGAGAGGGTGTGGAGAAAAGGGAACACTCTTGCACTGTTGGTGGGAATGTAAATTGATACAGCCATTATGGAGAGCAGTATGGAGGTTCCTTAAAACACTACAAATAGAACTACCATATGACCCAGCAATCCCACTACTGGGCATATACCCTGAGAAAACCATAATTCAAAAAGAGTCATGTACCAAAATGTTCATTGCAGCTCTACTTACAATAGCCAGGAAATGGAAGCAACCTAAGTGTCCATCATCGGATGAATGGATAAAGAAGATGTGGTACATATATACAATGGAATATTACTCATCCATAAAAAGAAATGAAATTGAGTTATTTGTAGTGAGGTGGATGGACCTAGAGTCTGTCATACAGAGTGAAGTAAGTCAGAAAGAGAAAGAAAAATACTGTATGCTAACACATATGTATGGAATCTAAGAAAAAAAATGGTCATGAAGTACTTAGGGGTAAGACGGGAGTAAAGACACAGACCAGAGCATGGACTTGAGGATATGGGGAAGGGGAAGGGTAAGCTGTGACAAAGGGAGAGAGTGGCATGGACATATATACACTACCAAATGTAAAATAGATAGCTAATGGGAAGCATCTGCATAACACAGGGAGATCAGCTCAGTGCTTTGTGACCACATAGATAGGTGGGATAGGGAGGGTGAGAGGGAGGGAGATGCAAGAGGGAAGAGATATGGGAACATATGTATAACAGATTCACTTTGTTATAAAGCAGAAACTAACACACCATTGTTAAGCAATTATACTCAAATAAAGATGTAAAAATAAAAGACTGTGCTATATGAAAAATAAATTTAAAAATTCAAAAAATGAAAAGAAAGAAATTGAAGGAGACCCAAATTAATGGAAATATAAGGATGACTATTATTTATTAAGAAAAAGATAACAAGTGTTGTCAAAGATTTGGATAAAAGGGAACTCTTGTAATCTCTTAGTGAAAATGTAAATTAGTACAGACATTATGGAGAAGAGTATGAAGGTTACAAAAAATTAAAAATAGAATTGCCATATGCTGCAGCACCACCATTTCTGGGTATTTATCCAAAGTAAAGAAAAACACTATTTTTAAAAATACATGCACCCCCATGTTCATTGCAGCATTATTTACAGCAAACAAGTCATGGATGTGGATGAATCTAGAGACTGTCATACAGAATGAAGTAAGTCAGAAAGAGGAAAACAAATATCGTATATAAATGAATATATGTGGAACCTAGAAAAATGGTACAGATGAACCGCTTTGCAGGGCAAAAATTGAGACACAGTTGTAGAGAACAAACATACGGACACCAAGAGGGGAAAGCGGTCGGGGCGTGCGGTGGTAGTGTGATGAATTGGGAGATAGGGATTGACTTATATACATTAATATGTATAAAATGGATAACTAATAAGGACTTGCTGTAAAAAAATATTTAAAAATTACAATTCAAATAACTACCGAGAGCAGAAAAAAGAAAAAGGAAAGAAAACAACTGAGGACAGTCTCAGAGACTGCTGGGAAAACATTAAAAGCACCAACATTCGAATTATAGGGGTACCAGAAGAAGAAGAGCAAAAGAAAGGAATTGAGAAAATACTTGAAGAGGCTAGAGTTGAAAATTTCTCTAACATGGGAAAGGAAATAGTCAAGCAAGTCCAGGAAGCACAGAGAGCCCCATACAGGAAAAATCCAAGGAGAAACACACGAAGACACATATTAATGAAAGTATCAAAAGTTAAATACAGGACTTCCCTGGTATCCCAGTGGTTAAGAATCTGCCTGCCAATGCAGGGACACGGGTTCGAGCCCTGGTCTGGGAAGACCCCACATGCCATGGAGCATCTAAGACTGAATCTGCACTCTAGAGTGCACGAGCCATGACTACAGAGTCTGCGCACCACAACTATGGAAGCCCATGCTTAGAGCCCATACTCTGCAAAAAGAGAAGCCACCGTGTTGAGAAGCCTGTACACTGCAACGAAGTGGAGCCCCTGCTAGCCGCAACTAGAGGAAGCCCACACACAGCAATGAAGATCCAACACAGCCAAAAATTAAATTAAAGTTAAAAAACGTTAAATACAATGAAAAAATATTAAAAGCAGCAAGGGAAAAGCAACAAATAACATACAGGGGAATCCCCATAAGGTTAACAGCTGATCTTTCAGCAGAAACTCTGCAAGCCAGAAGGGAGTGGCAGGACATATTTAAAGTGATGAAGGAGAAAAACCTGCAACCAAGATTACTCTACCCAGCAAGGATCTCATTCAGATTTGATGGAGAAATTAAAACCTTTACAGGGTTTCCCTGGTGGCGCAGTGGTTGAGAGTCTGCCTGCCGATGCAGGGGACACGGGTTCGTGCCCCGGTCCAGGAGGATCTCACGTGCTGCGGAGCGGCTGGGCCCATGAGCCATGGCTGCTGGGCCTGAGCGTCCGGAGCCTGTGCACCGCAACGGGAGAGACCCACGTACCACACAAAAAAAAAAAAAAAAAACCTTTACAGACAAGCAAAAGCTGAGAGAATTCAGGACCACCAAACCAGCTTTCCAAAAAATGCTAAAAGAACTACTCTAGGTAGGAAACACAAGAAAAGGAAAAGGCCTACAATACAAAACAAAAAGAAGTAAGAAAACGGTAATAGGAACATACATACATATTGATAACTACATTAAATGTAAATGGATTAAATGATCCCGCCAAAAAATATAGACTGGCTGAATGGATACAAAAACAAGACCCACATATATGCTATCTACAAGACACCAACTTCAGACCTACGGACACATACAGACTGAAAGTGAGGGTATGGAAAAAGATATTCAATGCAAACAGAAATCAAAAGAAACCTCAAGTAGCAATTCTCATATTAGACAAAATAGACTTTAAAATAAAGATGATTACAAGACACAAAAAGCACACTACATAATGATCAAGGGATCAATCCAAGAAGAAGATATAACAATTGTAAATATTTATGCACCCAAAAAAGGAACACCTCAATACGTAAGGCAAATGCTAACAGCCATAAAAGAAGATATCGACAGTAACACAATCATAGTAGGGCACTTTAACACCTCAATTTCACTAATTGACAGATCATCCAAAATTAAAATAAACAAAGAAACATAAGCTTTAAATAATACCTTAAGATGGATTTAATTAATACTTATAGGACATTCCATCCAAAAACAACAGAATACACTTTCTTCTCAGTGCTCATGGAATATTCTCCAGGATCAATCATATTTTGGTTCACAGCTCAAGCCTTGGTAAATTTAAGAATATTGAAATCGTATCAAGTATCTTTTCCTACCACAACTCTCTGAGACTAGATATCAATTATAAGAAAAAAATCAGTAAAAAAAACAAACAAAAAAATGAAGGCTAAACAATACACTACTAAATAACCAAGAGGTCATTGAAGAAGTCAAAGAGAAAATCAAAAATACTTAGAAACAAATGACAATGAAAACATGATGACTCAAAATCACTGAGATGCAGCAAAAGCAGGTCTAAGAGGGAACTTTATAGCAATACAATCCTACCTCAAGAAACAAGAAACATCTCAAATAAACAACCTAACATTGCACCTAAAGCAATTAGAGAAAGAAGAACAAAAAACCCCAAAGTTAGCAGAAGGAAAAACATCATAAAAATCAGATCAGAAATAAATAAAAAGGAAAGGAAGGAAACAATAGCAAAGATAAATAAAACTAAAACCTGGTTCTTTGACAAGATAAACAAAATTGATGAACCATTAGCCAGACTCATCAAGAAAAAAAGGGAGAAGACTCAAATCAATAGAATTAGAAATGAAAAAAGAGAGGTAACAACTGACACTGCAGAAATAAAAGAGATCATGAGAGATTACTACAAGCAACGCTATACCAATAAAATGGACAACCTGGAAGAAATGGACAAATTCTTAGAAATGCACAACCTGCCAAGACTGAATCAGGAAGAAATAGAAAATATGAACAGACCAATCACAAGCCCTGAAATTGAAACTGTGATTAAAAATATTCCAACAAACAAAAGCCCAGGACCAGATGGCTTCACAGGCGAATTCTATCAAACATTTAGAGAAGAGCTAGCACCTATCCTTCTCAAACTCTTCCAAAATATAGCAGAGGGAGGAATACTCCCAAACTCATTCTATGAGGCCACTATCACCCTGATACCAAAACCAGACTAGGATGTCACAAAGAAAGAAAACTACAGGCCAATATCACTGATGAAAACAGATGTAAAACTCCTCAACAAAATACTAGCAAACAGAATCCAACAGCACATTAAATGTATCATACACCATGATCAAATGTGATTTATTCCAGGAATGCAAGGATCCTTCAATATACACAAATCAATCAACGTGATACAGCATATTAACAAATTGAAGGAGAAAAACCTTATGATCATCTCAATAGAGGCAGAGAAACCTTTTGACAAAATTCAACACCAATTTCTGATAAAAACCCTGCAGAAAATAGGCATAGTGGGAACTTTCCTCAATATAATAAAGGCCATATATGACAAACCCACAGCCAACATCGTCCTCAATGGTGAAAAACTGAAAGCATTTCCACTAAGATCAGGAACAAGACAAGGTTGCCACTCTCACCACTCTTATTCAACATAGTTTTGGAAGTTTTAGCCACAGCAATCAGAGAAGAAAAGGAAATAAAAGGAATCCAAATCGGAAAAGAAGCAAAGCTGTCACTATTTGCAGATGACATGATACTATACATAGAGAATCCTAAAGATGCTACCAGAAAACTACTAGGCTAATCAATGAATTTGGTAAAGTACCAGTATACAAAATTAATGCACAGAAACCTCTGGCATTCCTATACACTAATGATGAAAAATCTGAAAGTGAAATCAAGAAAACACTCCCATTTACCACTGCAACAAAAAGAATAAAATATCTAGGAATAAACCTACCTAAGGAGACAAAAGATCTGTATGCAGAAAATTATTATAAGACACTGATGAAACAAATTAAAGATGATACAAATAGATGGAGAGATATACCATGTTCTTGGATTCAAAGAATCAACATTGTGAAAATGACTCTACTACCGAAAGCAATCTACAGATTCAATGCAATCCCTATCAAACTACCATTGGCATTTTTCACAGAACTAGAACAAAAATTTTCACAATTTGTATGCAAACACAAAAGACCCCGAATAGCCAAAGCAATCTTGAGAACGAAAAACGGAGCTGGAGGAATCAGGCTCCTTGAGTTCAGAAAATACTACAAAGCTACAGTAAACAAGACAGTATGGTATTGGCACAAAAACAGAAAGATAGATCAATGGAACAGGATAGAAAGACCAGAGATAAACCCACACACATATGGTCAACTTATCTTTGATAAAGGAGGCAGGAATGTACAGTGGAGAAAGGACAGCCTCTTCAATAAGTGTTGCTGGGAAAACTGGACAAGTACATGTAAAAGTATGAGATTAGATCACTCCCTAACACCATACACAAAAATAAGCTCAAAATGGATTAAAGACCTAAATACAAGGTCAGAACCTATCAAACTCTTAGAGGAAAACATAGGCAGGACACTCTATGATATAAATCACAGAAGGATTCTTTTTGACCCACCTCCTAGAGAAATGGAAATACAAACAAAAATAAACAAATGGGACCTAATGAAACTTCAAACCTTTTGCACAGCAAAGGAAACCATAAAGAAGACGAAAAGACAACCCTCATAATGGGAGAAAATATTTGCAAATGAAGCAACTGACAAAGGATTAATTTCCAAAATTTATAAGCAGGTCATGTAGCTTAATAACAGAAACACAAACAACCCAATCCAAAAATGGGCAGAAGACCTAAATAGACATTTCTCCAAAGAAGATATACAGACTGCCAACAAACACATGAAAGAATGCTCAACATCACTAACCATTAGAGAAATGCAAATGAAAACTACAATGAAATATCATCTCACACCAGTCAGAATGGCCATCATCAAAAAATCTAGAAACAATAAATGCTGGAGAGGGTGTGGAGAAAAGGGAACACTCTTGCACTGTTGGTGAGAATGTAAATTGATACAGCCACTGTGGAAAACAGTATGGAAGTTCCTTAAAAAACTACAAATAGAACTACCATATGACCCAGCAATCCCACTACTGGGCATATACCCTGAGAAAACCAGAATTCGAAAAGAGTCATGTGCCAAAATGTTCATTGCAGCTCTATTTACAATAGCCCAGAGATGGAAACAACCTAAGTGTCCATCATCGGATGAATGGATAAAGAAGATGTGGCACATATATACAATGGAATATTACTCAGCCATATAAAGAAACGAAATTGAGCTGTTTGTAATGAGGTGGACAGACCTAGAGTCTGTCATACAGAGTGAAGTATGTCAGAAAGAGAGAGACAAATATCGTATGCTAACACATATATATGGAATTTAAACAAAAAAGCGTCATGAAGAACCTAGGGGTAAAACAGGAAGAAAGACACAGACCTACTAAAGAATGGACTTGAGGATATGGGGAGGGGGAAAGGTAAGCTGTGACAAAGCGAGAGAGAGGCATGGACATATATACACTACCAAACGTAAGGTAGATAGCTAGTGGGAAAAAGCGGCATAGCACAGGGAGATCAGCTCGGTGCTTTGTGACCGCCTGGAGGGGTGGGATAGCGAGGGTGGGAGGGAGGGAGACGCAGGAGGGAAGAGATATGGGAACATATGTATATATATATATAACTGATTCATTTTGTTGTAAAATAGAAACTAACACACCATTGTAAAGTAATTATAATTCAATGAAGATGTAAAAAAAAGAAATAAATGAAAACAAAATTAAGGAAACAATAGTATAGACCAATAAAACTAAAAGCTGGTTCTTTGAGAATATAAGAATAATTGATAAACCATAAGCCAGACTCATCAAGAAAAAGAGGGAGAAGACTCAAATCAATAGAATTTGAAATGAAAAAGAAGTAAAAACTGACACTCCAGAAATTCAGAGGATCATGAGAGATTACTACAGGCAACTATATGCCAATAAAATGGACAACCTGGAAGAAGTGGACAAATCCTTAGAAAAGCACAGACTTCCGAGACTGAACCTGGAAGAAACAGAAAATATAAACAGACCAATCACAAGCATTGAAATTGAGACTTTGAAAAAAATCTTCCAACAAACAAAAGCCTCGACCTGATGGCTTCACAGTTGAATTCTATCAAATATTTAGAGAAGAGCTAACACTTATCTTTCTCAAACTCTTCCAAAATATCGCAGAGGGAGAAACACTTCCCAACTCATTCTACAAGGCAACTATCACTCTGATACCAAAAACAGACAAAGATGTCACAAAAAAGAAAACTACAGGCCAATATCACTTGTGAACATAGATGCAAAAATCCACAACAAAATACCAGCAAACAGAATCCAACAGCACATTAAAAGGATCATACACCATGATCAAGGGAGCTTTATCCCAGGAATGCAAGTATTCTTCAATATACGCTAATGAAACAATGTGATAAACCATATGAACAAATAGAAGGAGAAAAACCATATGGTCTTCTCAATAGATGCAGAAGAAATCTTTCAACAAAATAAAAACCCCATATATTAAAAAAAAAGCCCTCCAGAAAGCAGGCATAGATGGAACATACCTCAAAATATAAAAGGCCAAATATGACAAACCCACAGCCAACATCATTCTCAATGGTGAAAAAGTGAAACCATTTCCACAAAGATCAGGAACCAGACAAGGCTGTCCACTCTCACCATTATTATTCAACATAGTTCTGGAAGTTTTAGCCACAACAATGAGGGAAGAAATAGAAATAAAAGGAATCCAAATCGAAAAAGAAGAAGTAAAGCTGTCACTGTTTGTAGATGACATGATACTACACATAAAGAATCCTATAGTAGCTACCAGAAAACTATTAGAGCTCATCAATGAGTTTGGTAAAGTAGCAGGATACAAAATTAATGCACAGAAATCTCTTGCCATCCTATACACTAAAGATGAAAAATCTGAAAGAAAAATTAAGGAAACATCCGATTTACCATTGCAAAAAAATGAAAAAGTACCTAGGAATAAACTTACCTAAGAAGAAAAAAGACCTGTGTGCAGAATTCTATACGACACTGGAGAAAGAAATTAAAGATGAGACAAACAGATGGAGAGATATACCATATTGTTTGATTGGAAGAATCAACATTGTAAAAATGACTATACAGCCCAAATCAATCTACAGATTCAGTACAATCCCTATCAAACAAAAATGGCATTTTTCACAGAAATTAGAACAAAAATTCAGTTTGTATGGAAACACAAAAAATACCGACGAGCCAAAGCAATCTTGAGGAAGAAAAACGGAGCTGGAGGATTCAGGCTCCCAGACGTCAGACTACATTAAAAAGCTACAATAATAGGGCTTCCCTGGTGGCGCAGTGGTTGAGAGTCTGCCTGTCGATGCAGGGGACGCGGGTTCTTCCCCCGGTCAGGGAAGATCCCACATGCCGTGGAGCGGCTGGGCCCGTGAGCTATGGTCGCTGAGCCTGCGTGTCCGGAGCCTGTGCTCTGCAACGGAAGAGGCCACAACAGTGAGAGGCACGCGTACCGCAAAAAAAAAAAAAAAGCTACAGTAATCAACACAGTATTGTACTGGCATAAAACCACAAATATAGATCAATGGAACAGGATAAAAAGCCCATAGAAAAAGCCACCCACATATGGTCACCTTATTTTTAATAAAGGAGTCAAGAATATACAATGGAGAAAAGACAGCCTCTTCAAGAAGTGGTGCTGTGAAAACTGGACAGGTACATGGAAAAGAATGAAATTAGAACACTCCATAACACCATACACAAAAATAAACTCAAAATGGATTAAAGACCTAAATGTAAGACCAGACACTATAAAACTCTTAGAGGAAAACAAAGGCAGAAAACTCTATGTCATATATCACAGCAAGAGACTTTTTGACCCACTTCCTAGACAAATGGAAATAAAAACAAAAAGGAACAAATGGGGCCTACTGAAACATTAAGGCTTTGCACAGCAAAGAAAACCATAAACAAGATGAAAAGCAACCCTCAGGATGGGAGAAAATATTTGCAAATGAAGCAACTGACAAAGGATTAATCCCCCAAATATATAAACAGCTCATGCAGCTCAATATTACAAAAAAACAACCTATTCCAAAAATGAGCAGAAGACTTAAATAGACATTTCTCCAAAACATATATACATATTGCCAACAAACACATGAATGAATGTTCAACATCACTAATCATTAGAGAAATGCAAGTCAAAACTACAATGAGGTAGCAACTCATGCCAGTCATAATGGCCATCATCAAAAAATCTACAAACAATAAATATTGGAGAGGGTGTGGAGAAAAGGGAAACCTCTTGCACTGTTGGTGGGCATGTAAATTGATACAGCCACTATGTAGAACAGTATGGATGTTCCTTAAAAAATTAATAATAGAACTCCCATACGACCCACTAATCCAACTACTGGGCATATACCCAGAGAAAATCATAATTCAAAAAGAGTCATGTACCACAATATTCATTGCATCTCTATTTACAATAGCCAGGACATGGAAGCAACCTAAGTGTCCATCAACAGATGAATGGATAAAGAAAATGTGGTACATATATACAATAGAATAATACTCAGCCATAAAAATAAATTGAGTTAATTGTAGTGAGGTGGATGTACCTAGGGAATGTCATACAGAGTGAAGTAGGTCAGAAAGAGAAAAATAAATACTGTATGCTAACACATACATATAGAAACAAACAAACAAACAAACAAAGGTTCTGAAGAACACTGCGGCAGGAGAGGAATAAAGACACAGACATAGAGAATGGACTTAAGGACACAGGGAGGGGGAAATGTAAGCTGGGATGAAGTGAGAGAGTGGCATGGACTTATATATATTATGAAATGTAAAATAGATAGCCAGTGGGAAGCAGCTGTATAACACAGGGAGATCAGCTCAGTGCTTTGTGATCACCTACAGGGGTGGGATAGGGAGGGTGGGAGGGAGGGAGACACAAGAGGGAGGAGATATGGGAACATATGTATATGTATAACTGATTCACTTTGTTATAAAGCAGAAACTAACACACGATTGTAAAGCAATTATACTCCAATAAAGATGTTAAAAAAAAAAGGGTTTCTTCTTCAAGGAATTCATGGAAAAGACTCTGACAAGTACAGGTTTCTGGTAACTGACTATACTGCTCAACTGAATGAATAAGCATTTTCAGAGCTCTAATGGAAAACTGATGCATTCATAAAAGTGCTAACAAAAGATCAAGATGAAAAAAAATTAATTACATGGGACTGAGTGAACTGATGAGGATGATTATAATTTTTGTGACTTTCTGTTTGAATAAAAAAATAAATCCCAGAAGGACTCAGAGGCAAAAAATATACAAATCAATTGTCACTGCAAAGTAAAGGGGCTGTTACAGTGGAGGATTACTGGACTGAACGTCAATATTATGACATAGTATGAGTGTGTTTCATGTTTGGTAATTACAATCATTGTTGCTTTGTTGTGGTCATCCATTTACAATGCTTGGTGTCAGTTTATTTATTTCTTGAAAAAATAAAATACAGTGTGTGTGTGTGTGTGTGTGTGTGTGTGTGTGTGTGTGTGATATAATTAATTAATTAATTTTTAAAAATCTTCCAGCAAACAAAACACAGAACCAGATGGCTTCACAGGCAAATTCTATCAAATATTTAGAGAAGAGCTAACACCTATCCTTCTCAAACTCTTCCAAAATATAGCAGAGGGAGAAGAACTCCCCAACTCATTCTATGAGGCCACCATCACCCTGATATCAAAATCAGACAAAGATGTCACAAAGAATGAAACCTACAAGCCAATATCACTGATGAACATAGATGCAAAAATCCTCAACAGAATAATAGCAAACAGAATCCAACAGCACATTAAAAACATCATACACCATGAACAGGTGGGGTTTATGCCAGGAATGCAAGGATTCTTCAATATACACAAATCAATCTATGTGATAAACCATTTTAAGAAATTGAAGGGTAAAACCCTATGATCATATCCGTAGATGCAGAAAAAGCTTTTGACAAAATTCAACACCTATTTATGATAAAAACCCTCCAGAAAGTAGGAATAGAGGAAACTTACCTCAGAAGTAACTTACCTCCAGAAGTAGGCATAGAGGAAACTTACCTCAACATAATAAAGGCCATATATGACAAACCCACAGCCAACATCATCCTCAATGGTGAAAAAGGGAAACCATTTCCACTAAGATCAGGAACAAGATAAGGTTGCCCACTCTCGTCTATTATTCAACCTAGCTTTGGAAGTTTTAGCCACAGCAATCAGAGAAGAAAAAGAAATGAAAGGTATCCAAATTGGAAAAGAAGAAGTAAAGCTGTCACTGTTTGCAGATGACATGATACTATACATAGAGAATTCTAAAGATGCTACCAGAGAACTACTAGAGCTCATCAATGAATTTGGTAAAGTAGCAGGATACAAAATTAATGCACAGAAATCTCTGGCATTCCTATACACTAATGATGAAAAATCTGAAAGAGAAATTAAGGAAACACTCCCATTTACCACTGCAACAAAAGAAATAAAATACCTAGGAATAAACCTACCTAAGGAGACAAGAGAACTGTATGCTGAAAACTATAAGACACTGATGAAAGAAATTAAAGATGATACAAATAGATGGAGAGATATACCATGTTCTTGGATTGGAAGAATCAACATTGTGAAAATGACTACACCACCCAAAGCAATGTACAGATTCAATGCAATCCCTATTAAACTATCAATGACATTTTTCACAGAGCTAGAACAAAAAATTTCACAATCTATATGGAAACACAAGAGACCCCGAATAGCTAAACCAATCTTGAGAAAGAAAAACGGAGCTGGAGGAATCAGGCTCCCTGACTTCAGACTATACTACAAAGCTACAGTAATCAAGAAAGTATGGTACTGGCACAAAAACATAAATATAGATGAATGGAACTGAATAGAAAGCCCAGAGGTAAACCCACGCACATATGCTCACCTTATCTTTGATAAAGGAGGCAAGAATATACAATAGAGAAAAGGCAGCCTCTTTAGTATGTGTTGCTAGGAAAACTGCACAGCTACATGTAAAAGAATGAAATTAGAACACTCCCTAACACCATACACAAAAATAAGCTCAAAATGGATTAAAGACCTAAATGTAAGGCCAGACACTATAAAACCCTTAGAAGAAAACAGGCAGAACACTCTATGACATAAATCACAGCAAGATTCTTTTTGACCCGCCTCCTAGAGAAATGGCAGTATAAACAAAAATAAACAAATGGGACCTAATGAAACTTAAAAGCTTTTGCACAGCAAAGGAAACCATAAACAAGATGAAAAGACAACCCTCAGAATGGGAGAAAATATTTGCAAATGAAGCAACTGACAAAGGATTAAGCTCCAAAATTTACAAGCAGCTCATGCAGATCAATTTGAATAAAACAAACAGCCCAATTCAAAAAATAGGCAGAAGACCTAAATAGGCATTTCTCCAAAGAAGATATACAGATTTCCAACAAACACATGAAAGGATGCTCAACATCACTACTCATTAGAAAAATGCAAATCAAAAGTACAATGTGGTACCACATCACACCACTCAGAATGGCCATCATCAAAAATCTACAAACAATAAATGCTGGAGAGGGTGTGGAGGAAAGGGAACCCTCTTGAACTGT
Source organism: Delphinus delphis (assembly GCF_949987515.2). NCBI lineage: Eukaryota > Metazoa > Chordata > Mammalia > Artiodactyla > Delphinidae > Delphinus > Delphinus delphis. The sequence goes on from NC_082704.1 coordinate 74,310,705, forward strand.
TGTTGGGAATGTAAATTGATATAGCCACTATGGAGAACAGTACAGAGGTTCCTTAAAAATCTAAAAGTAGAACTACCATATGACCCAGCAATCCCACTTCTGGGCATATACTCTGAGAAAACCGTAATTCTAAAAAAGTCAGGTACCACATTGTTCATTGCATCTCTATTTACAGTAGCCAGGACATGGAATTAACCTAAGTGACCATCGATAGATGAATGGATAAAGAAGAGGCGGCACATATATACAATGGAATATTACTCAGGCATACAAAGAAATGAAATTGAATTATTTCTAGCGAGGTGGATGGACCTAGAGACTATCATGCAGTGTGAAGTAAGTCAGAAAGTGTAAAACAAATACCGTATGTTAACACATGTATATGGAATCTAAAAAATAAAATGGTTCTGAACAACCTAGGGCCAAGACAGGAATAAAGACGCAGACGTAAAGTATGGACTTGAGGACACTGGGAGGGGGAAGGGTAAGCTATGCCGAAGCGAGAGAGTGGCATGTACATATATACACCACCAAATGTAAAATAGATAGCTAGTGGGAAGCAGCCACATCGCACAGGGAGATCAGCTTGGTGCTCTGTGACCATCTACAGGGGTGGGATAGGGAGGATGGGAGGAAGATGCAAGAGGGAGGAGATATGGGGACATATGTATATGTATAGCTGATTCACTTTGTTGTAAAGCAGAAACTAACACACCATTGTAAAGCATTTATAGTCCAATAAAGATGTTAAAATAATAGAAAATGACATAAATGTATTATCTTTCAGTTCTGTAGATCAGCAGTCTGACACTATTCTCACTGGAGTAAAGTCAATGTGTTGGCAGGACTCCTTTGTTTTCTGGAAGCTCTAATGGAGAATCTGTTTCCTTGACTTTTCCAGTTTGTAGAGACCGCTTACATTCTTTGGCTCTAGCCCCCTCCCTCTATCTTCAAAGCCAGCAACAGCAAGTGGATTTCTTCTCAAATGTCATCATTCTGACCTCCTTTTCTTCCTCCCTCCTCCACTTATAAAGGCCCTGTAATGATATTGGGCCCATGTGGATATTCCAGGAAATATCTTCCTATTGTAGGATCATCTGATTAGCAGCCTTAATTCCATCTGCAACTTTAATTTCCCTTTACCCTGTAATATTCTCAGGTTCCAGGCTTTAGGACATGAAAATTTGGGGGGGCCCATTATTCTACCTACCATATCCATTTCAGCTATGAATTCCCCAAGGGCTAAGCCAGGTCTGATTTATCTTTGCAACCCCCCACCCTGCACTCCTCCCTCCAGCCCTGTGTCTGGCCCAGAGTGGGTGCTCATCAGTAATTAAGCAAACACGTTATAACCTGTCATGTTTACCAGATCTCGCACTTCTCAGAGAACAGAACCTTCCATAAGTCTATCCTAAATTTTACGTGCTTTGCTACCCTAATTGGACTGATGCCAGGTCCTGTGGTGCCTCAACCCTTTTGCTATTTTTCCCTGGCTAGTGAGATCTAACTTGAAACAAACTGATAACTAGCCATGCCAATGCAGCCATAGCAGGGACAGGTAGCCAGGTCTCCTAGAATGGTTGTCCCATTCTTGAGACAGGGCTTCTTCCTGTTCCTTGTAGGTTAGATCTTTAAAGCCTCTGCCATCTGTGCTGCAGGGGAAAGTAGGAGAGTGAATACTCCCCGCAGGAAGACCATCCTCCTTCAGGGTGTCCTCCCAGGCACCCCTCCTTTGATCTAGTCAGGCCTGCCTGCCCCATTCACCTAACTGTTCTTCAGTAGCCTTCTGTATGTGTGAGGGAGTGGGTCTTGGCTTCCCAAAGCTAGAGAACTAGTACAATATCCGTATCTTGGTAGTTTGTCCCCTACATTCTGTTCAGAGCTGTGCATGTGAAAAGGGCTCTGTAAACCCAGAATCTGGCCCCAAACCATTTTTGCAAACTCTATTCCTCCTGTTACCTGAGACTACTCTCTATTTCCCCAAAATGGCATAAATGAACCCATCACCTTGTCTTTCCTTATGCCATTCCTTCTGCCAAGAATGCCTGACTTTCCCTTTCCATACTGTCCTCTCTTTCTTAAACTACACACACACCACCACTACCACCACATCTATTCAACTTTCAAAGCCCACTTAAAATTGTTCCTTCTCTGTGAAATCTTCCTTACCATCTTGTTGAAATTTATCCCTCCTTCCTCTCCATCCTCCCAGCAGTTTGTACTTCTATTTAGCATGGACTCCATTCTCCCTTGTGTGCTGGTTGTTTGCTTACTCATCTACTTCCCCACTGGCTGGTAAATATCTTTGAGGTTTATTCACCTTGGTGTCTCACCCATCACCCACCCCACTTCCACCCCCCGCCCAGCCTTACCTCCATCACATAATGCCTAGCACCAAATTTGTGGTCAGTCATTTTTTACTCAGCAAATGAATGGCTCTCTCATCTTTTCCCTGGTACCATGGAAGGCTCAGGACAAATCTTGGTCCATGTGTTGCAAAGTCCTCCTGCTTCCACGACCCCTGTCCTCCTCACTCCCAATTCCACACACATACTTTGGCCCTTGTGCTCTTTTCTATACTCATCCTCTCTGTAGCCCAAAGGCCCAAAATTACATCACTCACATGACTATTGGACTATACTCATACACTTGTCAAATAATGAAGCTGGAAGAGATTTTAGAGAACCCCCCCATCTGCTACCCAGTTCACAAAAGGAACTGAGGAACTGAGACTCACAGAGGAAGGATTTTCCCAAGCACCTTCATCGTATTAACCAAGTTAGAACTAAATCCCTGAAAGGTTTTCAGATTTCTTAGTTCAGTTTGCTTTGCACACTGCTACTATCACTTAGCCATGCATGGAAAAGTGGGTAAATGGTGCCACACAGTGGCTGAGAGGCTTAGCTTCATCTACCAGCCTTGTTCCTCAAAAGTGGAATTCCCAGCCACATCTCGCTCTTCCTTTCTCCCCTGAAGGATGAGGGAACAGGGAGGTCACCTTCCAGGGATAATCCACAGGATCTCCACATAGCCCCACCCTCTGCAGGCAAGGAACAGGACACAAACATTATTCCACATCTTTACCAAGAAAGGTGGGGAAGTGGAGCCACAGGCATCTTGGGAGCTAGAGAGTTGGCCTTCCTGGAGGGACTTGGAAGAGGGAATTCAGGCTTTCCTTCCCTGATCCCAGGGCTTTTGCTGCTGGGCTGGTTATTAACCAAATGTTTCTTTGCCACATCTGGCCTGCTAAGGATTGGCTTAACATCCTGGCACAGGCCTCCCTATCCAGAATTCCAGAATTTGCAGATTTGAAGACCCAGGGCTCAGGCTGGAGAGGTGGACATTCCCAGATTCTTTCTTTCTTCTTTCTTTCTTTTTTCTTTCTTTCTTTCTTTCTTTCTTTCTTTCTTTCTTTCTTTCTTTCTTTCTTTCTTTCTTTCTTTCTTTCTCTCTTTCATTGAGGTATAATTGACTTACAATATATTATTTTCAGGTATACAACATAGTGACTCAATACTTTTATTAACTTGATCAATACTTTTAATTATTGATCACCACAATAATTCTAGTTACCATCTGTCAGCATACAAAGCTTTTACAATATTATTGACTATATTCCCAATCTTGATTTATGTATTTTATAACTGGAAATTTGTACCTCTTAATCTCCCCCACTTATTTCACTCATCTCCCCACTCCCCTCCCCTCTGGCAACCACCAGATTGTTCTTTGTATCTATGAGTCTGCTTCTGGTTTGTTATGTTTGTTCATTTGTTTTGTATTTGAGATTCCACCTATAAGTGAAATCATGTGTTGTCTTTCTCTGCCTGACTTATTTCACTTAACATCATACCCTCAAGGAACATTTATGTTATCACAAATGGCAAGATTTCATTCTTTTTTAATAGCCAAGTAATATTCCATCTCACACACACACACACACACACACACACACACACAACATCTTCTTTATCCATCTATCTATCATTGGACACTTAGGTTGCTTTCATATCTTGGTTATTATAAATAATGCTATGAACATAGGAGTGCATATATCTTTTGGAATTAGTGAATACCCAGAAGTTAAATTGGTGGATTAATTCTATTTTTATTTCATAGGGGAACCTCCATATCATTTTCCACAGTGGCTGTACCAATTTATCATCCCTCCAACAGTGCACAAGGTCTCCCTTTTCTCCACATGCTTGCCAATACTTGTTATTTGTTGTCTTTTTGATCATAGCCATTCTGACAGGTGAGATATTCACTTGCATTTACCTGATGATTAGTGATGCTGAGCATTTTTTCATGTGTCTGTTGGCCATCTGTATGTCTTTTTTGGAAAAATGTCTATTCAAGTCTTCTGCCTATTTTTAAATTAGGTTTTTTTTTTGATGTTGAGTTATATGAGTTATTTGTATATTTTGGATATTAACTTGTTTTCAGATATATTGTTTGCAAATATCTTCTCCTATTCATTGGGCTGTCTTTTTGTTTTGTTGATAGTTTCCTTCACTGTGCACAAGTTTTCTAGCTTGATGTAGTCCCACTAGTTTATTTTTGCTTTTGTTTCCCTTGCCTGAGGACACATATGCAAAAAATATTGCTAAGACCAATGTCAAAGAGCATACTGCCTATATTTTCTTCTAGGAGTTTTATGGTTTCAGGTCTTACATTTAAGTCTTTAATTCATTTTGAGTTTATTTTTGTATATGGTATGAGAAAGTAGTCCCAGATTCTTTCAATAGGGGTTTAAACAAGCTAGTTTGGAGGTTAAGAAACTAGTCCTTTCCCCCTTTGGACACAGAATTATACCCTAGTTTCCCTCCCAAAGCCTTCTTGGTCCATTTCCTAGCAGGAATCTTCTACATTATAGGTCAGAGGAAAGGGAAGTTTAGTTTCAGGCAAAAGAGGGAAAGGGGGACAGGTTTTGTGTCATCTGCCAAGAACTGACAGCATGCCTCATCTGGGAATGGAGATTCTTGGAAGTTTAGGAAACAAGAAGCTCCCTAGGGATGAACCTAGGCCAGGGCCACCTGCTTGGCCCCTCCAATGAGCCATCATCTTTGACTCTCAGCTGTTCTATGGCCGGATGCCAGGGTAGAAGGAAAGATGGGGTGGAGTTGGGCTGCCAGGAAAATGAGGCCTGGCCCTAGCCTAGTTCCAGAATGAAATTAGGGGCAGATGACTATAAATCAGGCAGGAGTTCTGGGATAAATGCATCTTTCTTCATTCCTCTCTCATCTGAGTTTCAGGTTCCAGGAATCTGTCCAAAGTATGGGATCCTGAGTGAGCTGATTGCTGGCAGTCTGGGGAAGGGAAGGGATCCCTAGAAAGCTGGGTCAGGGGCAGAAACGATAATAATTGATGGAAAATAGAGAACACTTTGTGGTGACAGGGGCTTAGGCATGGGCTAAAGCATATTTTATGGGTGGGGGTGGAAGTTATGCAGCCAAATGATATTTAAATGAAATGATCTTGAAAATTGATATCTTGGTTGGCTTGAAACTCCTAGGAACAGAGCAAGACACCCTTCCCCAAGCCAAGGAATAAGACCACAATTTCCTCTTCCATTTACCCCCCTTCCTCAGGCCTGGAGCACAAGAAGCCATTGTCCCCTGGAGTTGTCCCTCCACCCCAGAGGGGTGCTGATTCTGGAGCCGGGATGATTCTAACATATTGTCTAAGCCTTTTATATCCATGGAGTATTCCATACACTTTAACTACCTTTCAACATCTAACACTCAATTAGAACACAGGGGTAATTTGACCATGACACGTTACTACCTAGATGGCCATCTAATTAGCACCCCATAGCTCTGTGATGTTGGCAGGGCAGGGAGAGTTACCTCCATTTTACAGATGAGGAATTGAGATTCAAAGAGATGAAGCTAATTGCCTCAGGATCTCAGTGCTGGAGGGATCTAACATCACTCTAGTCAAAATCACCTTTTGATGCTTAAAACTCAACTCCACCCTCCACCCCCCACACCCAGCCAATGCCCATGTCCAATAACTGGGTAGCAGTACTTGAACACCTCTAGCAACTTGCAAATAACTCTGATCTGAGTTGAGGCAGCCTTTGTCAAAAGCCCACAGACTATTAGTATGGGGTCAAGGTTTAGGCTGAGTTTAAAGAAGAGCTTGCACCTGAAGTTGACATACTGGCTATTTCCCAAGTTGGGGGGCTTTTATGCAGATTTAGCTGGTTTCCATCAGTCATCTTCTTATGTTGTAGCAAAATCAAGACTCAAGAGGGGAGAGGGGCAAACCCACCTGAGCAAACAGAAGAAATAACAAACCATGGAGTGCTGAAAATAATCCTTTATTCTGAGGCAGGACGAGGATGGGAGGGATGGGGTGAGGGAAAAGGGAAGCCTAGCCAACACCATGGAACCTAGAAGACTCGAAGGATATCCAGATAGCCTGAGATTAAGAGTTTGGGTACTGGTCAGAAGTGGCAGCATGGGGGTTTGATTCCAATTTTGGGTGCTAAACTAGTTGGGCCACTTTGTAAAGACCACCTGGGTTAGCAGCTGCCGTGCTGCAGATAAACATCTCCTTACCCTTTGCCAGAATGTCAAAGATTGAAATAAAAAAGAAGACCCAGCTCCCTTCTACCTCTGAACTAGTTTTGGAGTTGGGCGCAGGGATGGGGTCATCCAGAACCAGAGAAGCGAACCCTAGAAATGATTTTGTTAGTGCTGTTATTACATAAGTAATAGTCACCATTCATAGAGCTACTATTAATAGGAAAACTGGGGTCCAGAGGGAAGTTATTGTCTACATTAACATTAAAACTAAGCAGACTATTTGGTCAGTTTTGGTCAGCTTGATTTACCTGATTAATTCAGTGGAAAAATATCAGCTAGTAGAGCTTCTTGGCATGAAGCTAACCAAATAAACAGTTTCTCTGACTGAACATTTTGCTTTCCCACCCCTTATTTTTGATTTATGAAGACACTATGTCTGGGCTTGACTTGGTTTTCAGGTGCTTTCACTTCACCAGCTTGCTCAGAGCACAGAGGAAAGAGGAACTCTTATGCCCATCCCATGCCCATAGCTGTTCTCTCTGCCCATCCTATCTTTGCCAGGACTGGACTCACCTCCAAGCAAGAACAGGAGCCTATGGAAAATAGCCTGGAGCTTCTCTCTCAACCCCCCTTCCTCCTTCCTTCTCTCCCTCTCTCTCTTCCTCCTTCCCTCCTTCCCTCTCTACTGTGGGCCTAAGAAAGGCTCTGGACTCCTAACCCTGGGACCAGCCCTCTATATACTGCTTCCCCTCTGCTAGCAGGGGCTCTATCTTTTCCAGCCATCTTATCCACTCATCATCCACTCACTGGTTTTGGCAGTAATCATCTGTCCCTGAGGAGACCCAAGGAAGCAGTGGGAATGGAAATGATTTTCCTTTCCTTCTTTTGACTTAGGGAAACGCTGAGGGAAGGGAGAGCCATTTCCATGCTGTGGAAAGCAGCTTTCTAGTTCCTTAACACTGTTTGCCTCTTGGAAAGCACCCTCTGGTGAGGGAGTTTTTGTTGGATTTAAAGGAAAGCAAGGGATTTTCTAAGGAGCAAGAACAGAGAAATGAAAGGGAAAGGAAAAGAAAGGGGGTGAGGTCGGTCAGCTTGATCCTTAGATTCTCACTGGGACCTTGGTTGAGTTCTGGAGGCCCTGGGAACAGTGAATTATTCTACATCTGTATCCTCTCCTTTCTTGGTTTCCCCCCAGGAGTTAGAGAGCTATATTTTGTACAGCTGATGTAATTGAATAGATTTATGAGTACTCATTTTGTATGCTTAGGGCCAGGGAGTGATAGGCAGGAAGTTAATAATGAAAGAATGGTGGGAAGATCCTTTGGGGAAGGAAAGGGGTAACAGTAAAGGGACAAAATAAGTTAAATGGGGGAAGGAGAGGAGCTTGTGCAGAAGAAGCTAAAAGCATGGGTTTGAACCCACAGCAGGTCACCCCCCTACCACTTGTGCGGCTGGATCTAGTCTAACTAGAGGATGGCACCTCTACAAATAGATTGATAGGTCCTGCCTCCTCAGTGAGTAGGGGGCCAAAATGTGAAGACTCCTTTCAAATTTCCATGAAAATGCTATACCAAGAGGACACCTAATAAATACGACCCTGCTAAAATATAAATTAATACAATAGACTCTTATAGCTGGAAAAGGGATCTCAGTACCCATCTAGCCATCTCCTCTCCACCACCACCACCTTGGAACTAAAGAAACCTAAAGAGAAGATAAACCAATAATTTAGCCACAGCTTTATTCCCCTAACTTGGGGGAAAGGGGGAGAAAAAGGTTACCAGTGGCTTTCTGTGACCATGAATCCTTAACACAAAGGAACACTTCCTGACAGTAGATTTTCAGGCCCTCCTCTGGTAAGGTAGTGGGGGATAAACTGGGGATGAAGGGCTCATTCAATATTCCTCTATCCCCTTCAGATGATGCTGGAGTAGACTGCTTTAGGGAACAGAAGCCCAATTTTTAAAGGGGGCCCTGAAAAAGCGAGCCCCCTTGTCCCCATCCCAGTAATCCAGGTTACCCACTGCTCAGGATTTAACTCCAAACAGGAGGGCCATACCCTTTTTATCTAGAACCCTGGAAACAGCACAGGACAGCAAGTTGACAGTGTGTTCTGAAAAAAAAATAAAATAAAAACAAGGAAGGAAAGTGTTTAGTCATTTTCCTCCAAGCCAGTGGTTTCCAGATGTTGCTTGAGCAACCAGATCCAGCCTCAAAAGCCCAAAAGAATGCAGTAAAAATTTGAGAAGGGGCTTAGAGTTCTAACTAGGGATTTCCTTAAAAAGGCAATGTGCTGTGAGCAGAGCTGTGTGGAATATTTCAAAATGCAGCTCTGTTGCCAGCTCAAGACCAAAGCAGTCATTTGCATACTGCTCTGCAAGTACATCCACCATCCAAATACATTGTTCGGGGCTCTGATTTTCACACTCTAATTTCTCCAGAAAATCAAGCCTATAGGTCATCTAGCTTATTTTGCATGCAGACATGCTGGTATTTAACCCTGAAAGATCCTCTCCTTCCAACTGCCTTGGGAAGAGGGCAGGACAAGTTACAAAAAATCAGTTTTACAGCTGGAGGAAACTGGGGCTAGAGTGGCAAAGAGATTTGGGTAAGGTGGCAGAATTGGGAAGAATCTAAAATTTTCAAACTCCCAAGCCAGTGCTCTATCCCCTATATTTTCACTCCTATCATAGAAGCTGAGGAATAAGAGACCATCCAGAACTTGGATCCAGCCCAAAGAATAGGAGAAGGAGGGCTGTGGGTCTCAGGGCCTGAAAGGTGGAAGTAGTGTCAAGGAGGAAGTCCTTCGGCCTATTTACCTATGTATGTATAAGGTTGCAGCTCTGTATAAATTCAGCTGCTTGCAATAGATATAGTTGATGGCCTGGGAGAGGAAAATATCCACTTTGCAGAACATGTTCTCTAACTACAGGAAGGAAACAAGATAAGCTTGGACTCAGGGTTAAAACTCAGCTACCTTTGAGTCAATCTAGGGTGTCAGCTGCCATGCCATGGGTCCCTGGCATGCACCCCAGGGAGCCAGAGAGGTGTAAGAGAATCCAAAGCTCAGGTTCTTACCCAAAGCCTTGTCTCAACCATTAAATTCACCCTTACAAAGTACTTGCAGACATTTTACAGAGACCACAGACCCATATCGCAGGCCATCTGGTGAAGGAGCTTCTGGAGTTCTGACCACTAGAGGAAATTGGCACAGTGGAAGAAGGTGAGTTTAGCTTTTGTACAGCAAGTAGATGGGGCCAAAGTGAAGGAGCTGGACAACTGTTGTGGCCTCAGGCTACGAGATTCCTCAAACAATCTCTCCCTAGACACACATGGACCTCCTCCCTCATTTTGTGGGAGAAAGGGGTAAGGTGTGCCTCTAGCCCAGGCTTAACCAGAGGAAGTGAGATGGGGAGAGAGGGAAAGGAGTAGGATGGGACAGGAGCCCTTTGGGTCTTGGAGGAGAAGAGTGGGTCTCAATCAGGTGGGCGTCAAACAACTCAGGTTTTCACTGAGGAATTTATCTAATCGACTGAGCTCCATGAGGAGGGGTGAGCTCTTCCTGAGCCTCCTCTCCACCCTCCACCAGCCTTCCCTGCTTGAAGAAACAGACTGCAGGCCACCACAGGAAATAAAGCATCCAGTGACTCTAGAGGCCAACTTGGAGCTTGCTGCTAGTAGACACTGGGGATATTGTAGGAGGAGAAAGGGTCAGAGAGAAGGGAGCATAGGGGAAACTAGTTGAGGGCTGTGAACTCACCTTTACCATCTCCTATTCTTGTCCATGAGGTGGAAGAGCAAGGCAATGAGGCTGTAGCAAACCTGATTGTGGAGGAAGGTAATGTTCTTCTTGTCTTCCCTGACTACCAACCAAGTTTCCAAACATAGTGATGGCTCTTGCACAGACATAGTCTCGCTCCCATGAGAAGTAAGGGCTGTGTGTCCAGGAGCTTTGAGCACCTCAGCCCCAGCACAGCCATTCTAGCCATTTCCATAGCACTTGACCTCTGCCCACCAGTCCAGAGAAACAGGACACTGTATCCTTAGGTTCACGGCCCTGAGTGACACCATTCTCCTGGCATGCACACACATTGAGTCATCCAAATTTACCACTACATACTCACATGTAACCTGCTCCTTGATCACACACATGCACCCCTCAGATGTGTGGGTAATATGAGAATACATACACAGAATCATAAAATATCCACAATTGTACACCCCTGGACATACAAACTCTCACACAACTACATATGCATGTACTTACCTAAACCTGTACATGTACATCAACCACACTCACAGCGTTTACACTCATCCCCTTTAGGCATAAATATGACCACAGTCTGTCACACCTATACCTCCTTTGCATATGCACACAACCATATCACTCTGTACACCCACGGGATGATCTACATATGCAAAGACACACAACCCCTCCCATTCACACATGCTCTCACCCTCTGTGCTTACCTACATACATCCAGCAGTACCTTTACACATACCCAGCATACTGGTTTGCGGATACTAGTCCTTTTTACATTGCTTCATAAGCACTCCTAGGTCTTTTGCATGATATCCTTGTTTCCTGCTTCCTGCTGCTTGTCTTGTACATTTTTCTTGTTCTTTTTTTAAACTTTTCTATGTAGAAAATTTCAAAAGTACAAAACTAATGAGAACAGTAAAATGAACCTTGTGAATTCATCACCCAGCTTCAACAATTACTTATATGTGCTCACGTTCAACAATTCAACAAACATTTACCATGTGTCAGTACTCTGCATGTGTATGCTACTGGCACGTAGCAGGGGGCTAAAGACATAGTATGTGTTTAATAAACATTTGTTGAATTGACAATTTTCAGGCACTGGGCTGACCTTTGGGATTAAAAAATCATGAAGTCACTGTCCCTGCTCATGGTCTGGTAGAAACAACAAATATGAGCACAAAATGCCTGTAATTTGTATGGCTCAATGTTACACTAGAACAGGAGTTGGCAAACTACAAACCAGGGGCCAAGTTCAGCTGGTCACCAGTTTTTGGAATTAAATTTTTATTGGCACACAGCCATGCCCATTCATTTACATATTGTCTGTGGCTGCTTTTGCTTTATAACAGCAGAGTTGAGCAGCTGTGGTAGAGATCATATAGCCCATAAAGAAAGACTAAACTATTTACTATCTGGCCTTTTTCAGAAAATGTTTGACTACCCCTGCACTAGAGGACTGGGAAAAAGACTCTGGGAGCTAATTTAATTCTTCCCAGGACGGGGCGGAGGGTGGTAGTGGAGGGGCACAGATAAAGCCATATAGAGTGGCACAGGGACTTGTACCTCAGAGGCAGAGTGTGAGTCTCAATCTCTCCACTGTGGCCATGCTCTGCACATTTGGGCCTTTGGGCAAGTGCTGGCTCACTCACCTACAACCTCTATGGAAAACTCACAGAGCTCCCTGTACCCCCATGTACACACACAGTCATAATTTTTCCATGTTTTTTCCACATCAAAGAAGGACCTTGGGGCTTCCCTGGTGGTACAGTGGTTAAGAATGGCTAAATCCCCTGCCTATGCAAGGGACACGGGTTCGAGCCCTGGTCAGGGAAAATCCCACGTGCCGTGTAGCAACTAAGCCTGGGCACCACAACTACAGAGCCTGCACTCTAGAGCCCGTGAGCCACAACTACTGAAGCCCGCGCACCTAGAGCCCGTACTCTGCAACAAGAGAAACCACTGCAATGAGAAGCCTGAGCACCTCAATGAAGAGTAGTTCCCGCTCGCCACAACTAGAGAAAGCCCACGCATAGCATCGAAAACCCAATGCAGCCATAAATAAATAAATTTATAAAAAGAAAAAGAAGGACCTTACTCAGAGAGGGATGTCAAGGACCAGGTGCCCATGCCATACTCGCTCCACTGGCAGAGCATGTCTGACAGGGCACTCATGCTGACCCAAATCACCTTCTCATTGGTCTCAAAGAGTGCATTCAGGAGCACTGGCAGCTAGGCCTGAAGATTACACTGGGTTGCCACACACAGACACATTACATCAGGAAGGCCCCTCAGAGATCCGTGGGTCTAAATGCATCCATTTCCATTTACATATGGGAAACCTGAGGGCAAAAGAGAGGTAGAAATTTTCTCAAGTTCGCACAAAATGGTGGCTGAACTGGGACCAGATCCTAAGCGTCCTGACTCTTGAAACAAAGTGCTAGGCATCTAGTGCAATCCCTTTACAGATGGGGAAAGTAAGTTCCAGGGAGGTGAAGAGACTTGCTCAGGCTCACACTGCATGTTAGGGACATATCTGGGATAAAAATTCAGGGTGACTAAATCCCAGATCAGTGTTCTTTCAAAACAAGGTTAGGCATCTAACCCAAGTGCTCAGAGAGAGGCCTATCTAAGATCCCCCAGGCCTTAATGAAAAAGCCAGGGGTCTTTCCATTAAGCCATACTACCTATCATGGAGCACTCTAGTTCCCCCCCTCCAACAAGGAGAGGGGAGTGATAAGGAGCCTGCCTGTCCCAGCCTCCCCAGTCCCAGAGGATGGCCTATGCCAAGAGGGGACTGGGGTTGTGTTGCTAAAGCAGTCTTCCCTTCCTCCTTCTGCTATGCTGCCCACTCTACATTTGGGCCCTCTTCACTCACCTTCTCCAGGGTGGGAAAGATGTTGCTGAAGGCATGCAGGCTCACCACCCTTACCAACAGGCTCCTGTCAGACATGCCTTTACGCAGGTAGCTCAACTCCAAGTCTCAAGGCAAGAGCTTGGACATCAGGGAGCTTTAAAAAAAAGGTGGAAAAGTCAGTCTCTGGCCCCACTGCCACCTTTGCCAGGTTCCTTCACTCAGACCTCTGTTCTTGCCTTGATTTTTAAATTTTTGCCCAGGAGACATGGACCCCAACTTAGACTGTAAAAATCAGGTAGTGCAGTGTGGGAGTGTGCAAGTGTGCAGTGCAGGTCTCCTCTGAATAGAGAACCTTAGGAAAAGGAAAGAGAACTGGTTCAAGAGTCAAGAGACTTGAGTTCTAGTCCAGACTCTGCCACTGAGTCCCTCAGCGATCTTAGCAAGCCACTTTCTCTCTCTGCGGCTTAACTCTGACCTGCAGAAGAAATCTCCCTCCCTTTATCCCTCATCCTTATTGTGCCCATTGACCAGCCAGTTGGCCACTAAGTATCTCATCCTACCTGTCAGGCAAGGCACATAATTCTGGGACTTTTTTAAGTCCCTCAGAGGGAGGAAGCTATCCAGAACATTGAGCTCAAAGATGCAATGAATCTGGGTGGTCAGAGTAAGGATGTTGTGAGACTACATAGCCTTCATGGCTTCTTGATACCCTGGGACAGAGAGCATCTCAAGCATGGTGTTCATGACATGCAAGAGACAGATAATAAGAAGGGTAAGGCAGTCTCCCTGACCCAGTGGAGTGAAGGCTTCTTGGGCTGGGAAGCAGAAGGGTGGGCGGTATCTTTGTTGGCTGCATGTCTTTGAGAAAAACACCTAATTCCTCTTGTCTTCTCCGTATCCAGGAAGAATAGCTGCTGCCTACCCTGACCTAGCTTTCCAAATTCTTATGCAGAGTGGGGAAATGACATCTATGAAGAGCTTGGAGTTCAGATAAGGGAAAGTCTGGCTAGAATAAGAGGAGTTGGCCCAGATGCAGGATCTTCCTTCCTCCAGAGACTTGCTTGGCTTCAGAGCTCAAGTATCTTGCTTCTCCATTGTATGGGAGGAAAAATTTTCCTCTACCCTTCTAGCTTCTTTTGGCTGGTCTAATAATCAAAGTTACATAAGACAGATTAACAGGGGAAAAAAACCCAACAAATTCAATTTCGTAAATACTGAGGACCCATATGTATAGGACCTAAGAAGTGACTGAAACAGACTGTTTATACACCTTTTTAGACAAAGAATCGATTATTTGTGAAGTTGTGACAAAAAGAGAAGGGTTTTTGCTTGGGGTGGCAAATAATGGAAAAGTAACAGAATTTGTTTATACAGCTTTCTTGGCCTCGAATTCCCTATCTCTGGTGATAAGGATGCCTATCCTCCCAGCGTAGTGAAGATACCTTCCCATGCGAAATTTGTTTCTTGCTTTCAGAGGAACAAAGGAGGGTTATAGTATTTTTCTTTTACTGGCTGTTTCTCAAATAATTTTAATTCAAAATAATCAATATGCCACCGTGTCATATTTTGGGGCAAGCCTGCCCCAAGCCCCATCACCACCAAATTTTATTCCCCCAGGAGTTAGCCCCTTTTGCCCAAGCAAAAGAGAGTATTGGCATCAACCCAAAGCCAGAGACTTTGAGTAGGTACTCTTGGCCTAGATATTCTCCAGGGATAGCCTCTTCTCCAGTTTCTCCAGCAGAAGCTGGAGGATCTTGGGGCAGACTCAGGAGTTGGTATCCATTGCCTTTCTCAGCTCTGTCTACAGCACCGTCCAGTGAGTTTAGGCCAGGTCCAGTGAGCACCCAGGAACACACACAGGCTGTTGGACACTAGTTTATTTTCTCACTAATCCATTCCACAAACATTCCCAGAGCTCCTACTCTGAGCCAGACACTGTGCCCAGCATCAGGAACACAACGGAGACTAGGACCTCGTCTCTACCATGAGGAGTGCTGTAACACATGAAAAAATAATCATAATACCCTCCATATCATTGTCGCATGTCCTTTTGGGAATGTGGAAGTGTTTGAATTAATACATAATATATGGAATATGCATATGTAAATATATGTTGTGTTAGAGGGATGCACAGAGTGCTAGTGAAGTTCAAAAGAGGGGAAACAGACCAGGACTCAGAGACAAGAGGACATTTGAACTGGGTCTTAAAGATGAGTAGTTTTCCAGGAAAGGGGGATGACGGAAAGTCCAACTGGAGGAAATGCCATGTGCAAAAGCAGGCACAGAGGATGAAAGGGGATGGTGGTTTCCATGGAGCTACAATATGAAAGAGTGACTTACTTCACTCTGTATGACAGACTCTAGGTCTATCCACCTCATTACAAATAGCTCAATTTTGTTTCTTTTTATGGCTGAGTAATATTCCATTGTATATATGTGCCACATCTTCTTTATCCATTCATCCAATGATGGACACGTAGGTTGTTTCCATCTCCGGGCTATTGTAAATACAGCTGCAATGAACATTTTGGTACATGACTCTTTTTGAATTATGGTTTTCTCAGGATATATGCCCAGTAGTGGGATTGCTGGGTCATATGGTAGTTCTATTTGTAGTTTTTTAAGGAACCTCCATACTGTTCTCTACAGTGGCTGTATCAATTTACATTCCCACCAACAGTGCAAGAGGGTTCCCTTTTCTCCACACCCTCTCCAGCATTTATTGTTTCTAGATTTTTGCATGATGGCCATTCTGACTGGTGTGAGATGATATCTCATTGTAGTTTTGATTTGCATTTCTCTAATGATTAATGAAGTTGAGCATTCTTTCATGTGTTTGTTGGCAGTCTGTATATCTTCTTTGGAGAAATGTCTATTTAGGTCTTCTGCCCATTTTGGATTGGGTTGTTTGCTTTTTGTTATTGAGCTGCATGAGCTGCTTATAAATTTTGGAGGTATGCTAACACATATATATGGAATTTAAGAAAAAAAATGTCATGAAGAACCTAGCGGTAAGACAGGAATAAAGACACAGACCTACTAGAGAATGGACTTGAGGATATGAGGAGGGGCAAGGGTAAGCTGTGACAAAGCGAGAGAGAGGCATGAACATATGTCCACCACCAAACGTAAGGTAGATAGCTAGTGGGAAGCAGCTGAATAGCACAGGGAGATCAACTTGGTGCTTTGTGACTGCCTGGAGGGGTGGAATAGTGAGGGTGGGAGGGAGGGAGACGCAAGAGGGAAGAGATAAGGGAACATATGTATATGTATAACTGATTCACTTTGTTATAAAGCAGAAACTAACACACCATTGTAAAGCAATTATACTCCAATAAAGATGTAAAGAAAAAATATGAAAGAGTGGAGAGGTAGGAAGTAGGGGCCAAGATTGAAAAGACTGGTAGAGGCTTGATTATGAAAAGCCTTGAATGCAGTGCTAAATTTGGATTTTTTTTCTGATAATAGCAAGGAACAAATAGAAAAAATTTTTTATTTATTTTGGTTTTTAGAGCAGTACGCGGGCCTCTCACTGTTGTGGCCTCTCCCGTTGCGGAGCACAGGCTCCGGATGCACAAGGCTCAGCGGCCATGGCTCACGGGCCTAGCCACTCTACGGTATGTGGGATCTTCCTGGACCGGGGCATGAACCCGTGTCCCCTGCATCGGCAGGCGGACTCTCAACCACTGCACCACCAGGGAAGCCCAAGAGCAAAGCATTCTTAAGCAAAGGGATTCCAGTGTCTTTAATCAAGACTGAATTCTTAGGATTTCCCTGGTGGCCCAGTGGGTAAGACTACATGCTCCCAATGCAGGGGGCCTGGATTCAATCGCTGGTCAGGGAACTAGATCCCACATGCATGCCACAACTAAGAGTTCACATGCCGCATCTAAGAGTCTTCATGCCTCAACTAAGAGCCCGCATGCTGCAACTAAAAGATCCCGCATGCCACAACTAAGACCCAGTGCAGCCTAAATAAATAAATAAAAAGACTGTATTCTTATGCCCTCCTGAGAGCAATGTTTCTCAAATTATGGTGAGTTCTGAAATAGATTTTTTAAAGGTCAGCCTTTTTAAAAAAATGAAATAGGAAAGAATAGATAACTTCAGAGTATATCACGCATGGTGAAAGTAGCTACTGTTTCATGAAACTTTCATTTAAGGTGTGTATGTGTGCACACGTGCACATGTGTGCGTGTCCCCGTATCCATGAAGGGGGGTGGTATGTACAATGTATTTCTTAGTGTGGGTCTCTGTCAAAAAGCTTGAAAACCATAGCCCTAGAAGCCTAGGCTCTGAGATATGTGGAATTCCAGCCCCATTCCCAGACATCTCTGATCTAACTCTCTCCAGTAAGCCTGCTCCCGCAGGCTGTGGCCAGTCAGACCCCAAGCCTAGTACCTGGTCATGGTGGCAGGAAACTCCAGAAAGGTAGGAGAAAATTCCTGCAGTGGTACCAAGCTAGATGGGAGATGGCCTGGAGCACAATCTCCTTCACTTTGGTGATGTGCATGAAGGAGAATTGTTGGTAAATCCGCTTGTCAGTGCCAGTCACTTGGAAGGGGGAACATCAACTGGAATGAGCTGGGTTTGAGGGAGACGCTCATCACCATCCACCTTCAGTCTTGCAGTTCTCTGAGAAAAACCACATGAATTGGATTTTCAAATGTACTTTGTGAGGGGGAGGGGGATAAATAAGCAGAGCACAGAGGGTTTTTAGGGCAGTGAAAATACTGTGTATGACACTATAATATAATGATTGGTACATGTCATTATACATTTGTCCAAACCTATGGAATGTGCAACACCAAGAGTGAACCCTAAGGTAAACTATGGACTTTGGGTGATTGTGATGTGTCAATGTTATATCATTCCTGGTAAAAAAAAAATGTATCATTCTGGTGAGTGATGTTGATATGGGGGAGGCTATTCATGTGTGAGGACTGGGGAAATCTCTGTACCTTCCTCGCAATTTTGCTGTGAACCAAAAATTGCTGTAAAACAATAAATGAAGTCCTTTTAAGACAGTTCTTCCTGTGAAAAAGTGAGGTATTTTTTTTCTCCTAAAGAGAATTTTTTTTTATAAAAGCTTCTAGCATAAATTGAGAGTGGCAGAATTCTATGCTTATTGTCAGAAGCAACTTTTTGAGAGAGGCTAGTTCTGAAGAGAATTAATAAGGAAGACTTCATTTCTTACAAAACCTAACAAGGAAGTAAAAAAGTTAATTAAGGGAACAGTCTGACTCAAAGATAAGGTTTCAGGGAGAGGTTGGAAGAATCCTTAAGCTTAGGTGCTAATAGTTAAGGATTTGTGAGGAAGGTACTAGGGCTTGGTAATTTCCATGCACATTCCTCATATATTCCTCACAAATTATTGATGTTAGTAAAAACATCAATTCATTATACTGTCTTTTTAAAATTATTTATTTATTTATCTATTTTTTGGTTGCATCAGGTCTTAGTTGCGGCACGTGGGATCTTTTGTTGCAGTGCGAGGGCTTCTCTCTAGTTGTGGTGCATGGGCTCCAAAATGCACAGGCTCAGTAGTTGCTGTGTACAGGCTCTCTAGTTGTGGTGTGCGGGCTCCAGAGCACATGGGCTCCAGAGTGCATGGGCTCTGTAGTTGTGGCACGTGGGCTCTCCCGTTGTGGCACATGGACTTAGCTGCCCTGCGGCATGTGGGATCTTAGTTCCCCGACCAGGTGTAGAACCAGGGTCTCCTGAATTTCAAGAAGCATTCTGAACCACCAGACCACCTGGGAAGTCCCCCATTACACTGTCTTAAGTTGATGTTTTATATTGGGGGAATGTGAATACTGATATGCTATTTGATTATTATTTAACATGTGACAGTGTCATTGTGTATATATATATGTGATATATATATGTATAAAATGAGTCCTTTTCTTTTAGAAATACATGCTGAAGTGTTTGTGGATGCAGAATTATGATGTCTAGGACAAGCGAGTTGTGGGGGTGTTACAGATTAAATAGTTAGTTGAGTTAGGACCTGTGCAGAAGGGAGGTGGCAGCACGTGGAAAGGAAGGCCTCTGGAGTGTGGAGTTCTGGAGTTTGGAGTTTAATTGGATTTCAAAAAGACCTTGACAACATCTCCATGATATCCTTCTGAAGAAGCAGAAATACAGGCTGAGGAGACCTTCAACATGGCAGAGCAGTAAGACACGGAGACCACCTTCTTCCTGCAAAATACATCAGAAATACATCTACATGTGGAACAATTACTACAGATCACCTACTGAATTCTGGCAGAAGACCTAAGACTTTCCAAAAGGCAAGAAACTCCCCACGTACCTGGTCGTGTGCCTGACAGGGTCTTGGTGATCCAGCGGGGTGTCAGGCCTGTGCCTTTGAGGTGCTAGAGCCGAGTTCAGGACATTGGTCCACCAGAGACCTTCCAGTTCCACATAATAACAAATGACGAAAGCTCACCCAGAGATCTCTATCTCAATGCTAAGATCCAGCTCCACTCAATGACCAGCAAGCTACAGTGCTGGACACCCTATGCCAAACAACTAGCAAGACAGGAACACAACACAACCCATTAGCAGAGAGGCTGCCTTAAATCATAATAAGGTAACAGACACCTCAAAACACACCACCGGACGTGGTAATGCCCACCAGAAAGACAAGATCCAGCCGCAACCACCAAAACACAGACAACAGTCCCCTCCACCAGGAAGCCTACACAATCCACTGAAACTACCTTAGCCACTGGGGGCAGACAACAAAAACAACAGGAACTATGAACCAGCAGCCTGCGAAAAGGAGACCCCAAACACAGTAAGTTAAGCAAAATGAGAAGATAGAGAAACACAGCAGCTGATGAAGGAGCAAGGTAAAAACCCAGCAAACCAAACAAATGAAGAGGAAATAGGCAGTCGACTGAAAAAGAATTCAGAGTAATAATAGTAAAGATGATCCAAAATCTTGGAAATAGAACAGACAAAATGCAAGAAACATTTAACAAGGACCTAGAAGAACTAAAGATGAAACAAACAACGATGAGCAACACAATAAAAGAAATTAAAAATACTCTAGAAGGAAACAATAGCAGAATAACTGCAGCAGAAGAACGGATAAGTGACCTGGAAGATAAAATAGTGGAAATAACTAGTGCAGAGCCGAATAAAGAAAAAAGAATGAAAAGAACTGAGGACAGTCTCAGAGACCTCTGGGACAACATTAAACGCACCAACATTCGAATTATAGGGGTTCCAGAAGAAGAAGAGAAAAAGAAAGGGACTGAGAAATTATTTGAAGGATTATAGTTGAAAACTTCCCAAATATGGGAAAGGAAATAGTTAATCAAGTTCAGGAAGCATAGAGAGTCCCATACAGGATAAATCCAAGGAGAAACATGACAAGACACATATTAATCAAACTATCAAAAATTAAATACAAAGGAAAAATATTAAAAGCAGCAAAAGAAAAATAATAAAAAACATACAAGGGAATCCCAATAAGGTTAACAGCTGATCTTTCAGCAGAAAATCTGCAAGCCAGAAGGGAGTGGCAAGACATATTTAAAGTGATGAAAGGAAAAACCTACAACCAAGATTACTCTACCCAGCAAGGATCTCATTCAGATTTGATGGAGAAATTAAAAGCCTTACAGAAAAGCAGAAGCTAAGAGAATTCAGTACCACCAAGCCAGCTTTACAACAAATGCTAAAGGAACTTCTCTAGGCAGGAAACACAAGAGAATGAAAATACCTACAATAACAAACCCAAAACAATTAAGGAAATGGTAATAGGAACATACATGTCAATAATTACCTTAAATGTAAATGGATTAAACGCTCCCACCAAAAGACACTGACTACCTGAATTGATACAAAAACAAGACCCATATATATGCTGTCTACAAGAAACCCACTTCAGACCTAGGGACACATACAGACTGAAAGTGAGGGGATGGAAAAAGATATTCCATGCAAATGGAAACCAAAAGAAAGCTGGAGTAGCAATTCTCATATCAGACAAAATAGACTTTGAAACAAAGACTATTAAGAGACACAGAAGGACATTACATAATGATCAAGAGATAAAACCAAGAAGAAGATATCACAATCGTAAATATTCGAGCACCTCATCGGAACACCTCAATACATAAGGCAAATGCTAACAGCCATAAAAGGGGAAATCGACAGTAACACAAACACAATAGGGGACTTTAACACCCCACTATCACCAATGGACAGATCATCCAAAATGGAATTAAATAAGGAAACACAAGCTTTAAATGAATATTAAACAAAATAGATTTAATGATATTTATAGGACATTTCACCCCAAAACAACAGAATACACTTACTTCTCAAGTGCTCATGGAACATTCTCCAGGATAGATCATATCTTGGGTCAAATATGAAGTCTTGGTAAATTTAAGAAAATTGAAACCATATCAAGTATCTTTTCCGACTTCAGTGCTATGAGACTAGATATCAATTACAGGAAAAAATCTGTAAAAAATACAAACACATGGAGACTAAACAATACACTACTTAATAACCAAGAGAGCACTGAAGAAATCAAAGAGGAAATCAAAAAAATACCTAGAAACAATGACAATGAAAACATGACGATCCAAAGCCTATGGGATGCAGCAAAAGCAGTTCAAAGAGGGAAGTTTATAGCAATAAAATCCTACCTCAAGAAACAAGAAACATCTCAAATAAACAACCTAAATTTACACCTAAAGCAATTAGAGAAAGAAGAACAAAAAAACCCTAAACTTAGCAGAAGGAAAGAAATTATAAAGATCAGATCAGAAATAAAATAAGAAGAAATGAAGAAAACGATAGGAAAGATCAATAAAACTAAAAACTGGTTCTTTGAGAAGATAAACAAAATTGACAACCCAGTAGCCAGACTCATCAAGAAAAAAAGGGAGAAGACTCAAATCAATAAAATTAGAGAGAGAGACCCGGGGAAGATGGCGGAAGAGTAAGACGCGGAGATCACCTTCCTCCCCACAGATACACCAGAAATACATCTACACGTGGAACAACTCCTACAGAACACCTACTGAAGGCTGGCAGAAGACTTCAGACCTCCCAAAAGGCAAGAAACTCCCCACGTACCTGGGTAGGGCAAAAGAAAAAAAGAAAAAACAGAGACAAAAGAATAGGGACGGCACCTGCACCAGTGGGAGGGAGCTGTGAAGGAGGAAAAGTTTCCACACACTAGGAAGCCCCTTCGCGGGCGGAGACTGCGGGAGGCGGAGGGGGGAGCTTCGAAGCCGCGGAAGAGTGCACAGCAACGGGTGCGGAGGGCAAAGCGGGGAGATTCCCGCACAGAGGATCGGTGCCGACCGGCACTCAGCAGCCCGAGAGGCTTGTCTGCTCACCCGCCGGGGCGGGCGGGGCTGCGAGCTGAGGCCGGAGCGCAGGGAGAGGACTGGGGTTGGCGGCTTGAACATAGCCTGAAGGGGTTAGTGCACCACAGCTAGCCGGGAGGGAGTCCGGGGAAAAGCCTGCACCTGCCGAAGAAGCAGGAGACTTTTCCTTCCCTCTTTGTTTCCTGGGGCGTGAGGAGAGGGGTTTAAGAACGCTGCTTAAAGGAACTCCAGAGACGGGCGCAAGCCGCGGCTAAAAGCGCGAACCCCAGAGACGGGCGCGAGCCGCGGCTGAAAGCGCGGACCCCAGAGACGGGCGCGAGCCGCGGCTGAAACCGCGGAATCCAGAGACGGGCGCGAGCCGCGGCTGAAAGCGCGGAATCCACAGACGGGCGCGAGCCGCGGCTGAAAGCGCGGAATCCAGAGACGGGCGCGAGCCGCGGCTAAAAGCGCGGACCCCAGAGGCGGGCGGGAGACGTTAAGGCTGCTGCTGCCGCCACCAAGTGGCCTGTGTGCGAGCACAGGTCACTATCCACACCCCTCTTCCGCGGAGCCTGTGCAGCCCGCCACTGCCAGGTTCCCGGGATCCAGGGACAACTTCCCCGGGAGAGCGCACAGCGCGCCTCAGGCTGGTGCAAAGTCACGCCGGCCTTTGCCACCGCAGGCCCACCCCGCACTCTGTGCCCCTCCGTCCCCGCCGGCCTGAGTGCGCCAGAGCCCCCAATCAGCGGCTCCTTTAACCCCATCCTGTCTGAGCAAAAAACAGACGCCCTCCAGCGACCTACACGCAGTGGCAGGGCCAAATCCAAAGCTGAGCCCTGGGAGCTGTGAGAACAAAGAAGAGAAAGGGAAATCTCTCCCAGCAGCCTCAGAAGCAGCGGATTAAAGCTCCACAATCAACTTGATATACCCTGCATCTGTGGAATACCTGAATAGACAACCAATCATCCCAAATTAAGGAAGTGGACTTTAGGAGCAAGATCTATGATTTTTTCCCTTTTCCTCTTTTTGTGAATGTGTATGTGTATGCTTCTGTGTGAGATCTTGTCTGTATAGTCTTGCTTCCACCATTTGTCCTAGGGTTCTATCCGTCCATGGTTTTTTTTTAAATTTTTTTTCTTAATAATTAATTTTAAGAATGTTATTATACTTTACCTTCGTTCTTTCTTTCTTTCTTTCTTTCTTTCCGTCCTTCCTTCCCTCCTTTAGACAACGAATCATCCCAAATTGAGGAGGTGGTCTCTGACAGCAAGATTTTATGATTTTTCCCCATTTACCTCTTTTAGTGAGGGTGTATGTGTATGCTTCTGTGTAAGATTTTGTCTGTATAGCTTTGCTTCCAACATTTGTCCTAAGGTTCTATCTGTCCCCTTTTTTTTTTAAATAAGAATTTTTTAATTCAATAACTTTATTATACTTTATTTTATTTTTACTGTATCTTCTTTCTTTCTGTCTTTTTTCCTTCTTTCCCTCCTTCCTTCCTTCCTCCCTCCCTCCCTCCCTCCTTTCTTTCCTTCTTGCCTTCTTTCCTTCTTTGCTTCTTTCTTTCTTCCTTCCTTCCTACCCTCCTTTCCTTCTTTCTTTCCTCATACTTCTACTAATTCCCTCTACTTTTTCTCCCTTTTATCCTGAGCCGTGTGGATGAAAAGCTTTTGGTGCTCCAGCCAGGAGTCAGGGCTCTGCCTCTGAGGTAGGAGAGCCAACTTCAGGACACTGGTCAACAAGAGACCTCCCAGCTCCACATAATATCAAACGGCGAAAATCTCCCAGAGACCTCCATCTTAACACCAGCACCCAGCTTCACTCAACGACCAGCAAGCCACAGTGCTGGAAAACCTATGCCAAACAACTAGCAAAACAGGAACACAACCCCACCCATTAGCAGAGAGGCTGCCTAAAATCATAATAAGGCCACACACACCCCAAAACACACCACCAGACGTGAACCTGCCCACTAGAGAGACAAGATCCAGCCTCATCCACCACAACACAGGCACTAGTCCCCTCCACCAGGAAGCCTACACAACCCACTGAACCAACCTTAGCCACTGGAGACAGACATCAAAAACAGGAGGAACTACGAACCTGCAGCCTGTAAAAAGGAGACCCCAAACACAGTAAGATAAGCAAAATGAGAAGACAGAAAAACACACATCAGATAAAAGAGCAAGATAAAAATGCACCAAACCTAACAAATGAAGAGGAAATAGGCAGTCTACCTGAAAGAGAATTCAGAATAATGATAGTAAGGTTGATCCGAAATCTTGGAGATAGAATGGACAATAGATTGGACAAAATGCAAGAATCAGTTAACAAGGACCTAGAGGAACTA
Source organism: Delphinus delphis (assembly GCF_949987515.2). NCBI lineage: Eukaryota > Metazoa > Chordata > Mammalia > Artiodactyla > Delphinidae > Delphinus > Delphinus delphis. The sequence goes on from NC_082704.1 coordinate 74,335,549, forward strand.
AAGATGAAACAAGCAACAATGAACAACACAATAAATGAAATTAAAAGTACTCTAGATGGGATCAATAGCAGAATAACTGAGGCAGAAGAACGGATAAGTGACCTGGAAGATAAAATAGTGGAAATAACTACTGCAGAGCAGAATAAAGAAAAAAGAATGAAAAGAACTGAGGACAGTCTCAGAGACCTCTGGGACAACATTAAACGCGCCAACATTCGAATTATAGGGGTTCCAGAAGAAGAAGAGAAAAAGAAACGGACTGAGAAAATATTTGAAGAGATTATAGTTGAAAACTTCCCTAATATGGGAAAGGAAATAGTTAATCAAGTCCAGGAAGCACAGAGAGTCCCATACAGGATAAATACAAGGAGAAATACTCCAAGACACATATTAATCAAACTGTCAAAAATTAAATACAAAGAAAGCATACTAAAAGCAGCAAGGGAAAAACAACAAATAACACATAAGGGAATCCCCATAAGGTTAACAGCTGATCTCTCAGCAGAAACCCTACAAGCCAGAAGGGAGTGGCAAGACATACTGAAAGTGATGAAGGAGAAAAACCTGCAGCCAAGACTACTCTACCCAGCAAGGATCTCATTCAGATTTGATGGAGAAATCAAAACCTTTACAGACAAGCAAAAGCTGAGAGAATTCAGTACCACCAAACCAACTTTACAACAAATGCTAAAGGATCTTCTCTAGGCAAGAAACACAAGAGAAGGAAAAGACCTATAATAACGAACCCAAAACAATTTAGAAAATGGGAATAGGAACATAAATATCGATAATTACCTTAAATGTAAATGGACTAAATGCTCCCACTAAAAGACACAGATTAGCTGAATGGATACAAAAACAAGACCAGTATATATGCGGTCTACAAGAGACCCACTTCAGACCTAGAGACACATACAGACTGAAAGTAAGGGGATGGAAAAAGATATTCCATGCAAATGGAAACCAAAAGAAAGCTGGAGTAGCAATTCTCATATCAGACAAAAGAGACTTTAAAATAAGGACTATTAAAAGAGACAAAGAAGGACACTACATAATGATCAAGGGATCGATCCAAGAAGAAGATATAACAATTGTAAATATTTATTCACCCAACATAGGAGCACCTCAATACATAAGGCAAATACTAACAGCCATAAAAGGGGAAATCGACAGTAACACATTCATAGTAGGGGACTTAAACACTCCACTTTCACCTATGGACAGATCATCCAAAATGAAAATAAATAAGGAAACACAAGCTTTAAATGATACATTAAACAAGATGGACTTAATTGATATTTATAGGACACTCCATCCAAAAACAACAGAATACACATTTTTCTCAAGTGCTCATGGAACATTCTCCAGGATAGATCATATCTTGGGTCACAAATCAAGCCTTGGTAAATTTAAGAAAATTGAAATTGTATCAAGTATCTTTTCTGACCACAACGCCATGAGACTAGATATCAATTACAGGAAAAGATCTGTAAAAAATACAAACACATGGAGGCTAAACAATACACTACTTAATAATGAAGTGATCACTGAAGAAATCAAAGAGGAAATCAAAAAATACCTAGAAACAAATGACAATGGAGACACAACGACCCAAAACTTGTGGGATGCAGCAAAAGCAGTTCTAAGGGGGAAGTTTATAGCAATACAAGCCCACCTTAAGAAGCAGGAAACATCTCAAATAAACAACCTAACCTTGCACCTCAAGCAATTAGAGAAAGAAGAACAAAAAAAACCCAAAGCTAGCAGAAGGAAAGAAATCATAAAAATCAGATCAGAAATAAATGAAAAAGAAATGAAAGAAACAATAGCAAAGATCAATGAAACTGAAAGCTGGTTCTTTGAGAAGACAAACAAAATAGATAAACCACTAGCCAGACTCATCAAGAAAAAAAGGGAGAAGACTCAAATCAATAGAATTAGAAATGAAAAAGGAGAGGTAACAACTGACACTGCAGAAATAAAAGAGATCATGAGAGATTACTACAAGCAACTCTATGCCAATAAAATGGACAATCTGGAAGAAATGGACAAATTCTTAGAAATGCACAACCTGCCAAGACTGAATCAGGAAGAAATAGAAAATATGAACAGACCAATCACAAGCACTGAAATTGAAACAGTGATTAAAAATCTTCCAACAAAGAAAAGCCCAGGACCAGATGGCTTCACAGGCGAATTCTATCAAACATTTAGAGAAGAGCTAACACCTATCCTTCTCAAACTCTTCCAAAATATAGCAGAGGGAGGAACACTCCCAAACTCCTTCTACGAGGCCACCATCACCTTGATACCAAAACCAGACAAAGATGTCACAAAGAAAGAAAACTACAGGCCAATATCACTGATGAACATAGATGCAAAAATCCTCAACAAAATACTAGCAAACAGAATCCAGCAGCACATTAAAAGGATCATACACCATGATCAAGTGGGGTTTATTCCAGGAATGCAAGGATTCTTCAATATACGCAAATCTATCAATGTGATAAACCATATTAACAAATTGAAGGAAAAAAAACCATATGATCATCTCAATAGATGCAGAGAAAGCTTTTGACAAAATTCAACACCCATTTATGATAAAAACCCTGCAGAAAGTCGGCATAGAGGGAACTTTCCTCAACATAATAAAGGCCATATATGACAAGCCCATAGCAAACATCATCCTCAATGGTGAAAAACTGAAAGCATTTCCACTAAGATCAGGAACAAGACAAGGTTGTCCACTCTCACCACTCTTATTCAACATAGTTTTGGAAGTTTTAGCCACAGCAATCAGAGAAGAAAAGGAAATAAAAGGAATCCAAATCGGAAAAGAAGAAGTAAAGCTGTCACTGTTTGCAGATGACATGATCCTATACATAGAGAACCCTAAAGATGCTACCAGAAAACTACTAGAGCTAATCAATGAATTTGGTAAAGTGGCAGGATACAAAATTAATGCACAGAAATCTCTGGCATTCCTATATACTAATGATGAAAAATCTGAAAGTGAAATCAAGAAAACACTCCCATTACCATTGCAACAAAAAGAATAAAATATCTAGGAATAAACCTACCTAAGGAGACAAAAGACCTGTATGCAGAAAATTATAAGACACTGATGAAAGAAATTAAAGATGATACAAATAGATGTAGAGATATACCATGTTCTTGGATTGGAAGAATCAACATTGTGAAAATGACTCTACTACCCAAAGCAATCTATAGATTCAATGCAATCCCTATCAAACTACCACTGGCATTTTTCACAAAACTAGAACAAAAACATTTCACAATTTGTATGGAAACACAAAAGACCCCGAATAGCCAGAGCAATCTTGAGAACGAAAGAAGGAACTGGAGGAATCAGGCTACCTGACTTCAGACTATACTACAAAGCTACAGTTATCAAGACGGTATGGTACTGGCACAAAAACAGAAAGATAGATCAATGGAACAGGATAGAAAGCCCAGAGATAAACCTATGCACATATGGACACCTTATCTTTGATAAAGGAGGCAGGAATGTACAGTGGAGAAAGGACAGCCTCTTCAATAGGTGGTGCTGGGAAAACTGGACAGATACATGTAAAAGTATGGGATTAGATCACTCCCTAAAATGATACACAAAAATAAGCTCAAAATGGATCAAAGACCTAAATGTAAGGCCAGAAACTATCAAACTCTTAGAGGAAAACATAGGCAGAACACTCTATGACATAAATCACGGCAAGATCCTTTCTGACCCACCTCCTAGAGAAATTGATATAAAAACAAAAATAAACAAGTGGGACCTAATGAAACTTCAAAGCTTTTGCACAGCAAAGGAAACCATAAACAAGACCAAAAGACAACCCTCAGAATGGGAGAAAATATTTTCAAATGAAGCAACTGACAAAGAATTAATCTCCAAAATTTACAAGCAGCTCATGCAGCTCAATAACAAAAAAACAAACAACCCAATCCAAAAATGGGCAGAAGACCTAAATAGACATTTCTCCAAAGAAGATATACAGACTGCCAACAAACACATGAAAGAATGCTCAACATCATTAATCATTAGAGAAATGCAAATCAAAACTACAATGAGATATCATCTCACACCAGTCAGAATGGCCATCATCAAAAAATCTAGAAACAATAAATGCTGGAGAGGGTGTGGAGAAAAGGGAACACTCTTGCACTGCTGGTGGGAATGTGAATTGGTTCAGCCACTATGGAGAACAGTATGGAGGTTCCTTAAAAAACTACAAATAGAACTACCATATGACCCAGCAATCCCACTACTGGGCATATACCCTGAGAAAACCAAAATTCAAAAAGAGTCATGTACCAAAATGTTCATTGCAGCTCTATTTACAATAGCCCGGAGATGGAAACAACCTAAGTGCCCGTCATCGGATGAATGAATAAAGAAGATGTGGCACATATATACAATGGAATATTACTCAGCCATAAAAAGAAACGAAATTGAGCTATTTGTAATGAGGTGGATAGACCTAGAGTCTGTCATACAGAGTGAAGTAAGTCAGAAAGAAAAAGACAAATACCGTATGCTAACACATATATATGGAATTTAAGAAAAAAATGTCATGAAGAACCTAGGGGTAAAGCAGGAATAAAGACGCAGACCTCTTAGAGAGCGGACTTGAGGTTATGGGGAGGGGGAAGGGTGAGCTGTGACAGGGCGAGAGAGAGTCATGGGCATATACACAGTAACAAACGCAGTAAGGTAGATAGCTAGTGGGAAGCAGCCGCATGGCACAGGGATATTGGCTCGGTGCTTTGTGACAGCCTGGAGGGGTGGGATGGGGAGGGTGGGAGGGAGGGAGACGCAACAGGGAAGACATATGGGAACATATGTTTATGTATGACTGATTCACTTTGTTATAAAGCAGAAACTAACACACCATTGTAAAGCAATTATACCCCAATAAAGATGTTAAAAAAAATTAGAAATGAAAAAGGAGAAGTAACATCTGACACTACAGAAATACAAAGGATCATGGGAGATTACTACAGGCAACTATAGGCCAATAACATGGACAACCTGGAAGAAATGGACAAATCTTAGAAAAGCACAACGTTCTGAGACTGAACCAGGTAGAAAGAAAAAATTAAACAGACGAAGCACAGGCACTGAAATTGAGACTGTGATTAAAAATCATCCAACAGGGCTTCCCTGGTGGCACAGTGGTTGAGAGTCTGCCTGCTGATGCAGGGGACACGGGTTCGTGCCCCAGTCCAGGAAGATCCCACATGCCACGGAGCGGTTAGGCCCATGAGCAATGGCCGCTGAGCCTGCGCGTCTGGAGCCTGTGCTCCACAACGGGAGAGGCCACAACAGTGAGAGGCCCGCATACTGAAAAAAAAATTCATCCAACAAACAAAACCCCAGGACCAGATGGCTTCACAGGCGAATTCTATCAAACATTTAGAGAAGAGCTAACACCTATCCTTCTCAAACTCTTGAAAGTACAGCAGAGGGAGAAACACTCCCCAACTCATTCTATGAGGCCACCATCACCCCGATATCAAAACCAGACAAAAATGTCACAAAGAAAGAAAACTAGAAGCCAATTCACTGATGAATATAGATGCAAAAATCCTCAACAAAATACTAGCAAACAGAATCCAACAGCACATTAAAAGGATCATACACCATAATCAACTGGGGATTATCCCAGGAATGCAAGGATTCTTCAATATACACAAATCAATCAATGTGATACACCATATTAACAAACTGAAGGAGAAAAACCATGTGATCATCTCAATAGATGCAGAGAAAGCTTTGGACAAAATTCAACACCGTTTATGATAAAAACTCTCCAGAAAGTAGGTATAGAGGGAACTTCCCTCATCGTAGTAAAGGCCATATATGACAAACCCACAGTCAACATCGTCCTCAATGGTGAAAAAGGGAAAACATTTCCACTAACATCAGGAACAAGACAAGGTTGTCCACTCTCACCACTATTATTTAACATAGTTTTGGAAGTTTTAGCCACAGTAATCACAGAAGAAAAAGAAATAAAGGAATCCAAATCTGAAAAGAAGAAGTAAAGCTGTCACTGTTTGCAGATGACATGATACTATATACAGAGTATCCTAAAGATGCTACCAGAAAACTATTAGAGCTCATCAATGAATTTGGTAAAGTAGCAGGATACAAAATTAATGCACAGAAATCTCTTGCATTCCTGTACACTAATAATGAAAAATCTGAAAGAGAAATTAAGGAAACACTCCCATTTACCACTGCACCAAAAAGAATAAAATATCTAGGAATAAACCTACATAAGGAGACAAAAGACCTCTATGCAGAAAACTATAAGACACTGATGAAAGAATTAAAGATGATACAAACAGATATAGAGATATACCATGATCTTGGATTGGAAGAATCAACACTGTAAATGACTCTGCTACCCAAAGCAGTCTACAGATTCAATGCAATCCGTATGAAACTAAAAATGGCATTTTTCACAGAATTAGAACAAAAAATTTCACAATCTGTATAGAAACACAAAAGACCCTGAATAGCCAAAGCAATCTTGAGAAAGAAAAACGGAGCTGGAGGAATCAGGCTCCTGGACTTCGGACTATATTGCAAAGCTACAGCAATCAAGACAGTATGGTACTGGCACAAAAACAGAAATATAGATCAATGGAACAGGACAGAAAGCCCAGAGATAAACCCACACACATATGTTCAGCTTATTTTTGATAAAGGATGCAAGAATATGCAATGGAGAAAAGACAGCCTCTTTAATGAGTGGTGCTTGGAAAACTGCACAGCTACACATAAAAGAATGAAATTAGAACACTCCCTAACATCGTACACACAGAAAACTCAAAATGGATTAAAGACCTAAATGTAAGGCCAGACACTATTAAACACTTAGAAGAAAACAGGCAGAACACTCTATGACATAAATCACAGCAAGATCCTTTCTGACCCACCTCCTAGAGTAATGGAAATAAAAACAAAAATAAACAAATGTGACCTCATGAAACTTAAAAGCTTTTGCACAGCAAAGGAAACCATAAACAAGACAATAAGACCACCCTCAGGGGGGACCTTGAAGATGGCGGAAGAGTAAGACGCGGAGATCACCTTCCTCCACACAGATACACCAGAAATACATCTACGCGTGGAACAACTACAGAACACCTACTGAAGGCTGGCAGAAGACCTCAGACCTCCCAAAAGGAAAGAAACTCCCCACGTACCCGGGTAGGGCAAAAGAAAAAAAGAAAAAACAGAGACAAAAGAATAGGGACGGCACCTGCACCAGCGGGAGGGAGCTGTGAAGGAGGAAAAGTTTCCACACACTAGGAAGCCCCTTCGTGGGCGGAGACTGCGGGAGGCGGAGGGGGGAGCTTCGGAGCCGCGGAGGAGTGCACAGCAACAGGGGTGCGGAGGGCAAAGCGAGGAGATTCCCGCACAGAGGATCGGTGCCGACCGGCACTCACCAGCCCGAAGGCTTGTCTGCTCACCCGCCGGGGTGGGCGGGGCTGCGAGCTGAGGCTCGGGTTTCGGTTTCGGTCGGAGCGCAGAGAGAGGACTGGGGTTGGCGGCTTGAACATAGCCTGAAGGGGTTAGTGCACCACGGCTAGCCGGGAGGTAGTCCGGAGAAAAGTCTGCACCTGCCGAAGAGGCAAGAGACTTTTTCTTCCCTCTTTGTTTCCTGGTGCGCGAGGAGAGGGGTTTAAGAGCGCTGCTTAAAGGAACTCCAGAGATGGGCGTGAGCCGCGGCTAAAAGCGTGGACCCCGGAGACGGGCGCGAGCCGCGGCTAAAAGCACGGACCCCAGGGACGCGCGGGAGACGCTAAGGCTGCTGCTGCTGCCACCAAAGGGCCTGTGTACGAGCACAGGTCACTATCCACACCCCTCTTCTGGGGAGCCTGTGCAGCCCGCCACTGCCAGGTTCCCGGGATCCAGGGACAACTTCCCCGGGAGAACGTGCGGCGGGCCTCAGGCTGGTGCAATGTCACGCTGGCCTCTGCCGCCGCAGGCCCGACCTGCACGCAGTAACCCTCCCTCCCCCTGGCCTGAGTGCGCCAGAGCCCCCGAATCAGCGGCTCCTTTAACCCCGTCCTGTCTGAGCAAAAAACAGACGCCCTCCAGTGACCTACACGCAGAGGCAGGGCCAAATCCAAAGCTGAGCCCCTGTGAGCTGTGAGAACAAAGAAGAGAAAGGGAAATCTCTCCCAGCAGCCTCAGGAGCAGCGGATTAAAGCTCCACAATCAACTTGATGTACCCTGCATCTGTGGAATACCTGAATAGGCAAGGAATGATCCCAAATTGAGGAGGTGGACTTTAGGAGCAAGATCTATGAATCTGTCCCCTTTTCCTCTTTTTGTGAATGTGTATATGTATGCTTCTGTGTGAGATCTTGTCTGTATAGCTTTGCTGCCACCATTTGTCCTAGGGCTCTATCCGTCCATGGTTTTTAAAAAAATTTTTTTCTTAATATTTTCTTAATATATTAATTATTAATTAATTAATTAATTAATTAAAATACTAATATTTTCTTAATAACTTTATTATACTTTACCTTCTTTCTTTCTTTCTTTCTTTCTTTCTTTCTTTCTTTCTTTCTTTCCTTCTTTCCTTCCTTCCTTCCTTCCTTCCTTCCCTCCTTTAGACAACGAATCATCCCAAATTGAGGAGGTGGTCTCTGAGAGCAAGATTTATGATTTTTTCCGCTTTACCTCTTTTTGTGAGGGTGTATGTGTATGCTTCTGTGTAAGATTTTGTCTGTATAGCTTTGCTTCCAACATTTGTCCTAAGGTTCTATCCGTCCCTTTTTTTTCTTTTCTAAATAATTATTTTTCATTCAATAACTTTATTATACTTTATTTTATTTTTACTGTATCTTCTTTCTTTCTGTCTTTTTTCTTTCCTTCCCTCCTTCCTTACTTCCTCCCTCCCTCCCTCCCTCCCTCCTTTCTTTCCTTCTTGCCCTCTTTCTTTCTTTGATTCTTTCTTTCTTCCTTCCTTCCTTCCTTCCTTCCCTCCTTTCTTTCTTTCTTTCTTCAAACTTCTACTAATTCTCTCTACTTTTTCTTCCTTTTATTCTGAGCCGTGTGGATGAAAGGCTCTTGGTGCTCCAGCCAGGAGTCAGGGCTCTGCCTCTGAGGTGGGAGAGCCAACTTCAGGACACTGGTCAACAAGAGACCTCCCAGCTCCACATGATATCAAATGGCGAAAATCTCCCAGAGACCTCCATCTTAACACCAGCACCCAGCTTCACTCAACGACCAGCAAGCTACAGTGCTGGACAACCTATGCCAAACAACTAGAAAAACAGGAACACAACCTCACCCATTAGCAGAGAGGCTGCCTAAAATCATAATAAGGCCACACACACCCCAAAACACACCACCAGACGTGAACCTGCCCACTAGAGAGACAAGATCCATCCTCATATACCACAACACAGGCACTAGTCCCCTCCACCAGGAAGCCTACACAACCCACTGAACCAACCTTAGCCACTGGAGACAGACATCAAAAACAGCGGGAACTACGAACCTGCAGCCTGCGAAAAGGAGACCCCAAACACAGTAAGATAAGCAAAATGAGAAGACAGAAAAACACACAGCAGATAAACAAGCAAGATAAAATTCCACCACACCTAACAAATGAAGAGGAAATAGGCAGTCTACCTGAAAAAGAATTCAGAATAATGATAGTAAGGATGATCCAAAATCTTGGAAATACAATGGACAAAATACAAGAAACAGTTAACAAGGACATAGAAGAAATAAATATGAAACAAGCAACAATGAACAACACAATAAATGAAATTAAAAGTACTCTAGATGGGATCAATAGCAGAATAACTGAGGCAGAAGAACGGATAAGTAACCTGGAAGATAAAATAGTGGAAATAACTAGTGCAGAGCAGAATAAAGAAAAAAGAACGAAAAGAACTGAGGACAGTCTCAGAGACCTCTGGGACAACATTAAACGCACCAACATTCGAATTATAGGGGTTCCAGAAGAAGAAGAGAAAAAAGAAGGGACTGAGAAAATATTTGAAGAGATTATAGTTGAAAACTTCCCAAATATGGGAAAGGAAATAGTTAATTAAGTCCAGGAAGCAGAGAAAGTCCCATAAAGGATATATACAAGGAGAAATACTCCAAGACACATATTAATCAAACTGTCAAAAATTAAATACAAAGAAAGCATACTAAAAGCAGCAAGGGAAAAACAAAAAATAACACACAAATGAATCCCCATAAGGTTAACAGCTGATCTCTGAGCAGAAACCCTACAAGCCAGAAGGGAGTGGCAGGACATACTGAAAGTGATGAAGGAGAAAAACCTGCAACCAAGACTACTCTACCCAGCAAGGATCTCATTCAGATTTGATGGAGAAATTAAAACCATTACAGACAAGCAAAAGCTGAGAGAGTTCAGCACCACCAAACCAGCTTTACAACAAATGCTAAAGGAACTTCTCTAGACAAGAACACAAGAGAAGGAAAAGACCTATAATAATGAACCCAAAACAATTTAGAAAATGGGAATAGGAACATACATATCGATAATTACCTTAAATGTAAATGGACTAAATGCTTCCACCAAAACACACAGATTGGCTGAATGGATACAAAAACAAGACCCTTATATACGCTGTCTACAAGAGACCCACTTCACACCAAGAGACACATACAGACTGAAACTAAGGGGATGGAAAAAAATACTTCATGCAAATGGAAACCAAAAGAAAGCTGGAGTAGCAATTCTCATATAAGACAATATAGACTTTAAAATAAAGACTATTAGAAGAAACAAAGAAGGACACTACATAATGATCAAGGGATCGATCCAAGAAGAAGATATAACAATTGTAAATATTTATGCACCCAACATAGGAGCACCTCAATACATAAGGCAAATACTAACAGCCATAAAAGGGGAAATCAACAGTAACACATTCATAGTAGGGGACTTTAACACCCCACTTTCACCCATGAACAGATCATCCAAAATGAAAATAAATAAGGAAACACAAGCTTTAAATGATACATTAAACAAGATGGACTTAATTGATATTTATAGGACACTCCATCCAAAAACAACAGAATACACATTTTTCTCAAGTGCTCCTGGAACATTCCCCAGGATAGATCATATCTTGGGTCACAAATCAAGCCTTGGTAAATTTAAGAAAATTGAAATTGTATCAAGTATCCTTTCTGATCACAATGCCATGAGACTAGATATCAATTACAGGAAAAGATCTGTAAAAAATACAAACACATGGAGGCTAAACAATACACTACTTAATAATGAAGTGATCACTGAAGAAATCAAAGAGGAAATCAAAAAATACCTAGAAACAAATGACAATGGAGACACAACGACCCAAAACTTGTGGGATGCAGCAAAAGCAGTTCTAAGGGGGAAGTTTATAGCAATACAAGCCCACCTTAAGAAGCAGGAAACATCTCGAATAAACAACCTAACCTTGCACCTCAGGCAATTAGAGAAAGAAGAACAAAAAACCCCAAAGCTAGCAGAAGGAGAGAAATCATAAAAATCAGATCAGAAATAAATGAAAAAGAAATTAAGGAAACAATAACAAAGATCAATAAAACTAAAAGCTGGTTCTTTGAGAAGATAAAAAAAATAGATAAACCACTAGCCAGACTCATCAAGAAAAAAAGGGAGAAGACTCAAATCAATAGAATTAGAAATGAAAAAGGAGAAGTAACAACAGACACTGCAGAAATAAAAAAGATCATGAGAGATTACTACAAGCAATTCCATGCCATTAAATGGACAATCTGGAAGAAATGGACAAAGTCTTAGAAATGCACAACCTGCCAAGACTGAATCAGGAAGAAATAGAAAATATGAACAGACCAATCACAAGCACTGAAATTGAAACAGTGATTAAAAATCTTCCAACAAACAAAAGCCCAGGACCAGATGGCTTCACAGGCGAATCCTATCAAACATTTAGAGAAGAGCTAACACCTATCCTTCTCAAACTCTTCCAAAATATAGCAGAGGGAGGAACACTCCCAAACTCATTCTACAAGGCCACCATCACCTTGATACCAAAACCAGACAAGGATGTCACAAAGAAAGAAAACTACAGGCCAATATCACTGACGAACATAGGTGCAAAAATCCTCAACAAAATACTAGCAAACAGAATCCAGCAGCACATTAAAAGGATCATACACCATGATCAAGTGGGGTTTATTCCAGGAATGCAAGGATTCTTCAATATATGCAAATCTATCAATGTGATAAACCATATTATCAAATTGAAAGAGAAAAACCATATGATCATCTCAATAGATGCAGAGAAAGCTTTTGACAAAATTCAACACTGATTTATGATAAAAACCCTGCAGAAAGTCGGCATAGATGGAACTTTCCTCAACATAATAAAGGCCATATATGACAAGACCACAGCCAACGTCATCCTCAATGGTGAAAAACTGAAAGCATTTCCACTAAAATCAGGAAGAAGACAAGGTTGCCCACTGTCACCACTCTTATTCAACATAGTTTTGGAAGTTTTAGCCACAGCAATCAGAGAAGAAAAGGAAATAAAAGGAATCCAAATCGGAAAAGAAGAAGTAAAGCTGTCACTGTTTGCAGATGACATGATACTATACATAGAGAATCCTAAAGATGCTACCAGAAAACTGCTAGAGCTTATCAAGGAATTTGGTAAAGTAGCAGGATACAAAATTAATGCACAGAAATCTCTGGCATTCCAATACACTAATGATGAAAAATCTGAAAGTGAAATCAAGAAAACACTCCCATTTACCATTGCAACAAAAAGAATAAAATATATAGGAATAAACCTACCTAACGAGACAAAAGACCTGTATGCAGAAAATTATAAGACACTGATGAAAGAAATTAAAGATGATACAAATAGATGTAGAGATATACCATGTTCTTGGATTGGAAGAATCAACATTGTGAAAATGACTCTACTACTCAAAGCAATCTATAGATTCAATGCAATCCCTATCAAACTACCACTGGCATTTTTCACAGAACTAGAACAAAAAATTTCACAATTTGTATGGAAACACAAAAGACCCCGAATAGCCAAAGCAATCTTGAGAACGAAAAATGGAGCTGGAGGAATCAGGCTCCCTGACTTCAGACTATAGTACAAAGCTACAGTAATCAGGACAGTATGGTACTGGCACAAAAACAGAAATGTAGTTCAATGGAACAGGATAGAAAGCCCAGAGATAAACCCACACACGTATGGTCACCTTATCTTTGATAAAGGAGGCAGGAATGTACAGTGGAGAAAGGACAGCCTCTTCAATAGGTGGTGCTGGGAAAACTGGACAGATACATGTAAAAGTATGGGATTAGATCACTCCCTAAAATGATACACAAAAATAAGCTCAAAATGGATCAAAGACCTAAATGTAAGGCCAGAAACTATCAAACTCTTAGAGGAAAACATAGGCAGAACACTCTATGACATAAATCACGGCAAGATCCTTTCTGACCCACCTCCTAGAGAAATTGATATAAAAACAAAAATAAACAAGTGGGACCTAATGAAACTTCAAAGCTTTTGCACAGCAAAGGAAACCATAAACAAGACCAAAAGACAACCCTCAGAATGGGAGAAAATATTTTCAAATGAAGCAACTGACAAAGAATTAATCTCCAAAATTTACAAGCAGCTCATGCAGCTCAATAACAAAAAAACAAACAACCCAATCCAAAAATGGGCAGAAGACCTAAATAGACATTTCTCCAAAGAAGATATACAGACTGCCAACAAACACATGAAAGAATGCTCAACATCATTAATCATTAGAGAAATGCAAATCAAAACTACAATGAGATATCATCTCACACCAGTCAGAATGGTCATCATCCAAAAATCTAGAAACAATAAATGCTGGAGAGGGTGTGGAGAAAAGGGAACACTCTTGTACTGCTGGTGGGAATGTGAATTGGTTCAGCCACTATGGAGAACAGTATGGAGGTTCCTTATAAAACTACAAATAGAACTACCGTATGACCCAGCAATCCCACGACTGGGCATATACCCTGAGAAAACCAAAATTCAAAAAGAGTCATGTACCAAAATGTTCATTGCAGCTCTATTTACAATAGCCCGAAGATGGAAACAACCTAAGTGTCCATCATCGGATGAATGGATAAAGAAGATGTGGCACATGTATACAATGGAATATTACTCAGCCATAAAAAGAAACGAAATTGAGCTGTTTGTAATGAGGTGGACAGACCTAGAGTCTGTCATACAGAGTGAAGTAAGTCAGAAAGAAAAAGACAAATACCGTATGCTAACACATATATATGGAATTTAAGAAAAAAAATGTCATGAAGAACCTAGGGGTAAAGCAGGAATAAAGACGCAGACCTCCTAGAGAACGGACTTGAGGTTATGGGGAGGGGGAAGGGTGAGCTGTGACAGGGTGAGAGAGAGTCATGGACATATACACACTAACAAACCTAGTAAGGTAGATAGCTAGTGGGAAGCAGCCGCATGGCACAGGGATATTGGCTCGGTGCTTTGTGACAGCCTGGAGGGGTGGGATAGGGAGGGTGGGAGGGAGGGAGATGCAGGAGGGAAGACATATGGGAACATATGTTTATGTATGACTGATTCACTTTGTTATGGGGCAGAAACTAGCACACCATTGTAAAGCAATTATACCCCAATAAAGATGTTAAAAAAAAAAAAAAGAAAACAAAATGTCATGAAGAACCTAGGGGTAAGACAGGAATAAAGACACAGACCTACTGGAGAACGGACTTGAGGATATGAGGAGGGGGAAGGGTGAGCTGTGACAGGGCGAGAGAGAGTCATGGACGTATATACACTAACAAACATAAGGTAGATAGCTAGTGGGAAGCAGCCGCATGGCACAGGGATATTGGCTCGGTGCTTTTTGACCACCTGGAAGGGTGGGATAGGGAGGGTGGGAGGGAGGGAGACGCAAGAGGGAAGAAATATGGGAACATATGTATATGTATAACTGATTCACTTTGTTATAAAGCAGAAGCTAACACACCATTGTAAAGCAATTATACCCCAATTAAGATGTTAAAAAGAAAAAAAGACAACCCTCAGAATGGGAGAAAATATTTGCAAATGAGGCACCTGACAAAGAATTAATCTCCAAAATTTAGAAGCAGCTCATGCAGCTTAATATCAAAAAACCAAACAACCCAATCCACAAATGGGCAGAAGACCCAAATAGACAATTCTCCAAAGAAGATTTACAGATTGCCAACAAACACATGAAAACATGTTCAACATCTAGAGAAATGCAAATCAAAACTACAATAAGCTATCACCTCACACCACTCAGAATGGCCATCATCAAAAAATCGACAATCAATAAATGCTGGAGAGGGTGTGGAGAAAAGGGAACCCTCTTGCACTGTTGGTGGGAATGTAAATTGATACAGCCACTATGGAGAACAGTATGGAGGTTCCTTAAAAAACTAAAGATAGAACTACCATATGACCCAGCAATCCCACTACTGGGCATATACCCTGAGAAAACCATAGTTCAAAAAGATTCATGTATCACAATGTTCATTGCAGCTCTGTTTACAATAGTCAGGACATGGAAGCAACCTAAGTTTCCATCAACAGATGAATGGATAAAAAAGGTGTGACATATACATACAATGGAATATTAGTCAGTCATAAAGATAAAGGAAATTGAGTTATTTGTAGTGAGGTGGATAGACCTAGAGACTGTCATACAGAGTGAAGTAAGTCATAAAGAGAAAAATAAATACTGTATGCTAACACATATATATGGAATCTAAAAAAAATAAAGAGTTTCTGAAGAACCTAGGGGCAGGACAAGAATAAAGACGTAGATGTAGAGAATGGACTTGAGGACATGGGGAGAGGGAAGGGTAAGCTGGGATGAAGCGAGAGTGTGGCATGGACTATATATACTACCAAATGTAAAATAGATAGCTAGTAGGAAGGAGCTGCATAGCACAGGGAGATCAGCTCTGTGCTTTTTGACCACCTAGAGGGATGGGATAGGGATGGTGGGAGGGAGACGCAAGAGGGAGGAGTTATGGGGATATATATATATATATATATATATATATATATATATATATATATATATATATATGTATAGCTGATTCATTTTGTTATAAAGCAGAAACTGACACACCATTGTAAAGCAGTTATACTCCAATAAAGATATTACAAAAACAAAAGTTGTTAGTAGATAATTTTGAAACTGGGTAATGGATATATGAAGTTCATTACAGTATTCTCTTTATTTTTGTATACATTAAAATTTTCTACAATAAAATGTTTTAAATAAAAATTTTAAAAGAGGGGACATGCCCTGTGATCCAGTGGGTAAGACTTCATGTTCCCATTGCAGGGGGCCTGGTTTCGATTCCTGGTCAGGGAAGTAGATCCTACATGCATACCTCAACTAAGAAGCCCACATGCTGCAACAAAGAGCCCGCATGCCACAACTAAGACCCAGCACAGCCAAAATAAATAAATATTTTAAAAATTTTAAAGAGGTTTTTGTTAAAAAATATAATAAATGGGTAGAAAGATATGGCAGGCATAACCAAGGGTCACCCTCTTCTTTGAACCAGTCTCTTCTAACTCAGTCCTTGTGCTGGATTTGATAGTGTCCCCCCAAATTCATATACATCCCAGAATCTCTGAATGTGACCTTGTTTGGAAATAGCATCATTGCAGATGTAATTATTTAAGATAAGGTCATACTGGAGTAAGGGAGGCCCTTAATCCAATATGACTGGTGTCATTAAGCAGAAAAGAAAAGACTCACAGAGACACATAGGGAGAATGCCATATGTATATGAAGACAGAGACATCAAATGGATTTATGCCACCACAAACCAAGGAATGCCAAGGACTACCAGCAACCACCAGAAGCTAGGAGAGAGGCATGGAACAGATTCTCCCTCTAAGCCCCCAAGAAGGAACCCTCACCTTGATTTCAGATTTCTAACCTCCAGAACTGTGAGAGAATAAATTTCTGTTGTCTTAAGCCACTCAGTTTGTGGTACTTGATTATGGCAGCCCTAGCAAAATAACACAGACATTACTGGTTGCATATGCTCCTCTGATGGTGGTATACCCTGACTGCAGACCAACAGCCTGAGGCTTTGCTTCTCCAAAGTGTAGCCAACAAACGTCCCGGAGAACACAGCAGCACTGTGTGTGCATAACAGGCTAGAGCAGGGCAATGAAATCACAGACTAAATATGGCACAACCCATCTTCTTAAGGCACTGGTTTCACTCAGTGGATAAATAATTTAAATCTCTATTTTTATACTAAAGGAAACATGGATATAGCATGACATATAATGCAAAACTGGCATGGCTATTTACAATAAAACATGAGGCTTCAAAAAAATGTTGACCCTCGGCACCAAATTTCCTCCCCAGATCCCCAGGGGCTCAAGGACATTTCCCTCTCCTCTGAGATGTTTTGTGGGAATGTTTGAAAAGTACTAGCTTGAGGGAAATAAACAGATTTAGAGGTGCTAAGTTTGGAAAGTTAAGTACAAAATTAGGACATTTCCAGATTCTAAGATTTAAATGTTAAGAAAGAAAAAGAAAGAGAATTTAAAGTACAAGAAGAAAACCAGGCAAAATTTCTATAACCTCTAAGTGAAGAAACCTTTTCTAAACAAACACCATACAAAATTCAAAAGCCATAAAAGAAAAGATTGATACATTTTACTACATAACATTTACAACTTCTGCACCACACAAATACATAGGATATAAAATGAAAACACAAGCAGCAAACTAGGAATGTATATTTACATAAAACAGGGAAGGAAGGAACTACTTTCCTCAATAACAGAGATCTTATAAATCAATAAGAATAAGGTGAATAATAGTACAAAATGGGAAAAGAGCATGAAGAGGGAGTGTACAGAAAGAGAAATATCAATGAAAAATGCTCATCTTCAATCATAATGAAAAATATTCAATTTAAAGTGAGATATTTTTCACCTATTAGGCTGACAAAGATTAAGAAGTTTGATAGTATTCAGTGTGGGTGACAGTATGAAGAAACAATCACTCTTGTACATAGCTAGTAGAAGTGTAAATTGGACAATCTCTCTCAGGGGCAGTTCATCAATATCTATCAAAAATTCTGGTGTGTATACCCTTTGACCCAACAATTATATGCCTAGGGATTAGCCTGCAGATGTATCACACCTGTGCATGGACAAGTGTACAGAGATAATCAGTACAGTGTTGTTTCTAGTTTTCCCCTATAAATGGGGAAAATCCCTGAATATTCATCATTTGGGAACTGGTCAATTAAATTAAGGTATAAACTCTACCTCCAACTATACCTTCATTAAAAAGAATGAAGTAAATATGTTTGTAGAGATATGGAAAGCTGTCCAAATACAGTTAAGTAAACAAAGAAAGGTATGGTATGAGTTCATTTATGTAAAAAAATGTTCCTCTGTATAAACCATTAACATTTTCTGGAAGAAACACACGATAAACTGTTACCAGTGCGTACACCTGGGTAGTGAACTTTGGCAGTCTGGCTGTTTGCACTGATTAAATGCTTTACTTTGTGAACATACTGCTTTTAAATTAAAAAAAACTAGTTAATTTAAAAATAACTTTTACCTACTGCAAAAATTTTTTTAAGGTGAGTACAGTCATGCCAAAGTGTTTCAGAGATAGTTTTTGACACTTCCACTGGGAGATGGGTCGGGCTAAAGTCTAAGTGTGAACATACCTTGGTCAAACCCAAACAGGAGATTTTCTTGCCAGGGTCAACCAATGTAATTTAGCAGGGGCTGGAGGTAGAGCACTGCACCTAGTATCCTTTATGAATACATTCTAAAAGGCAAGAAAGTCCTGTTTTTCTGGACTCTCACCATTGGTGACAAAAATGCACAGAGCTAAAACCACCTCTGACTGGCTACCACTATGATGAGGCTTTTTCCTCTGTCTCTGTCTTTGTCTCTGTCTCTCTCTCTCTCCGTTTGGCCTCAGCTTTCCAGAAGAGCCCTGCTAAATAGCCCCAGGAGGGCTGAGATTCTGAAGCTGACTTCACCCTTCACTCAGGTCCTGCTAAACCCTGAGGCTTGGGATCAACAGCTTGCCCTGAAATCTCCCATTACCCTCTCTTGGCCTGAGTTCCCATTAAGGAGCCCCCACCCCAAGGAAAGGTTCTGCCTCCATCTCCCCTTGACCATACCACCCAGTCAGAGATTAGGTGAGACACGGGTCTGGAGATAAGGAGCTGTGGCCCTCAGTCAAGTAACAAGAGGCAGCCTGCTCTGGCTTCCTTGCTCAAAGATGAGTCACGTCCGGACCCGGAGAAATAAAAGGAGGTGAGAAAGAACAGATCCCAGGGTCAAGATAGTCTGCTACGAGGGAGATGTATGTGTCCTCTAACTCAACAACTACTGTTCAAGTTCCTTTCTGCTTCCCAGCAAAGATTTTCACAGAACACTGAACTATCCAACTCCTTGTATGACAGAAGGAAGAGTGAAGCCCACCAAGGGTGAGAAGGTAGCTAAGCCCAGACTGGAATCTGACCCTTCTGCTGCACCATAATGGTGTAAACATAAAATACTCATTCCAAGGCATGTAGATGTGTTTCTTCCTCAGAATCGCCAGAGAGCATGCCCCAAGCAGCCACCAGGTTTACTTTGGTGAACACCATAGTATACTAAAGAGGGGAGAGGATCTCTTCAGTCTTAAGGTGGCAGGGTTTTTGAGACCCTACAATTGAGCCCTGGGGAATTTCCTTAGAGAAACCAAGTTGAGTGTTTAGGGAGGAGGTCAGCATTCCAGTGCGTGTGGAATTAGACTATGCATGTAGGCATTATATATTTGGGACTGATATTTGGGTGGTATGCACAGATAGAGCTGTACAGGTTGTTAAGATATTGAAAAACCTCTGTATTGATTGGTATCACCCTTCTCTCCCACCACTGCCACCCTGAACCCTCCCTTGGGACACCTCCTCCCTCAGACCTCCTGATACAATCCAGCAACCAAAGGGTTAATGCCTGGCCTAGCAAAGGGCCTCTAGGACTCTGCTGTAGTACTAAAGTCACTGAAGTTTGAGCCTGGTCAGAGTCCCTGCCAGGTGTTAAATATTTTAAATATCATCTCTGATTATCTCCATTTGTTCTGGGGAAAAACTGAGGTTCAGAGGGTGAAATGACATGGCCAAGGTCACACAGCTAGTGTTATGGGCTGAATTGCATTCCCCCAAAATTCATATGTGAAACTTTAACCTCCAGTACCTCAGAATGTGAGAGTATTTGGAGAGGTGATTAAGTTAAAATGAGGCCTTTAGGGTGGGCCCTAGTCTGATCTGGATGGTGTCCTTATAAGAAGAAATTTGGACACAGAGACACCTGGGATGCACATGCACAGAGAAAAGACCATGTGAGGACAGAAAGAGAATGTGGCCATCTGCAAGCCAAAGAGAGAGGTCTCAGAAGAAACTAAACCTGACAACACTTTGATCTTGGACTTGTACCCTGCAGAACTGTGAGAAAACAAATGTCTGTTCTTTAAGCCACCCAGCCTGTGGTGTTTTGTTACGGCAACCCTAGCAAACTAATACAGCTAGGAAATAGCAGAGCCAGGAATTTACCACTCCCCCCCTCCCCCAGGCCCAAGTTCTGAGCAGCTCTTGCTTCCTCTGCTCATACAATGAAGAGAATAAGCTCTTAAGAGAATCCAATGAGAGAAAGGGATTTGGGACAGTGTCAAGAGATATGACTCCTCAGAAGTTATTCTTATCTGCCAGGAGCAATATAAGAGCAGTGCCTTGTGCCACAGTAAGTATTCATGGAATGTGCATGAAGCTAAATGAGGGTACCCTTTGGCACAGGGCCTGAGGGGAGAAATAACAGTTTTCTTAAACCTAGAGTGTCCACATCCCAAAGACTGGTGCTGAAAGGAATTCAGTGGAAGGCTTTCATTGAGCAGTATAAACTAAGGGGTATAACTAGGGCTGCCCAAGTAACCTCCCACTAATTCACTCTCCATACCCACACACTCACACTTACCAACACATGTCCTCCCTTCACCCTATCTCTGCACATGCTCACCTTAAACTCTCACATGCACTCTCACTCATATACAGATATACTCAAAGCATGCGTGAGTATAGGCACATCCGGCTCACTCTTCAACACATATTCCACCATAGTCTTGCTCCCCACAATCCAATGCAAATGCTTTCTCCAAGACACCACACTCTCCATCCATTCATGTATATTCCACATACAAACATATCCACTACCAACTCTCATATTGTCACATGCCTTCCCTTTGTTCACATACACACACACACTCTCTCACATACCTACATATGGATATTTGTACATACATAGAAAATGGTCTGGAAGGCTGAATGTCAAACCATTTGCCATGGACACCCATGGGAAGTGGGTGTAGGGAGTGGGTGGATGTTCTATATTTACTTTAATCTTTTCCCTATTATTTGATTTTTTCCAATGAGCATGTATTTCTTTTACAATTAAAAATATATGAAATGTTCATCATGTCAGTGGAATCATGAAGCAAACAGTGTTTTGTGTTGGATTTCTTTCACTTAGCATGTTTTTGAGATTTGTTATGTTATTTTTGTTGTTGCTGAGTAGTACCCCAAAGTAGGGGTGTAATACAATTTGTTTATCCATTTACCAGTTAATGAACATTTAATGACATGTTTCCAGATTGGGGCCATTATAAAAAACTGTTACTATGAAAATTTGCATACAAATCTTTGTGTAGACCTATATGTTCATTTCTTGTGGTAAATACTTATAAGTAGAATTGCTGGGTCCTAATAGAGATCCTGGCATGTATATGTTTATTGTCATAAGAAAGCACTAAACTGCTTTCCAAAGTAGATGCACCATTTTGCATACCACCAGCAACAGATGAAAGTTTCAGCTACTATTTAGTCTTTAAATATTTTTTGCCCCCTTATTGTTCTTCTCCTTCTGGGACTGCATTATATTATCTGTTTATTTTCTTTCTATTTTCTCTGTTCTTTACGTTGGATAATAGATTCCTGACTCTACTAGACAAGAATTCTCTGTCTCTTTCCTCAGTCATTGCCATCATTTCATTTTTATGCTCATCCAGTGAATTTTTAATTTCAAATATAGTATTTATCCATTCTAAAAAATATACATGAAATGTTCAAAGTAACTCAAAATAATCTAAACTCCTAGTGTAGCATTTCAGGACCTCTAAGATCTGGCGCCCCCCTAGATTTAAAAATCTGTATACAAAAAAACCCAAGTCTATATCCCTCGTATTTCTTATCTCACTTGATCCTAACAACACCCCCTGGAGACAGGCAGGGCAGGAATCATTGTCCCCAAGATCAATCTCAAACTCCCTGATCCTATGACCCCAATTCTCTATCTACTTCTCATGCTTCACCATGTTTTTCCACTACCTATTCTTCAATGAGTGGAATTTAAATCTCAATTCTACCCATTCTTTAAGGTCCACCTTAAATACCACTTCTTTCATGAAACCTTCTCTGACTTTCAGAGACAGAACTAATCTTTCCATTTTTTGTGTTTCTTTGGCCTCTCTTATAGCACTTATATTCTGTCTTGAATTCTAGTTATGTATGAAGCAAGGCCCAGAAATGTTAAATGACTTCCCAAGAACACATTGCTAGTAAGAGGCAAAGACCTAGGTGGGAGAGGTACTTATCTCATTGAGGGCAGGGACTCCATCTGACCCATTTGTTTCCTTAATGCCCAGCACAAAATTTGGTGCATAGAAGGGGCTCAGCATATGCTTGTTGACTGAATGAAAAGGAAAGAGGGAGAGAAGAGGAGAAAAAGAGGAAAAGCTTACTTGTTTCTGGGCTTAGCTTGACATTAGGTGCTAGTTGTCTGACCTGTCTGCTTCTCTAACATTATGTGAAGCTCCAGGGAGAAAACTGGCAGACAGAAGGACACTTTGTAAAGGATCATGAACCAGACCATATCAAGGCATCCCCATCATAATAAAATTTAGCAAGTTAAGGAGAAGGAGGTAGTAAAGCAAAATGGAGATTTTGAAAGAAGTAGAGGGCCCAGAAGGGTCTGAGAATGATGAAAAAGCAGAAAGAAGCCTGAAATGCAAAGACAGACCTGTCCAGGGAGCCCAGAAACAGGCCAGGATAGGGAAAGGGAGATCAAAAGCAGGGAAGGGCAAAGGCTCAGCCAGATTCACATTATAGCTGAAGTGCTCCATGACAGGCTTGAAAAGGAGGGCACCAGCCCAGGCACCTGCTGGCACTCAGGGGAGTGCAGAACTCACCCAACATATCAATTGCTGAAAGTGAGGGTAAAGAGAATCAGGGAGAGAACAAAGACCTGAACTTCCCAGCATCTTAGGCCCTGGTCAGTCCAATGCAAGCAACTCAGGCCTGTCTGGTACCCTGCAGTAGCTGGAGCCAAGGGGTAGCTAGCAAGGGCCCAGAGGACGTTTAACCCAAATAATAAAAGGATTGAGAGGCTCAGAGGACATGGTCAATTCTCAATTATCCTTGTGATAATAACCAGTGGATTACTCCAGAAGGCTTTTTGCTGTTTGTTTTTAATTCAAACCTAGTTTTAACCCTTCTACACACCACCTCTTTCCTCCTCCTATCATCTCTGCTGGGCAGCCAACATCCCCTGGGAGTCTAACTGTGACACCTCCTGGGTCAGGGAGTCTTTTCCAGGTCTGAACCTGCACCAGGGTTCTCAGAGAAGAAGCCTTGGAGCGCCTGACCAGGGCCTGCATCATCTACTCATTGAGAATGTGACAGGGAATAAAATGAATGAGCCAGGGAATGGCTGGGACCCCAGGATCCCAGTGGAATGACCC
This sequence comes from Delphinus delphis, assembly GCF_949987515.2. NCBI lineage: Eukaryota > Metazoa > Chordata > Mammalia > Artiodactyla > Delphinidae > Delphinus > Delphinus delphis. The sequence continues at coordinate 74,359,463 of NC_082704.1, forward strand.
TAGGTGTGGGATGGGATGATAGCACAGAAAGAAAAGGGAAGGGAATATTAAGTTATTGAGTTCTTGTCAGATTCCATACACACATTTTCCATTTTCAAGTTTTCCCCACAAACCACCCTAAGAGCATGTATTAACCCCATTTTAAAGAAAAAGAAACTGAGAACTTAGAAGGGAAAGTAATTTCAGCCAAGGTAATAGAGCACTTAAATGGGAAGTGAATTCTAAACCCAAGTTTCTCTGAGTTCCAAGTTCATGTTCTTGCCAGTATATTTGCTGTCTCTGAAAGGACTTTCATATCACAGAGAATCTCTCTTTAATCAGTTCACAAGCCAATGTATACTCATTCTTTTTCTTTTTTTCTCTTTATTTTTTCCAAACTTTCAATTTTTCCATCTACTTGTTTTCTCTTGTCCACCTTCCATTCTTCCATCTGTCTTCTTTCCTCTCTTACTTTACATTTACATTCATTTCTTTTTAAATTTTATTTATTTTTTTATTGGAGTATAGTTGTTTTACAATATTGTGTTAGTTTATATACATTCATTTCTTGCTATGGCTGAGCCTGCTATAAGAATTCTGGAGATCAAGCAGCTCATAACCCCTGCTCTCCAGGAGTTCCCAGTGTAGCGCCCACAGATACATTTCCATATGTTCAAAGAATCACATGAGATACAAATATATATACCCTGCTGCTTCCAGCATAGCATAGTGAAAAGAGAAATGTGAGATGGAAATCTGGAGATTTGGGTCTCTGTCCCTGCTTTGTTACTTACAGTATGACCTTGGGAAAAATCACATAACTTTCTTGAGCTTATCTAGAAATCCTTATCTAGAAAATGGAGACAATAAAACTTAGTCTGCTTGCTTCACAAGGGGGCTGTAGAATAACAGATGTCAAAGTCCTTTGTAATCTGTGAAGTTCTATCAAGTTGTAAGGCCTGGTTATTTATATATATATATGAAAATATTTCTTTCTTGCTCTTCCTTTCTTCCTAACCTCCCTCAATCCAGAAATGACTTGGGACAGCATTCACACAACATGTTATGTGGCTTCATTCAGGCTACATATATAATACATATACAGAAATATACACATTCAGACACTGTACACACAGTATTTACACATGTGTTAATACTTATATAAATATACATACCTACTTATATACTCACCACTCCTACTTACATGCTCCACCCCTCACAGTGTCAATAGATATTTGCATTTATTCTGCACATTTATTATTATTATCCTGCACTCCTACCTGACAAGTCACCTCCTGCCAAGCAGAGAATCTGATAATTGGATCATTCTACCTCAGTCCTGAATGAAGTGTCTCCACCAAGTGTTAAACTAAGGCTACCTGTTTCCCTGAATCTCTTGCTAGAATCCTAGCACCAGGTACTCCCCCTTATCCTCTTGCCCCTCCCTGCCCCAGGCACAAAGGAGAAAAGTACCACACAGGGCTCATCAAACCTATACTTGAGCACAGGACTGAAGTGTGAAAGGATTTCAATTTAAAATGGAACCAGAGGATATGAAATGGAGAATCTCATGCATGTGCACTGAGAAGAACAGAATTTAAGAATGGAGAGATTGATTTCCCATAAATGCATGATTTACAGAAAACTGAATCTAATCTACTGACTAATGAACATCTATCAAGAATCTCTCCCTATCCTCAAATCAATGAACTTAACTGCTTTGATTCTGGCTGGACTTCTCTCTCTTTGCAATCCTTGCCCGTAAATGCAGCCCAGTCCAAACCCTCAATGGACTCACCTGTAGCTTGCTACAGCATGCGTTTCTCAAATTGCAGTTCCTCTGCTATTCCTGAATAAACTCAATTTCAGGTAATTCGAGCTTGCCTCTGTTTACCTCCTTATTTAGGTTGACAGAAACATCCCTTAGAATCCTCTTCATTTCCTCTTCTACCTCACTCACCATCAGAAAAGACCTCAGGAACTTCCAAAGTTACATTTCCATGAAACTGGGCCTTGTAGAGCCTCAGTCATGGAGAATGGAAGAATCTGTCTCTATCTCTGTGAATGTATTACATAGACAGCCAGGGCAAGGCCCAAACTCCAGAGGGGTCTGAGTCTTAGAAAGAGCTGGGCAGCCATTCACCCAATCAATCTTTCTGAATTCTGTCTCACTTCTTTAATTATACAGCAAGTTTTAATCAGTCATTCCTACCTGAGGTCAGGTCAGTCAGCTAATTAGAAAGTTGTTTTGTTTGGAGAGGTTGTTAAGTGATTAGTGAAATAGCCAATGTTGATTTCTTGGTTTATGGGTGAATCAGGCCTAATGAGTCAGGCTTTAACAGGTCAGCACCAGTCAGTTATTTGAACAGTATATTCCAATTCATTGAAGGGTAGCACTTTCAATACATCACCCCAAAATATGCCTCTTTGGCATAAGAATTATTTTGAGAAAATGCAGATACAGGGGAAGCTCTAAAAACAGAGTAGAAGTTACCCTTTTGTAAGGGAACGTTAGAAAGGGGGCCTGCACCAGGAAGAAAGCTGTTACCAGTGATAACTTTTTCATCTGAGAGACTTACGTAGCAGGGCAACCTTCGTTTACCATACATTTCCTCCTCTCATTTTCCTGTGAACTGCCTTCCTCCCCTTTGAAGCCCCAGGTCCCTATCCCTTTCTTTCTTTTTTTATTTTTTTAACATCTTTATTGGAGTATAATTGCTATACAATGGTGTGTTAGTTTCTTCTTTATAACAAAGTGAATCAGTTATACTTATACATATGTTCCCATACCTCTTCCCTCTTGCACCTCCCTCTCTCGGACCTTCCCTATCCCACCCCTCTAGGTGGTCACAAAGCACCAAGCTGATCTCCCTGTGCTATGCAGCTGCTTCCCACTAGCTATCTATTTTACATTTGGTAGTGTATAATGTCCATGCCACTCTCTCACTTTGTCACAGCCTACCCTTCCCCCTCTCCATATCCTCAAGTCCATTCTCTAGTAGGTCTGTGTCTTTATTCCCATCTTGCCCCTAGGTTCTTCATGACCTTTTTTTTTCTTAGACTCCATATATATTTGTTAGCATACGGTATTTGTTTTTCTCTTTCTGACTACTTCACTCTGTATGACAGACTCAAGATCCATCCACATCACTACAAATAACTGCATTTCGTTTCTTCTTATGGCTGAGCAATATTCCGTTGTATAAATGTGCCACATCTTCTTTATTCATTCATCTGTTGATGGACACTTAGGTTGCGTCCATGTCCTGGCTATTGTAAATAGAATTGCAATGAACATTTCGGTACATGACTCTTTTTGAATTATGGTTTTCTGAGGGTATATGCCCAGTTGTGGGGCTGCTGGGTCGTATGGTAATTCTAATTTTAGTTTTTTAAGGAACCTCCATACTGTTCTCCATAGTGGCTGTATCAATTTACATTCCCACCAACAGTGCAAGAGGGTTCCCTTTTCTCCACACCCTCTCCAGCATTTATTGTTTACAGATTTTTTGATGACGGGCATTCTGACTGGTGTGAGGTGATATCTCACTGTAGTTTTGAGTTGCATTTCTCTAATAATTAATGATGTTGAACATTCTTTCATGTGTTTGTTGGCAATCTGTATATCTTCTATGGAGAAATGTCTGTTTAGGTCTTCTGCCCATTTTTGGATTGGGTTGTTTGATATTGAGCTGCATGAGCTGCTTGTAAATTTTGGAGATTAATCCTTTGTCAGTGGCTGCATTTGCAAATATTTTCTTCCATTCCGAGGGTTGTCTTTTGGTCTTGTTTATGGTTTCCTTTGCTGTGCAAAAGCTTTTAAGTTTCATTAGGTCCCACTTGTTTATTTTTGTTTTTATTTCCATTTCTCTAGGAGGTGGGTCATAAAGGATCTTGCTTTGATTTATGTCATAGAGTGTTCTGCCTATGTTTTCCTCTAAGAGTTTGATAGTGTCTGGCTTACATTTAGGTCTTTAATCCATTTTGAGTTTATTTTTGTGTATGGTGTTAGGGAGTGTTCTAATTTCAATCTTTTACATGTACCTGTCCAGTTTTCCCAGCACCACTTATTGAAGAGGCTGTCTTTTCTCCACTGCATATTCTTGCCTCCTTTATCAAAACTTTAGACAAAATTCAACACCCATTTATAATAAAAACCCTGCAGAAAGTAGGAATAGACGGAACTTCCCTCATCATAGTAAAGGCCATATACGACAAGCCCACAGCAAACATCATCCTCAATGGTGAAAAACTGAAAGCATTTCCACTAAGATCAGGAACAAGACAAGGGTGCCCACTCTCACCACTCTTATTCAACATAGTTTTGGAAGTTTTAGCCACAGCAATCAGAGAAGAGAAGGAAATAAAAGGAATACAAATCGGAAAAGAAGAAGTAAAGCTGTCACTGTTTGCAGATGACATGATCCTATACATAGAGAATCCTAAAGATGCTACCAGAAAACTACTAGAGCTAATCAATGAATTTGGTAAAGTAGCAGGATACAAAATTAATGCACAGAAATCTCTGGCATTCCTATATACTAATGATGAAAAATCTGAAAGTGAAATCAAGAAAACACTCCCATTTACCATTGCAACAAAAAGAATAAAATATCTAGGAATAAACCTACCTAAGGATACAAAAGACCTGTATGCAGAAAACTATAAGACACTGATGAAAGAAATTAAAGATGATACAAATAGATGGAGACATATACCATGTTCTTGGATTGGAAGAATCAACATTGTGAAAATGACTCTACTACCCAAAGCAATCTATAGATTCAATGCAATCCCTATCAAACTACCACTGGCATTTTTCACAGAACTAGAACAAAAAATTTCGCAATTTGTATGGAAACACAAAAGACCCCGAATAGCCAAAGCAATCTTGAGAACAAAAAAAGGAACTGGAGGAATCAGGCTCCCTGACTTCAGACTATACTACAAAGCTACAGTTATCAAGACAGTATGGTACTGGCACAAAAACAGAAAGATAGATCAATGGAACAGGATAGAAAGCCCAGAGATAAACCCATGCACATATGGACACCTTATCTTTGATAAAGGTGGCAGGAATGTACAGTGGAAAAAGGACAGCCTCTTCAATAAATGGTGCTGGGAAAACTGGACAGGTACATGTAAAAGAATGAAATTAGAACACTCCCTAACACCATACACAAAAATAAGCTCAAAATGGATTAAAGACCTAAATATAAGGCCAGAAACTATCAAACTATTAGAGGAAAACATAGGCAGAACACTCTATGACATAAATCACAGCAAGATTCTTTCTGACCCACCCCCTAGAGTAATGGAAATAAAAACAAAAATAAACAAATGGGACCTAATGAAACTTCAAAGCTTTTGCACAGCAAAGGAAACCATAAACAAGACCAAAAGACAACCCTCAGAATGGGAGAAAATATTTTCAAATGAAGCAACTGACAAAGAATTAATCTCCAAAATTTACAAGCAGCTCATGCAGCTCAACAACAAAAAAACAAACAACCCAATCCAAAAATGGGCAGAAGACCTAAATAGACATTTCTCCAAAGAAGATATACAGACTGCCAACAAACACATGAAAGAATGCTCAACATCATTAATCATTAGAGAAATGCAACTCAAAACTACAATGAGATATCATCTCACACCAGTCAGAATGGCCATCATCAATAAATCTAGAAACAATAAATGCTGGAGAGGGTGTGGAGAAAAGGGAACCCTCTTGCACTGCTGGTGGGAATGTGAATTGGTTCAGCCACTATGGAGAACAGTATGGAGGTTCCTTAAAAAACTACAAATAGAACTACCATATGACCCAGCAATCCCACTACTGGGCATATACCCTGAGAAAACCGAAATTCAAAAAGAGTCATGTACCAAAATGTTCATCGCAGCTCTATTTACAATAGCCCGGAGATGGAAACAACCTAAGTGCCCATATTCAGATGAATGGATAAAGAAGATGTGGCACATATATACAATGGAATATTACTCAGCCATAAGAAGAAACGAAATTGAGCTATTTGTAATGAGGTGGATAGACCTAGAGTCTGTCATACACAGTGAAGTAAGTCAGAACGAAAAAGACAAATACAGTATGCTAACACATATATATGGAATTTAAGAAAAAAAAAAATGTCATGAAGAACCTAGGGGTAAGGCAGGAATAAAGACGCAGACCTCCTAGAGAACGGACTTGAGGTTATGGGGAGGGGGAAGGGTGAGCTGTGACGGGGCGAGAGAGAGTCATGGACATATACACACTAACAAACGTAGTAAGGTAGATAGCTAGAGGGAAGCAGCCGCATGGCACGGGGATATTGGCTCGGTGCTCTGTGACAGCCTGGAGGGGTGGGATAGGGAGGGTGGGAGGGAGGGAGACGCAAGAGGGAAGAGATATGGGAACATATGTATATGTATAACTGATTCACTTTGTTATAAAGCAGAAACTAACACACCATTGTAAAGTAATTATACCCCAATAAAGATGTTAAAAAAAAAAAAAGAAAAGAAAAAGAAATAAAAGGAATCCAAATCTGAAAAGAAGAAGTAAAGCTGTCACTGTTTGCAGATGACATGATCCTATACATAGAGAACCCTAAAGATGCTACCAGAAAACTACTAGAGCTAATCAAGGAATTTGGTAAAGTAGCAGGATACAAAATTAATGTACAGAAATCTCTGGCATTCCTATACACTAATGATGAAAAATCTGAAAGTGAAATCAAGAAAACACTCCCATTTACCATTGCAACAAAAAGAATAAAATATATAGGAATAAACCTACCTAAGGAGACAAAAGACCTGTATGCAGAAAATTATAAGACACTGATGAAACAAATTAAAGATGATACAAATAGATGTAGAGATATACCATGTTCTTGGATTGGAAGAATCAACATTGTGAAAATGACTCTACTACCCAAAGCAATCTATAGATTCAATGCAATCCCTATCAAACTACCACTGGCATTTTTCACAGAACTAGAACAAAAAATTTCGCAATTTGTATGGAAACACAAAAGACCCCGGATAGCCAAAGCAATCTTGAGAACAAAAAAAGGAGCTGGAGGATTCAGGCTCCCTGTCTTCAGACCATACTACAAAGCTACAGTAATCAAGACAGTATGGTACTGGCACAAAAACAGAAAGATAGATCAATGGAACAGGATAGAAAGCCCAGAGATAAACCCACGCACATATGGACACCTTATCTTTGATAAAGGTGGCAGGAATGTACAGTGGAGAAAGGACAGCCTCTTCAATAAGTGGTGCTGGGAAAACTGGACAGGTACATGTAAAAGTATGAGATTAGATCACTCCCTAACACCATACACAAAAATAAGCTCAAAATGGATTAAAGACCTAAATGTAAGGCCAGAAACTATCAAACTCTTAGAGGAAAACATAGGCAGAACACTCTATGACATAAATCACAGCAAGATCCTTTCTGACCCACCTCCTAGAGGAATGGAAATAAAAACAAAAATAAACAAATCGGACCTAATGAAACTTCAAAGCTTTTGCACAGCAAAGGAAACCATAAACAAGACCAAAAGACAACCCTCAGAATGGGAGAAAATATTTTCAAATGAAGAAACAGACAAAGGATTAATCTCCAAAATTTACAAGCAGCTCATGCAGCTCAATAACAAAAAAACAAACAACCCAATCCAAAAATGGGCAGAAGACCTAAACAGGCATTTCTCCAAAGAAGATATACAGACTGCCAACAAACACATGAAAGAATGCTCAACATCATTAATCATTAGAGAAATGCAAATCAAAACTACAATGAGATATCATCTCACACCAGTCAGAATGGCCATCATCAAAAAATCTAGAAACAATAAATGCTGGAGAGGGTGTGGAGAAAAGGGAACACTCTTGCACTGCTGGTGGGAATGTGAATTGGTTCAGCCACTAGGAGAACAGTATGGAGGCTCCTTAAAAAACTACAAATAGAACTACCATATAACCCAGCAATCCCACTACTGGGCATATACCCTGAGAAAACCAAAATTCAAAAAGAGTCATGTACCAAAATGTTCATTGCAGCTCTATTTACAATAGCCCGGAGATGGAAACAACCTAAGTGCCCATCATCGGATGAATGAATAAAGAAGATGTGGCACATATATACAATGGAGTATTACTCGGCATAAAAAGAAACGAAATTGAGCTATTTGTCATGAGGTGGATAGACCTAGAGTCTGTCATACAGAGTGAAGTAAGTCAGAAAGAAAAAGACAAATACTGTATGCTAACACATATATATGGAATTTAAGGGAAAAAATGTCATGAAGAACCTAGGGGTAAGGCAGGAATAAAGACGCAGACCTCCTAGAGAACGGACTTGAGGTTATGGGGAGGGGCAAGGGTGAGCTGTGACAGGGCGAGAGAGAGTCATGGACATATACACACTAACAAACGTAGTAAGGTAGATAGCTAGTTGGAAGCAGCCGCATGGCACAGGGATATTGGCTCGGTGCTTTGTGACCACCTGGAAGGGTGGGATAGGGAGGGTGGGAGGGAGAGAGACGCAAGAGGGAAGACATATGGGAACATATGTTTATGTATGACTGATTCACTTTGTTATAAAGCAGAAACTAACACACCATTGTAAAGCAATTATACCACAATAAAGATGTTAAAAAAAAAAAAAAGAAGGAAAACACTCCCATTTACCACTGCAACAAAAAGAATAAAATATCTAGGAATAAACCTACCTAAGGAGACAAAAGGCCTGTATGCAGAAAATTATAAGACACTGATGAAAGAAATTAAACATGATACAAATAGATGGAGAGATATACCATATACCATGTACTTGGATTGGAAGAATCAACATTGTGAAAATGACTCTACTACCCAAAGCAGTCTACAGATTCAATGCAATCCCTATCAAACTACCACTGGTATTTTTCACAGAACTAAAACAAAAAAATTCACAATTTGTATGGAAACACAAAAGACCCTGAATAGCCAAAGCAATCTTGAGAAAGAAAACGGAGCTGGAGGAATGAGGCTCCCTGACTTCAGACTATACTACAAAGCTACAGTAATCAAGACAGTATGGTACTGGTGCAAAAACAGAAAGGTAGATCAATGGAATAGGATAAAAATCCCAGAGATAAACCCATGCACATATGGTCACCCTATCCCTTTCTTTAGCTCAGGATGGTAAATAAGCCTTAATTGCCTGACTACCTTTGAATCTCATATTTTTGTGGGGCTTCCATACATAAGTAGGAAATTAAATTTATTTTTCTTCTGTTAATCTGTCTTTTTATCACAGGGGGATTCTCAGTGGGAACCTAGGAGGATAGAAGGAAAATTATATTTCCTCCCATACAGAACAACTAAGTTTGTAGTAATTGCAAGCAGCAATAAGAAACTAATACTTTGGTAGTTTCATATATTTTGCTTTCTGAATACCTTTCTTATCTTTCCATCCTCTCCCCTCTTCTCTGTCCCTACTCACAATGCACTGGGCCAGGCAATTTTCACCTCCTAATCCATTTTTCTTCCTCCTCTCTCTTTCTAGTGCACCTTCCTTTACTGCTACCAGACTTCCTTTTGGGGATCCTTTTATTTGATCATGTAACAACTTTTACTTAAAAACTATCAATGGCTCCTCACTCAGAGGATGTCAAATTCACACGAGCCTAGCCTAGAATTACCTGACTAACCTCAACTCCTACCACTCCTGTCCTCCAGCTACCAGGCATGAGGCTTCAGGTGAAACAAGCCACTCTATATTCCCCAGGAACGCATGCCACCCAGGCCTCGGAACCTTGGCACCAGCTTTTCTCTCAGACTTGATTGCCCTTCCTCACCCTCTTATCTGAGAAACCATTGTAATCAGCCTTTGTTCCACGCCCAGTGAGTTATTGGTCCTTCCTGGTGCTTCCACAGGCCCCTGTATTTCCCATGATCACACCATTTAATCACATTGCAGTGAAGTTCCCTGTTTGTCTACATAACTATGACCATGTGAACTCTCTGAAGTCAAGGATTGTGTGTGATTCATTCCTGTGTCCCCAGGGTCTGGCGTTGCACTTAGCATTTGATAAGACTCAATAAATGTTTGTTGAACAATTTTTTAAATAAATGAATATTATTGCTTCAGTTTTGCAGTCCTGGTCTGGGACTATAAAACCTACTAAGAGGTACAGGGGACCTCTACTATGTAAACAACGCCAGTAGAAGGAATAGAGCCGCTGGTTCAGAGTGAGGCTAGGTTGGGGTGAATGCACTTTAGACAGAAAATTGAGTCCTAGAGCAAGGAAACAGGTCAAAACCCAGGATTTCTGGCTCTTCAATCTCCTTCAAGCCAGAGGAATGGGAAGAGGTACCGTGGGGAAGGGAAAGGGGTAAAAGAACAAGGTACTCAGTGGCTGTTCTGAAAGTAAAACACAGTGCAGGAGACGAGGTGGTCAGCCAGTGCTGAGAGGATGTCCTGGGAGTGTGAAGCCATGAGGCCATAGCAGAGCAGCAGGGTGCAGCCCTTCTGGGGCTCTGTGGCGACAGGCCCTAGTGAAGGGAACAATGCCCACTCTTAGGCTCATGGCCATAGGAGCTGGTATGCTGGATGGCAAGAGGGCCAATACTCCCTCTCCTACTGCCCCTCCTCTCAAATTTTTGCCATAAACCTGTCCAAGAGTGCTGCAGAGCTCACACCGAAAGGAAATTTGGGTCACAAGTATGAGTTAGTAAGTGAGAGTTCAGTTTCTATGAGTTTTTAGAAGACATTTCCTCAGTCATGAAGAAGGTCAAGGGCCTCAGACCTACATGCCTGTCCCTAAGAGCAGGCAATTCACAGAGGCACAGAAACTGTGCAGCTCCTAAGCATGTCCCAGAACCCACTACCTGCTCAGCTGCCTTTCCCTTCTAAGTGAGAGCTATGGCTGCACAGCAAACTCTCTTTCCCTCATGAGCAGCAAGGAGGCCATGGCAAAGACCCTTTTATTAGGAGAGAACTAGATGGTGGGTAGGGAGAACTCAAGCCCTCCCCACCTCCAACTAACCTAATGGCAGACCTCTTTGGGAATAGCTCCAGGACAGGCCTGAGTGAAGATGGGAGGTGGGGACTGGAAGAAGGACAGGGTCTTGTCCCCAGAGGTCAGTCATCCACAAACTCTCCTCTCCCTGGGAATAATGCACACTGTGAATCCACTTAGGTCACCTAGTTTAGAATGTCATTGCCAAATTCTTCTAGCAGAACATAGGTCAGATCCAGACATCAAGAACCTGCCAATCCTACAGTAAGGACAATGCCCTGGATGGCAGAGAGGGAAGGGAACCAAATGGGGGCATGGGCAAGAGTTAACTTCTGGTTCCCTCTCCCTCCATGCCTCTCATGGTAGAACAAGAGGCAAGAGACAACCAGCTTGTGTTTGGAACCCACGTACACTCAATGGTTTGACTTTGGCAAATCATTTTGACTAGGAGTCTCTGTTTCCTCAGCAATAAAATAGGAGAGAAGTTCCTCTGCCTAAGGTAGTTGTGAAGATAAAGAGGTATGTGAGAAAATACTTTGTAAACAGCTAAAGTAGTGTACACATATGAAAATTATGATTTGCTTATAAACCCATAGGTTTATTGTTATTGTACAAAGAGGGCAAGTGGAGCTGTCTGAAGACCTGGCTGTATCAAGCCTAGCACGGGGCTTTTCTATGGGAGTAAGGGATCCATATAAGGGAGGCTCTCCTTGCTCTAGGGCCAGGCTGGGTCAAGTAGGGAGGAGAGGAAGGAAACTTTGGTCAAACTGTGTTTCTGGGATTGAAGAGAGCTGGCTTGGGGACCCTCCATGCTGCAATAGACAGGGACTAGGCCCCCTGACACTCCTAGGCTCCTGTATCCTGTGGGGCTCCTTAGCCTTGCCCCTTCCCCTCCCAGGTCCCAAGAGGGGGCCAGGACTGACTCTGCAGGAGACCTTTGCTCAGGAAGCAGTTCTTCTTCATTTCCTGGCCTCCTGGACTTAGCCACCTTCCCAAGGTCTCTTGCTTGGGCCTGCCACTGACCCACTGCCTTTCTAGGTGACTTTGAACTGCATAGCACAGGAGTTAAGAGAGTAGGCTCTGGAGTCAGACTGCTTGGTTTGAAGCTCATCACTGACACTTGCTAACTCTGTCATCTTGGGAAAGTGGTCTATCTGCTTTGAGCCTCATTTCTTCCATTTGTAAAATGGTTGTAAGTATAGTCCCTATCTCATAGGGTTGTTATGAGAAATAAATGGTGGTTTATATAATAATATCTAACTTCTTAAGTGCCAGGCACTGTGCTCAGCACTTCTTATTTTTCTCGAGTTACAAATGAAAGAAATTGAAGCACAGAGAGATTGAGTCACTTGCCCAAGGTCACACAACTAGCAAGTGGCAGAGCTGGACTCCAATCCAGACCACCTGGTTCCAGAGCCCAAGCTCTCATCTGCTCTGCTTGTTTGGTGAATGTCCAGTGTTCAATAAATGATATTATTATTTCTCTTAACTATCATAATCATTTCTGAAAGCCCAGAATCCCAGAGGAGCTAAAATCAGAGACTAGAACAGTGACAAAATTTTCATGCCCCTCAGGGATCTTGTGGGGTGGTCCTTCCATTGTACAGAGGAGGAAATTGAGCCCCAGGAAGGCAGAGTGGCTTGCCCAAAGACATGCAGCAATTAAGGGCAGAGCTAGGGTCCAACCCTGTTCTGTTGACTCCCAAACCCATGTTCTTTGTACCCTCTCAGGCCTCTTTCCCCAAACCTCAAGCCCAGAAACCATTGATAGAGTATAAAGTGAAGGTACAGAGGTGTTCCAGAAGGTGCAGCAGGCTGGGGTCCCCCACTCCCCTAGTACTCACTTCCCACTGGCATGCCTACTGGGGACACATCTTCAGTAGGCTGCTGACGTGCTCCTATACTAGGTGGATGTTTTCTGACACAGTCATGACAATCCCATAGTATATGCAAAGTCTATCTTAAAAAGATACCAGAAATGTAACGTGAGCCTGCGGGGTGGGGGAGAAGGAGGAGGGAGGGGCAGGCTACCAGCAGACAGAAAGGGATCTCAAGGCTCCCAGAAACTTGTAGAATGAGTCACTCTACAAACAAGTTCCCAGAACCAGCAAGATGCCAGCCCTCTTCAATTGCTCATCTGACTACCACACACAAAAACACCATGTGGACAGGCAGTACTCTGACTGAGGATTTACTGGATGCACAACCCTGGTCTCAGTCCTTAGAAGAGAAGCCCCAAAGATTTATGAGTCCAGTCACAGGTCTAATTTTGAGGGGCAATGGGGAGTACCATGGGAAACACATTGAACCTAGTTTCATAAGCCCTGGCTTTGCTTGTCCATCCGTGACCCCTGCACCATGGACACACATGGACTTAAGGCAAGCTATCTAACCTACCTGAGTCCTGGATACCTTATCTGTAAAATAGGCTGATGATTATCTTCCTCCTAGGGCTAGAGGGAGGATTAAACCAGATAATGACTACAAAAGCCTTTAAAAATTGTAAAATAATCTATAAATCCAAAGACACAATGCTGCTGAAACATGCCAGTCTCAGGTTTAAAAAAAAATGCAGCGTCTGCTTCCTCAAGAAGTAATATCAACTCTGCCTGCAAGCTTGAATTTCCCAATGGGAAGCAGGGTGGTGAGAGGACAGCAATAAGAGAACTAGGGTGACCAACTGTTCTGGTCTGCCCAGGACCAGGATTTTCAATGCTAAAACTGGGAAAATCCTAGGGAAACCAGGACAAGTTGGTCACCCTAAAAAGAACCCTGGCCAGAAGGTCAGGAAGAAGAAAGGAGATGAACATTCGAGTCCCTACTGTGTGCTGGGTACTGTCTAGGCATTTTTCCTTGTATTCGAGTTCCAGCCACTTACCTTGCACAAGTCTCAGGGTCTCAGGTGGGATAAGACCCCTGAAGTCCATCTCAGTTTTAACATTCTGGAAATCATTTCCTCAAACTCGGGTGGCATTTGAGGCCCAGGGAGGTAAAGCCTACCCAGCAGACTGGAGGCAGATGAGTATGGCCATGCCTCCCCAACCCCTACCCCAAATCCATCCCATTCTCCCTGCTCCCCTATATTACCCTTCTCCACTGTATTCAATTTGTTGAACCCCTGCTGGAGTTCTGTCATCTGGATTTTCTCCACGAGTATCTGCAAGGACATTTCATCAATCTGAGAAAACATGCTTAGATCTCAGGAATCAAGGCAGTCTAGAGAGGGCCTCACAGGTGTGTAAGTCAGCTTCCTGCTGTAGAGTGTAGGGATGGAACCTGGGGCTGATGTATGATGGGGAGGAGGCTTACTTGGAGTCCTAGCTTAGCTCACCTGGGAGCAGTTTCAAAAGCCCTCATTTTAGAGTGGGGATTGAAATACCAGGAGTGGGTAGCTAAGGGCAGAGGCAGAGTAGAGTTTTGGTTGTCTCAGGAACATAAGCCTGCCCCAGGCACAGGAGACGGAGATAAACTGAAGTGGCCCAGAATCCCTTCCCAATTTCCTGGACAGAGACTTCAGAGGGAGCTCTCTTTCTCCCAAAGTTTACTGGTCCAGGGCAAGCTGAACCTTCTCTAAAGTGAATTCCTCTCCCCAGACCCTCAATGGAAGTGGCCCCAGGCACCTCTGGGCATGCTTTTTCTCCCTCCACTCTCTCTGGGCTGGCAGATCCAATGCCCTCCGTGTCTCAGCTCCCTGTCCACCACCATCCCCACTCCCCAACCTAAGTCCCAAGGGCCAAGAGTAAAGAGGGGGCATAGCTGGGCAGTTTGCCTGGGAACATTACACTTTTAGGAAGAGGAAGGATGGCAATTTAGGCTTTTTTTTTAACTGTCTTTTTATTTTTCTTTTCTATTTCTTTCTTTCTTTTTTTTTTTTTTTTTCTTTTTGGCCATGCTGCACAGCTTGCAGGATCTTAGTTCCCTGAGCAGGGATTTAACCTGGGGTCATGGCAGTGAAAGAGCCTAACCACTGGACTGCCAGGGAACCTCCCGCAATTTAGGCTTTCTAGGGGAGGACGGGGCTCAGGGAGTGAGGGGTAGACAGTGGAGTTAGAAACCCTGGACCAGAGGCCAGGTCCTGCCATTTACTTATTAGCTATGTAGACTTGGGCAAATCACTTTGTACCTCTCTGAGTCTCAATTTCTTCCTCAGTAAAATGGGAGGAATGACAATCTACTAGCTTAAAAGTGTTGGTGTGAGGGCTTCCTTGGTGGCACAGTGGTTGAGAATCTGCCTGCCAATGCAGGGGACATGGGTTCGAGCCCTGGTCTGGGAAGATCCCACATGCCGTGGAGCAACTAGGCCTGTGAGCCACAACTACTGAGCCTGCGCGTCTGGAGCCTATGCTCCACAACAAGAGAGGCCACGACAGTGAGAGGCCTGCGCACCGCGAAGAAGGGTGGCCCCCTCTTGCTGCAACTAGAGAAAGCCCTCGCGCAGAAACGAAGACCCAACACACCCAAAAATAAATAAATTAATTAATTAATTAATTTCAAAAAAAGAAGTGTTGGTGTGAGAAACAAAGGTGTAATAGACATGGATTTTGTAAACTGTCAAGGTCTCTACATATGTTTGGCATTTATTTACTTCTCCCTTCTAAGTCAGTTGAATAGAACACATTGATTGAGTGTGCACTAAGTGCCAGGCACTGTAGGAACTACAAAGATGAATAAGGCAGGATCCCTGAAGATACCCAAAGGCCAAACATTATGATAAGGTGCTGGAACTATGGATATTTTTTTCCTTCTTTTCTCTATTTTCTACATTTTTTTCTATAATACGGTTATTTTAATAAACAAATGATAAGCTAATATTGGTTAAATATCCACTATGTGCCAAGACTATGTTGGGCACATCCCACACATTATCTTATTTGACCCTTGTGACAACTCAAATCCCTGATAGGATTGTCACAAAGATTAAATAAGATTTTTACAAACTTTTTACATCATTTTACAAATACAGATACTGGACTCAAGAGGTTAAGCCACTTGTTGAAGGTCATACAGCCAATAAATGAATGGTAGAGCCAGAGTTGCAATCCAGCCAGACCTGTCAGACTCCAAAGCTGGTGCTCCAAAGCCAAACCCACCCTCCAGGAGTAACCACTCTTACGGGGTAAGTGAAATATACAACACACTGTACTCTAAGACTGACTATGTTAAGTTCCAGGAAAAAAAGTGCAAATTTCTGTGCACATAAAGAGGAACAAGAAGTAAACTCAAATGGGATGACTGTGGCCAAAAAAAAAGGAAAAAGAAAAGGAAAGGAAAAAAATCTCAAAACAGCTTGGAACCAACCCTTTTACTGGAAACAACTAGGACTCTTTGAGCATACTGATGGTAATCTAAGGAGAGAGATAGGTCCTTAACAATCAGAAAGAGTTTGAGGGCTTAGTCCTTAGCATCTGGAGGCTCATTCAATTGTTAACATTTAAATACACCCTAAGCACGTGCTCTGCTATGGGTTTAATGCTGTGGGGGAGATCAAAAAGGATTAAGACAGTTTCTGATCTTATTTAAAGTCTAGCTGGAGGAGGAGAGGTAAAGATGGCAGAGTAGGGAGATCCTGAGCTCACCTCCTCCCATGGGCACAGCAAAATTGCAACCATTTGGAGAGCAACTATTGATGAGAAAAACTGGAAGACTAGCAGAAAAGACCTCCTACAACTAAAGATATAAAGACAACTCTCAAAGACATAATATAGTCAAGAGCCATACCCAAGGGTGGGCAACTCACAAATGGGAGGATAATTACAACTGCAGAGTTTCTCCCCAAGGAGCAAAGGGTCAGAGCCCCACATCAGGCTCCCCAGCCTGGGGGTCCTGCAACAGGAAGACAAGCCCCCAGAACATTTGGCTTTGAACCCCAGAGAGACTTACTCTGGGGAGAGCCAGATGGCCATGGCAAATAGAGATTCCACTTCTTAAAGGGCACACAAAAAAATTTTACATGCTTTAGGTCTCAGGGCAGAAGCAGTAATTTGGAAGGAGCCTGGGTCAGACCTACTTGCTGATCTTGGAGAGCCTCTGAGTGAGGCAGGAAGCAACTGCAGCTCACCCTGGGGACATGGACAGTGGTGGCAGCCATTTGGGGGAGCACATTCCACCATGTGGGCACTGGAGCTGGCAAGTGCCATTTTGGAAACTTCCTTCTAGCTTATTAGCACAGGGACCCAACCCCACTCACCAACCTTTCTGCACCAGTACTGGGACACCTCAGGCCAAACAACTAGCCAGGCAGAGACACAGCCTCACCCACCACCAGGCTTGCTATGTTAAGACCCCCTGAGCCCAAAGCCACCCTAGGAGCCGGCCCTGTTCACCAGAGGACCCAGGACTTGGCCCTACACACCAGCGCACTGGTACTAGAACCAGGACCACCAGGAACCTGCAGACAGAGACCCCAGGATCCAGCTATGGCCAACAGTGGGCTGACAATAGCCTCAGGAGCCAGCCTTACCCACTGGTGGTAGGGAACCAGCCCCAGGGTCCCCAGGACCACCACAGCCCTGCAGCCTGCTATACTAAGACGTAGCCCACCCACTAGCAGGCCAGCACCAGCCCCAGGACACTTGGGTCCCAGCACTGCCCACCAGCAGACCAACTCCAGCTCTGGGACATATTGGGCCCTCAGAAAGCAGCACCAGGATCCAGTCCCACCCAACAGTGAGCCAACAGCAACTTTGAGACACCATAGACCCTGCAGCCAGCCATGTCTGGAACTGATCCTGCCCACCAGTAAGCCAACACTAGATCTGGGAACCCCTGCCCTGAAAGCACCCACTTCAGAACCTGACTCTGCCCACTAAAGAGCCAGCACTATCCCAGTGATACCCCCAGAGCCCCACAGCCAGCAGCCTCATGACCAGACCCTGCCCACCAGTGGCTGGCCACCTCCACACAAGGCAGAGCCTGGCAACTAACCAGACTGGGGGCCAGCCATGCCTGTCAGACCACCCACAGTAGTCAGCCCACCACAACAGAAGTACCCACTCAGCCCAAGTTGAGAGCACACCTAGAGCATATATCTCTGGTGACCAGGGGGCAGTGTGCTGCTGGGTTGCATAAGATGTCTCCTACAGAAGGCCACTTCTCCAAGGTCAAGAAACATAACCAACTTACCAGATACATAGAAATAAAAAGAGCAAATTAAGCAAAAAGAATTGACTGAGGAATATGCTCAAGATGAAGGAACAAGATAAAACCCCAGAAGAAGAATTAAGTGAAGTGGAGATAGGCAATCTACCCAAAAATAGTTCAAGGTAATGATAATAAAAATGTTCAAAGAACTCAGGAGAAGATTGGATGAACAGAGAGAGAAGTCAGAAATTTTTTAACAAAGAGTTAGAAAATATAAAGAAGAACCAAAGAAAGATGAAGAATACAATAATGGAAATGAAAAATACACTAGAAGGAATCAACAGTAAATTAAATAATACAGAGGAATGGGTTAGCAAGCTGGAAGACAGAGTAGTGGAAATCACTGAAGCTGAACAGAAAAAAGGAAAAAGAATGAAATGAGGACAGTTTAAGAGACCTCTGGGACAATATCAATCATACTAATATTCCCATTATAGGGGTGCCAGAAGGAGAAGAGAAAGAGAAATGGGCAGAGAACATATTTGAAGATATAATAGCTGAAAACTTACCCAATCTGGGAAAGGAAACACATCCAGGTCCAGGAAGAACAGAGAGTCCCAAACAGGATCAACCCAAAGAGGACCACACCAAGACACATTGTAATTAAAATGGCAAAAATTAAAGACAGAATAGTAAAAGCAGCAAGGGAAAAGCAACAAGTTATATACAAAGGAAATCCCATAAGGCTATCAGCTGACTTTTCAGCAGAAACTCTGCAGACCAGAAGGGAGTGGCAAGATATATATATATATATATATATATATATATATATATATATATATAAAGTGATCAAAGGGGAAAATTCTACAGCCAAGAATACCCTACATGGCAAAGCTTTCATTCAGATTTGATGGAGAGGTCAAAGGTCAAAGCAAAAGCTAGAAGAGTTAACCAAACCAGCTTTACAAGAAATGTTAAAGATATTTCTCTAAGCAGAAAAGAAAAGGCCACAACTAAAAACAGGAAAATTAGGGAATTCCCTAGTGGTCCAGTAGTTAAGACTCCATGCCTTCGCTGCCAAAGGCACAGGTTCAATCCCAGATAAGGGAGCTAAGATCCCACAAGCCATGAGGTATGGCCAAAAAAAAAAAAAGAAAAGAAAGAAAAGAAACAGAAAAATCACACAAGGAAAAATCTCATTGGTAAAGAGAAATATACAGTAAAGGTAGTAAATCAGCCATGTATAAAGCTAGTAGGAAGTTTAAAAGACAAAAGTAGTAAAACCGTCTATATCGACAATAAGTAGTTAAGGGCTACACAAAACAAAAAGATGTAAAATATGATGTCAAAAACAGTAACCATGAGGTGGGGGGAGTAAAATTGCAGTCTTGTTAAATGTGTTTGAACTTGAAAGATCAGCAACTTAAAATATTCACATATATATTGTTATGAACAGTGTGGGGAATATAGTCAATAGCTATGCAATATTCTTGTATGGTGGCAGATGACAGCTAGACTTATCTTGGTTGTCATTTTGAAGTATATAAAAATACCAAATCACTTTGTTGTGTAACAGGAACTAACAAAGTGGTGTAGGTCAATTATACTTCAAAAACAAACAAACTCATAGAAAAAGAGATCAGATTTGTAGTGACCAGAGGTGGGTAATGGGGGGAGGGGGAATTGGATAAAAGAGATCAAAAGGTATAAACTACCAGTTATAAGATTAAAAAGTACTAGGAATGTAATATACAACATTATAAATATAATTAACACTACTTATGTATGGAAGTTGTTAAGAGAGTAAATCCTAAGAGTTCTCATCACGAGAAAACATTTTTTTCTATTTCTTTAATTTTGTCTCTATATGAAGTGATGGATGTTCATTAAACTTATTGTGATCATTTTTTCATGAAGTATGTAAGTCAAATCATTATGCTGTACATATTAAATTTACACAGTGCTATATGTCAATTATATCTCAATAAAACTGAAAGAAAAAAAATGTAGCTGGACAGACACAGCGATATAAACAGATAATTATAAAACAATGCAAAAAGGCAGAGGTAAAGATATATACCCATGATATTAGCAAAGTACCCAGGCTAGTAGAGAGGAGGGGGAAATTCCCTTTAGCCTAGCCACACTCCAAAATTGGTTTTGGAGCACAGAAGAGGATAGGAGTTGGGTAGCTGGGTCGTGGCTTATGGGGATGGTTTACTGCTTCCCAGATGAGTGGCTACAAAATGCCTAGAGGTCCCAAAACTCTTAGAACATCATGGGACATAACAACAATGTTAATAGATCCTGTTGGCTGAGCACAAATTCAGTGTATGTGCCAGGCACTAAGCTAAACACTTTACTCACATTATCTCATATCATCATACCAAGAATCCACTGAAGTGAGTATGATAGCCTCAATTTGCAGCTAGAGTAATTAAAGCTCAGAAAGATTAAGCAACTCACCCCAGTTTAGAGAGTTAATTCAAACTGGGGCTAGAACAGCAAAGGAAAACATAAACAAGATGAAAAGACAACCCTTGGAATGGGAGAAAATATTTGCAAAAGAAGCAACTGACAAATGATTAATCTCAAAAATTTACAAGCAGCTCATGCAGCTCAATATCAGAAAAACAAACAACCCAATCAAAAAATGAGCAGAAGACCTAAGCAGACATTTCTCCAAAGAAGATATACAGATTGCCAACAAACACATGAAAGAATGCTCAACATCATTAATCATTAGAGAAATGCAAATCAAAACTACAATGAGATATCATCTCATACCAGTCAGAATGGCCATCATCAAAAAATCTGCAAGCAGGGCTTCCCTGGTGGCACAGTGGTTGAGAGTCCGCCTGCCGATGCAGGGGACACGGGTTCGTGCCCCGGTCCAGGAAGATCCCACATGCCGCGGAGCGGCTAGGCCCGTGAGCCATGGTCTCTGAGCCTGCGCGTCCGGAGCCTGTGCTCCACAACGGGAGAGGCCACAACAGTGAGAGGCCCGCGTACCGCAAAAAAAAAAAAAAAAAAAAAACAGAAAAAAAACTACAAACAATAAATGCTGGAGAGGGTGTGGAGAAAAGGGAACCCTCTTGCACTGTTGGTCAGAATGTAAATTGATACAGCCACTATGGAGAACAGTATGGAGGTTCCTTAAAAAACTAAAAATAGAACTACCATATGATCCAGCAGCCCCACTCCTGGGCATATACACTAAGAAAACCATAATTCAAAAAGAGTCATGTACCACAATGTTCATTACAGCACTATTTACAATAGCCAGGACATGGAAGCAACCTAAGTGTCCATCGACAGATGAATGGATAAAGAAGATGTGGCACATATATACAATGGAATACTACTCAGCCATGAAAAAGAAATGAAATTGAGTTATTTGTAGTGAGGTGGATGGACCTAGAGTCTGTCATACAGATTTAAGTAAGTCAGAAAGAGAAAAATAAATACTGTATGCTAACACATATATATCAAATCTAAAAAAAACCATGGTTCTGAAGAACCTAGGGGCAGGACAAAATAGATAGCTAGTGGGAAGCAGCCGCATAGCACAGGGAGATCAGCTCGGTGCTTTGTGGCCACCTAGAGGCGTGGGATAGGGAGGGTGGGATGGAGACGCAAGAGGGAGGAGATATGGGGATATATGTATATGTATAGCTGATTCACTTTGTTATAAAGCAGAAACTGACACACCATTGTAAAGCAGTTATACTCTAATAAAGATGTTAAAAAAAAACTGGGGCTAGAATTCTCGTATGTTGGTCTCTAAAGTTCCTGCTCTTTACTTCATTCTTTCATGACAACCACAAAACAATTTCCCAGCAGACAACATATAATACATATGTGTCTAAAATCACAACCCACAGCACACATGTCCAGGAAAAAGAAAACAAAACAAAACGAGAAAAGCTGCTCGGGTCTTTCATCTTAAACACATGTTGCTGACCTGTGGCAGTAGTTTAATAGAGATTTATGTAATTAAAAAAACATAAAGAAAAGTCAATTATTTAACTTAATTATGCCAACCTAGGCAAATGAATTACATTCAGGATCACACCTGGCAGTGAAAGCCACTGAGACATTGGTCACCTCACCAATCCCTCTGATGATCTGGCCTCCTCTGTCCCCACTCCAAGGCTGTCCTGCTGGTGCTGAGCACTTCAGTGAAGACACTGACCTTTCCAAGGAGCAAGGAATCAGCAGACTGGTCTTCAGCTCAAGGTATCACATAGCCAGACTCCTAGCTAGAACTTTCAGTCCCTTTGTCTGCACCAGGGCTAGGGTAGTGTTCAGAAAGTAAAAAGTCTTCTGAATGATAATTTAGATTCCAGCAGCTGTGGATTCTAGTGCCAGATTCAGTCCACAACTTGCTGAGTGATCTTGTGCTAGGCCATTGGCCTTTCTGGTCATCACTGCCTCCCCTTCTCTAAGCTTAGGGAGTTAAACTGGCTGATCTTCTGAAGGTCCTTCCAACTCCAACAGTTCACGCTTCTAGGAGAGTTTACCTCAGAAGTTTTTAAGTATGAGAGTGAATCTATGTGAGCATGCTTCCTCATCCTTTTTGAAGTCTCTCTGGCTAGCCAGAGACCAGAAAGTAGAAGTAGGAAGGGGAACATAATTCTATGGCAGCCGTGGACTTCAGAAAGGAAAAGTAAAACTGCGATAGAGTGGGCAGTTCCTATTAGGCAAACAGCAGCACTAATAAATCCTGGCCTTTGATCAAAAGATACTCATGGAAAGAAGTGAGCAGCTCAGATTCTACTGTGGGTACTAGGAGAAAATGCAAGTCTGTTTTCAAGTTGCTAAGGCTAGAGTGAGGATAGCTGTTTAGGACATCAAAATGCAGGCAGAAGAGACAGATAGACAGCATATTTTCCAGCAATTAGCAGAGAAAGCCCCAGACTTCCCTAAAGAAAATTCCTCATCCCAGAAAAGAAAGCTTCCTTCCAAAAAGCCTGGCAAGAGCTTGTGATGCCAGACAACTAAGCAGACCTTTCCAGGGCAAAAGTTTTTTTGTTTGTTTTTTGTTTGTTTTTTTTCCGGTAGGGGTTTGGGCAGAGTGTTGAGGATTCCTGGGAAATGATGGTGCACTGAGGAAATGTAAGCTCCAGAATGGCACGTTGGATTTACTGTCTCTTTTCTGCCCCAAGTTACTCCACTCACCTCTCCTACCCCACCTCCTCCTATTCAAGGGTAATACACCCAAAGGAGCCCAGATGATCTTATAGATGCCTCTTCCTGGGGTTCCCCCATTCCTTATTACCATCTCTTTACCCTTGGAGATGATTTTGCTGATGTAGAGTATATTTTGAGGAGGCTCATTCCAGTCCACTTCATGCCGAAGGCTTTGGGCATGGTATGTTCAGAATCATATGTCCATACTCTCATTATCAAGTTACTGGCTGCATCTTGGGCCAGGACTTAAAGGGAAGAAGACCCCAGAGTGGGGTGGAATGGAATCTGGATCATCCCACTGGGTTTTTGGAAGGCCTGAAACCATTTCACCTCCTTTGAGTGAATTTGCCCAAATGTCTGTGTCTAGACTATCCTCCTGCACTGAGTCTTGGTTACCTATCCAAGGAAATAAATATATCACTTTTGTAAAAAATATTGGGCTGGCCACAAAGTTCATTCGGGTTTTTCTATAACCTCTTACGGAAAATTCTGAATGAATGTTTTGGCTAACCCAATGTAATAAACAGAAACCTCAATTAAATGGAGTCAGGAGACCAGAACGGGGAGTTTTCACACCCTATGACATAGCAGAGTCCAACAGGAAGAAGAAAGACTCCCTTTTCTTGCCTGGGAAGAGCTCAGCCAATGAGAGCCAGTCACAACTCAACCAATGAAAAGTCATGAACTGTTCATTTACTACAGCCCTCCCAATTTCCTTTCTCCCTCCGTAAAAGAGTTTTCCTCGCCATTTTTGCTGGAGAATTGCATGTGGCTCACCATGGCTGCAGACCCCAAATAGCAATTCTTTGCTGATCTGGAATAAGTTCCTTTTTTTTTTTTTGCTGGAGAAATAACTAGCAGTATATTTGTTTTGGATCAATACTTTTGTCACAGGCCTGCCTGCCAGGATTGAGCAATATGTGTAAAGTGCCCAACACGATGCCTGACAATGTAGTACAATACATACTGGCGGTGCCTTTTTTAACTAGAGTGACATCCTGGTTTGCCCAAGACTTTCCTGGTTTTAGCACTGAAAGTCTCACGTTGTGGGGAACTCCCTGAGTTCTGGCAGAACAGGATCGTTGGTCACCCTATTTTCTTTTCTTTTTTTTTTAAACATCTTTATTGGAGTATAATTGCTTTACAATGGTGTGTTAATTTCTGCTTTATAACTAAGTGAATCAGCTATACATATACATATATCCCCATATCTCCTTCCTCTGGCGTCTCCCTCCTACCTTCCCTATCCTACCCCTCTAGGTGGTCAAAAAGCACCGAGCTGATCTCCCTGTGCTATGCGCCTGCTTCCCACTAGCTATCTGTTTTACATTTGGTAGTGTATATATGTCCATGACACTCCCTCACTTCATCCCAGTTTACCCTTCCCCCTCCCCATGTCCTCAAGTCCATTCTCTACATCTGCATCTTTATTCCTGTTCTGCCCCTAGGTTCTTCAGAACCATTTTTTTTTAAGATTCCATATATATATGTTAGCAGTTCACCCTATTTTCAATCCTCTCTTCTCAACTCTCCAAATGAAGGCACAGTCTAACCATCCAACATTCTTATTTGTTTGACTCACAAACCAATCTACTTCTGTATTTCTCTAATCAAAATTCTAAAAATTTGTAAAAAAAATACATAGATTCAACAAATTGCAATGTGCTTCTAATGTCCATTCCTCCTAATAACTCTGTGTTCTAGGACAGTGCTTCTCAACTGAAGTGATTTTACCCACAGGGGATATTTGGCATGTCTGCAGGCATTTTTTGTTGTCACAACCTGAGGGGAGAAGAATGCCACTGGCATCTAGTAGGTGAGGGACAGGGATGCTGCTAAACATCCCACAATGTACAAGGCAACTTCAACAATAAATTATTTGGGTCAAAATGTCAATAGTGCTAAGGTTGAGAAAGTCTAGTCTAGTGGATATATTATCTATAGCTCAATAGTGTTACAAATGAAGACTCTGAGGCTGAGTGAGAGAAGTAGCTCAAGGTCAAAATGCTGGAAATTGACAAATATAGGATTCAAACCCAGACTGGTCGACTCTGGATCCAGCTCTTATCTTACAATATTGCAATGCCCCTGAGAAATGTTTTGTTTCTCACCCCATTTGGGTTTATTGTGTCCCTGGCATGATAAGACATAGCGTTTGTTAGAGATGGGAAGATGGAGCCTCCAAAACTCAGGTTTTTAGCTTCTCAGTCAATTTTATCTTGTACCCTACAGCCTACCCTTGCCACACACACACACACACACACACACACACACACACACACACCACAAGGCATAGGATATGATGGCAGTGAGGATTTGGTCATTGGCTGGAACCCCTGAGAGGCCTGGAGGTGAGTGACAGCTGGGGACCAGGGTGGTGGTACAGAGGGAAGAGTGAAAAGTCCACCCCTGCCAAGATAGTAGTCAGTTATTGGGAAGCAGCAAGCCCATCCCTTCAGCCTCTTAGCATCCTCAAGAATGTCTCCAGCCCCTGATTCCAAAACTAGTTCCCAAGAAGGGCCACATCTTGCACTATAGAACTTATAGAGGTGGCCTGTTGATATAATCTAGCCCCAAACTCTCATTTTACAGATAGAAAAAAATGAAGTCCAGAGAAAGGTCTGGCTCACTGTTTTGAAGGTGAAGACGGACAGGAATACTAAGATGTCCTGCCACCTAGTGCAGAGCTCATGTCACTGCATCCTCTGGAATCAGGCTTGCTGGCCAAGGAGGCCCTTCTACATTACTGCTGAATGCAGGTCAATACACCTCCACACACCTCTGTATCCTCAATTCTCACCCAGCAGGCTCTCTTAATAAACTGGAATTTGAGGATCCTGAGGCAGATGTTAGGGTGTGGAGATGGAGAAATATTAGAAAGGAAGGGGGCTATAAACCCTTCCCCTCCCGCTTTTGACATTTCTTTTACACTGTGGTCCTGGACTGCTGACTCTCTCTCATTTCAATCCCATCTCCTGTCCTCACTGCCTAGCTCCCATTCCCCCAATGCCCTAAACCTTGGTCAATTTGTCATTTCTAAAGCTCCTAAATCTCAAAGCAAAGAATTAACCTTAAATATAACATTTTCTACACCCCAGCTAGCCACTACACATACTTCTATTACCAGCAAAGCCCCAACAGACATCTGAATTTGGGACTCCACTCTACCCTAAGCCTTTATTACCTAAGGCAGGCAGTCGAATTGAGTATTCCAGCCATGTATTTCTTGCTCACAGAGAAAACACCTAGTTTACTCTAACCAGTAGTGCTCGAAAGTTGGTCTTTAAATCAACAATGGCACCACTATCTAGTTAGAAATGAAAAGTATTGCCCCCACCAGATCTACGGAGTCAGAGACTCTGAGGGTGAAGCCCAATAATCTTGGTTTTAACCAGCAGCCCAGGTGATTCTGCTACATGCTGAACTTCGAGAAGTTCTGCCCTGTGCCCTTAGGTTAGCCTTACAAAGAAGTAGAGTGGTATCGTTTTAGGGGTACTAGGAAGTAGGGCCACTGAACTCAATTATGCTTTGCACAACTCCAGAGGCTACCCTTCATGTAAATGTGAATGGTGCCATACAGAGATGTGCAGTGCAGACCTGTTAGTAAGGATGTTATTCCTCTTCCTGCCACTAAAAGAAGTTAACAAATAAAAAACAAGAACAGAACATTACATCTATTAGTCGTCACGGTGATGTCCTAAAGCTGGTTCATACAGGTTAGAGCCAATTGTGTGCATCTCTTTCCAAGTCTGCGCTCAGTGATTTCACACTGGTAGCTTGAAATCGACTATGATGACAGTATTTAAACCACAGAAATCAGCAAACAGTACAATTCAGGGTTTAAAAATTTTTTTAAGATCCTATTTACTTTTCCTAGCAGGACTTCTGGGTATAGCTGTGTGAGTTATGTACTACAACACTGCCTCTTTAGCAAATCTATACAAGAATATTACTGTATCATATTTCTTAGCTGCAAATCTATACAAAAATGTTATTGTATTCTTAGCTGAAAAATATTGGTAACAAAGTGAATGCCCAGCAATAGGTAATGGTTGAAGAAATTACAATACATTCCTGACAGGGAATATTATGCAACCATTAAAAGACATAATTGTAGGTGTACCAGATGACTTGAAGGGGCTTTAATGAGGTATTGTTGAAGGCAATATGTAGAAAAGTCTTTATGATATAGTCCTATTTTGGAAAACAAATGATATGTGTATCTATGCATAGGAATATTTGATTATGTGAAGGGAAATACATATAATAGCATATCAACATGGATTATGGGAATGATAAGAAGGAGGATTTCCACAAAAAAAACTGTTCCAAATATCCCCAATATTTATATGGTCAGATTTACATAGCTAATGACTATTTACATATTCCATAAATGTAAACCCGTTTGGAAGAATATAATTAAAACAATATAAAATTGGAAGGTGGTGAGGTGATAGTAGGCATGGCATAGTATAAAGGATCCATCTCGTGTCACATTCCCCCAAGTGGAGCAGTCACTTAACCCTGGTCAGTAGAGGATCAGGATTTAACAATTCTTAGCTGCTTGATGCCCAATCCCCAACCTCTGGCTTTCCAACCTAATATATAGTTCAACTACTGAGCAAAATAGGGCACCAGCGGGTCATTTAATAGATGGAATATAAAACACAGAAAGGTGATGAACTAGAAATCAGCAATTCTATTTTGATTCTAACAGCACCAGCCCAGACAGGGAAAGCTGGGTGCTTCTTAATGGTACCTGAGCTTGTGCCAGGACTAGACTCCTGAGCTCCAGTCCTTTAGAATTTAGCCCCCCACAAACCCTGTATTTATTCCCTTCTATTAGTAAGGGTAAATGCAGGGGTTTTGACACACTTCACTTGAGCAATATCTCCCTTACCTTTAGCACTTTTCCTCCAATATCTGGTAAATAATATTCATTTCTAGTATTTAATCCCCTCCTCCTGTTCCTTCCCTTGTCTCCATTACCAATGTTTCATTCTAAATTCTAGATCAAATCCATTCTTCAGAGGCCTTCTCTGAACTCCTTATTATTCGCTTATTCCTGTACCTATTTCTTTTTTTCATAGCTCTTATCATTACCCGAAATTATATCACACAATATTTGTTTTCTCCTAGGTTGTCTCTCTCCTTTCACTAGAATGTAGGCTTCATGAGGGCCAGGACTTTATTCTGTTCACTGCTTCATCCCCAGTGTCCAGAACAGTACCTGGTATGTATGAGTACTCAACTAATATTTCTTCAATGAATTATTGAATGCATGAATACCACTCTCCTCATATTTCTTCTATGCCCTTAGGATATTAGAAATTCTTCTACCAGGGTAACAAAAGGCTCTAAAGAAACTTGTGTCTGGAGCTTTGGAGCAACTTTCACTCGTTATTCTCCTTATAATAACTGTGAAGCCATGGTTCAGACCCTTAGAATAGGTTCTTTATGTTGTTTTTTTTTCATATCTGTGTGGTAAAATTCATTTAAAAATTACTTAAGAAAATTTCAAAGGCAGACAAAAGTAGCTTTAACAATTATCAATGAAAAACCAATCTTGTTGCATTTATACCCTCTATTTGTACCTACCTGTTTTATAATTCTTTCACAGCTTTAATGGGGTATAATTTTCATACAATAAACTGCATATATTTAAATTGTAAAATTTGATGAGTTTTGGTAAATGTATACACTTATGAAACCATCAGTATAATGAACATGTTAATCACCCCAAAAGTTAAAACAGTGTTTTTTTTAACTGCAGGTTGCAACCCAATAGACATTTGTGGAATCACTTCTGGGATGATTAATGAGAGACAATTCTGGATAGCCCTGCAGCCTCATTTCCTTCCCCTTATCAGTAGCTTAGCTGAGAGCTGGCTGTGCTGTACTGAGCCAGTTGCAGAAAGACAAGGCCTTTGGCTGATGTCAGCATTCCTGGCAGACTAGGCTCTTCCAAGGAGGCCCTCAGTATGCTGACCTTGGCCCTGGGCATGCACACTCCCTAGCATTGTTCCCAATCTAGGAGATTGTTGATACATTTCTTGTTACTTTGAGAAACTAGGTGTCACCTTAGCCCTTTTTCCCAGTGTGGAGGTAGAGCTTGTGTTCATTTGGACTGCTCACAGTGGCACATTCAGTATACAGTCCAAGCAGACCCCTCTTTGCTGGGACTTTGGCCTTGGTGCACTCAGAAGATCCATGACTGGCCTACGCCATGGAACAAGAAGAGTTCGGGAGATTGTGTGTCCTACTACTTCTTGGCTTGCTTGTAAGTTTTCCCCCAATAAACCCCATGCTGATCTGTACCCTGCAGCATATCAAAAGCTGGTTCCCCAAATATTACCTACACAGCCTATTGATAAGACCAAACTGAGTTTATTGCTTACAGGGGTGAAGGATGACTCCAATTCTGCAAAGCTTCAGTGGAGGTGCCTCAGAGGGAGGGAAGGCAAGGTTAGAACTAAAGAATTGGAAGTTTAGTTTGACATAGGTCTTTCAATGCAGGGATTTGATTAGAATTAGGTAAGGATTATAATATAATAATCTAGGATTCGTGGAAACAGCAAGACAAGGATTTTTTTTTTTTTTTTTTTTTTTTTTTTGCGTTACGCAGACCTCTCACTGTTGTGGCCTCTCCCATTGCGGAGCACAGGCTCAGCGGCCATGGCTCATGGACCCAGCTGCTCCGCGGCATGTGGGATCTTCCCGGACTGGGGCACGAACCGTGTCCCAAACCCGTGTCCCCTGCATCGGCAGTCGGACTCTCAACCACTGCGCCACCAGGGAAGCCCAAGACAAGGATTTTTGAGATGAGGGATTTAAAAATCTTATGGCAGTTCAAAACCTGTTGTTGTTTTCCATTAGGGAGTTAGTTGTTGGGATTTTCAGGATGTTCCTGTAATGAACCATTTGCTGAGGCAGAGGGGAGTCCTGGAAAAGTAAAGTCATGCTAATGAAGAGTAGAATAAAAATAGTGTTAGTGTAGACAGTAAGGTGTGGTTTCAGTTCTCAATGTACAGACTAAGTTTGGGAATAGAAGGTTTTGGTTCTCAGGTGTTGTGGTGTATGTCCATGACCCCCTTACATGGCAGTGATGACCAGCATTTTTCAAAAAATGAACTAAATAAATTACAGTTGAATTGTATCTAGTAAGGATGAGAATCGTTTTGTGGAAATTTTGTTTCAGTTATACATGTGTATGTGTGAAATGAGTCATGAAGTGAAATGTGTCTCTTACAATAGGTCTGGATCCAGAAATATTAGAAAACTAATGCCTAAAAAAATGCTGACAGACCCCTAAAAGGGATGATCCCCTCTCTCAGCCAGTTTACATTGCTCCAATCTAAACTTTCATGCTAATAGTAGAGGAGCATCTAGCTTTATTAAGGAGAAACACATAATCTAAGAATTGGAACAGAAGCCCTGTCCAGGTAGATTAAGGGTTAAGTGGGAACTTTGGATCTATAAGGCTGTCCGCAATTTTGGCAGAGAGCTGAAAGAAGCCAAGTCGTAACTGTTACTTCAGAACAAAAGATGGAGGCTAGACACAAATAACAACTCCCTAATGTGAGCATTATTAGTGTCTACAACCAATCCTTAAGCAGATAAAAGTTCCCTTTTGACTGAGATACAACCTATTTATTCAGGGCACTGGATAAGATGAACTATGGAGTCCCCTTCATTGGGAAGTTTTTATGATTCTAGAGAGAATCTTACAATAGAAGCAGGCAGTTAACCTGAGATGTGTTCTCTGGCTATTACCTCCCAGAGCTGATTCTGAGTATTGTTGGATAGAACAATAAATGTGACACAGTGGCTTCCATTCTCAAATGGGTTATCTACTTCTCTGAGGAAATTCTGACACTTTATGGCTTTAGAAGGCTGGTGATTTTGGAAGGGACATTAGCCGCCCCCCACAACCTGCCCTGAAATTCCTCAGAAGGTTCCATTCCTATGGATAAGGCACTATCTTCTCCATTTAAAATGTAAATTCTCCTTTGTCTCAGAAGTTTAGCCTTTCAATTTGTTTTTCCTAGTTATCAAAAAGAGGCCTGGATTAAAAACAAAGTTTGAGAAAAACTGCAATACTACCTTAGTAGGAGTTGATGTGGTTTATTCAGGAATTCATTCAGCAAGCAAGGATAAGGCTGATTGAAGCCCTGGATTTCCCCACTTTTGAAGCTTTCATGGTCTGAAGCAGATCTGTAAACAGGTAAATCATAGCCTATGTCTGAGGTTATGGAAAGCCTGGACTTCAGAGCCTTATATACCTGGGAGGGAATTGCATTTCCCTCCTTTCTTAATGGCACCATTTAAAGCCATGCAGCTGAGCTTTGGTTTTCTCATCTGTAGACTGATGAGAATAAAACCAACTTCATAGAATTGTGAGCACCACGTGAAAGATAAAATGCACAGGGCAATTAAGGAGATGATTTTATTCAGGTTATAGCCATAGGGAGAAGGCTCAAAGAAAAGAAAGTAAATTTAGAGTTTTATAGACATAGGTAAACAAAAGAGTCATCACAAGTCTATGGGAGTCATGAGGAAGTATGGAGAGGGTCTGATCTCGGAATATGCCAGGGCAATGTGTTACTATACAATTAGCATCTTTTTTAGAACAAGAAAGGGTGAGGGAGTTTTTCAACTGTGGCTGCTTTCTTGGAGCCCAGGGCTCAGGTAAAGTTTAATGTTATCAAGCACTTAGCATGGGGCCTGGCCCATGGTAGGCATTCAGCAAATGTTTCTTTCCTTCTCTTCCTCCAATAGAAAGATGTGGATAGTGGTGTGGTGAGAAACCTGTGGTGAGAAAGGCCTGACAGATTTACTCTGCATGAGAGAACTAGATTTGACAAAGGATGTTGAATCTTAAAGGATGAATAATTTTTTGCCAAAAAGAGGGAGGAAAGAACATTATTGATAGTGCTAATGTAAGAGATAAAGGCATAGCGGCTTACAGGAGATTTGCATGTTCAGAGACCAGCTGTAACTTCAATGTGCTACAAGGAGTAACTAGACATAAGGTAGGTTAGAGCCAAATTGTAAAAATGCTTCAAAAGCCATTTAATGCCTGCTGTTTCAGGAAAATAGTCCAGGAATTTATGATTCTGACAAGATTAGATTCCAGTTTATGAGAACCCCTTCCCTGCTGTGTAAGGAATGGAGGCAGGGAGATCGGTTAGCAAAGTAGTACATGATCCAGAGAGGATCAAGGCCTGAACTAGAGCAATGGCCATGAGGATGTCAAGGAGAGGACTGAATTTAAAAAATAGTTAGTAGAATTTACTAGACAGATTATGTAGTTGTGGGGAAGGTCAGCATGGAGGTGAGGGAGGAAGTGGAATAGTGGACAATGATACTGTTAAAAGCAGTATAGGCTAATATTTCAAGTACTTACAATGTGCTGAGCACAGTTCTAAGGGCTCTACACTTATCTCTTTTAACCCACATAAGAGTCCTATGAAGTAAGTGCTCTTTTTTCTCCATTTTTAAATGAAGAAAATGAGGCATACAGAAGTTAAATAACTTGCTCAAGTTTTTACAGATAGTAGGTGGTGAAGCTAGAATTCAAGCCCAAGTTGTCTGAGTGCAGAGACTGAACTTTGGATGACTATGTGAATAGTGTTGCCATTTACTAGGATTGAAGGCTATTGGATGGGGGCAGACTTATGGGGAAAATATTTTAGTTTTGGACAGGTTGATATTGAGTGCAATTATTAAATGGGTCTGGAGCTCCAGAGAAAGATTAGGATCAGAGCTGGAGATTTGAAGGGCATCTACTTATAGGCAGGTGCTCAGAAGGGGCCTTAGGACTGCCTTAGGTGAATGGGATGCACAAATTGGGGGTGGGTAGAGGGAGGGAAATGCTGAAACATATAAGGGGAAGCAGTAGCTTGAAGACAAATTTGATCCACTTTAAGATTTTACAAGCAATGCCTTAGACTTGGAGAGTGCTCATTTAATTCAAGCCCACTGGCACATCTAGAGGTGTCCTGCAGCATCAAATGTCTAGGGATTCCTAGGATTCTTGAGCATGTGCTAGGATAGATTCCATAGTGCCTGTGGTAGGCTGAATTGCAACGCCCCCCCCCCCCCCACTGGCAGAACATCCACATCCTAACCCCTGGTACCTGTGAACATTACTTTATATGGTAAAATAAATAAATAAAAGAATGCTATTTTATACAGTAAAATTAATTTTAAAAATAAATTTAATTGCAGATATAATTAAATTAAAGTTCTTAAAATGGGGATATTACCCTGCATTATCCAGATGGGCCCTAAATACAATCACATGTAGTAGAGGGACGCAGAGGGAGATCTTACACACACCAAGAAAAGGTGAAGTGAAGACAAAGCAGAGAGACATTTGAAGATGCTGGTTTTGAAGATTGAAGTGATGTGGCTATAAGCCAAGGAATGCCAGTAGCCTCCAGAAGCTGGAAAAGACAAGGAATGGATTTCCCCCTAGAATAGCCAGCAGGACTCTGGCCCTGCCAGCACCTTGATTTCAGCCAAACTGTACTGATTTTAGACTTCTGACTTCCAGAACTGTGAGATAATTTCTGTTGTTTTAAGCCACCAAGTTTGTGGAAATTTGTTATAGCATCCACAGGAAATTAATGCAGGGCCTCCTCAAAGCTATCACTGCTTAACAGACTTGATCCAGTAATTCCTAATTCTCAATAGGTGTCAGGCCTCATTTGCCACATATTAGACATGTTACTCTTGTTATGTGCTTTGTCAAGTTTTCTTGGAACACATGGAATAGGGAGACCCTCAAATTCATAGGGAAGGAATGGGGAAGGATAGGGCCCTTTACCTGAAAAGTACTATCCAAAAATAACCTCTAAACCAAAATGTTCATGAATGATTCCTGCAGACCTGGCAACTTCTCTGACTGGATTGAATCTTAAGGGGTCATATAAGCCATCTCCCTGTCTTTGCCTGCACACAGCTAAGAGCCTGAGCATGGAGAGGGTATCTGGTTTCTGGAAGACACCTCGCCTACTGTTTGGCATGGCTACTCAGGACAGAGTAACTATCATTCAAGAACCATGGGCAGACTAGATCTTAGGAGAAGATGGCTGGAGAAAGAAGCACATATAGAGAATGGATTGGAATTTATTGATGTAAAGTGCAAAATAGTTACTCCCAGCAATGCTGTTAGAGTGTTAGCAACAGTTCTCTCTCATGTGTTAGATTGGAAAATAACTTCTGTGAGAAAGATTGGGACAGAGTCTTGAACATATTTTAGCCAACCCATAAAATCAGAAGGGTTTCATAATATTGCTTTCCCCTCCAGAACTCCAGAATCCCAAGAAATTGTGCAGAAAAACTAAGTATACCTTTGTGGATGTTGAAACCAACATAGCAGTGGAATGCTGGCAGAGTAAAATCCTACAATTTTCAGCTATGGAAAAGAACCTAGAGATCACCCAGTCTAAGCTCCTCACTGTACAGATGTGAAACCCAGCAGAGTTTTTTTAACCCAACTTTAGATATTTAGGTACTAGATATTTGTTCTGCAGTCTTGCTTTAGAGTCCATAGTGTTTTACTGGATCAGGTATTGATTCATGGCAATGAAAACATTAAGCGTTTTTCCAGTACACTGGACGCCCACAATCCCTCCCCGGCCCGCCAGGGAGCGCAAACTAAAATTCCTCCTGCAGCCCAGAAGTGTCCCTCCGGGTCTGGGACAGAATTCCGTTAGCAACCAGGAAATTAGCGGAACCTTGAGGCTGAATGCTTGCAGCTGGTACGGTTGCTTTGAGGAAAGAACACTTCCGGTCGGAGAGGCCGTTCCCGCAACTTGTGGTTTGGTCAGCCTCTAGCTCTCGCGTTTCGATTTGCCGCGCTAACGGTGGGAGGCGGGCTTGCGTCGGGGTCACACTCTCCCATTGGTTGCTGTTGCGGCGGCGGTTTGGAGTGAGGGTAGCACGTTGAGCTGGAGGCTGTGCGGAGTGCGGCGGCCCAAAGCCTGGCAACGAGCCCGGTGTCTGGTGGTAATCCGGGATTGAGCCAGGCCTGAGTCCCCGGGGGATGGATCGCGTGTGGAGTGCGTGGTGCGGGAAGTGCGTCAAAGAGAAAGGGTCGCCGCCACTCTGGGCCCAGCGCATCGTGGTCGCCTGGCTCAGTAGGGCCGAGTGGGATCAGGTGACAGTGTATCTGTTCTCTGACGACCATAAATTGCAGCGGTACGCGCTGAACCGCATCACCGTGTGGAGGAGCAGGTAAGGCGGCAGGCTTAGCCCTCCTGCCTGCGTGCTGGTGGCACTTCACCTCTTCCTTTGTAGAATTTCCATAAGGCCTTATTACCCAGTTTTCTCCTAAATGCCTAATGGCCCCCCGCTACGCGTAGTTTGGGCATTGCTTGTCTCCCAAGTGCCCGGGGGAAGGTCGCAGCCAAGCTCGTGCACTAATCCCTTTTGCGGAAAGAAACGGGGTGTGCCTCAACAGCCCTTTTGTCAAGTCTGTGAGCTTTGATCCTTACCTTCTCTCATCTTGGGGTGGGTGCCGATGAGAGGGCACCGCTGTGGCTGAGCCAGCCTTGTCTTAAGGAGTAGCACTCTAGGGTGGATTTCTGATTCGAAATAGAAAGGGGGTGGGGGGAGCTTGCCTGCAAAAGCATGTTTGAATGGAGCGCTTCAGTCCAGTTGGTAAGATTTAGTTGGGAGCAGACAAGGGGCTAATGCCTCCAAGAATAAGGTCTTCTCTGGGTGAAAGAGTTGAGGGTTTCACGGTGAAAGAAAGGAGTGTGTCCACACTTAATTGTTGATTGGCTGTGTAGCAGTTAGATATCCTTTGTATGTCCTAAACCAGCCTCTCATGTCCTGTGTACTATTGGATCCCAGGGACATTACCCTCCCTCTTCCCAGCTTCTTGATTTGTGTCTATCCACACACTCTTGAGCCAGTATATAATTGCAATAACCTACAACCTAGGTTCTGAGATGGAGGGTGGGCCTGTGTAAAGGACCTTTATGATGGTGCTGGACTGTGGCCCTTTAGGTTAGGCAACGAACTCCCCCTGGCAGTGGCTTCTACTGCAGACCTGGTACGCTGTAAGCTCATGGATGTAACTGGTGGCTTGGGCACTGATGAACTTAGACTGCTCTATGGCATGGCATTGGTCAGGTAAGACCTACATGGGTAGGGGTGTGGGGGGGTGGTTTTTTTGGGGGGGGGGCGTGGGCTTAGCACATGATAAGCAAAGTTTGGCTTTGGGTTCTACCTGAAGCAAAAAGCCTTGTGTGTCCCTGTGTATGGGTCACCTTATGATTGCTTAATGTGACAGCTTTTGGTACCCCCTGTTAACACACATTCCTCTTTTTTCCTGAGAGCCTTCTCTCTTCCGTTTTTCTTTCCCTCTCTTTGGAATGTTGGGTGGGGGTGGTTCAGACCAAATGGTCTCTGTGGGTCTCTTCCAGCCTTGACAGTTTGATTTACTTTCCCCCTTTTACTCTTTCACCCAGAGGAACTTTTCTACATGGTTCAATGCCCTTGCCCATGATTTAATGTGGATTTTCTAATCCTACCCCTACCTACACCTTTTTTCCATTCTCTCCACGAACACTGAAAGGTTACTGAGTTGTGGAAATGGAGACATGGGCCAGGAGTTCCTGATTTACAAAGCGACTCAGAGTGGTTCTAGCTGTATCATGTACATCAGGAAAAAGGTTGCCTCTGAGTTTTCTCATCTGTCAGAGTCTTTGCTTAGCTCATACTGTTTGCCTTGTCTGCCTTGAGGTCCTCCCTAGCTCTTCTTACCTTCTCCATTGTTTAGCTGTGCTCCCCATATCATTTGATGTAGTCCTTTGTTGTAGCATTTATAACATATTATGTTCTAGCATAATATATTACATTATGTCATGATTATTTATCCTAGACTGAACTCTTCAAGGCCAGAGCAGTGTCTTATTCATTTGTATGGCTTCAGTACAGGGCAGAGTCTCAGTAAATGTTAGACTGGATGGAACCATTCCTGCTCTGGTTGACACCAACCATAAGAACAGGACAGAACAGTCATTGGAAAGGTTGTGGAAATGCAAGTTGACAGTAACTCAGCAAGGTGTTTTAAAGCCCCACTGGTTTGAATAAAACAGTTACTTGGGCTATGCCACTTATTTCTCCCCCAAACTCAGGTTTGTGAACCTTATCTCGGAGAGGAAGACAAAGTTTGCCAAGCTCCCTCTCAAGTTCCTGGCTCAGGAGGTGTGTATGATAAAGTGGACTTGCTAAATTCTCTCTTCTCAGGAGGACTCACTAATGGGGCATGGGGTGATATGGATACAGTCAGACTAGCTCATCCCATCACTGTCAGCCAAGCCCAGCAAGAACCCCAGAGCCTCAACTTCTAGCTTGAAAGAAGCAGACCTGCTCCCTTGCTCATGGCTGCTATCTTCAGTGGGCTTGGCCTGCCCAGCTTGCTGGGAGTGGCCCAGGTGAAGCTGAAGCACCCCAATGCACCCCTGAGTGGGGACAGGAAAGAGGTGGCAGTTAAAGTGCCTGCCCTCTGGTTGTTGACAGTCTGAAGGAGGAGACAAACTCAGCCAAGCAGGGTGAAAATGCAAGACATTCCCGCCTTGAGTGAGTATGGGAGGTGTGTAGAGACCCAGATGGCAGACAGGTTCTCAGCCATCAAGAGAAGCTTCCTGGAGGAGGTCTGGGAGAGAAGGAGGAAGGGAAGAAGAGAGGGGAGAGTAAAGGGTACCCTGGGAGAGCAACTGGTACAGACAAGGGCAGAGGGAGGCTGAAGAAGGTGATTGTTAATGCTCATTCACAGGAATCTCTTCATTGGAGGAGGGTAGTTGGTGGTTGGGGGAGGCGAGTGTCTTCTGATTTTCAAGATCACTTCCACAGAGCGTAAAGAGAATCAGGAGACTTGGTTCCTAATCTTGGCTCTGCCACTAAGAATGGAACCTCCTCTCAGGAGCTCAGTTTCTCTATCTGTAAAATGGGGAGAAGCCAGGTTAGTTCATCTCTGTGGCCCTTTCTGCTTTAATATTTTCTAATTTCTGCACTCACACCCTCCCCCATAATCAGGTGAACATTCCGGATTGGATTGTTGAACTTCGCCATGAGTTGACCCACAAGAAAATGCCCCATATAAATGACTGCCGCAGGGGTGAGTCCCCAGGGAGTATACCTATCACAGTTTAGCCCAGAGGCCTGGGCTACGTGGCACTGTGGGGGGAGAGAGAGGGAGGAGGGTCTTCACTTGGGGTCAGAGCTGAGACTAGGGTGAGGTGAGTGAGGCATTTGCCTTGGACACAAACTTTAAGGAGTCTCTGCTCTCCCACTTGCTAGCCCCGTGCCGTTTTTGGCATCCCATCTTCAAGTCTGGTATAGGTTTTTTCTAGGAAATGTGCTGGTGAGTGGGAGGAAGCAAAGAACTCGGGGATAACCCAGAGCAAGAGGGGCTGCTTCTAGATATTTGAGATTTGTGCCTCCTTGGAGCCAAGCCTCTTACCTGGGGCCTCCCCATAATGTTAGCAAGATGAGGCTGGAGGCCTGCTAGGAGCTGCTTGCCTGGGCTGTTACTATGGCGCTGCCTTCCTTCCTCCCCTCCTTTAGGCTGTTACTTTGTCCTGGATTGGCTCCAGAAGACCTACTGGTGCCGCCAACTGGAGAACAGCCTAAGAGAGACCTGGGAGTTGGAGGAGGACAGGGAAGAGACAGATGAAGAAGACCAAGAGGAAGATAAGAACATTGTCGTTGATGACATCACAGAACAGAAACCAGAGCCTAAGGATGAGGAGAAAGGTGCAGAGCTGGATGTTAAGGCTGATGGAGACAGCGAAGGCAACAAAGAGGTTGATCCACATTGGCAAAAGGCTGTGAGACATAAAGAGTTGTATGGTAGGTGTCCTTGATACAGAAAGGGGCCCATGAGCTTGGAAGACTCGGACTTAGGTTGACTCTGGTTATTTCCCTGGCTCAGTATTTCCTCTGGGGTTGTGGTGAGGCTTAGCTTAAAAAAATTACTGTCACAAATCATCTTCCTTGAGCTCCATGAGGCAGGAGAGCCAAGAATTCTAGTTCCCAATTTACAACTCAAGAAATGAGGTGAGAGGGCTCAAAATTCCATCAGGAGCAAGGCACAGGGCTGGCTGCTCTATCTGTTTCCCTATTCTGTTTTCAGAAAGAGCCCGAGAACTGCTGGTATCCTATGAAGAGGAGCAGTTTAAGGTAAGAAAGTGCCCTTGACTTGGCCTGTTTTCATCTGCCCCAGCCATTTCTTCCCCCTTGCCAGCTACCTGAGAGAAGTCTTGAGAATGAAATTTAAAGAAAAGTGGCAAAGCTTGGAAAGCTCTTCCAAAACTCTTCTTGGAAAGAGAGAGAGGGGAAGTAGGAAGGAGACAAGAGGAGCAGAGTCCAGTTGGCCGATCCTGCACATCACTGGAAGTTTGTGGATAATCGGTCCCACTGGGTGGTAGGGAACAACAGGGTTTAGGTGGTTGCTTAGACCTGCGGTACTGCAGCTGATCAGCAGATGGCGTCCAGGAACCTTCCTAGATCAGGTGAGCTTGAGGGGTGCTGTTTTAGCAGGAAGGGAGGTAAGCTTAGAAACCATTCACCTCAACCCTTCCTTTTCACAGATGAAGAAATTGAAGCCATGGATGAGTGAAATGACTGGCCCAATGTCACATATGCAGTTAGTGATAGAACCAGGACAAGAACCTGAGTCTCCTGATTCACTTTCTTCCATAACCCATTGCTTCCTTTCACCCCTTGGTCCAAGGGTCTCTGCCCAACTCCAACCAAATGCCCCCATTGGATATCTATGTATTGGATTATCTGGTTATTGACAGCCACAGTAACAAGGGAATTTGGAGGGTGGGGAGGGAGGAAGAAGAGAAAGTCTGGAGTTTGAGAGTCAGGATATTTTTAGTTGCAGGACCAATAGGGACATTGTGGGCTCACCTCTGCATACCCTGCCGTATCCCCTGAAGGGACATGCTGAGAGGTCCTATGAGAAGGAATCCTGGAGGGATGGGGGGGTGTTACCTGGCTGAACCAGCCTTCTGATGGGACCCTCTTTGCTGGCAGGTGCTGGAGAAATTTAGGTATTTACCTCAGGCCATTAAGGCGTGGAATAACCTGTCCCCACCTGTAGAATGCATCCTGGCAGAGCTCAAGGGCATTACATGGGAGAACAGGTGTGTAACTAGGTAATCAGGGGCTGCCTACTCTCTAGGGTAGAGCGTAGCAGCCTCACTGAAATTGGTTTTCATATCCCAGCTTGCCAACCTCTGCTGTAGGAAATCCCAGGGATAATCTTGACCCACCACGGGTGACCTTGCATTTCACATGATCCTCTTCCCCAAACCCTGCCAGCTACCAGGTGGGGTTTGTCTACTCTGAGTAACTGAAATGGCCAGAGGCAGGAATGTCTACCGTCATCCATCCCCTGGCCAGCTTTGTTCCTGTTTGTCCAGTGGTATGTGGAGCTCTTGGCAACTAGGAAAAGCCGTTAACCTTTTGCTTTTTCACTGCCGATCTCTTGTCCGAGTTTGAGGTAAAAGATATATGGTAGGCACTGCTGGTCTCTTTTGAACTGCTATTAGAGAGGATCAACATCCCCTGGATAATTGTGGTTGAGGAGAGAGAGGAGGGGCCTTCCCAGGGCCTGGATCCTCCAAAGACTAAGTCCCCACTGACCCACCCAGTATGGCCATGAGCCTTATTTTCCCCTCAAAGTAGTACTCAGTTCAGTCAGAGCAGACAGTGTCTATCCATTCCTTTCCTCCCTGGCTCTTTGGGGCTTGCTACCTACATTCAGCTGGAAAGGGCTTTGGGAAGAGGTTGGAAAGAATCTGGGATGGAGCGGAGAGTATAGGAAGGTGGTGTATGTGGCAGAGTGGGCCTGGGTGGGGAGCCTGCAGTGCAGGTTAGGATTGTCCCTGGCGTCTTCTTTATTCCCAGGATACCAGTAGTTCCAAAGGTGTTTTATCAGTGTCTGCCCAGCCTAGGCTTCTTAGCTGTACCCTTCAGTAAAGGGGTGAGTGGTGGCCGCCTCCGTAGCTTGGAAAACTATCCTTGTGCTATACAGTAGCGTCTGCCTGGTCATGCTGAGCAGGCAACTGGCTGACTGTTTTAAGTGCTCTTCCTGCATACTGACCTGAGGAGATGGGAGATGGATGGAAGGACAACTCTTTCCTCCTTGAGCCTGGTAGAGGGAGGGATCTGAGCATGACAACCCTCCAGACATTGAGACACCTTGGGAGCTCTTGTTCCCCCTCAGCCCAATCAGCTAGGAGAGCCTCTCTTAGGGAACTGCTAGCTCTGGAGGAGACAGCTGGATGTTGCTGGTTTTGGTTTAAGCTAGATGGGGATGAGAGATTACCCCTATAGCTTATACTTTTAACCTCTGTATCTTAGTTCTGGGTTCTTGGGGTCCTTAGGAATGAGGATAATATAATATTTGGCCCAGCAATTGAGTCCCCAAAGTTTCTGCTTGTAAGATCTGAAAGAGGGTAACCAGGGAGAAGGGAAGCGGTAGGAGACTGGAGGACTGTCAAGGGAAACAAAGACTAAGCAGGAACTAAAGTCTAAAAGCCCTTGACCCTATAACCTCAGGCATTTAACTCCTTTGTGGGCCTGGGACTTTTCTTCATCTGTGCTTTCAGACTTGTTAAGCCACTACTGCCCTTGTTATGGGCCTTAGATTTGCCTGTGCTAGGTAAATGCTTGTTCAAAACCCACAGATCCCAGTCTTTGGCTCAGCCCCTGACTCAGGGAGGCTGAGGCCTGAGAACCAACTGTCATCTGCCTTCCTTTTCCCCCATGCTGGTTTGGCCATTTGAGTCAAAGGCATTAGCTGCCTTGGGAGTGGGTAGGGGAGTAGAAGAGGGTCTTCTGCCTGTTTCATTTTACTTAATTTAGTGTCCTCTTGCTCCAGGGAGGCTCTGCTAGATGCTTTTCTGGATGACGGCTTTCTCATCCCCACATTTGAACAGTTGGCGGCTTTGCAGTTAGACTATGAAGGTAGGGTCCTGGAGGCTCGATGCAGCCTTAGGGTACTGTGTATCCTGGGCAAGAACACCAGGGGTGGGCTGGGTGGCCCTGGACTGGGAGGTAAGGGCTGTTTACTGCTGTTCCATAGCTACTGGAAGCCCTCTTGGCTGAGCAGAACATGTAGCCCCACTGATAAGTAGTTATTGGGCTATCCTTAGGTGGCCTGGAATTGGGTGGGGTGAGGTGGGCTGGGGTGGGCTGGGGTGGGGGTGGGGGTCTTAATGCCATTATTGTGCTATGTTAATTGTGATCTAGCCACTTGGTAGAGAGCTAGAACAGCAGAACTGGAAGGGCCTTGTGAGGTCATCTAGTCCAACATCCTCATGTTACAGATGGGCAGACTGAGGTCCAGAGAGGGGAAAGTACTGACCCAAAGTCACACAGTGAGTTATTGACAAAGCCGAAGCTAGAACCAGAACTCTTTTTCTTTTATATTCTATTTTGAGTCAGTTGTTGTTTACCAGATACTAACTGGTTTCTCTCCCCGCTCTTCTACTTTCCTCTTTCCTCCTGTTCTGCGGTGGCAACTCTGTTATTGTTGGTGGGGCCCCCTCTTCTTCTCCCTCTCTCTCCTCCTCTTCCTCTCTTCCTTCTCTCTCTCCCTCTTTCCCTTTCTCGCCTTCTTCCCTCCCTCCTTCCTTCTCTCTCCCTCCCTGCCTCCCCTTTTCCTGTCAATGGGTGTTTCTCACAAACCAGAAAACGTGGACTTGAATGACGTCCTGGTGCCAAGGCCGTTCTCTCAATTCTGGCAGCCCCTGCTCAGGGGCCTCCACTCCCAGACCTTCACACAGGCCCTGCTGGAAAGGATGCTCTCTGAGCTGCCAGCCCTGGGGGACACTGGGATCCGGCCCACCTACATCCTCAGATGGACCATTGAACTGATCGTGGCTAACACCAAAACTGGTGAGGGAGACTAGCCCTAGCCCCAGGGCCTAATGCAGCCCAGGCAAGAGCATCTGCCACTGTGCTCAGCTCTCGACTGAATAGCACCAGGAGGACACATCCCTTGTGAAAGGTTTAGGTCTGCCCAAGAGGGCCCCACAGCAGCAGTGGACAAATCTCCCTTCACATTTTTCTTCTCAGAACCAAGTAAACTGGACTGGGGCAAAGGGTCCTGAATACTTTGAGCAATTGGGAGGTATAGAATGGGGAGTCGGAGTCTGGGGAGACAGGGATGGGCAGAGCCAAGCTTTTCAAGGTGCAAGATTGGGTGGGGGGGATTTCTAGTTCCTTCTCCTCAGGCCCTCTCTTCTCTCTCAGGACGGAACGCCCGCCGGTTTTCTGCAAGCCAGTGGGAAGCGAGGAAGAACTGGAGGCTATTCAACTGCTCTGCCTCCCTTGACTGGCCCCAGGTGGTTGAGTCCTGCTTGGGTTCACCTTGCTGGGCCAGCCCCCAACTCCTTCAGCTGTAAGTCTCTTGAATTCCATTCGGTAAGAGGGTGAGACCCTGCAGGCCTCAGGGCCACACAGCCCTAGAATGGCACAGTTGGACGAGCCCTTGCAAGGACATCTAGTCCTGTCGCCGTCCTACTAACAGATGAGAGAATTGAGTCCCAGAGAGGGTAGGGTATTCTTGCCTAAGATCACAGAGCTTAAGACATGGCTGAACTGAGTCCAGTATGAAAATGGACAAGGCAACCCCCCTAGAGTGGTTAGCACAGTGGCCTGTACAGAGTAAGTGCACAATAAATGGTAGCTGCTGTTTATTATTGAACCCATTCTTCTGACTTTACGCCCAGTGCTGTCTCTATTATCTTCCCAAAATATACCTCTCATAGGTGCTTAACTACCTTCAGTGGCTCCTTACTGCCTTCCTAATGAGGTCTAGGCTTCTTAGCCTGACATTCAAAGATCTTTCTGATTCTGCCCCAACCTATCATGA
This sequence comes from Delphinus delphis, assembly GCF_949987515.2. Lineage (NCBI taxonomy): Eukaryota > Metazoa > Chordata > Mammalia > Artiodactyla > Delphinidae > Delphinus > Delphinus delphis. Next base: position 74,403,638 of record NC_082704.1, read on the forward strand.
CAACCATACCTCCTGTGATTCCCCTTTACCCAGTCTACTCTGGGCGCTGTGGTCAAACTGAATATTGTGCTGGTTCCTGTAAATACCTGTGGTTGTCTCACTTTTTTTCTGTCATTTCCTGACCCTGAGCCACTTCCCTCATACTCATGGAAGGCTTTAGCACCCAATTCTCTTCCTGCTTTCTGGAATGATATCTGTTTCATTTGAGTGACCCATCTGACACTGCAGCTCCTCACCTCCAGTGACCTTCATTCTCCACTACACTCAGCAACCCACTTCCATCACTCAGAGCTATTCCACCTCTGAAAGCTTACATCCCAGCATCCCACTCGGTGACCACCACCTGTTGTCCTACCAGTTCTCACCCTCGTATCCCACAACATCTGCTCTTTGCCTGCCTCCAGACCTCCATCCCTCCATTTCTTACCCGCCTCAATTTTGCTTCCCCTCAATCCTATCTGTGGTTGATCACTTCAACCACCCATCATCAGCATCCTCAGCTCTGCCCATCCCTTGGTGTGTCTGACTTGCAAACCCCCAAGCTAGGAGTGATCCTCCCCACTCTGCTTCTCCCACTCCTCAGCCCAGGTAGCTGAGCTCTGCTGGAGAAAACCACATAGCCCTGCAGATTGCTGCCACTGCAGAGGTATGATTTTTAATCTCAAGCCAGGCCTCAGTTCTGCTTGTCTGAACTTTTACTTGTTTTCTGCCCACTTTCTCTCCTGTTTCCTGACTGTTCTGAAAACCTTACCACTCATCTCAAGCCCCATCCCCCCCTCCCATTTCACCCTAGCTTCCTCAAGCACATGGAGGCCTCCAGCAGGGCCCCCTTGACCTGAGGTCCAGCCCTCATGAACTGATCTTCGGCTACACTCAACGTTGTCGCCAGTCTCAGTATGAGGTGGCCTTGCCCAACCTCAAAGCCTTCCCTCCACTTGTGCTCTCTGCTAGCATCACTGGGGCCTCACCCCAGCCTCTCCTTTGCTCTACTGGCTCTTACTCTTCAACTTGTGAACAGTGCCTGAGTTTTTCTTATCTTTAAACCAAACAACAACAACAACAACACAAGCAAAATCTCCTTTGACCCTGCATCCCTCTGTTGGGTTATCACTAGCTTATCACTCCTTCCTTTCCTATCAAAACATCTCAAAAGAGTAGTCTATACTCAGCAGTCTCAATTTCCTCACTACCTTCTTACTCCTCAAGCTGCTGCAATTTGGCATTCATCCCCAGAGCTGCTTTGACCTAATTACCAAATCCAGTGGGCCCTTGTCCATTGCCTGTCTGCCGCATTGATGCTGTTTACCACTCCCTCCTTCAAATGCCTGTGCTTTTTTACTAGTTCCAGTAAAGTGCCAAAGCTCAAATCTCTTTATCTAGCTCAGGCCTTTCCCCTAAGATTAAACCTCCTGTATTTGACCGCATGCCAGATATCTCCCCTTAGATGGCCTCCAGTCACCTTACTGTGACCAAAAGAGCATGGGTCATCTTACTCCCCACCCCAGCCCCAAAGTGAACTTCTTCCTCTGCTCCCTATCTCACTTGGTGGCAGCACTATCTACTGTGTCATGTTGATTCTCTCAAGTACTTCTCAAATCTGAGATTCGTGTCTATTTCCCCTAGTGTCTCCTTCCCTCTATCAGACTAAGCTTTTCAAGGACAAGGGTTCTGCATTAGCCATCTGTGCCCCAGCACGCCATGCAAGTCCAGGCCCCAAATAAACCTCAGTAAATGCTGAACTGAACTGTACTCTGCTGTCTCATTGCCAGCAGTGCTGTCTTTGGTGGGAGCTGAGTCCAGGCTTGAGGAATAAATGAAGTGGGAGTCTGGATGCTAAGACCGTCTTAGTCCCCTGATCTTTCCCATGGAGTCAGAAAGTCTTTCTTGAACCCTAATGACATTTGGGGCACAGTTGTATCTTATAAGTAACTTATAAGAGAAAAAAGTAGCCTTGTTGACAAAAGACAGCCAGTTCAAGACCTCCAGGAGATGAGACTGAACCAAACAGCCAAATCTCCAGATGTGTATGCTCTAGACTGGAAGTGATATGGATGGGTGGGAAACTGGGAGGAGAACCAAAAAATCCTAGAGGCATTTGAGCAATTCCAGCAAGAGAAAGAATAAAGGAAATTTCAAAATTCTGAAGGAATATGGCATATGTATGTAATGGGGGGAGGGAATGAAAAGAGCAGCATGGAAAGGTTGGATAAGTGGCCTTCAAGGTACTTTCCAATCCTAAGTGCCTACAGAGTGGAAGCTGCTGGTCTTGGAGAAGTCTGGACCACAGAGATCTTCTCCCAACCCAAGCATACCAGCGGGATGCGACACATGCCAGCAGTAACAGCGGCTCACTTGGGTACGATTTCTTGTGCACAGATCCTGCCTTTCGCAGATAATCGGTGAATCTAGTCCTAATCATCCTGTTACACAGATTGGGAAATGGGATTTCCCCAGGTATTAGGCTGCAAGTCAGTAACAAGTCTGCAAGTCAGAGCTGGGGCCAGAAACCAGATTCCAGATATACTGTCCTTACTCCTGTGCTCTTTCTACAGTGTTCCATTAGATTGCACATACAGAACATGACTTTTCTTTTCCCCACAGGAAAAATAAAAGATACCACTGGCAATTAAGTGTCGGACATGGTGCTGTGTTTGTAGAAGCATTTTCATTTAACTTGACACAGCAGTCTTTGGAGGTGGAGATATTATATACTTTTATTTGACAGATAAGAAAGACACCAAGGTTCTGAATAGTGTGAAGTGACTTATCCAAAAGTCATGCAATTTGTTGGTGGTGGGACAGGGATTTGGGCCCAGGGCTTATGAGTCCAAAGTCCACCTTCTTTCCATCAGCCTGACCTGTGACCTTCTCAGTCCCTAGCTGTGACCAGGCAAACCCGAGGAAGGAGATGGATTTTAAGATTCATATCACCCCTGCACCTCAGTGGTCAGACTAGACAGCTTGAGAGAGTGGGTGTGTAATAATAAACAGTGGTAATATGGCATCTTGCCAACATAAAGTACCTGGGAATATTTATTATTAATCCTACAAATGGACCACAATGAGAGGGAAGAGAGTTTCTCTCTGGCTTTTCCTCTTAGTAGTAAGGCTGGAAGCTTTTTGAGAGCTTCCCCCAGCCAGCCAATATCAAGTCAGTTTGAGCCAGTGCCATCTTGGAATGTGAAATTAGCCCTGCAGAGAGGGTCTCCCAGTGGAGTCACTAGCTCCCAGCCCTACCCCCAGCAGCCAGTGACCAGCAACCACACCTATGTGTCTGGTCTGCCTGTGGGGCCCAGAGAGAAAACAGCCCGCTGAGCACATGGCCCTTCCTTCTGTGAACAACCCACAATTCAAACTCAATACACTTAGAAGGAAACTATCCATCTGTCCATCCTACCATGCCTCCAGCGGTGACCAGGTGCCTGCTGGGTGCCCAGTTCTATGTGAGGCTCTGCAAGGGGTACTCACCCTCTTCCTCCCCAGGAGCTCTCCTTCCCAACCGCTCTGTGTTTGTTGGTGGTTTTGCTGTTAGCGCCGTCCTTTGTATGCACGATGTTGTCATCTTTAACTCCCCTCTGCCTTCCCCCCTACCATCTGATCACCAAGCCCTGCTCTCTGTCTGTCCTTCATAGCTTCTCTCCCTCCCATCGCTGCTGCCAGTGCACTAGGTCAGCCCTCACCGACTCTCCCTGACTCCAGGCTGCCCCACCCAGGCCATCCTCCACATGGTCACCATGGTGATCTTCAGAAATGCAGCCTTCACCTGTGCTTGAGCACACGTCAGATGACCCCCTCCACCCAACACACACACACTTAACCTTTGCAGGCTTCTCTTGCTCCCACAGCTGCTCAGCACAGCCCTTCCGCTCGAGCCAGGCTACTCTCACCGCATGCACACAGCCCGGTGTGCTCGCTCTTGTCTCTGCACAAAGCCTTCCCTTGATCTCTCCTGCCCTCCTTGTGCTCTCTGCCTCCCCCCAGCTCCTGTAGTGCCCAGGTCTGCATTGCTCATCTGGCCTCCCGCCCACATTCTGCTTTGTCTTGTCAGCTGCTGCTTTTTTTTTTTCTTTTCCTCCATTCCAGGCTGGGCTGTAGTTGTCTCCCAAAAGGGATCACACTTTGTGTTCCATGCAGAAGGAGCACAGCACACTTCCAGGCATATCTTTAGAGCTCAGGATACATTGCTCGGCTAAAGAGAGGGATCTATTCTCATGTCCAGCCCTGCAGGCCTGTTGGCTAGTTTGTGTATTTACATAGCATTTCAGTACAGATTAATAGCTCTCATTTATTGATTGCTTACTATGTGCCAGGCATTCTGTGTGAGCTATCTTATTTACTCCTTTCAACAACCCTCTAAGTTAGGTGCCATTATTGTCCTCATTTTACTGAGAGTGGAAGTGAGCCACAGAGATGAATTATGGAGCTCGTTCAGGGTCCATGGCCCTACTGTATCTGTGTTTTGTCTGCTCTACTGCACTGCCTTTCAGAGGCAGGTCTGGAAGCTCAGAGACCAAATTGAAACTGGAGTTTTGGGATATAAAATGACTTGAGATTTTGAATCTTTCTTACTCCATCCCTCTGCTCAGCATCTTCAAAGCCATGGGGCAGGTCCTGCCAGACGAGGAGCAGGAGAAGCTGCTGCGCATCTGTTCCATTTATACCCAGAGTGGAGAAAACAACCTGGTGCAGGAGGGCTCAGAGGCTTCCCCCATTGGGAAGTCTCCATACACACTGGACAGCCTGTACTGGAGCCTCAAACCAGCTGGCTCGAGCTCTGGACCTGAAGGAGAAGCCCAGCAACAGGAGGAACAGGGCAGCCTTAATGATGCCAAGGAAGATGAGAAGAAGAAGCAAGAGGCCTTGGAAGACCAGATGGAAGAGGAGGAGGGAGAGGAGGAGGAAGAGGAAAATGATGACCAGAAGTGGGAGGAGGAGGAGGAAGGTGATGATGATGACGACGACGACGACGACGATGATGACGACGACGATGATGACGACGACGGCGAAGATGAGGAGGAGGAGGAAGACAGGATGGAAGTGGGGCCTTTCTCTATGGAGGAAGAGTCCCCCACTGCTGAGAATGCCAGGCTCCTGGCCCAGAAAAGAGGAGCTTTAGAGGGCTCTACATGGCAAGTTAGCTCAGGTAAGAAGCCTGATATCCACTTTCTCCCCACATCTATCTTCCCTCTCTGGCTGGCTCTTGAGGCTTCCCTTCACCCTAGAGAAAGGATGGAAAGTAGCAGGAGGTAGCCAGCATGAGGCAAGCCTGGGAGACAGCCTGGTGTGTGGATGACAGCTGGTTTCCCTCCCCCTTAAGATGGAGCATGTGAGCGCCAGGGACCTTAGCACTGTCATGCTGCCAGCTGCCTCATGCAGAGAGCATATTCAGAGAGGTTGGTGTGGGTGTGGGCACTGGGCAGCAAAACACAGAAAGCTAGAGTTAGGTGGTTGATATATGTATGATTCTGCGTGTGTTTTTCATGTGCAGTGATCAGGGCAAGGAGCCAAAGAATAGTGCTTTCTGTGTATATGTGAATGTGTATGGACACGTGGAGGCTGGTTGGTGATAGGACAGGATTTTGCTGTGTGTATGAGAAAGAAGGAACCCAAGGGTATTCAGTCAGTGGAAGTGGAAATGAGATCAGAAGGGGGAGAATAAGGAGCAGTGCAGTTTTTTGGTGAGCATGCAAGTTAGTGAGACAAAGCCAGGAGGGAGCAGGGGGTTGAATGGTAGGTGGAGGAACATGAGTCAGCTCCTGAGGGTGGTTTTTTGAATGCCCTCATTTGGGTTGGGGAGCAGGAACCTTAAGGCAGGGGGACTCCGCAGGAATGAACAGTCTGATGTGTGCACATGGGCATGTGTGTATGTGTACACGCTGGAGGCAGGGGTAGACATGGGGCACAGCCCATGTGATGGAGCCTGGGGCTGGGACTGGGTATGCTGTGGGGTAGGCTTGGTGGGGAACAATAGGGAGAGAAAGGGGAAGCAGTGAAAGAGCTTAGGGGGAAAGTGAAGTCTTTGCCCTTATGGACGTGTGTGTGGAAGGGCTGGGACATAAAGGCCCTGAGTGCTACAGATGGGGGAACATATTTGTGTGTGTGTGTGTGTGTGTGTGTGTGTGTGTGTGTGTGTGTGTGTGTGTGAATGGGTATTGCTTGCATGTGCTGGACAAACCAAGGCACAGCAACAGAGAAATCTCTTAGAGCAAGGAGGGCTGTGTTTGTAAATATTCAAAGGGAGGGGCAGTGACTCAGGCAGAATTTTGTGTGTGTGTGTGTGTGTGTGTGTGTGTGTGTGAGAGAGAGAGAGAGAGAGAGAAAGAGAGAGAGTAGGGGTTGTGAAAAGAGAAAGTGTGAAGTGGGCTGTATGTGCATCTGTGCATACATGCACACATGGTCATATATGTTTTTGGAAGAGGAGGCAGGGTTGCTAAGACCTATGAGGACCAGGAGGCATCTGTATGAGGGAGAGAAGTGGAAACAATAAGAGGTGGGGGGATATGGAAAGGCCTGAAAACAGGCAGTGAAACAGCCATGTTGAGATGGCCTGTGTGGTCTGTGCTATCACTGAGGGGACATGTACAAAGGTATCAGGCTAGAGAGCCAAGGGCAGTGATGTAGACAGGGTTGGGAGTAGGGAGGATGGTCAGGTCAGTGACAGACATGGGGGAATGGTCCCTGTGTACAAAGGTGTCTTTGTATACATAGGGCAATGCAGGGTGTTAAGAGTCACAACTTCCTTCGTGTAAGAGAGCCAGGGATGGGGAGATGGGCAAGCAGAGGTACAGCCCTTCCTGCGGGGGTTCTTTGGGTAACATAAAACTCTAGTCCAGGGTTGATACTTTCCAGAATGCCAGGGGCATAATGACAGGGAGAATTCTTTGGGTACCAGGGAGATGCAGGAGGCCAGAAACTGGATCTACTTGGAGGAGCTCACCAGTGAAGGCTTCGCTTGAAAACACTGGATGCACTAGTGTAAGGATGGGGAAGGGATTTAATATAATACTGTGTGGAGGGTACTTAAGTGATAGGACAGAGTGGGTGGGGAGTGCCTGACATGGTCCATTCCGAAGTGGAGTATGGCAGGGGCGGGGAGGGGTTGTGAATGTGGAAAGGCCTAGGGCATTGAAATCTTTCCCTCTCCCCCTTGTTGTTACTTCCTCTGTATGTGTATACACATATGTGGAGATGCAGGGATGTTAAAATTTCTGGTTTGTGTGCCTGTGCAGGAGAAGTATGAGAGGCAGGGAGTAAAACTGGAAACATTTGTTGAGTGGAGGGTTTGGTCAGTGTGCTTATGTGTGTATATTGAGGCATCTATAGGGGGTGGGATATGCAATGAGACAGTCCTTTCCTAGAGAAGGGATGTTCTTTGTGTGCACATCTGGGGCAACGAGACCTTGCAGGGGGCAGGGAGAGCATGATAACTGCTGAGAGAGTGTTCACCCTGAGGTGGTATGTGGGCCTGTATGTATATCTCTCAAGGCAAGGCTACTAAGAAATGATGTGGCACTCAAACATGTTGGGAGGGGGAGGGGTGGTTGTGCATAGATGTGTAGGATATCTAGGTCATTCAGATATGCAGAGGTATCTTTCAGTTTGGGGAGGAGGTGTGGTGGGAATTCAGGGGCATCCAGACTCTCCAGGATATATATATATATGCGTGTGTGAAAATAGGGGTGGGGGTGAGCGATTGAGGCAGTGATACAGCCAGGTCTGAAGAAGGTGTCATCTGTATCTGTGTAGGGACATGTTTGGGGAAGTAGGAGAAGAAGAGTGGAGAGGAACAAAAATGTCTACAGTTGTGATAGTTGTGTGCATGGTATGCGGGGGTTGGGGGTGGCTGTGGTGGGGGTGCTGCATGTGAACACATAGGAGGACCATGAAGAGTGTATGGGGGAGTATGGAAGGGACAGGGAATGCTAAGGTGGAGAGGAGAAATGATGAGAAATGATGCAGAGAGGAGTGAGGATGAAGATACACAGCCTGTGCTGAGCAGGCTAAGTAAGGTGGGTGGATGGACAGAGTAGGTGGGCTTGTGCACCCATATGAGAACTAGCTCATCAGCCCTCTCTTGCCTCCTCACTTTGCTCCACAGAAGATGTACGATGGGACACTTTCCCCTTAGGCCGAATGCCAGGTCAGACTGAAGACCCATCAGAGCTTATGCTGGAGAATTATGACACCATGTATCTTTTGGACCAGCCTGTGCTAGACCAGCGGCTGGAACCCCCAACATGCAAGACTGGGTGAGTGCCCATGGCAGCAGGATTTCTCACCCCTTTCTCTGCCTCCCACAGGAGGGAGGGAGGAAGGGAAGAACATAGAGTGGGGTGGTTGGGGGAGGTAACTGTCCCCAGTCAGGGCCAAAATGAGTGAAATATAAGCTCCAGTCCCTGGCTGGGCCCTTGCCAGGAGTCCCAGCCCCTAGTGTGGGGGACCAGTGAGGCAGCCACACAGAACTGGCTTGGCATCCCTCTCAGATTGCATCTGGTTTGTGCATGCATGCATGTGTGTGTGTGTTTATGTGTATGTGTGTGTGTGTGTGTGTGTGTGTGTGTGTGTGTATTGGGAAGGGAGAGGTCCATAGCTTTCAACAGATTCTCTAAAGGATCCACCACTCCTAAAAAGTCAAGAACGGGTGCTCTAATTAACTTCTTCATGTTCCTGAGGAGAAAACTGAGGCCCAGAAAGGGGAAGAGATTTGTCCAAAGGTGCACAGAGTAATCAGTAGGCCTCCCTGCACTGTCCAGGCATCTTGGTAGCAAGGCCTATGCAGGGGTCCATGCTGTCCCTCGAAACTCACCTCTGGATCACAGGCGTAGGAGCCCTTGGGTCATCAGGAAGGCAGGAACCAAGCAGCCCTTGCTGAGGGGCTCTGCTGGTAACACAGAGGAGCCCGTCCAGAGGGCCTGTACATTCCAGAATGTGGGGCCATTGTGACTGGGACAATCCTGTGAGTACCAGAGAGAGACCTCTGTGGGCCCCTGAAACAGTCTGTCCCTGTGCTGCCTGCCCACTTCATGGGAGATGAGCCCTTCTTCCTCTAGACATTCAGAGAGAGGGCTATGGAACCCAGGGACCCCAGCAACAGGCCAGGCCCAAGGCAGTGTCATGGACTCTCTGCTGTAAGCCGGGGCAGCAGGCCTCTTGGAGAGAAGAGGAGGCAGTGGGGGAAGCCAGGTTGTCTGTAGTTGCGAGTGGGGCCCACATGTCTGAGAGAGAGACCTCCTCTCCCTTGGGTAGGGCTGTCTTGATGAACATCAAGGTATCAAGGGTGAATTGTGGGCAGGTAGAGCTGTTTTATCCAGAAGGAGGCCCAGTCCCACACCCCCTGTAGTAGGGAGACTTCCTCAGCTGGAGCCAGCGTGCCTGCCCCTGCTCCTTGTCTCAGCTCCACCCCGACTTGGCTGTGTGGCCTTGAGCAAGTCCTTTTTCATCTCTGAGCCTCAGTTCCCTTGTCTGTGAGATGGTGAGTGATGGGAGGGGATGGGGCTAGATCATCTCTAAGGGTTTTTTCAGCTGCATTAGTGTAACCGTGGATCTCCCTGAGAGGAAAGATGATGGCTTTGCTCTCAGCTGTCACCCTCATCTACCTGGAAGAACTTTTGACCTGCAGGAAGCAGGGGAAGCAAGAGTGTTCCGAGCAGGGCCAGGGAAGAGGAGGGCAGTCTTCTCCCTAGGTCAGTTCTGCAATCCTGAGATGGGAGCTGGGCCTAGCCCTGCAGCCTAAGCCTGGCCTTGGGCCCCTTAACCTGCTGTTGGGGTGGGAGGGATCCAGCCCAGGGTCCTCTGGGCCCCCAAGATCTAGGGCCTTAGAAGAAAGCCTATTAAGGCAGCCACTTTTAATGCCTTCCTGGGGGTAGGGTGGTACGGGTCTTCCTTTCCTACCTCAACCCAATTAGCTCTGCTTTAATCTGGTTTATGTACTGGGGTTCTATATAAAGTTTCATTTGAAAAATTCCACTCCTTTTCTCCCTCCTCCCTCAACTGAGGGCAGGGCAGAGCCACCCCTGGGGCCCATCTTGAAGTGGTTTCTCAGATGTGTTCCAGTCTCTTTGTAAAGCCAGGCAAGAGGGTGGGCCCTTCCCATAGACACACACATCAAGCACCCTTAGCCCCTCTAGAGCCTAAAGCTGCCTCCTTCCCTGACTGACCTCCCCTCTCCCCTCTCTTTGCAGCACCCTGGGCCTGAGCTGCAGCATTGGCAGTGGCAACTGCAGCAACGGCAGCAATGACAGTGGCAACTTGGACGGCCTTCTCTGGAGCCAGGGCCAGCTGCATGGGCTCAAAAGTGGCCTACAGCTCTTCTGATGCCAGCCCTGGTGCAGGTGTTCATCCAGTGCTACTGGGGCAATAGCCCACTCTCCCCCACTCTGCCAGTGCACCTAATGCTCCATAAAACAAGCTGGGAGACAGCCTGCATCAGCCATATCAGCTCAGCTTTCAAAGTCACAGTAGGATTCAAAATCACAGTAGGATTTTGAATATGTTTTATTTTGTTTTGCTTTGTTTCATTTTGTTTTTTGTTTTGAAAAACAATAAACAGGCAACTGTTTTGGTGTTTGTGAGATGAGGGATTGTGTGCTTCTTCCTTTATTCTGGGGGCTCCGGAAAAGGTGGGATCATAACAGAGCAGGATCTGGGTCCACTGCCCCTTTTTTGCCTTTTTTTCTGACTCAAACCATTTTCACTCCCCTCATTGGAATGTAGTGTGAGGCCAGCTCACTAGGAAGCATCAGGCCCCAGAAGAGGCATTGTTGGCCATAAAGCCCAGCCAGCATCAGGGGAATCTGCTCAGAACCTCCCTGACAGCTGGAAGACCCAGGTCTTCCTGTTGCTATTCAGCAGGCTTCTGACTCATTTACCTGCCTGCCCTCACTGGGCACCAAACAGCAGTTGAAAGTCAAAGAGAAACCTTTCTTTGTCACCTTTTTGCCTAGAAAAGATGAAGTGGACTTCCCTGTGGTATGCACTGGAACAGAGAAATGTCTAAGGGACTGAACCAGAGTTCTTCTATGGTCACCCAACTCCTTCAGACACTCAGAGTGCCTTACTTACCCTGTCAGCCCTGAGCTGCCAAGAGACAGGGATGAATAAAATATGTCTCACCGGTCAGGGCCCTCTGCTGGGTGAAAAAGGACAAAGTCCACCAATTATGGTAACCTGATGCCTTTGTTAAGTGTCTTAAGAAAGCCCCAGTGTACACAAGTTGTTTGTTTTTCTCAGGATGATATTTCCAGGGTGGTGGTTGACTGAGGTTAAGATTGGCTACAGTATCTCCCACCCCAACTTGGGGAAGTGATAACTGGGTGAGAGAGTGGGCATCTGTGGGGCCCGTTTGGGCCCAGATAAGGTGAAACAAGGGACAGAACCAGGCCACATTCCAGCCAAGAAGCTGGCTCTAGAAGCGGCTGAGCCAAGGAATGGTGAAAGGAAGGAGAGGGCATATGCTATAAAATGCCAAGGAGGAATTGAGTGTAAGTGTCCTGCCAGAGCCCAGTCAAGGGTTTAAACTAGTTAAGACTCTAAGGAGTCCCCAACACCTCTTAAAAGATATCCTGAATATCTTTGTGGGTATGTGTATGTAATCATTTTTCTAGAGCTAGTTCACAGGTTTAATCAGATTATCAAAGTGGTCCATGAGCCCAACAGCTGAAAAGGTTACAATTTCCTATCCTGTGTGGACCCAAGCACCAGTCATGGGCCAAGCAGTCTCCTGCACAGGTTAATGCAAAGTCAGGTTCCCTCCAACTCTTCCCTCTCCTGCCAAATGCTAAGTCTTAGCATCCAGGAATGTCAGATCTAACGGAGCCCTCAAGGAGGATCTAGGCCACATCTAAAGGGATTTGCAAATGTGTATTCTGGGACATAGCCTCAGCATCTGCCCTGTGGGGAGATAGGTGCTGCAAGCTCTTGGTTCTGTCCAGCACTTCTCTAAAGCAGCCTGGATTTTTATCTATTGTGTATGTATTGGTATTGTATATAAGATTTTTTTTTCAAAGTGGACTTTGCTGCCAAAAAAATAGTTTAGAAATCATAGTTCTAGTCTAGCCCCCTCATTTTATACATTGAGACACTAAGGCAGAGTAAAAGGGAAGGGATTTGCCTAAGGACACAGAACAAGTTAACAGCTTGGTGTAGAACGAGTTTCTTGTAATATCAGCATCACCTGGGTACTTGTTAGACATGCAAATTATTGAACCCCACTCCTGGCCTGGATCAGAAATGTTGAGGGCGGCCAGCAATCTGGTTTAACAAGCCCTTCACATGATTCTGATGCACACTAAAGTTTGAGATGCTCTGGTATAGAGGAAAAAGCTACCCAAAGACCTAGATTCCAGGCAAGCTCCACCACTTAATGAGAACAGCCTTGGGTAAATCATGTCACAGTTTCTTGATCTGTAGAAGGAGGATATTTGCCTCATGGGCTTGTAAGGATCAAATAAGATAATAGATGTGCAATTGCTTTCTAAAGCTTTTCATGCTTTGTATGTGTGAGTGGTGTGGATTCATGCCAGGGTTCACAGGCCTTGAACTCAGGACTTGGGTCTCCATATAACCTAGGACAAAGACCTCTCCCCTGGCCCTCAAAAACTGACCTAAAGATGAGAAGTAGGCTATCAGAGCCATTTTTAGTCCAGGTCCAGGGAGAATAAGAACCAAGCGTTATTGTTGGCTGGAGTCCTCCTGAAACCTGGGATTTGTGAAGCCAGGTCCCTGGGAAGGGCTGCTTTAGATGGCGGGGGCTGGGGGTAGGAAGTGAGGGAGGGGGCATAGGGGAGGACAGGCCAGGAAGCAACCTTAGCCCAGTGCCCTTGCACCTTTTCCTTCTGACTAGAGGCCAGAGGCTGATTAGAAAGTCTTTGAACTGCACACATTTAACCGAGGAGCAGGGTTCAGGGTCAAGGGAAGGGAGCACTGATTATATTGCTAGTCAACAACAATAATGAGAGTCACCTGATAAATGGAATATAAGTGGAATGGAATATTTATAAATGGAATATTTCCTGCCTTATCAATAAACAAAGGATGTCACAGTCATCAACGATTGCAGCCCTCCAACGTGAGCTGGTGAGCCCTGAGGAAACTCAGGGCTGAAAAGAATACCTGACATCTAGCAGCCATCAGACTGCAGCCACTCCCTGCGGTGAGCCCTGAGGAAACTCAGGATGTGAAAATACAGGATACTGGCCCCAGATGGTTGAGGTGCATATCAAAGGAATGATTTCAGTAAGCCCAGACTCTTGCATCTTCCCATACACAGAAAAGCGCTAAATTCCTTAATTTGAGCTATCTGGTTTTCTTTAATTAACAGTAATCTTTTGATGTTCCTGACTACCTGCCCTTTGTTGCAAACTCCCCTATATCCCGGCTCCTCCCCTTGCCTCCTCGGAGCAGTTTCTCAGAGCTATCTGAAAGGCTGTCTCCCCAGGCTTCAGTCCTCATTTTGCCCCAGATAAAACTTAACTTGCAACTCTCAGGTTGTGTATTTTTTTTAAGTCAACACACCCCTTCTGATAGGAGTTAATTTCATTAGTAATGAAGAATATGGTTCCTGCCCCTAAGGAGTTTCATGTTTTGTATGGGATCTGCATGCCAACATGATTGTAACAGAGTGGCAAGTGCTAAAATAGACGTATTGTTCAAGATGCCTGCAAGGCCCCCGGGGGAAAGGACTAACAATGTCTGGACAAGGAGGTGGGACAGCTTAATAAGGAGGTGACTTTACTAGTCAAAACAGTAGAAGGAAGGTAAAAGTCTGGAGGGTTATAAGAAAGACCATGGCATGTTGGGGCACCAGTGAGGGGTCCAGAATAATTGGAATATGGGTTAAGCGAAGAACATGGGAGGTCCTGAGGCCAGAGAGGTTAAGCTAGGGAGGGATATTGTCAGACTAATTGATTTTCTGCCTGTGATTAGGGAGAAGCATTGGACATTGAATTGTCCCTTCTTAGAATTCTAATTATTCTTATCACTTCCCCTAACCTCACACTGTCACTGCCCTCTAAGAAAGGGAATTCATTTATTTTCTAAGCATGTTTCATTCCCTCACTGCAGTGCAAGTTCCAGAAGACAGGAACTGTTTCCTCCTCTTCAGTCTCTCCCTAGTCCAGTATAGGCCAAGCTCCTATTTGGTACTCAGTAAGAATTTGTTGTATGTATGTCTGAGAAATGTGAGAGGAGACAGCAGGAGTAAACAGACAGAAGAGGAAAAGGACGGGGAGAGATGAGCACACTTAGTCCCAAGAAGGATGATAAAAGAAAAAAAGATTCACGAATACTAGCCCCTTCTGAAGTCTCCTAGCCTGGGGTCCCCTGCAGCCACTGTGTCCACCTCTGCCTTTAGAATGAGACTGGCCTGTTGTGTCGGGGAGGGGAGGAGGAGTGCAGGGGTAAGGATGAGGCTTCAGAGAGACCTAAGGGAAGAGCAGACACCACTGTGATAAAGGGCTCACTGGCCTGAGAGCAATGAGGCCTGGGGTTCCAGTCCTGGCTTTGCCATCAACTCCCTGTTAAGCCTTGGTTGAATCTCTTCAGTTCTTGGAGCCTCAGTTCTCATACCTATAACTTGATTGAGTCCATGCAACTGAGCACTCCCCATGTGACTTCTCTGTGAACTGTAGGGTGCCAGGCTGCTTCTAGCTCTGATATTCTGGCTATGGCTCGGCAGATGATGTCTCTGTGGACCTGAGGCTATTCAGGGGGGAAACAGTAGGCTTTTACAGAAATAAGCCTGAGCCCTGAGCCCTCCACCAGTTTCTGACCCACCAGTGAAGGCCTGGTCCAGCCCACCCCTGCGGGAAACACCGATTGATTAGCACTTATAGATGTGTTAGTATACAAAAATTAGAGGGCATATGTTTACTGTGATGAAATTCAGATGAACTCATTTGGGGAGATCCCTCCCATTATACCTTATCTCAAGATGCAAATCCCAAGGACAGAAGTCTAATTTTTTAGGAGCTGAGTGTGTGTATTTATATGTGTGGTATGGCTTTGTTGGTGATATTCTTAAAGAAACAGAGCCCTTAGTGGTTAGTAAACAAAACATTTATGCAGTAATTAAGTGTGGTTACAGTTCATTGTTGTCAATGACAGCATTTTCCATCATGATGATAGGTGAAACAAATTAAAACCTCATGAAGTAGTCGTAGCACATTCATGCTAGTGAGAACATATTGCAAAGCATTGCACATGCATTAGAGGGGCAGACAAAACTGGGGACACGATATATTTTCACTCACCTCAGGTTAGCTTTGTGTATTTTGTCGTTGAGACTTACATAATGTTTGGGTCAAACAAAAAACCCAAAGAGATTTTATAAAAGTTTATAGCCATTATACAGTATCATTTAACCCCACAAATTGATAAAGCAAACTACTATAGCTCAGTGATACACAAACCAGGACTAAAATTAGTCAATCTGCCTATGTATATAGCTAGCTACACTATGATAGATATGGAATATGCTGAGTCTTTTGGCATCAGCTATTTAGATAAGCAGGTTCCCAAAATATACTAGTTTGGTTTCCAATGAGAACTAAGTGTAGTGCCTTTTCAGTTGAAGATTATGCACACCTCAGTGTCAGACCTGAGGAGAAGCAAACTAGGGGAAGGCAGAGAAGGGTTGGGAGGACACCTGAGCAGGGCTCTTTGGACAGCTTGACATTACTTTCCCTGTGCAGTTCCAGACCTAGTTCACAGAGTTAAAGTGTATTGAAATTGTTGGCCCTCAAAAAGGGTGTTTATACAAAGTCCCATACTTAAAGCATAGATAGAACAGTAACTGAGCGCCTCTCAAAATGAACTCTTCTATATTAGAAAAAAACCCAGTGCCAAAGGTTAATGGATATCAGTGTTTGAATTACTGTATAAAGATAATTTATTCTAAAATAGAAAAAATGGATTTAGAAGTATTCTCCTGGAAACTAGCAGAAAGAGAGAGAGAGAGGATATATAGATGATATAGATATAGATATAGATATATAGATGTATATTTCATTACATAGAAGAAAAGTTTTATATACCATTTCCATAAAGCATCTGTCATCCTCCCATTTCTTGCACCTTAAGAGAGAGTGCAATGGCTATATGTTACCTTTGAAAAAGCTCACTTTCCTTTGAGTTGTTTTACAGAAATGGTGCCCTGGATTGACCATGCCACTCCAGAGTCACACTTCTTCAGATAAAAATAAAAATAACAACAACAAAATCACAAAAAGAAAAAAAATTCACAAAATCTACAAGATATAAGGCCTGAACAAGCACAGACTTGCTATGAGTTCAGAAACTCAGTGAAAGAATTAAAATTACAAAGCACCTCTTGCAAAATATACTTCTTGAAAACCACACAAAACACTGTGCAGTAGCCCCTGCTTAGTGCTTGGAGGTAAGTATCCTGAAGGACACACACTTAGCCCTAGGAAGGAAGCTTGATTTTATTATCAAGGGAGCCAAAGGGGTTCCAGGCTTTCTTTGTATTTACTGTTTTATAATTGCAGACAAAATGGAAGTCAAGAAGTGTGCAGACCTCAATGCATTCATAATTGTACAGCTCCATTTATATATATTTTTTAAAATATTTATTTATTTATTTTGGCTACACCGGGTCTTAGTTGCAGCACACAGGATCTTCATTGTGGCATGCGGGATCTTTAGTTGCGGTACATGGACTTCTTAGTTGTGGCATGCAGACTCATTTGTGGCATGCGGACTTCTTAGTTGTGTCATGTGAACTCTTAGTTGTGGCATGCATGTGGGATCTAGTTCCCTGACCAGGGATTGAACCCAGGCTCCCTGCATTGGGAGCGTGGAGTCTTACCCCCTGTACCACCAGGGGAGTTCCCAGCTTGATTTGTAGATTCTTGCAGATGAACCACTAACACTGACACTTTTTTACACAAAGTCTCTTTTGCAAGGATATATTAAACTTAACAGGCTAAAGAGAAACTTATGCAATATAATGCTTGAAACTATGCACAGTAGCTGTTGGACATAGTAATAAAGAGGCCTTGAAAAATTGTCTTTGTCTATAAACTGCTGCCCTTTGGAAATAAAAGCTCTCTCATGACCCCTGGGCTACTCCCTTGTGACACACAGTGCCACAAACATCATAGTGAAAAGTCAATACCAAACCTAGTTTAAGATGAGTTTTGTACATTTGCTTCTATACAATCAGGAAAAAAAGAGATACAATTTGTATCAACAGAAGGTCATTTCTGGTTATTTGAGGCATTGCTCCTAGCCGCTTTGATTCATACACATTTTATGAGAAGAATGACAATTGTTTTTGGAAATAAGAAATACATACGCTGCCCTAAAAATATTTCCTGTATTGGGAGGAGCTTACAATTTTTTTGAGTACTAAACATGAACATGTTCCAGATGAATTGCAGCTGACAAGATTAATCTTGTGCTTCCCTGTACGTTGTGCAGCTAGTGGATACAGTGGTGTCATTGATGGTTTTGGTAGGAAGATGAACTAACTGGCACAAAGGCAGTAGAGTCATCTAAGATTGTCAAATACCCTGATTTAGACATGGGACAGATTTAGAAGGTCCAAGAAGCTGAAGGTATAAAATGGTGTTTGTGTGAAATAGCAAGCACGTCACTCTCTATGGACCTACCTGACAGAAAATAATTTTACATCTCAGTATGCTGGGGGATAGAAAGATCAGAGGGTAGGAGATGAATGTGAACTGTGGTTAACTGAAGAGAAACACTGAGATGAAGTTTTGATCAACTAGGACAGAGACACAAAGCCAGAAAGCAGCATGCAAGCCATTATCAAACCACCAGAAACAACCCTGACTACAGTCTCACATTCGGAGTGTTTCACAGTAAGAAACATTTATAGGCAGTGTCACACCTTCTCATGAAGAAACAAAAGGCCAAGACCAGGCCTTCTCAACTTTCATGAAAAAACGACCATAGAAATTAGCAAGTTCCAGCTCAAGAAATACTGAGCTGGTCATGGTTCAAAATGTTGCAATATACAATGGATTCAAAAAGGGGTTCATTTAGTGCAGCTGTTAAAAAACCAAAAACAATAAACACCTCTTCTAGAGGCATTTAGCTACAAAGGTTCCCACCCTGAGCAAGATACAAGTTGCGCAAATGGTGCCCTCAACACAAAGTCCTGCCTTCTTTAGTAATGCATTTAAGAATTACCTAAGGTCAAGTGCACACTCTTTGTGTGCATTTGAAGTGTGTAACTGAGCCAGCTATTAGCAAAGATGTAGCATCCCCTTTTGGAAGCTGCCTTTTTTCCACCTAGAAAATCCCCTAATTTTGTTTCCTAAAGAAATTCTGCTCCACCAATGATCAACCTTATTGCCCAAAGGGTGGATGGAAGGACAAAGTGGATTACATGGCTGTGCATTACATTTCATCCTGTAGTGTTGAATACTGCATAGGTCAGAAGTCCAAAGAGCATCCATTAGACCCTCCTTGAATGCAGCTTTTGTGTCCATCATTTAACGCCAAATGAGTTTGGCCATCTCTCCTGGGATTAAGGGAAGCGGATTCTGGTAGGAAATCCCTTGGTCCTGGTTAAACTCTTCTGTGCTTGTCTAGCACACGCATCTACTATGCTTGGAACTTGAGCTTATCCATCAGCTCCTCTGCAGAAGAAGGCTTCAATCTGATCCCTAATTTACTGAGGTGAAGAGACTTAAAAGCTAAGAACTGTCAATAAATGTTGACAAGTAAAAAGTGCAAAGGAAATAGAGCCAGTTTGCTCTGGTGCCTAAGAAAGCAATGTTCAAATATTAGGATGTAGTTTCACTTTCAAAACTAGTTGAAACTATGAAATGTGACATAAAATCAAGTCTGATTTGTGATCTACACAGCTGTAGACTAAGGGCTGTGCAGAGCCTGTCTTTTTATCATCACTATATAAAAGGTTATATAGAGATATACACACACACCTCTCAAACAAATACATACAGTCATACATGCAATATAATTGCTAACAATAAGTTTGAAATATAGCTCTAGAAGCTTCGATGTGACCCTATAGCTCGGTTAATAAAGGTATTGAATGGTCAGATATCCATGCAATAAAGTATGCATTTACTTTTAAATACCTTTAAATATTCCTATTAAAAATCCTAAAAGGTTAATTCAACATATGGATTGATCCTGATGCTCTTGCTCTCTAAAATTAGATATATCATCGATACTTTGTAATATAGAATATGTGACTAAGAAAACAGTTGGTAATGGAATCCCTTGGAGTTTCTTGCATTTGGACCTTTCCCCTGGGTTTTGTCCTCCATTACCTGCATGGTGCAGTGTAAAAGGGCATAGGACTTGGAGTCAGAGGACTTGGGTGTGAGTCTTTACTTTGTCACTTGCTAGCAGTGTGACCTCGGCAAGTCACCTAATCTCACTGAGCTTCAGTTTCCTTGTCTAGAAAGCAAGACATTAGTAAGACTTACCTCACAGGGTTGTTATGCACATCAATGACATAAACACTCTGTAACTTGTAAAGTGTAACACAAAATTATTAGTTACTATTATCATAGTATTAGTGCATTATTGGTATTCATATTTATATTTGTAAAATGAAATAAGTCCTATGTCATGTCAACGTGCAGCCCTAAGCTTAGAAACAATCAAGGCTGCTAGTTGCTGGGCATCTGCTGTGTGGGGATTCTTCTCCATCACTGCAAGGACGATGTTTGAAGGGAAAATATTGCAGAGGTTCTTGTAGGTCTGATACTGGTGCTCTGGGATCATATGCTCCCTGGAATCATTGCACATTCCAACCCAAGGATTCATCCAAAGCTGCTCCATCTTTTCAGGCACGCTCCGTACCATGACTGGCTCATAGCATGGTTGCATGAGGCTGTTACTCAAGGGATAGGAGTGGTAGCCATAGGAGTCAGTTGCACAGGGCAGTGGGTCCCAGCTGGCATGTTGTTCCCGGCACAGAGGAGGGCGTCTTTGCCTCATGGGGTTGCTCTCATACAGACGGGAATCAGAAATGCTGTCCATCCGAGTCATCACCAGGGCACGTCCTGGCTGGGGAGTTGCCCCAGGATGGATATTGGGAGGCATGGGATAGTCCCCAGGACAGCTGGAGTGTGCTCCAGTTGTCGGGTGCTGGGCATGTAGAACTAAGTGGGGGACTGATTGTTTGTTGGGGGCTTGCTTAGAGTCCTCTGGGCCATAGCTCTGCACTCGCGTTAAGGCTTCATGGTAACCATGAGGAAAAGGCTGAAGATGGTTCTGAGATGCTGAGCGATGCAGCTTCAAACTACCTTCAGGATGAGTATCAGCTACAGCCAAATACAGGTTGTTGTAAGAGGAATAGCTGTCGTTCCTGCTATGGCTCATACGATTGTCAGGACAGAGGTTGGGATTCCGGGCGTACAACCCCCGGTCTGTTTCAGCCATGTAGTACTCTCTATTATGCATGCTGTTGATGTTCAATTTGGAGAAGTCACCTAACATTGAATAGTAGCCGTGGTCCCCCAAGGACTCAAACTTTGGGTATTGCTCAGAGTAGCTAATAGGGGTCCCATGGCTATTGGTAACCAGGATCGGGGGGTACTGCATGCTGGTCATGTGCTCCAGTGAGGACTTCTGGTGGGAGAAATGAGAGGATCCTGGCACTGGGCTGCTGGCTGAACGGGTGTTGAGTGCACCCACTGCATGGCTTTTGGCGGGTGGGATTGTGGGGACACTTAGAGCAGTCACAAGTGAGGGGACAGAGCTGGCCTCAGGCTTACGGGCAATGGACAGCCATTCCTCAGGCTCCACAGCCACGGAACGGATGCTGGGATCCGATTGGCGCTTGGGGGCCACACGTTTGACTTCTGAGGTTATGTCACCTTTGGTACTAGACAGCCCTGTGCCACACTTGGCCAGGGTGCCTTCACTCATGGTTTTCACTGTGGACAGTTTGGCACTGATGCGGAGCTCATCAGCCACCGAACGCTGCGGTTGGTTGGCCCGCTCCGGATGGTAGTATTTGCACTTGTGGCCGTAGGTGCATTTTTTGCCTGAAAAATAATGCCTTGTGGTAAGACTCTCTCTCAGAGTAGTGCAACTCTCTGTGCCAGAAGCTGTCGTAACAATCTGGTCACTCAGGTTAGAGTTTTACTGTTTGGGGTTAAGGCAGAAAATTAACTGTTCATAAAGATAGGAGACAGACAACACCACGGTGGCATCACACACTGTGAGGGGAGAGAGAAGTGGAAACCTGGGGAGGAAACTGCAATGCGAAAGCTAAGAGTTGAGCCATTGAACAGCCTTCATTTTCCTGTAATTCACAACTTTGCCTAGGTATAACCCACATGCTGAGGCAGTGTAGGGCAGCAGCAGGCAGGGTGGTTCAGTGCAAAGAGCACCGGCTTGGAGGCCGGTCAGACCTGAGTTTGAATTCCAGCTATGTCACTTACTAGCCCCGTGACCTTGGTAAGCGATTTTACTTTCTGTGCCTCATTTTCCTATTCTGTAAACAAGGCTCATAATAATACCTTTATTATAGGGTCATTGTGAGGATTAAATGAAAATAATGAACATGAAATACTCTATGATATGAATAAATGATAGTTGAGAACAAACACCTAGTCATCCTATAAATAAATGACTATCCAAAAATAGTGAACATTCAAAGTAGCCTCAGACCAGGCATCCCATGTCATATTATTAGGCTCACAAATTTGTATCCTAGGGACTTGGGTAAGATCATGAAAGTACTCTAGAAAACTATATTTTAAAAAGAAAATGAAAATAAAGTTTGAAAGCAAACTGGAAAGTACAGATTGGAAGAAAAGGGTATTATTAGTTGACAGAGTGTGCAGTCACCTGCCTGAAAGACATGTCCTTCTTCAGGCCAAACCCAATTTGGCATTGCCCTTTCTGATTCCATAGGCCAAGTGGGTTTCTGCACTTCCCTACACCCAGCAACCCTGCTCAGGACAGAGGCAGCTAGAACACATGCATCATTTTAACTAGTGACAATTATTCTTTCCTTCAATCCTAGTTACCTTTTCCTCATGTAATTTCTAAGATGTTTCTTTAAATGCCTAACTGATAATACATGAAGACACAGACTTTAACTCAGAAAGTGGACAAGCCAGGATTTTCCCTTTGGAAGGGAAACCTTGAAGAGAAAAGTATTCACAGAGTTCTCATGTTTCTCTCAGTACAGAACTTGGTTCTGCACATAGGTACTCACCATAAGGGCATGGTTGCTTCTTGTGTTCAGGGACAACGGGTCTCTTTCTTAAGAAGTTTTCAAGGCTTGGGCCATGGCGTCCTAAAGGATCATCTGGAGGCATAAATCTGAAAGCAAGCAAGCAAGAGGCAAATGTCTTCCATTCTGTCTCCACTATCCCTTATCAGGAGTTCAGACCATCACTACCTCTTGCCTATACTGTTGTCACAGCCTTCTAATGGCCCTTCCTGCCTCAAGTCTATCTTCTGCTAAGCCAGCAGTTCTTCCCTCTGTTTCCACTTTAACACAAAAAAGGAATGATTTTTCCCGTGCATCATTCTTCTGTGGATTATAAGTTCTAGCCATACTGGCATGCCTGCTGGTTCCCCCAACATGCAATCCACTTTCACATCTTTATAGCTTTATTCATGATGTCTTCTTTACCTGAAATGCCCAGCAGCCCTCTTTCCTCTGCAGAAACTTCATCTCAAATGTTATCTCCTCTGTGGGGCTTTTTCCTATCATTTCACATAGACAAAGCAATTTAAAAAAATTCTAACCATAGCACATGTCATGACACATTGTGGGAATCTTTCTCTTCTCCAGTACACTTTGAGCCTCTTAAGGGTGAGTCCTGTTACTCATTCAGCCTTTTATCCCCATGGTGACCAGCATAATGCACTGTACACAGTAAGTGTCCAGCAAATGTTTATTGAAATGAAATGAAATCTATCCCTAGTAGTAACTTGGATTTAGGCTATTCAGAGCCTACAGGAAAGAAACATACTTGTCATTCACAAAAGAATACATCAGCAACCGCTCCTCTATAAACTTCTTCCATTCTGGCTTTTCAATTTGAAGGTCTCGGTAGTTATCATTGGATACAATGATGCCATCAGAATCAAAAGCCAGTTTGACTATGAACCGGTCATCATAGCAAACAACTCTCCTGCCCTGGACCCTTCTGGATGGTGTGAAGACAAGAATCTTTTCCTTCTCCAGTTTACGTAGGATATCTTGATCTGTTGAAATACGGATTATATGCCAGAGGGTAGAAATAACCTTTGGAAATCAACAGCATTATCCCCATATTACAAATACAAAAGTTGGTACTAGATTAATATATTATTTGCCCGTAGAGAGAAAGTGGCCTCTATTCCTGGCTATGGCACCAATTTGGATTGTGACCTTAGGCAAGTTACCTTCCCCTTTGCATTCCAGTTTTCTTTCTGATAAAATGAAGGAAATAGATTCAATGACATCTAAGTTTTTAAAACCTACCATGAACAGTGAGAAATAACACTGATATCCTAGCATTCTTGAGGCTTGTTTTGCCCTTTGGCTGAAGCATCAGCTTTTGGTTGCTGAAGAAACCAGGGCAGTATGCTGAGGATGTGTCTGCCAGAAGGAGAATAAAGCATCCCTCCTAGGGACAACATTTTTGCCTTCTGCCTGAGGGAAAGCCATGACTAAGGAAAAACATTAAGCGGTAGCACGTGAGTACTGACCCCCTTTCCTTTTAGCTTCTTAATTACTGAGGAAAGAAGCCAGGATCCACTCTCAGACTGAGGCTGGGAGCCTGTTCAGCAGCTGGCAGATAGCTCCATGACACGGTTCTGACAGCCATTCACTGAACCTTCTCATTTTGCACAACAGGCAAGAGCTGATACTCAGAGGACTGGGGTATTTATGCTCTCAAATGCTGTAAAGAGCTAGCTTCATATACTACTACAAGTGAATGTAGTGATCCTCCTGCCAATAGGGCCACATCATGACTTTTGTGGACTTTAGGCACTTTTGCCTTCATGGGTCCCTTCTTCCATTAAAGAAATATTAAAAATTATACTTTACAACTGGGTTAGTATAAAAACAAACAATCCAGTTAGGTACATTATTATACATTCATTGTTATATTCAATTTTCCCCTCTGATGTTAAAAAAATAATAAAATTAAAACTTTTACATGGGACCCTAAAAGTATCTATCATAGGCCCTAGGCACTGGGCCTCCTGTGCCTCATGGATAAGTTCGCTCTGAATGCCATGGGACTTTTCTCTTTTTCTATTCTACCCCCTAATCTGCAAATCCCACAGTCACTTATCTGGTACAGAATAAGATCCATTGTCTACTATGGTTTCTTTAGTATTTTGGAAAACTCAGATTCATCCCCCTTTAGTCTGAAGTCTGTGGTCAAATAGAAAAAACACTCCTTTTTTTCAACTGTGTGCTTTATTCTTTGCTTGAAATTGAAGTCTTTATTTAACTGCTGTATGCCACAGCAAAATGGTTTATTTGGATCAGGAAAAATATGCTTTAAAATATACTTAATAAAAACATTTTAAGTATACTTAATAAATTTAGAAAAGTAATTATCTAATTTGGGAGCATCAAGCTGTCCCCAAACTATCTTGCCAGCTTTGCCTCTGGATGAGAAGAAATGTCTTATATGAAATGGTACCTGTAATTGGTGCATCAGGGCGGGATTGCTCCTTTCTCCACGCAGGCACAAATACAGTAATGTCTTTATGGCCTTTATCTAGAAACCATTCCACAGCAAGTTGTATTCCTCTGCAGGAGAACTCTTCTTTATTCCCATGGCTTCAGGAAGATAGAGAATGAGAGTAGAGAAGATTGACAACAGGTAGCAAAGAAATACTCCGAACAGGCTTTTTCTTAGCACCAAGGCATTAACGACAGACATATTATTTCTTGAGGATGGCAAAAATGTATTTTTAAAAAAAACAAATTCTTTTTTATTCCATCATTACAAATATTGCAGTTATTATTACACATTCATTCAAGGCCACACCTCCCAACTTATAGCAGCCTTAGTGACTATTTCCTATCATTATTTCCATTTTCTCTCATCTCTTTCTGTTTCTATTACCACTTTCTTTTCAAAGATTCAGATGTTTATCAGATGAAAAAAGAAGAGGTGTCACCAGAGGTTTAGATAAAGTTTATATTGAGGATTAATTGGAGATGAATTTTAATCACATATAGTAAGCTTATAAAACAACTGATAGCAAAAAAGGCACACATAAATGCTGACTGAAAAGTTATCACATTTAATTAAATATGATGTGCCAACAAAAGTCACAGTCTTGAAAATTTTAAGATGTGGGAAATGCTCACAGTGTAATGCTAAAAGAGAAAAGAAAGGATTTGGACTACATGTAATGTAATCTAAATTTTATAGAAGAAAGTATATGTACAGTATTCTTTCCTTATTGTGGCTTCACTGTGTGCAGTTCCACTTACCCACGGTCAACTGCAGTCCAAAAATATTAAATGGAAAACTCCATAAATAAATAATTCATAAGTTTTAAATTGTGCACCATTCTGAGTGATGAAATCTGGTGAAATCCCATTCCATCCCACCCCAGGAGGTGAATCATCCCTTTGTCCAGCATATCCCATCTCTGAGTCACTTAGCAGCATCTCTGTTATCAGGTTGGCTGTTGCAGTATCATAGTGCTTGTGTTCAAGTAACTCTTATTTTACTTAATAATGGCTCCAAAGTGCAAGAGTAGTGGTGCTCGCAATTTGGATATACTGAAGAGGGGCCATAAAATGCTTCCCTTAAGTGAAAAAGTGAAAGTTCTTGACTTAAAGAAAGAAAAAAAATCATATGCTGAGGTTGCTAAGGTCTACTGTAAGAACGAATCCTCTATCCATGAAATTGTGAAGAAAGAAAAAGAAATTCATGCTAGTTTTGCTGTCGCACCTCAAACTGCAAAAGTTAAGATGGAAAAGACACCGAATTTGTACAGTAAGATATTTAAGAGAGAGACACACTCATACAACTTTATTACAATATACTGTTATAATTGTTCTATTTTATTATTAGTTATTGTTGTTAATCTCTTACTGTGCCTAATTCATAAATTAAACTTTATCATAGGTATGTATGTATAGGAAAAAGCAGAGTATATACCAAACAGGGTTTGGTATTATCCCTAGTGTCAGACATCCCCTGGGGTTCTTGGTACGTAACCCCCACCCCCACCCCGTGGATAACAGGGGACTACTGTAAAAAGTTAGAAAAACTATTTTAGCAGGGAAGAGCCAATTTTGACTCCATGCTGGATCTGTTTCTTTGACCTTAGCATTTGCTTTTCGTTGCTTTTGTTATTATAGCCATACATAACGGCCTGCCTCAGGGAACCCTACCCACCTGTGAATGGCTGCAAGAAAAAAGAAATTAACACATCCCTTCCCATTCCAGGAGATGTTTTTCAAGACTGATGGCCCTTTTTACTTTACTTCCTCCCCACCTCTCCCTCTCTATTCTGACTTTTTACTTTACTTCCCTCTCTGATTCTATAAAAGAAACTGGCAACCAGACCCTAATAAGATGGGTTTTGGGGGGACCCTAGTCTGCCATCTTCTCAGTCTGCTGGCTTTCCGAATACAGTAGCTATTCCTTGTCTCAACACCTCGTCTCCCAATTTATTGGCCTGTTGTGCGGCGAGCAGAGCGATCTTGGACTTGGTAACAAATTTAGCTTAGCCAGCCAGGAGCCTTGCTGCTTGTGGCTAGGCGGCGCCAGTCAGGGAATACTGGGGCTAGGCCCTAGCAGCTGCGGGGACCATTTGTCCTGAGGGTGTTCCCTTCAAAATTCCCTGAAGTGGCGCTGGCTACCCCAGCTCTTGGCAGTTGAAGCAAGGAACCGACAAACTTCTATAAATCGACAGACTCGATTCTGGAGAGTAAGTCGCTCTGCCGTGCACATTAGAACATATTTCCCCCTCAATTTGGGCTTTTCCTTTACAGGACAAACCAGTTTGTTTGGTTGGGGTACCCTGTTGGAGAGGGGAATTGTTGGGGAACCGGTTTGGTGGGTTTGGTTTTGGTTTTGTTGATGTTGGAATTTGTGCTTTTTGTGTTGGAATATGTGTCTTTTGTGTTCTGGTGTTATAAAACTTATAAAAATGGGAAATACTCCATCTATCCCAAAGGAGAGCCCTTTGGGGCGTATATTAGATAAATGGGCAAAACATAGCTGTGAGCCTATGACTAAGAAAGATATGATATACTACTATAATAGGGTACAGATCCAATATATGTTAGGAACAGAAGAACAATGGCCCCTGAATGGCTCATTCAATTATTTTATTTTTATTTTTATTTTTTTGCAGTACGCGGGCCTCTCACTGTTGTGGCCTCTCTGGTTGCGGAGCACAGGCTCCGGACGCACAGGCTCAGTGGCCATGGCTCACGGGCCTAGCCGCTCCGCGGCATGTGGGATCTTCCCGGACCGGGGCACAAACCCGTATCCCCTGCATCACCAGGCGGACTCTCAACCACTGTGCCACCAAGGAAGCCCTCAATTATTATATGATATCGCAGTTAGAAGTGTTTTGCAAAAGAGCAGGGAAAAGAGATGAGATTCCATATGTAGAAGCATTTATGCTATTGCATCAGGAGGAAAAGGAGTCAGAGGGCTGTCACCTTATGGTGCAGCAGTCTGAAAGAAAACCTAAGGGGGAACCTATTCTACAAGGGGAAGAGGGAGAAAATGAGAGTGGGGATATGTTATTTCAAAACTTAAGCCTCCCTCTAGCCTATCCAGCTCTCCCAGCGGCCGAGCAAGCTGCCCCGGCAGTTGTTCCAACTGCCCTCTGACCCATGCTGCCAACATATTCACCACCTCCTATTTACCTTACCCATGGGGATCAAATAATAGTTTCTATGTTAACCCCTGGAGCACAGGAACCTGGTTTAGTATCACCATCTAAGACCCGACAGAACACCCAATTTGGACCGGGAGCCGTTTCCGCAGCAGGGCAATTTCCCTTGCTCCGATATCCTCTAAGAGGCCCGGGGACTCCCTTGGACTTGAGGTGCCCGATTCTAACTTTCCCACAAGAGCCCCCAGGTAACATTGACAGTGAGGAATAAGTTGATTGACTTTCTAATAGATATGGTGTCACATATTCTGTGGTAAACACCATAGTGGCACAGAAAACATCTCAGTCTATCCTGGTCATGGGAGTTTCTGTAGAAGTACAAAACCATTTGTTCTTACAACCTCTAGAATACCAGCTAGGGGACCTCACCCTACAGGGCCATGGATCCCAAATGAATATGGATCCCTCCTCCCCCTAGGTACAGGCCCTTTTGGCTATGCATTTCATGGCCCAGTCTGCCCCAGCCATCAGGTGCAAAATTCAGAAAGCAACTGCTGGTCTTCAGACTCCAAAGAACGATTTGCTCCAATTGGCTTATTTGTTTTTCAATAATAGGTATATGGCCAAAAATGCTGAATGCATGGAGAGAAATATGCAAAAGGCCCAAATGATTGCAGTGGTTTTGTCTGCTCAGAGACCACCAACTGTGAGGCTGGCTTTTCCTGGACCACTAGGCCCATGGATACCCAGACAGGACCAATATACCCTGTGTGGACAAAAGGGGCACTGGAAGGAGAGTTGCGATCGATGTGCCCTTTGCAAACAGCCAGGGCATTGGAAGAAGGAATGCCCCAGACATCAGAGAGTGATGGGGGCCCCTCAGCCATTGACGGTTTCACAATCAGAAGACTGAGGGGGCCCGAGGCCAAAAGTGGCTCTGCCTAGAGATACCATCTACATAATAAATGTTGAGACTTGGGTGGTCATTGATGTGGCAGGCCTCCTGATAGAATTTTGCTTATAGATACTGGTGCAACCTTTTCGGTCTTAACCCAAAGTATTGGAAAACTTAGTAACCATAAAGAGTATGTAATGGGGGTGTCAGGGAAAAGGCAGGGGCACACTTTCCTGGAACCCCTTTTGTGCAACATCAATGGCCAGCTGTTTTTACATTCCTTTCTGTTTGTGCCTGACTGTCCCATCCCTTTAATGGGAAGAGGTTTATTAACTAAGTTAGGGGCCACTATATTTCTTGAGGGGCAAGGGAACCACCCTCACAAATTTCTTAAACCTAGGGAAGATCCTCAAAAATATTTGTACATAGATTACCAAAATAGGAGGCCACTGGTCTGACTAAATTAATCACAGCTGATATTCAGAGCCTGATTGGAATTTTGGAAGAGGCCTTCTCCCCTAAGCTAAATGAGGAAAAGTAAAACTTTCCAACATAGGTAAATGGGTATGTTAGTCCTTCAATATCATTGAGGTAGCCACCCGATTCTTTGAAAAAAGAAAAACAAAACTGTCCTTGTTTTACAAATGTAGTCTTTACAAAACCAGGAGTGTGGCTCCAAAAATAATCCAAAGCCCACCAATCCTTTTACCACTCCCAAACCTTCCCTATTTATCTTAAGAGGCTTGTAAGTATTAAACAAAGGGGAAACAAAGTCATCCTAAGAGAAACTTGCCTGTATCTTTGAGATGCCAATGTGCTATCTGGTCTTCTCAGGAACCCTTATCTCTGCCATCGTTTTAAAATGCAAATTTTGAAAAAGAGGGTAAAGTAATTTAGAACTTGACTTGTTTTCCATAAATATTAGTAAAAAGGGTTTAGCCATCTAGACAAGCGAGCTTGATTTGTTCCATCTGCCAGAAACCCAATTTTAATCCAACCTCTTAAAAGATAGTTTCCTTACCCAGAGAGGGAAAAGAGGAAAGAAAATAGGCAGGCCCAATTATTGGCAGCCCTACAGGGGCAACCCCCATCCAGAGAAACCCTGACCCGTCCCAGCAGAAGCCAAGACGGATGTTGGGTTTGTAGAAAGCCTGGCTACTGGGCGGGGGGAATGCTTCCACAAGGGCAAGCCTCCTCAGATGCCTTGTCCAAAATGCCAAAAAAGTGGCCGTTGGGGAGCCAACTGCCCCTTGGGCTAAAGGGCCCCGGGGCCAGGGGCAGCCCCTCAGATGACCCTGGATTGACGGGACCCTCCGCTCCAAATGGCCCCCCTGTTTAACGTCAGTATTACTGGATTGGAACCAAGGGCGAACCTGGATGTGGCAGGTAGGACCATATCTTTCTTATTGGATACAGGGGCCGCTTACTCTGTCCTAGTTTTCCTTCTCTGGACCCTTCTCCGACTCCTGTCAGGGTACAGGAGTCTCAGGTAAACTTACTACTAGGCCCTTTACTGTCCCTTTGTGTTGTTACTGGGAAGGATATACTCTCTCTCATTCCTTCCTGGTCATACCTGAATGCCCCCTTCCACTGTTCCCAGCAAGCTGGGAACCAGATTGCTACTTGGGGGAACCACCCCAGTAACACCCCTCCAGTTCTTAGTCTTAGAGACACAGCCCCCTCTGAGAACTGGCACACCAGCCTTAGATAAGTTGTCAGTAGACCCCCAGGTCTGGGCTGATAGAATCCCAGGGAGAGCTATAACCGCCTCCCCAGTGCTTATCACCTTAAAGGAGCCAACCTCTTTCCCCAATCAGAAACAATATCCAGGGCTTCCCTGGTGGCGCAGTGGTTGAGAGTCCGTCTGCCAGTGTAGGGGACACGGGTTCGTTCCCCGGTCCGGGAGGATCCCACATGCCGCGGAGCGGCTGGGCCCGTGAGCCATGGGCGCTGAGCCTGCGCGTCTGGAACCTGTGCTCCGCAACCAGAGAGGCCACAACAGTGAGAGGCCCGCATACCGCAAAAAAAAAAAAAAAAAAAGAAACAATATCCAATTTGCCCAGAAGCCCAAAGGGTACTGCAGCCTCTCATATCCAGATTTTTACAACACGGGCTACTTATTCCTTACAGTTCTCCTTGCAACATCCCTATCTTACCTGTTAAGGAGCCGAATGGAGAATACAGACTGGTCCAAGACTTAAGAGCTGTCAATGAGGCAGTTGTCCCACTCCATCCAGTAGTCCCCAACCCATACAACTTGTTGGGGACCATCCCAGGCACAGCCTCCTGGTTTACTGTGTTAGACTTAAAGGATGCTTTCTTTTCCATACCTCTGGACCCCCAGTCCTACTACCTCTTTGCTTTTGAGTGGCATGAGGAAGGGAATAGAGGACAACTCACCTGGACAGTCCTACTTCAAGGGTTCTGAGACAGCCCTCACCTTATTGCCCAGGCCCTGGCCAAGGACCTCCAAGATCTATACCTGGAGGAAGGGACTATCATCCAGTATGTGGATGACCTTATTTGCTCCCAAAACCATGAGAGAGCCTTAACTCATGCTACCCAGACCTTCAATTTTTTGGCCAAAAAAAGCTATAAAGTTTCTAAGTCTAAGGTCTAATTGGCACAGCAGGAAGTCAAATATCTGGGAGTAATCCTCTCCCCAGGGGAACGAAGTATCTCCCCATATAGAATACGAGGGATTTAGATCTGCTGGAACCAACTATCTGAAAGCAGCTCTGAGCCTTTTTAGGCCTCATGGGGTATTACAGACTATGGATTCCTAATTACAGATTAAAATCACAACCTTTTTATGAGACCTTGAAAGGAAAATCTGACTCTAAACCTCTGCTCTCGGGCCCTAACCAAACCCAAGATTTCTAACAGCTAAAGACATTACTATCTCAGGCCCCATTCTTGGGAATCCCAAGAACTGATAGACCTTTCCAACTATTTGTGGCAGAAAATCAAGGGATGGCTTTAGGAATCTTAACTCAGGAACTTGGCCCTGTCTGGAGACCTGTAGGATATTTGTCAATGAGACTGGACCTGGTGGCTACTGGATGGCCCAACTATCTTAGGGTAGTTGCTGCCTTGGCCTTATTAGTGGAAGAAGCCTCCCCTGACAGTATATACCTCCCATCAGGTTACCTCTCTCAGAAGAGAAAGGCCATTTCTTGCTCACAGATAGCAGGATCCTCAAATATCAAGCATTACTGTTGGAGAATCCAGACTTATGTGTCATGGTCTGTTCCTCTTTAAATCCAGCTACCCTGCTCCCCCTACCTGAAGAAGGTCTACCAGTTCACCAATGTGAAGATAATATATCATTCCTTGTTGCCCCGACCAGATCTAACTGATATTCCACTTACAAAACCTGAGGAGGTTTGGTTTACTGATGGAAGTAATTTTGTTTCTGAAGGATGTAGAAGGGCAGGGTATGTGGTGGTCTCCTTGACACAGGTTATTGAGGCCCGGACTCTTCCCCCAGGGACCTCAGCCCAATTGGCAGAAATAATTGTTTTAACCCAAGCCTTAACCATGGCTGAAAATAAGGCCCTTAATATATATACTGACTCTAAATATGCTTTTTTGGTTCTGCATGCTCATGCTGTTATCTGGAAGTAATGTGGCTACTTGATGGTCCAAAACAACCCAGTTAAGTATGGACCTCAAATTCTCTCCCTCTTGGATGTAGTCCTCAAGCCTTTCCATGTACCAGTGATTCATTGCAGAAGTCACCAGAAGGGTGACGATGAAATAACAAAGGGAAATCGGCTAGCTGATCAGGCTGCCCGACAAGCATCCCTTCAGCCCTTTGTGATAGAGGGTGCCTTAGTTCCTTCCCTTAGTTCTCTCCCTTCCTTGTCTTACCTGCCTAAGGAAATCAAATGGGCCATAAATCATGGGTACCACCTTGACCCAGATGGATGGTACTGGAGAGAGGACTTAACTCACCTGCCCCAGTCACTCTAGTGGAAAATTATTAAATTTTTGCATGAGGCCTGTCACCTAGGGAGAGATGCCTCATACCAGATTGTTTCTTCTATCTTCTCTGGGAAGGGACTTTACGATGTAGTTAATAAGGTAACCTCATCATGCCCTATTTGTCTGACTAACAATCCTCAGGGAAAAAGCCACCCCCATTGGCCCTTCTAGCTCAGAGACACAGAACATATCCAGGGGAAGACTAGCAAATGGACTTTACAATGGTTCCTCCCTACTGAGGATATAAGTACATTTTGGTGTTTCTGGACACCTTTACTGGTTGGGTGGAAGCTTTCCCCACCAGGACAGAAAAAGCTTCGGAGGTAGCCCAGAAGCTTTTAATTGAAATAATCCCTAGATTTGGCCTCCTGTTGTCTCTTCAGAGTGATAATGGTCCTGCCTTTGTTTACCAAATTATTCAGCAGATATCCAAGGCTCTAGATATTGAGTACCACCTTCATTCTTCCTGGAGACCCCAATCCTCAGGAAATGTAGAAAGAGCCAACCAACATTTAAAGAATACCTTAAGAAAAATAACCCAAGAGACCTCCCTTAGTTGGAAGGAAGCCTTCCCTATTGCTCTTTTAAGGGTCAGAACATCCCCAAAGGCCTTACTTAACCTTAACTCTTATGAAATGCTGTATGGTAGCCCTTTCTTATGAGGGGACCTACTGACATACTCTGTCACCTCCTTTGGACAATTCCAAAAAGCCCTCCAGAAACATGTGGTAAAAAGGCTTCCTTCCCCAGAGTCTTCTCCTTGCCTCTACTCTCCAGTAACACAAGTATTCATCAAAACTTGGAAGGATGGCTCCCCTGGTTCTCAACTTCAGCTGGCCTGGAAGGGACCCTATCCAGTCTTGCTGTCTTCTCCTACAGCTGTTAAAGTACTTGGGATCGCCATTTGGATCAGCCTGAAGTGATCCACAGTGTCTTTAGAGGAAATTTTTTGGTTTGCGGGTATACACCTCTTAGAGAGAAGCATTCTCAATCTTACCATCATGGTCCAGGAATCCTGGAAGGCTATGGTAGCAGCCATTGAGGAGCAACAGTCAGCCCTAGATTCTCTGGCTGAGGTGATTTTACAAAATAAGAGGGCCCTCAATGTTATAACACAGCAGTCCCCAACATTTTTGGCATCAGGGACTAATTTCATGGAAGACAATTTTTCCACAGACTGGGTGGGGGGCAGGGATGGTTCAGGCAGTAATGTGAGCGATGGGAAGCAGCAGATGAAGCTCCACTCACTTGTCCACCACTCACATCCTGCTGTATGGCCTGGTTCCTAACAGGCCACAGACCGGTACCGATCCACAGCCAGGGAGTTTGGGACCCCTGTTATAACAGCTGAGGCCGGGGGTGTCTGTGCCCTGTTAAATGAAACATGCTGCTTCTATGTTAATATCTCCAGCCAGGTTGAAGAAAACCTTCTGGCTTTAAAGAAAAACATCAAAATAATAGAAGATCTGAAAGAGAGAGCAGGACAGGGCCCTAGTTGGCTTTCTACCTTCCTCTCCTCCATGGAGACCCAGATATGGACATAACTGTTGCCCTTGTTGGGACCATTAGTCCTGACAGCCTTTGTTTTGTTATTAGGCCCTTGTATCATAAACCTACTTGTTCGACTCATTTCAGAACGCATACAGGCTGTTCGATTCCAAATGGTTCTGCGAGGTAGCTACCAGCCCATTCAGCCTGGCCCTGAGACCAAGATCTACATGGGACCCCTTGATGATCATCACTCCAGCCTACCTCCTAGCTGAAGGAGAGCAAGAGGAGGGACCCAATCAAGACTCCGCCCCTTAACAGCAGGAAGCAGCCAGAGCAGTCATCGCCCATGTCACAAAGAATTGGGTCCCATACTCTTGAGGGGGGAATGTTAGGTAGTTAGTCAGACATTAGCAGCAAGGAGGTGACAGTGGTGAAAAGACAAGAAGGAAACTATTAAGTCACACCCCAACCCTCTGGGCACCCTCCCCTGACATTAAGAGCAAGGAGGCAACAGTAGCAAAAAGACAAGAGGGGAGTAGTTGAGTCATACCCCAACCATCTGAGGACCCTCCCCTGACATTAGCAGCAAGGAGGTGACAGTGGTAAAAAGACAAGGGGGGAATAGTCAAGTTATACCCCAACCATCTGAGGACCCTCCCCTGACCCCACCCAGAATGGGTGAAACTATGGTCAGGTGGTGGGCAATTTATCCTGATAAAGATAAAGAGGGAACCCAATAACACGAGGGAACTTCTCTGGGCTGCACATGCCCAGACCAGACAGGCGTATAACCTATAGTAAACCCAAACTCATTATACCATCATTATAATAAAATCTGTAAGTGGTTTTGCCCATCTGGGTAGGCTTTTCTTAGTGAATTAAGGGTAAGGGCATGCACAATAATGAACTTGTTACATAGTTCGGGACTGTCAATCAAATAATGATCCCCTGTCACCCATGATCATGACCCACCTCCTCACAGAACGTTCCTTACAAACACTCTTAAGCCTGTACAGGAGTGCTGGTTTCACTTCACAGAAATAGCCCACTCTCTCTCTGAGAGTGTAACTATGCTTTAGTAAACTTTGCTTTGCACTTAAGCCCAAAGTGGTAGCCTGCAATTCTTTGCTTGCTATCACAAGGACAGAGATTACTGGTCTGGGTCTTCCTTTGACCTCCTTAGTTGAAGCTATTTGACACAAGGCACGCCAACCCAGTAACACTACATAAGGGCCCAGTATGCAAAGTTTAGAGATCAATAAATATTTAAGGAATAAATGAATGAAAAAATGGAAAATAAATCCTGCAAGATGACCTGTTTTAGCCTGAACCTGCAAAATGTCCTTTTGCAATTTTAAAAAGCTAGGACCTAAAATCCTATCTAAAAAGCAATATAAAACCTAGGACCTGAAAGTTACAGAATGTTTTAGGGACACTACAACTCACTTTGTTCTGTCAAGTGGCTTAGATATGTCTCACGATCTAGGTTCCAAGCCAAATTCTGTCTAGCAGATGGGTCACTGGCCTCTCTTTCTGACTTTTTTTTTTGTAGGGTTCAAATATTTGGGCTTCTCCTAGACTTAAAAAAGAACATGGTGGGGTGGCTTCCCTGGTAGCCCAGTGGTTAAGAATCCACCTGCCAGTGCAGGAGGCACAGGTTCAAGCCCTGGTCTGGGAAGATCCCGCATGCTGCAGAGCAACTAAGCCCATGCATCACAACTACTGAGCCTTGGTGCTACAACTACTGAAGGCTGCATGCTTAGAGCCCATGCTCTACAGCAAGAGAAGCCACTACAATGAGAAGCCTGTGCACCACAATGAAGAGTAGCCCCCACTCACCACAACTAGAGAAAGCCCATGTACAGCAATGAAGACCCCACACAGCTAAGAAAAAAAATATATGGTGGCGTTTACCTTTGAAAGCCTTAACTCCACTGAAATGGATCCCCCCCAACCCCCAAGGAAACAGCTCTCTGAATGAACAAACCCTTTAGGATTTTACCATACATCAATATGTGAATTACAGGTACACCACTATTGCAAATGTTAAACAAATGCTATTAATGACAAAGCATCATGATTTCAATGCAGTCTCATCCAATACATTGAGGAAAAACAGACATCAGTATATAGTTTGTTTAAGTACCAATCTCATGATAAAGTTACAGGAGAATGGGGAAAACAAAATGAATTCAGATTAATGGCACTAAAAATCATGAGCAGACTATGGCACTGAACTTTTGACCGTGTGAAATGTGATTGCAGAATAAATGGGACTCATCAGTAACTTTCCTAGTCATACAAGGAAGAGATGCTAACAAGGACACAGTTGGCAATTAAAAAAAAAATATGTTGTCCATTATGCACTATTTTAACATGCTCCTAAAAATAAGGTTGAGTGCTGATTTTTTTTTTGCTCTCTTTAAGTTGTGTGAGGTATCTTTAACATAGTAAATCAACTACTATAAAAGACAAAAGTTTATCTTCCTATCAGCATGAGAGTTTACTATTGGCAAAGACTAGATATGTTGAAACTAATTACCTTGGTAATTAATCTCTTCATTATTCCTTACAAAGCAAAAGAACCATAAAGCGTCCTTCATAATCAGCAATCCTTGAACAGAATTCCAAATACAAGGAAGATCTTATATCACCATGAATTCAAAGTTCTCAAAGAAGTCCTGGGTTCTTCTCATCCCCACCCCCAAAACACAAAACACTTAAAGAAGAGTGGGTCTTGGGAAATGGGTCCAATCTAAAGTGTTTTGGGTGGCCTGATCTGGAAAAAAAAATTGATTTTAGCAGATCCATACCTCTTCCCCTCAAGAATCACTCTAGTTTATGCCTATTAGGGAGGGGGGCAAAGTTACCTTTGGTCCTTTGGGCACAGAAATCACTCTCTGCTTTTCACCGCCCATTGCATCATTCTGATTCCTGGAATATTGTGTACAGGTCACTTAACTTTCTTGTTACTATGCTTCTAGTTTCCCCTCATTAAAACAGGGGAGATGTCTAGCCTCCTTTACATAGCCTATTATGATGCTGTGATTTTTAAACATATTTTAAAAAGGGGGAATCAAGATGGCAGAGTAGGAGGACATTTGTGGGAGCTCACCTCCCCCCACAAACACATCAAAAATATATCTACATGTGTAGCAACTCTCACTGAAAACTAACTGGAGGCTGGCAGAAAGGCTCTTCTACAACCAAGCCTATAAAGAAAGATCTGCAAGGAGTCAGGCAGAGAGGAGAAGTGATCAGTTTGGGACCTGTGCTACTAGCGGGGGACACAGAAGTAGAGGGGTATATCATAGGCTTGGAGATACTCCCTAGGAAGTGAGTGGATGCCAAATATATGGTTCTAGCCACATATTTGGCATTCCAGCACTGGGGTCTCACACTGGGAAGATGAGTCCCCTTACCTTGTTTGAAAACTGGTGGGACTTACTAGAGGGGCTGTGAGAAACTGAGACTCCATCATGAACAGTATGCATGCACACTTCCTTACTCCCAGGAACAAGGCAAAGAAAGCATATTGAAAACAGCCTGGGACTCTGGCTGGTTTCTCACAACTGCCCCAGAATCCACTCCAGCCCTCACTGGGCTACTGTTCCAACTCCACTTGCTCTGGCTCTGCCCTCCACTAGGGTGGAGGTGCTGCTGCTGGGGGAGAGTGCACACTTAGAGAGTATGGGACCAGCTTGGACCCAACCCTTAGGGCTTCTACTCCAGCACCTTGGACCCCAGCCCCCATAGGGTGGTGACAACCATTGATCATAGGAGAAGCCCCAGCTCACATCTGTTTCTGGCTCTAGCTCCTCCATATCCAGCCCTACCACCAACTAGGGTGGTAGCTGTCAGCACACACCTGGGGAAGATGTGACCTGTGCTCATTTCAGATTCAGCTCTCCCACCAAAGTCACTGGGCACACACAGACTGCATAAGGACACTCCCACAGAAGAACACCGCTTCAAGATCAGGAAAAGTAACAGTTTCACTTAATTCTATAGAGACAGAGAAAGTTAAACAAAATGAGAAGACAAAGGAATGTGTTTCAAATGAAAGAAAAAGAACCTGCCTTTGAAAAAAACCCCTAATGAAAGAGAGGTAAATAATTTACTAGATAAAGAGTACAAACCATTAGTAATAAGAAGGCTAACTGAACTTGGGAAAAGAATAGACAAGCAAAATGAGAATTTTAACAAGGAGCTAGAAAATATAAAACAACTGGTCAGAGCTGAAGGATACAATAACTGAAATGAAAAACACACTGGAAGCAGACTAAGTGATACAGAAGACGGCATAAGTACCTGGAAGATAGTCTAATGGAAACCACCCAATCAGAACAGTAAATAGAAAAACAAAATTTTAAAAAAATGAGGATAGGGCTTCCCTGGTGGCGCAGTGGTTGAGAGTCCACCTGACAATGCAGGGGACACAGTTTCGTGCCCCAGTCTGGGAAGATCCCACATGCCGCGGAGCGGCTCGGCCCATGAGCCATGATGGCTGAGCCTGCGCATCCGGAGCCTGTGCTCCACAACGGGAGAGGCCACAACAGTGAGAGGCCCGCGTACTGCCAAAAAAAAAAAAAAGAGGCTAGTTTAAGGGATCTATGGGACAACATCAAGCATACTAACATTCACATAAGGGTCACAGAAGGAGAGGAGAGAGAGTAAGAGGTAAAGAATGTAGTTGATGAAGTTATGGTTGAAAAATTCCAGAAGAAGAAGAGATTTCCATTCACAGGGAGCACAGAGTCCCAAACAACACGAACCCAAAGAGACACATACCAAGGCATATCATAATTAAAATGGCAAAAGTTAATGACAAAGAAAGAATTTTAAAGGCAGCAAGAGAAAAACAAGAGTCACATAAAAGGGAACTCCCCCAAAGCTATCAGCTGATGTTTCTGCAGAAACTTTGCAGGTCAGAATGGAGTGGCATGATATATTTAAAGTGCTGAAAGTGAAAAACCTACAACCTAGGATATTATACCCAGAAAAGATATTCAGAATTGAAGAAGAGAAAAAGCACTTCTGAGACAAACAAAAACTAAAAGAGTTCATCAGTATTAAACTGACCCAACAAGAAGTGTTAAAAGGTATTTTCTAAGTAGAAAATAAAAGGTTACAACAAGAAGTAAAAGTTTATAGGAAAGAAATAGTCCTGCTAGTAAAAGCAAATATATAGTAGATGTGGTGGATCAACAATTTACATAAGCAAGTATGAGACTAAAAGAAAACAGTTGTAAAATAAACTATAATTACAATAGAGAGTTAAGGGGTAGACGTGATGATATAAAATATGACATAAAAAACACAAACTGTGGGGGGAGGGGAGTATAAAATGTAGATTTTTTGGAACGTGTTTGACTTAAATGACTATCAGTTTAGAACATGATCTATACATTTAGTTGTAGGTCAACATATACAAACCCCATGGTAACCTCAAATCAAAAACCTATGCTGGGGCTTCCCTGGTGGTACAGTGGTTAAGAATCCACCTGCCAATGCAGGGGACATGGGTTTGAGCCCTGGCCTGGGAAGATCCCACATGCTGTGGAGCAGCTAAGCCCGGGTGCCACAACTACTGAGCCTGTGCTCTAAAGCCCATGAGCTACAACTACTGAGACCATGTGCCACAACTACTGAAGCCTGTGTGCCTAGAGCCCATGCTCCACAACAAGAGAAACCACCACAATGAGAAGCCTGCACACCGCAACAAAGAGTAGCCCCCGCTCGCCACAACTAGAGAAAGCCCGCATGCAGCAATGAAGACCAAACACAGCCAAAAATAAATAAATAATTTTATAAACATCAACAACAAAACCTATGATAGATACACAAAAACTAGAGAGAAAGGAACACAAGCATACCATTAAAAAATCATCAAACCACAAGAGGAAGAAAAGAATAGAGAATAACTACAGAAACCACCAGAAAACAAGTAACAAAATGGCAATAAGTACATACTTATCAATAATCACTTTAAAAGTCAATGGATTAATGCTCCAAATCAAAAGATACTATATATACAAAACCCTAAAATCTCCACAAAAAACTACTAGAATTAATAAATGAATTCAGTAAGGTTGCAAGATATAAAATTAATGTAAAGAAATCTGTTGCAGTTCTATACACTAAAAATGAACTGTTGGAAAGAGAAATTCAGGAAACAATCCTTTCCACCATCACATCAAAAAGAATAAAATAGTTAGGAATAAAGCTACTTATGGAGGTAAAAGGCATGTACTCAGAAAACTGTAAGACACTGATGAGAGAAATTGAGGAGGACACAAACAGATTGAAAGATATACCCTGTTTTTAAATTGGAAGAATTAATACTGTCAAAATGACTATATTACCCAATGCAACCTACAGATTCAATGCAATCCCTAACAAAGTATCAAGGGCATTTTTCACAGAACTACAACAAATAATTTAAAAATTTGTATGGAAACACAAAAGACCCCTAATAGCCAAAACAACCTGAGAAAGAAAAACAGAGCTGGAGAAATAATACTCCCTGAATCCAGACTATACTACAAAGCTACAGTAATCAGAACAGTATGGTACTGGCTCAAAAACAGACACATAACTCAATAGAAAAGAATAGAGAGCCTAGGAAAAAACACACACTTATGGTCAATTAATGTACAACAAAGGAGGCAAGAATACACAATGGAGAAAAGACAGTCTCTTCAATAAGTGGTGCTGGGAAAACTGGACAGCTACATATAAGAGAATGAAATTAGAAAATTCTGTAACACGACATAAAAAATAAATTCAAAATGAATTAAAGATCTAAATGTAAGACTGTAAACCATAAAACTCCTAAAGGAAAACATAGGCAGAACACTCTGACATAAATCAGAGTGATATGTTTTTGGATCTGTTTCCCAAAGCAAAGGAAATAAAAGTAAAAATAAACAAATGACACCTAATTAGACTTAAAAGCTACTGCACAGCAAAGGAAACCTTTGACAAAATGAAAAGACAACCTACTGAATGGGAGAAAATATTTGTTAGTGATATGACTGATATGGGGTTAATGTCCAAAATATATAAACAGCACATACAACTCAACGTAAAAAAGCCAAACAACTCAATTAAAAAATGGGCAGAAGACCTGAGTAGACATTTTTCCAAAGAAGACATACAGATGGCCAACAGGCACATGAAAAGATGCTCAACGTTGCTAATCGTCTCCGAAATCCAAATAAAAACTAAAGTGAGACATCACCTCACACCTGTCAGAATGGCTGTTGTCAAAAGGACCACAAAAAATAACAAGTGTTGGTGAGGATGTGGAGAAAAGGGAGCCCTACTGTACTGTTGGTGGGAATGTACACTGGTGTAGCCATTATAAAAATACTAAGGCGATTCTTCAAAAAACTAAAAATAGCATTACCATATGATCCAGTTATTCCATCCCTGTGTATATATCTGAAGAGAACAAAATCACTGATTTGGAAAAAATATATGCACCCCAATATTCATAGCAGCATTATTTACAATAGTCAAGATATGGAAGCAACCTTAGTGTCCATAAACAGATGATTGGATACAGAAGCTGTGGTGTATATACAATGAAATATTACTCAGCCTTAGAAAAGAATGAAATTTTGTCATTTGAAAAAATTTGAATGGACCTAGAGGGTATTATGCTGGGTGAAAAAATCAGAGAAAGGTAATTACTGTATGCTACCACTTATATGTGGAATCTAAAAAATAAAACGAATGAAAATAGCAAAACAGAAACAGACTCACAGATATAGAGAACACACTAGTGGTTATCACTGGGAAGAAGGATGGAGGAGGGGCAATATGGGGTAGGAGATTAAGAGGTACCAACTGCTATGCATAAAATAAATAAGATACAAGGTTTTATTGTATAGTGCAGAGAACAGTCATAGGGAAATAGTCAATATTTTATAATAACTTTAAATGTAGTAAAATATAGAATTTTACTATACTGATTCAATACTATAAAATACTGAATCA
This sequence comes from Delphinus delphis, assembly GCF_949987515.2. Taxonomy (NCBI): domain Eukaryota; kingdom Metazoa; phylum Chordata; class Mammalia; order Artiodactyla; family Delphinidae; genus Delphinus; species Delphinus delphis. The sequence continues at coordinate 74,445,822 of NC_082704.1, forward strand.
CTATGTTGTACACCTAAAATTAATATAGTATTGTAAATAACTGTACTTTAATAAAAAATAAAAATATAATACTCAAAAAAAGAATTCTGTAAATCTATTCCCTGCTACTAGAAATTATGTCAGATGGATTTGAGAAGATGGTGGAAGAGTAAGACGTGGAGATGACCTTCCTCCCCATAGATACATCAGAAATACATCTACACATGGAACTGCTCCTATAGAACATGCACTGAATGCTGGCAGAAGACCTCAGACCTCCCAAAAGGCAAGAAACTCCCCATGTACCTGGGTAGGGCAAAAGAAAAAAAGAAAAAACAGAAACAAAAGAATAGGGATGGGACCTGAACCAGTGGGAGGGAGCTGTGAAGGAGGAAAGGTTTCCACACACTAGAAGCCCCTTCGTGGGCTGAGACTGTGGGTAGTGGAGGTGGGGAAGCTGCAGAGCCACGGGGGAGAGCGCAGCCACAGGGGTGCAGAGGGCAAAGCGGAGAGACTCCTGCACGGAGGATCGGTGCCGACTGGCACTCACCAGCCCAAGAGGCTTGTCTGCTCACCCACCGGGGTGGGCGGGGGCTGGGAGATGAGGCTCTGGCGTTGGTCGGATTGCAGGGAGAGGACAGGGTTTGGCGGCGTGAACACAGGCTGAAGGGGGCTAGTGCACCACGGCTAGCCACGAGGGAGTCCAGGGAAAAGTCTGGACCTGCCGAAGAGGCAAGAGACTTTTTCTTCCCTCTTTGATTCCTGGTGTGAGAGGAGAGGGGACCAAGAGTGCTGCTTAAAGAGCTCCAGAGACCGGCGCTAGATGTGGCTATCAGCACAGACCACAGAGATGGGCATGGGATGCTAAGGCTGCTGCTGCAGCCACCAAAAAGCCTGTGTGCGAGCACAGGTCACTACCCACACCTCCCCTCCCTGGAGCCTGTGTAGCCTGGCACTGCCAGGGTCCCGTGATCCAGGGACAACTTCCCCAGGAGAGCGCATGGCATGCATCAGGCTGCTGAAACATTACGCAGGCCTCTGCTTGCCCCGCATCCGTACCCCTCCCTCACCCCAGCCTGAGTGAGACACAGACACCAAATCAGCTTTTCCTTTAACCCTGTCCTGTCTGAGTGAAGAACAGACGCCCTCAGGCGACCTACACACAGAAGTGGGGCCAAATCCAAAGCTGAACACCAGGAGCTGTGCGAACAAAGAAGAGAAAGGGAAATTTCTCCCAGCAGCCTCAGAAGAAGCAGATTAAAGCTCCACAATCAACTTGATGTACCCTGCATCTGTGGATTACCTGAATAGACAGTGAATCATCCTAAATTGAGGAGGTGGACATTGGGAGCAAGATATATTATTTTTTCCCCTTTTCCTCTTTCTGGGAGTGTGTATGTGTATGCTTCTGTGTGAGATTTTGTCTTTATAGCTTTGCTTTCACCATTTGTCCTAGGTTTCTGTCCATCCGTTTTTTTTTTTTTACTTAAAAATTTTTTTCTTCAGTTATTTTTTATTTTAATAACTTTATTTTATTTTATCATCTTTCTTTCTTTCTTTCTTTCTATTTTTTTCTCCCTTTTATTCTGAGCCATGTGGATGAAAGGCTCTTGGTGCTCCAGCCAGGAGTCGGTGCTGTGCTTCTGAGGTGGGAGAGCCAAATTCAGGACACTGGTCCATAAGATACCTCCCAGCTCCACGTAATATCAAACAGCAAAAATCTCCCAGAGGTCTCCGTCTCAACACCAACACCCAGCTTCACTCAATGACCAGCAAGCTACAGTGCAGGATACCCAATGCCAAACAATTAGCAAGACAGGAACACAGCCCTATCCATTAGCAGAGAGGCTGCCTAAAATCATAATAGGTCCACAGACACCCCAAAACACACAAGCAGAAGTGGACCTGCCCACCAGAAAGACAAGATCCAGCCTCATCCACCAGAACACAGGCACTAGTTCCCTACACCAGGAAGCCTACAAAACCCACTGAAACAGCTTTACCCACTGAGGACAGACAACAGAAATAACGGGAACTACAAAGATGCAGCCTGCGAAAAGGAGACCACAAACACAGTAAGATAAGCAAAATGAGAAAACAGAAAAACACACAGCAGATGAAGGAGCAAGGAAAAACCCACCAGACCTAACAAATGAAGAGGAAATAGGCAGTCTACCTGAAAAAAAATTCAGAATAATGATAGTAAAGATGATCCAAAATCTTGGAAATAGAATAGAGAAAATGCAAGAAACATTTAACAAGGACGTAGAAGAACTAAAGAGGAAACAAGCAATGATGAACAACACAATAAATGAAATTAAAAATACTCTAGAAGGGATCAATAGCAGAATAACTGAGGCAGAAGAACGGATAAGTGACCTGGAAGATAAAAGAGTGTAAATAACTATTGCAGAGCTGAGTAAAGAAAAAAGAATGAAAAGAACTGAGGACAGTCTCAGAGACACCTGGGACATATTAAACACACCAACATTCGAATTATAGGCGTCCCAGAAGAAGAGGAGAAAAAGAAAGGGGCTGAGAAAATATTTGAAGAAATTATAGTTGAAAACTTCCCTAATATGGGAAAGGAAATAGTTAATCAAGTCCAGGAAGCACAGAGAGTCCCATACAGGATAAATCCAAGGAGAAATACGCCAAGACACATATTAATCAAACTGTCAAAAATTAAATACAAAGAAAGCATATTAAAAGCAGCAAGGGAAAAACAACAAATAACACACAAGGGAATCCCCATAAGGTTAACAGCTGAACTTTCGGCAGAAACTCTGCAAGCCAGAAGGGAGTGGCAGGACATATTTAAAGTGATGAAGGAGAAAAACATACAACTAAGATTACTCTACCCACCAAAGATCTCATTCAGATTTGATGGAGAAATTAAAAGCTTTACAGACAAGCAAAACCTGAGAGAATTCAGCAACATAAAACCAGCTTTACAACAAATGCTAAAGGAACTTCTCTAGGCAAGAAACACAGGAGAAAGAAAATACCTACAATAACAAACCCAAAACAATTAAGAATATAGGAATAGGAACATACATATCAATAATTACCTTAAATGTAAATGGATTAAACGCTCCCATCAAAAGGCACAGACTGGCTGAATGGATACAAAAACAAGACCCATATATATGCTTCTCCTATGTTCTATAGGAGACCCACTTCAGACCTAAGGACACACAGAGGGTGAAATTGAGGGGATGGAAAAAGATATTCCATGCAAATGGAAATCAAAAGAAAGCTGCAGTAACAATTCTCATATCAGACAAAATAGACTTTAAAATAAAGACTATTACAAGAGACAAAGAAGGACACTACATAATGATCAAGGGATAAAACCAAGAAGAAGATATCACAATTGTAAATATTTATGCACCCAACATAGGAGCACCTCAGTACATAAGGCAAATACTAACAGCCATGAAAGGGGAAATCGACAGTAACACAATCATAGTAGGGGACCTTAACACCCCACATTCACCAATGGACAGATCATCCAAAATGAAATCAAATAAGGAAAAACAAGCTGTAAATGATTAAACAAGATAGACTTAATTGATATTTGTCAGACACTCCATCCAAAAACAACAGAATACACATTTTTCTCAAGTGCTCAGGGAACATTCTCCAGGTTAGATCATATCTTGGGTCACAAATCAGGTCTTGGTAAATTTAAGAAAATTGAAATCATATCAATTATCTTTTCTGACCACAATGCTATGAGATTAGATATCAATTACAGGAAAAGATCTGTAAAAAATACAAACACATGGAGGCTAAACAATACACTACTTAATAACCAAGTGATCACTGAAGAAATCAAAAAATACCTAGAAACAAATGACAATGGAGACACGATGATCCAAAACATATGGGATGCAGCAAAAACAGTTCAAAGAGGGAAGTTTATAGAAATAAAATCCTACCGCAAGAAACAGGAAACAGCTCAAATAAACAACCTAACTTTGCACCTAAAGCAATTAGAGAAAGAAAAACAAAAAAACCCCCAAAGTTAGCAGAAGGAAAGAAATCATAAAGATCAGATCAGAAATACATGAAGGAACCGATAGCAAAGATCAATGAAACTAAAACCTGGTTCTTTGAGAAAATAAACAAAATTGATAAACCATTAGCCAGACTTATCAAAAAAAAAAAGGGAGAAGACTCAAATCAATAGAATTAGAAATGAAAAAGAAGTAACAACTGACACTGCAGAAATACAAAGAATCATGAAAGATTACTCCAGCAACTCTATGCCAATAAAATGGACAACCTGGAAGAAATGGAAAAATTCTTAGAAATGCACCACCTGCCGAGACTTAACCAGGAAGAAACAGAAAATACGAACAGACCAATCACAAGCACTGAAATTGCAACCATGATTAAAAATCTTCCAACAAACAAAAGCCCAGGATCAGATGGCTTCACAGGCAAATTCTATCAAACATTTAGAGAACAGATAAGACCTATCCTGCTCAAACTCTTCCAAAATATAGCAGAGGGAAGAACACTCCCAAAATCATTCTACGAGGCCACCATCACCCTGATACCAAAACCAGACAAAGATGTCACAAAGAAAGAAAACTACAGGCCAATATCACTGATGAATATAGATGCAAAAATCCTCAACAAAATACTAGCAAACAGAATCCAACAGCACATTAAAAGGATCATACACCATGAGAAAGTGGGGTTTCGTCCAGGAATGCAAGGATTCTTCAATATACGCAAATCAATCAATGTGATATACCACATTAACAAATTGAAGAAGAAAAACCATGTGATCCTCTCAACAGATGCAGAGAAAGCTTTCGACAAAATTCAACACCCATTTTTGATAAAAACCCTGCAGAAAGTGGGCATAGAGGGAACTTACCTCAACATAATAAAGGCCACATATGACAAACCCACAGTCAACATCATCCTCAATGGTGAAAAGCTGAAACCATTTCCAATAAGATAATGAACAAGACAAGGTTGCCCACTCTCACATTCTTATTCAACATAGCTTTGGAAGTTTTAGCTACAACAATCTGAGAAGTAAAAGAAATAAAAGGAATCCAAATCAAAAAAGAAGAATTAAAGATGTCACTGTTTGCAGATGACATGATACTATACATAGAGAATCGTAAAGGAGCTACCAGAAAACTACTAGATCTAATCAATGAATTTGGTAAAGTAGCAGGATACAAAATTAACGCACAGAAATCTCTGGCATTCCTATACACTAATGATGAAAAATCTGAAAGTGAAATTAAGAAAACACTCCCATTTACCATTTCAAAAAAGAATAAGATATCTAGGAATAAACTTACCTAAGGAGACAAAAGACCTGTATGCAGAAAATTATAAGACACTGCTGAAAAAAATTAAAGTTGATACAACTAGATGCAGAGATATACCATGTTCTTGGACTGGAAGAATCAACATTGTGAAAATGACTCTACTACCCAAAGCAATCTACAGATTCAATGCAATCCCTATCAAACTACCACTGGCATTTTTCACAGAACTAGAAGCAAATATTTCACTATTTTCATGGAAACACAAAAGACCCCTAATAGCCAAAGCAATCTTGAGAACGAAAAATGGAGCTGGAGGAATCAGGCTCCCTGACTTCAGACTATACTACAAAGCTACAGTAATCAAGGCAGTATGGGACTGGCACAAAAACAGAAATATAGATCAATGGAACAGGATAGAAAGCCCAGAGATAAACCCACACACATATAGTCACCTTATCTTTGATAAAGGAGGCAAGAATATACAGCGTAGAAAAGACAACCTCTTCAATAAGTGGTGCTGGGCAAACTGGACATGTAAAAGAATGAAATTAGAACACTCCCTAACACCATACATAAAAATAAACTCAAAATGGATTGAAGACCTAAATGTAAGGCCAGACACCATCAAACTCTTAGAAGAAAACATAGGCAAAACACTCTATGACATAAATCACAGCAAGATCCTTTTTGACCCACCTCCTAGAGAAATGGAAATAAAAACAAAAATAAACAAATGGGACCTAATGAAACTTCAAAGCTTTTGCACAGCAAAGGAAACCATAAACAAGACCAAAAGAAAACCCTCAGAATGGGAGAAAGTATTTGCTAATGAAGCAACTGACAAAGGATTAATATCCACAATTTACAAGCAGCTCATACAGTTGAATAACAAAAAACAAACAATCCAATCCAAAATAGGCAGAAGACCTAAATAGACATTTCTCCAAAGAAAATATACAGATTGCCAGCAACACATGAAAGAATGCTCAGCATCATTAATCATTAGAGAAATGTGAATCAAAACTACAATGAGATATCATCTCACACCAGTCAGAATGGCCATCACCAAAAAATCTAGAAACAATAAATGCTGGAGAGGGTGTGGAGAAAAGGGAACATTCTTACACTGTTGGTTGGAATGTAAATAGATACAGCCACTATGGAGAACAGTATGGAAGTTCCTTGAAAATGTAAAAATAGAACTACCATATGACCTAGCAATCCCACTACTGGGCATACACCCTGAGAAATCCATAATTCAAAGAGAGTCATGTACCTAAATGTTCATTGCAGCTCTATTTACAACAGCCAGGACATGGAATTAACCTAAGTGTCCATCAACAGATGAATGAATAAAGATGTGGCTCATATATACAATGGAATATTACTCATCCATAAAAAGAAATGAAATTGAGTTATTTGTAGTGAGGTGGATGAACCTAGAGTCTGTCATAGAGTGAAGTAAGTGAGAAAGAGAAAACAAATACCTTATGCTAACACATATATATGGTATCTAAGAAAAAAAATGTCACAAAGAACCTAGGGGTAAGATGGGAATAAGGACACAGACCTACTAGAGAATGGACTTGAGGATAAGAGGAGGGGGAGGGGTAAGATGTGACAAAGTGAGTGAGTGGCATGGACATATATACACTACCAAACATAAAATAGATAGCTAGTGGGAAGCAGCTGCATAGCACAGGGAGATCAGCTCGGTGCTTTGTGACCACCTAGAGGGGTGGGATAGGGAGTGTGGAAGGGAGGGAGACACAAGAGGGAAGAGATTGGCTTCCCTGGTGGAGCAGTGGTTGAGAATCTGCCTGCTAATGCAGGTGACACGGGTTCGAGCCCTGGTTTTGGAAGATCCCACATGCCACGGAGCAACTAGACCCGTGAGCTCAACTACTGAGCCTGCACGTCTGGAGCCTGTGCTTTGCAACCTTAGAGGCCACGATAGTGAAGAGGCCCATGCACCACGATGAAGAGTGGCCCCCGCTTGCCACAACTAGAGAAAGCCCTCGCACAGAAACGAAGACCCAACACAGCCAAAAATAAATAAATAAAAGATAACTATTAAAAAAAAAGGAAGAGATATGGGAACATATGTATATGTATAACTGATTCACTTTTTTATAAAGCAGAAATTAACACACCATTGTAAAACAATTATGCTCCAATATAGATGTTAAAAAAAATAGAAACCGTGTCAAATATTCTTTTTTTTTTCTTGTGGTACACAGGCCTCTCACTGCTGTGGCCTCTCCCGCCGCAGAGCACAGGCTCTGGACTCACAGGCTCAGCGGCCATGGCCCACGGGCCCAGCCGCTCTGCGGCATGTGGGATCCTCCCTGACCGGGGCATGAACCCGCGTCCACTGCTTCAGCAGGCGGACTCTCAACCACTGCGCCACCAGAGAAGCCCAATATCAAATATTCTTAATAACATTAATAGCCACATACTGTTGCATGATATTGCAGAAGGAGCATTGGAGTCAGATTCAGGTTTTAATACAAACTGCCATTTATTACTTGTGTAACCTTGGCGGTTACTTAACCTCTGAACTTGAGTTGGCTCACCTGCAAGTTAAATCATATATGCAAAGTACTTGGCACAAAATAGATTACAAATGTTAATTTCATTTCATTCATCTGAAGCCAGAAAACTTAAATCCTCACTTTGCTACATATTACCTATATCAAGTGTTCGCAAGGAAGTCATTTAACCTTGCCGAGCTCTAGTTTTCTCATCTGTAAAATAAAGTTGCTATGAAGATTATATAGAACTGTATATTGAAATGTACCTCTAGATAGTCTGCTAAGCAATGTTTGCATACAGGGCAGTTTTAAAGAAAGAGAAAGAAAATATACCAGTCTTACCTCATTGCCACATTACTTCCATCTATGACAACTGGTCTCAAATTGTCACTGTTGTCTATTTCATCTTCAAGAGACAGTTCAGGGCTTGCAACTTCTCTGGAGCTGGGACCCCGAGGCACTAACAAACTCAAGTTGACTTGCCCTTCCAAATCACCTTTGTTTCCAAGTCTGACAAGTTCTGCCAGTACATCATTAATAAGCGATTCTGGACCCAGCTTATTCAGTACTAATTGAATCTGTTCCTCTGCATAGCCCAGCTTTAAAGCAAAATCCATCTTGGTTTGGTATTCTTTTTCCAAGTCAAGCTTCCCATCCTGTAGAATGCTACTCTGGGAGAAGCTTGGATGATCTAGGCAGGGTGATCTACAAAGCTGGCGGTGTGGCTTAGAGGGAATATCCTTTTTCTTCAACTGAACATCTCCAGGTTGGCAGCTGTTGTCATTACTGCTGCTTTTAAGGCTCATCTGTTCAGGGTCACTCTCAGAGTTCAACTCTTCAGAATCAGCATTATGCTGCTCTGTGTTCTCTTGCTTAGGCTGCTGCTTCTCTTCCTTGGAGGCATTCTTCTTCATTTTTGGTGTTTCCACTGCAGCTGTGGCCGTCATCCCGTTTAGTGGGCAATCTGAGGTCTAATCAGCTCTTTTTCTTTTTAGCCTTCTTGGAATCCATGTACATTGGCCTCCCTTTGTGTAAAATGGGGTGGTAGTGATGGCACAAGGGTTTGCCTGTTTGGTTTGTTATGTTTAGATGTTACCAGTTCCTACAAATAAACACACATACCATAATCATGTTTAGTAAACTTATGAAAAAGTATTTTAGAACACAGTGTTTTCTTCCTAAGAAACTACAGTTGTCTGACATTATATTTTTCTGCTTATAATGATTGGACTCTTGAAATATTACCAAGCATCTTTTCAGACCACAATGATATGAGACTATAAAATTTACTACAACATAAACAACTAAAAGAAAATAATTGAACACATGGAGTCTAGACAGCATGTTACTAAATGACCAATAGGTCATTGAAGAAATCAAACAGAAAATAAAAAATATTTTGAGATAAAAATGTAAACACAATGATACAAATATCTATGGGACTGAAGCAAAGCAGTTGTAAGAGGGAAGTTTATAGTGATGCAAGCCTGCCTCAGGAAACAAGAAAAGTCTCAAGTAAAGAATCTAAACTAAAGGAACTAGAAAATTAAGAAGAAACAAAACCCAGAGTTAGTAGAAAGAAATGAATAATAAAGATTAGAGCAGAAATAAATGAAATACAGACTAAAAAGCAATGGAAAAATCAATGAAAGTAAGGCCTGGTTCTTTGAAAAGATATACAAAATTGATAAAACTTTAGCCAGACTCATCAAACAAAAGAGACAGGGAGGGCCTAAATAAATAAAATCAGAAGTGAAAAAGATGTTACAACTGACAGCACAGAAATACAAAGAATTATAAGAAATTTCTACAAAAAATTATATGCCAAAAAGTGGACAACTTGAAAGAAATGGATAAATTCCTAGAAACACAGTTTCTCAAGACTGAATCAGGAATAAATAAAAATATGAACAGACCAATTGCCAGTAATGAAATTAAATCTGTAATTAAAAACCTCCTATCAAACAAAAGTCCAGCATAAGATGGCTTCACAGGTAAACATTTTTAAAAGAGTTACTGCCTCTCCTTCTCAGACTATTCCAGAAAGTTGAAGAGGAGGGAATGCTTTCAATGCTGCTTCCAAGCCAGCATTACCCTGATAACAAAACTAGACAAAGACAACATAAAAAAGAAAATTACAGGCCAAAATCACTGATAAACATAAATGCAAAAACACTCAACAAAATATTAGCAAACTAAATTCAACAGTAAGCTAAAAGGTTCACACACCATGATCCAGTGGGATTTATCCCAGGGATGCAAGGATTTTTCAATATCTGCAAATTAATCAATGTGATATACCACATTAACAAATTGAAGAATAAAAATCATATGATCACTTCAATTGATGCATAAAAAGCTTTTGACAAAATTTAACATCTGTTTATGATAAAAACTCTCCAGAAAGTGGGTATAGAGTTAAGATACCTCAACATAATAAAGGCCATATATACCCCAACAACCAACATTATACTCAATTGTGAAAACCAGAAAGCATTTCCTCTAAGATCAGGAACAAGACAAGTTGGCCTACTCTCACCACTTTTATTCAACACAGTATTGGAAGCTCTAGCCACAGCAATCATATAAGAAAAAGAAATAAAAGTAATCCAAATTGGAAAGAAAGAAGTAAAACCTCTTGCAGATGACATTATACTATATATAGAAACCCTGAAGACTCCACCAAAAAAGCTATTAGAACTGACAAATGAGATAAAGTTGCAGGATACAAAATTAATATACAGAAATCTCTAATGTTTCTATACACTAAAAACCATCTATCAGAAAGAGAAATTAACAAAACAATCCCATTTACAATTGCATCAAAAAGAATCAAATACCTAGAAATAAATTTAACCAGGGCAGTGAAAGACCTGTATTCTGAACAGGATAAGATACTGATGAAAGAAATTGAAAACAACACAAACAAATGAAAGATATACCTTGCTCATGGATTGGAAAAATTAATATTGTTAAAATTTCCATACTACACAAAGCAATCTACAGATTCAATGCAATCCCTATCAAAACATTAATGGTAGTTTTCACAGAACTAGAATAAATAATTCTAAAATTTATATGGAACCAAAAAAGGCACTGAATAGCCAAAGCAATTTTGAGAAAAAAGAACAAAGCTGGATGTATTATGCTCCTTGACTTAAAACTTTACTAAAAATTTATAGTAATTAAAATAGTGTGGTATTGGTACAAAAACAGACACATAGATCAATGGGAGAGAATAGAGAGCCAAAGAATAGACCGAAGTCTATTGGGTCAATTAATTTATGACAAAGGAGACAAGAATATACAATAGAGAAAAGACAGCCTCTTCAATAAATGGTGTTGGGAAAACTGGACACCTGCATGTAAAAGAATCAAACTGGACTAATTTCTTACACCATATACAAAAATAAATTCAAAATGGATTAAAGATTTAAGTGTAAGACTTGAAACCATAGAACACCTAGAAGAAAACATAAGCAGTATGCTTTTTGACAACAGTCTTAGCAACATTTTTTGGATCTGTGTCCTCAGGCAAGGGCAACAAAAGAAAAAAATAAACAAATGAGACTACATCAAACTAAAAAGTGCTTGCGCACTATCAACAAAAGAAAAGCAACCTACTGAATCAGAGAAGATATTTGCAAATGACATGTTAGATAAGGGCTTAATATTCAAAATATATAAAGAACTCATACAACTCAATAACAAAAAGCCCCAAACTTTCTGATTAAAAACTGGTCAGAGATATGAAAAGATCCCTAACTTCATTAATCATCAACAAAATGCATCAAAACCACAATATCACCTCACACCTATCACCTCACACCTATCAGGATGGCTATCATCAAAAAGACAACAACTAACTAGTGCTGGTGAGGATGTGAAGAAAAGGGAATACTCCTGCACTGTTGGTGAGAATGTAACTTGGCACAGCCAATATGGAAAATAGCATGGAGGTTCCCCAAAAAATTAAAAATAGAACTACCAGCATTTCCACTTCTGGATATTTACACAAAGTAAGCAAAAACACCAATTCAAAAAGATATATGCACCCTTATGTTCATTGCAACATTATTTACAGCAACCAAGCTATGAAAACAACTTAAGTGTCTATCAATAGATGAATGGATAAAAGAGATGTGAGATATATTTGTGTATACACACACACACACACACACACACACACACACACAGAATATTATTCAGCTATAAAAATTAATGAAATCTTGCCTTTTGAGACAACATGAATGAACCTAGAAGGTATTATTTTTGTTGTTGTTTTTTGTTTGTTTTTAGTTTCCTGACCAGGTATCAAACCTGGGTCCTTGGCAGTGAAAGCATGGAGTCCTAACCACTGGACCTCCAGGGAATTCCTTAGAAGGTATTATGTTAAGTGAAATAAGTCAGACAAAGAAAGACAAATACTGTAAATTTCACTTATATGTGGGATCTAAAAAACAAATCAAATGGATAAACATAACAAAACAGAAACAGACCAATAGATACAGAGAACAAGCTCGTGGTTGCTGGTTGGGGCTGGGTGGTGAGGGTGAGGGGTTGGGTGAAATAGGTGAAGAGGATTAAGAAGTACAGACTTCCAATAATAAAATAAATGTCACAGGGATCCAATACACAGCATAAGGAATATATAGTCAATAATGTCGTAATAATTTTGTATGGTGACAGATGGTTATTAGAATTTTGGGGTGATAATTTTGTAATGTATTTAAATGTCAAATCATTACGTTGTAAACCTGAAGCTAACATAATATTGCACATCAACTATAATTCAATAAAAAATGATTGGACTCACATTAAAAAAATAGAGTCTCGAGAAGTCCGATGCCCTATCCATTGCACTACAGAGCCATCTAAGGGTCTCTAATTCTCTACTAAATCTAGACACAAAATTTTCAGTGATGGTCATAGTGGTTTAATTCCCCCCCACACACAAAAGTCATATCTAAAGTTAACTGCTTATCACAAAAACGAAGGAAGAGAAACATGGCATTTCAACAGGGTGCAGAAACATACACATCTTTTAAGAACTCTTTTTTACTTTCTGCCAGGTAAATTCTCCGAATACCACACCATATTCTTCTAGCTAAAGCTGAACTCCACTCCTGAAGAGGACAACTTCTCCAGCATTACTTTTTGCAAAATATCAGGGTCCCCATCTACTGGGGAGACTGGTAAACCATTAAAATTGCTTTAAAGCAATTGAAGCTGGCTATAAGAGTCACGAATAGAGACGTGTGCTCCAGACAAGAAAAGAAGGTGTGTGCACACTCATGAATTGTATCTGCAGCCTCTTTTATCTACTGTAATTGTATTTATTATATTGTAAAAAGGAGAAAATCAACTCAATTTGCATGAGAAACTAGAATATTTGAAAAGAACATTAATTACAGAAGAGAAATAGGGGCATTTTATTTCTAAACTCCTTTCACCTACATCATCTGTCCCCTCAGGTTTGAGTTCTAACCTGTCCAAGGTGTTTCCTTTACTTTGAGCCTCAGTTTCCTCATATATGAAATGAGGATACGGATAGTTACCTCACAGAACAAGGATTACATAAAATGAGTAAGGAGAGTGCTTAGAAAAGTGAACAGAACATAGTAGGCTCTCAATATATGTAAAGGGTACAACAGACACCACCAGAAGTTTGGTTTAAAAAAAGAGAAGATTGACAGTGAGGCAAGACTATAGACCTGTGAGCATTGATAAGCTCTTCAGATAGCAGCTGTGCTCACTAATCTAAAACCAGACTATCTATGTAATTAGTGTACTAGGGTTTTCCAGTTACACTTTAATTCTATTCATTTAAACAAGAAGAAAATTCATCAGTAGTTTTATCTAAGAATAATATAGATAACTGCATACTTATCTTAGGAAAGTCACGTTTGGAAACAACATATGCACACAGAATTGACATCTCAGACCTGACATTCAGGCAGCATATGACTTCTCTAATGATTATATCACCACTTGTTACTTCAAATTTTTCCCTTAATGAATAGACACATAGACACCCATTTCACTGTCACTTCTCCATTAATCTTTGTTATATAAATTTTAAATCCTATTTCCTTTATAAGTTCCATATTTACTACTGACTTACATTTTATTCTCTTGAAAATAATTTCTAGTGCACACAGGAAATTGAAAACTTTCCTCTTGCATTTATTCAAAGCTCCAAAGTCACTTAACAAGAACTGTTTATAAGACTAAATGTATATTTTCCTGGCAAATGACAGGTACCTGTAAAAGATAAGTTTGACTGCTCTTAGCTAGCAGACCAAATGTCTAGTTATTACTGTGAAAGTTTCTTACTCAATAACCTAAGATAGAAGATAAATAAATGACTTGGCAGACATAAACTTTGATTTACTTTTTAAAGGCTTAAGCAAGTTTTTAAGAGAAATGCTGGTTGTCTGTCCTAAAACCTACGTAGGTGTGTAAGTATCATGTGTTTTTGTGTGTTTGTTTTGTGTTGTTTTACAATGCAAACTTCTTGAGGCAAAGATAGCAGGGAAGTCTTTTCATTCAAAAGAACAATCGCTGAGTGCCAGAGACTGTGATAAGCCCTGGGTCTAGAAGGAGAGATCAGAACTGATCCTGTCCTCAAAGAACTCTCAAACTAATTTTAAAAATGACTAGAAATGGCCCTAGGGAATGCTGAAACACAATTCTATAGAGGGTGATCATATCAATTTTAGTTCAAGTGGGGACAATTTTGAGAATGAAGGATCATTACTAATAATTACGTCAGAACAATAGGCATGAACTGGGGAATTCCCAGGCAAATATGGATGCATGGTTGGTCCTTCAAGTTACTTGAAAATTTCCATTTACATACAGAAGAGGGAATGTTCGATTCTAACTGCAGGGTGGGAGATGAGGGTGGTGGTTGAAGGGATTATGAAGAATTCAAGAAAGATATAATATTTGGAGTAATTTTCTGACTAATTAATTAATTAACATCTACTTAGTGCTATGTACCAAGAGACATGTTATCTGGTAGGGTGTAAAAACAGACAAGGATTCTGATCTCATAGTGCTTATAGTGGTGGTGGTGGGAGTGGAGATAGACAATAATCAAATACTTATATAATTCATAATTATAACCTGTGACAAATGATTAACTGTTAAAAAGTATAGGGACAATATGAGTTGAGTCTTAAAGGAAAGAGTAACAATTTACTGGGTAGGAAAGAATTTTTAATGTTATAGATATATGAAGATTAATATGATATTGTGCCTTAATTAATGCCTCATGCTTAATATTACTGGTGAAGATGGCTAAAGGAAAATAGTTACTTTTACTGAAAAAGGAAGGTGACTGGGGGGAAAACTTTCAAAGACGATGTTCTAGCTGTTACTTACGACAGGTATTGTAAAGAGTTTTTATCTTTCATTGTTATTGATTTAAAAAATCACAAATACTGACATATTTTGGAAAATCACATTCATCAGAAGAAATTAAAGGACTGGATATAATTTGTTTTAAGAAGTTGAGAGATTTGTCATCAGTTGGCTGTGTGTTATAGGTACAGAGCTTGCCTATAATTTTCTTAAGAATATAATAAACAAATGATTGAAAACTTGCCTTTGAAGCTAAAAAAACAGAAAAACAAATGCAGGCAAAAGCTGTCAAGAGTGACAAGGAATTTCCACCAAGGGAAAAAGAATCTTCACCTTACCATTCAGTCTGCTCAGTCCACTTTCTTCCTCCACCCCTCCCCCATCCTTTTATTACAAAATATGATTCGTTCATTTTGCATTTGCACAGAGTAATTTTCCAATATCAATCAGGTTCTACTACAAACCCCACTTCATCTTCTCCAAAATCTGCTAAACAACACCCTGTATGGAGACAGAAACATCTGACCATGTCTACTGAGCCAAAATCATTGGAAATGTTCAAAAAAGTTCAATAACCATGTAGAACAGAGCCATCAAGCAGTAGCCAAATCAAGAACAGAATAGTTAATTCTCAATTATCTACATGTGACTAAGCCACTTTCTTATTTGTAGAGCAGTTAAATCTCAAACTGTGATCTGGGAAGGCATGTTTCGAGAGACACTTAGGGATACCTAATTAGACAGCTGCCCATTCCTTTCCCTTCTAGCAGGTTTTTCATAATAGGTATCCTCAAAGAAAATACCCATATCAAATACAGAAATACCCACAGGAATACAAATGATCATAAGAGATTACTATGAATAACTATATGCCAATAAAATGGACAACCTAGAAGAAATGGATAAATTCTTAGAAAGGTACAGTCTCCCAAGACTGAACCAGGAAGAAATAGAAAATATGAACAGACCAATTGCCAGTAATGAAATTGAATCAATAATCAAAAAACCTCCCAACCAATAAAAGTCCATGATCAGATGGCTTCACAGATGAATTCTACCAAACATTTAGAGAAGAGTTAACTCCTATCTTTCTCAAAGTATTCCAAAATTTACAGAGGAAAGAACACACCTGACCTCATTCTAAGAGGTCAGCATCACCCTGATACCAAAACCAGACAAAGATATCACAAAAAAAGAAAATTAGAGATCAATATCACTGATGAACATAGATGCAAAAATCCTCAACAAAATATTAGCAAACAAAATCCAGCAATACATTAAAAGTATCATACACCATGATCAAGTGGGATTTATACCAGGGATGCAAAGATTTTTCAATATCCAAAAATCAATCAATGTGATACACATCATTAACAAACTGAAGAATAAAAATCATATGATCATCTCAATAAATGCAGAAAATACTTTTGTTAAAATTTGATATCCATCTATGATAAAAACTCTCCAGAAAGTGGGAATAGATGGAACCTACCTCAACATAATAAAAGCCATATATGAAAAACCCACAGCTAATATCATACTCAACAGTGAAAAGCTGAAAGCATTTCCTTTAAGATGAGGAACAAGAAAAGGGTGCCTGCCTGCTCTCACCACTTTTATTTAACATATAATTGGAAGTCCTAGCCACAACAATCAGACAAGAAAAATAAATAAAAGGAATCCAAATTGGAAAGGAAGGAGTAAAACTGTTACTATTTTGAGATGCCCTGACACTGCACAAAGAAAATCCTAAAACTGCCACCAGAAAAGTACTAGAGCTCATAAACGAATTTGGTAAGGTTGCAGGATACAAAACTAATATAAAGAAATCTGTTGCATTTCTACACTAACAACAAACTATTAGAAAGAGAAATTAAGGAAACAATCCCATTTACCATCACATCAAAAAGAATAAAATACCTAGGAATAAATCTACCTAAAGAGGTAAAAGTCTTGTACTCAGAAAACTCTAAGACACTGATGAAAGACACTGAAGAGGACACAGATGGAAAGATATACCTTGTTTTTGAATTGGAAGAATTAATATTGTTAAAATGACTATACTACCCAGGGCAATCTATAGATTCAATACAATCCCCAATGCAATCCCTATCAAAATACTAAGGGCATTTTTCACAGAACTAGAACAAATAATTTAAAAATTTGTATGGAAACACAAAAGATCCTGAATGGCCCAAACAACTTGATAACAGAGCTGGAAGAATCATGCTCCCTGACTTCAGACTATACTACAAAGCTACAATAATCAAAACAGTATAGTACTGGCTCAGAAACAGACACATAGCTCAATGGAACAAAATGGCCCAGAAAAAAAAAAAAGCCCACACACTTATGATCAATTAATCTACAACAAAGCAAGAGTATACAATGGAGAAAAGACAGTCCCTTCAATAAGTGGTGCTGAGAAAACTGGACAGCTACAAGTAAATGAATGAAAATACAACATTTTCTAGCACCACATACAAAATTAAACTCAAAATGAATTAAAGACCGAAATGTAGGACCAGAAAACATAAAACTCCTAGAGGAAAACATAGGTAGAACACTCTTTGACATAAATCATAGCAATATGTTTTTGGATTTGTCTCCTAAAGCAAAGGAAATAAAAAGCAAAAATAAATAAATGAGGCCTAATTAAAGTTAAAAGCTTTTGCACAGCAAAGGAAACCTTGACCAAACAAAAAGACAACCTATTGAATGGGAGAAAATATTTGCAAATGATATGACTGATAAAGGTTGATATCCAACATATATAAACAGCTCATGTAACTCAAGATTAAAAAAAAACAAAAATCTGGGTTAAATATATGTATGATGGAATACTGCTCAGCCATAAAAAAGAATGTAATTTTGCCATTTGCAGCAACATCGATGGACTTGGAGATTATTATGCTAAGTGAAATAAGTCAGATAGAGAAAGACAAACACTGTATGATGTCACTTATATGTGGAATCTAAAAAATACAACAAACTAGTGAATATAACAAAAAAGAAGCAGACACACAGATATATTTAGAAAACAAACTAGTGGTTACCACTAAGAGAGGAAAGGGGATGGGGGCAATATAAGTGTAGGGGATAAAGAGGTAAAAACTACTATATATAAAATGAACTACAAGGATATATTGTAAAATATGGGGAATATAGCAAATATTTTATAATAACTATAAATGAAATATAACCTTTAAAAATTGTAACTCACTATATTGTACACCTGCAACTTATGTAATACTGTACATCAACTATATTTCAATAAAAAATTATCTACTATGTGAGAGTTTTGGTGAGGCCCAGATAACTGAGAAATGATTACAGTTCAGTCATAATAAGAATACTAAACTCTTTTCTTGGTTTCTACTGCTTGAACTGTACCACCGCTTTTAGAATTAACTTTAAAGAGAACAAATCCAAATCAGTATTGTATCAACCCATCATATTTTACTCTAAAAGTGGCAAAGAAAATAAAAGCTATTATGAAACTTTAGTAATAGTAATAAAATATGAACAATCATTTACGTTTGCATTTCAAATTAGAGCTTGCCTAAGTGCTTTCACATACATGCTCTCAATCAACAAGGCCATGCCATTACCTATACAGCCCAGATTTGGGTTGTTATAACTTATATAGTCTACCTTTAATTCCCTGTGTCAAGCACATCAGCTAAAGAAGTTACAAAAATCCCAGGGAAAAATATGAAATGTAAGCTTTCTCAATGCTTGGGAGGCAAAGGGGTTTGAAATACTTACTGATTCTCAAAATGAAAAAGTTCACATGAGAGTGAACTGAAAAAATCCAAAATCTGAAACTTATCATTTTCATTTATATTAAATCAATTACATACAGCAATTATATCATAAAGGAGATAAAGACTTGCTTTATTGCTTCCTCAGCCTCCAACTGTATCCACTTGTCCATGTGCTCTTGAATGGTGGTAACACTTAGCAAAGAAATAAGTATAAGAAATAGCCTATTTTCTGTGGTTTGTAAAAATGGGATTTCCCTCAGGCAAAGAGAGTGTGTTTGTCAGCCTGTCCTTTCACTACCCTCTAAAAAAAATAGGCTTTTTCTTTCTTTCCTTTTTTACTTTTAATCTTCAATGCATTCTCAATAAGATGCATGTCATGGCTGGAGCTAAACACAACTAAGTTATTCAAAATTTAGGATTTCATTTCAAATCTTCGCATGATTAAATGGCCTCAATTCTTGTCCCCTGTATCAATGTTGAAGTTTTAGACAAAGTGTTTATAGGAAAGTAACACTCCGTTAACTTTTAATATCCATTCATTCTTCTAGGATTTCAAACATAATAAACATAAAATGATTGAATTTCAAGACCCATTATCCCTAGGTTTTAAACTGGGGCTCATTTTCTTGCTCCTTTTCAATGCACTCATCCCATTAGGAAAGTTTTATGTCAACAGAACAACTAAAACAAAGTACTACACACACTCTGCTGTCTAAACTAATTAAAACCACATTGGTAAATGTCACCTTAATTTATACTGGATTCAATCTCCCATACAAAATCATTTCTAGTGCTCAACCTTTCAGAAAAACAAGGAAGCTGTAGGTTACATACCTACTATTTTCTTCTTTCTGTATAAAGAAGGTCTAGATAAAGATTGGTTGAAATTCATGTGGGGACGCTGCATCACACACTACAAGAGATGGTCTTTATTAGAGTAACTGTGCAGTGCATGTATGTTCTCTGGCCACTAATGACAGCTGTCACTAGTGGGTTCCACATGTTCCAGAGAACATGTCAAGACTCATTGATGAAGTTTCTTATTTATTTTATTTTTTTGCTTTCTTCTGCCCTCTCCCCTTTTCTGTCCTTCACCATTCTCTTTTCTTTCTCTGTGCCATACACTCCCACCCCAAAAATTCTTTTGGTCAAAGCTGTAGGGAAATGTGCCTGTGCCATCCGATACTCACAGTAAATTGAAAAAAAATAGTGCCTGTTTTATGACTTTAATAGCAATAAACATATCTTGAGCATCCCATTCAGTTAATAATACCAGGCTTGATCTTTCTTGCTTCTCTCCAATTCAACTGCTTTGAAAAATAAGTAGAATAGAGTATATCCTATTTTATTTCTTCATAATCAAATCATTAGACTAAAATAAGAAATCATTCAATGATCAGGACAGTTCTGAGGGGTAGCTTGCAGTGTTGCAGCCATGAGGTCATCAGCTTAAGTCTGGTTAGCCCCAGTGATCTCCAAGAGGAAATTCAAAATGTATTTGGAGGAAAATGGGAGTAAGAGGGAAAGGGGGAGTGGAATGCTTGTAGAGGTTATTAGACTCTCATAAGTCTTAATTATCCTTATTTTAACCAACACACTATTTGTTTTCACTTTCTTTCTCAGACAGTTATGTACTGTTTTCTTTTCAACAGCTGCTCTGTTCTATCTCAGCCAAAGCTGCACTACTGTGGCCATTCAGGTTCATAAGAAAGAATTTTAAATATATTTTAGAGGCTTTCAGAATAGGAAATATTTAATGCAATATATGTTATAGTGAATAATATGTCAACCATTTTATGACATAGGCACTTTCCTGGTTGCTCCATGAGCATAGGGTGCTGTTGGTACTTGAACGTCTGAAGCAGGAGCAGCCTTCTATCATTTACTAGAGCTGTGTGACTTTAGGCAGTCATCTCACTTATTAGTCTGTTTTGTCCCCTGGAAAATGGGGATATTTTGATCTTTCTACTGAGAGGACCAGTGTGAGGATCAAAGAAGAAAATGGGGAAGGTATATTATAAAATAATATAAATGTAAGATATTGTTATTGTTGGTTATAAGAGAGAGGTGTGAACCACTTAATAATAAGCAGCAACAACTGTAGTAGAATGAGAGTCAGGAGACTTACATGCTAGTCCTAACTCTACCACGGCTAATTGTGTGATCTTGGACAAATTATATTACCTCTCTGAGCTGTAGTTTTCTCACCTGTGAAGTGAGAATGGTGATAGCACCTATTTCATAGGATTTTGTAAATATCAAATGAAAAACAGATATGAAAGCTGTTTATAAACTGTAAATTTCTATACCAGTTGTCCATATGACATATTTTCATATCTCCAGACTTGGTAGGTTGCTTCACCATCAACTATACTGTTGAAACATAATGTCAAAGTAGTATTTCTCTTGGGCTTACATTCCTCTCTTATCCATACATTTCCAGTAGGAGGATGTCCAAAATCTGCCCTTCCACATCATAAAATCACTGTTCCAATTTGGATCTTTGAAGATAGGAAGTTCTAATTTATCTCTTTCTCTCCCTTTCTCTCTCTCTTTTGCATACTATGTGCCCAGCACTACTCTAGATACTGAGGGTTCTAAAACAAATATGACACAGTCCCTATAAGATGTTCACATCCTAGTAGGTAAGACAAACATTTAAACTGTCACAGAATAATATACTCTCATAAGGTCGTTTATAAGTGCTAAGAGAAAACGAAGGAGGGAATAAGTAATTCTGCTACCTGAGGCAAGGGAAGTGAAATTGGAGCTGGCTTTGAGGGTTCATCAGGGAAAAGGTAAGGGAATTGTGGAAGACATGCTGGGCAGATGGAGTAACATTGAAAGGGCATGGAGGTATGAAAGACCACAGTGGAGTTAAGACTAGTGATTAATGCTCTTCACAGTCAGGATTCTCTCCCCTCTACTTCTTCCACTTCACTCCCTCCTTCGTTTGTTACAAGTCTGTCTCTCTCCCTCACTAGACTATGAGTTCCACTAAAGGCAAGAACGATTCACATTCATGTTTGTAGTTCCTCTTTTCCCAGTCCCAACACTGCATATTGCTATGTACATGGTAATTTTTCAATAAATACTTTATTAAATGCTTCATTTTTGTACTGTTGCAGCCTCTGACATACTATAGCATCCTGCAGCCAAGTTCACTTGATCAAAATTATAAAAAATATTTGACTTTGTATCAGTTATATACAGTCCTGACTTTCACCTTAATAATGGTGAGTTGGGTTAAAATGATTTCTTGTGAGTCACTTATTATCTAGTGGCAATTTGCTTAAAAAGCTGCCTGTAATTGACTTTGTATTTCAGTAAACATTAATACTAATTGTTTGGAAAGCACATTTTTTCACAGTAGAGATTAAAAATAGTGAAAACAATGTACAGCATAACTCTCCAAATGTCTAAAAGTCCATGTAATTACCTTTATGTCATGAGATTTTTTTTATTGGAGTATAGTTGCTTTAAAATATTGTGTTAGCTTAGTTATGGGTGATGTCAACAGGAATGGTAGAGACAGGAACTCCAAAAACCGCTTGTCTATAAAAGCAATGAGAACACAAACAAAACTTGTTAAAGTCAACATTTCCAGAATTCTGGAAATTAAACAAAGACTTGCAGTAATATAGGGAGTGTTTGTTCTAAACCAAAACACAACGACAACAAACAACTGGCTGAACCATGGTAAGAACAGAAATTGTGGCATTTTAATTTACCCTATTCCCATCTCCTCTCCCAAGATCCATAGTGGCCTTGAAAGCCAACAGCCTCACAATCACACTAGTAATGAAATACAGCAACTTAGAAGCCAATATAGGGATCAGAATGCATTTAGAGCTGCTCCAAAGTACCATCCCCTTAGAATCATAATTATCTGATATGTCTAGCAGTTCCTTAGAATACTTGACTCATAGAGCTTGTCTTTATTTGTCCTGACTTAGTGCTTGGGCATGGTGAAAAGATTTTTCCCCAGGGAGTTTTATCAAAAATAATTAGAGGCTATTGTTTAGCATTGCAGCTGTCTTCAGTTGTAATAACATTTGGGGTAAAAAATAAGCTGACTAAAACTCTTAAACATAAAAACTGGAAACTAGATGTCCATAGGGGACAATGAAAAGCTCCCACATATTCCTGGGGGATCTGGAAGGACACATGTGTGTGCAGGGCTGTGCATGTGCACAGGAAAGACTTGAAAAATCCTTTATCTCTCACCTCTGGCTGACATTAAGGCTCTGTGCATTAGGAAGTGTAGGCTAAGGCAAAGTTATCAAGTGCCTCCTAGAGTGCTGAAAGTGTGTGCCAACATGCACACAAAGTTCCTCTGCAAAGGGAGGGACATTTATTGGTTCAAGGTATTTAAGAAGAACTCTGTTGAACCATTAGCTGACAACTAAGCAATTTCAGGCAGAGACCGCAATGATCACACACAACAAAGAATTCTGTTGAAGAATTTATAGAATTACTTCAGAAGTCACTAAATAACAACTACAATGACAAACGCTGGGAAGAGGCGGAAATTTGATTTCCAAAGTTACCACATTATATTACTTAAAATGTCCAGTTTTCAACAACAAAACAATATGAGACATGTAAAGAAATAAGAAAGTGTGGTCCAAGTGATATCAGTATGATGATGGAATAGGAAGTCCCCTGCTTGTATCCCCCCTCAGAGACAATAATTTGACAGCCATCCCTGAACAAAAGTGCCTTTGTGGGAGCTTTCGGATCCAGACACAAAACAGTGAAAACTCAGTGGATGGAGGACCTTCAAGATAGCGGAGGAGTAAGAAGTGGAAATCATCTTCCTCCCAACAAATACATAAAAAATGCATCTAAATGTGGAAAAACTCCTATAGAACACCTACTGAATGTTGGCAGAAGACCTCAGACTTCCCCAAAGGCAAGAAACTCTCCAAGTACCTGGAGAGGTGTGGCTGACAGGGTATTGGTGCTCTGGCCGGGTGTCAGGCCTGAGCATCTTTGGTGGGAGAGCTGAGTTCAGGACATTGGACCAACAGAGACTTCCTGGGCCCCCATAATATCAATCAGTGAGAGCTCTCCCAGAGATCTTCATCTCAATGCTAAGACCCAGCTCCACCCAATGACCAGCAAGCTTCAGTGCTGGACACCCCATGCCAAACAACCAGCAAGACAGGAACACAACCCCACCCATTAGCAGAGAGGCTGCCTAAAATCATAATAAGGTCACAGACACACCAAAACACACCACTGGACGGAGCACTGCCCACCAGAAAGACAAGATTCAGCTTCATCCACCAGAACAGGGGACCAGTCCATTCCACAAGGAAGCCTACACAACTGAATGAACAAACCTTACCCACTGGGGGCAGACACTAAAAACAATGGGAACTATGAACCTGCAGCCTGTGAAAAGGAGTCACCAAACACAGTAGTTAAGAAAAATGAGAAGACAGAGAAATACACAGCAGATGAAGGAGCAAGGTAAAAAACCACCAGACAAAACAAATGAAGAGGAAATAGGCAGTTTACCAGAAAAAGAATTCAGAGTAATAATAGTAAAGATGATCCAAATCTTGGAAATAGAATGGAGAAAATACAAGAAACTTTTAACAAGGACCTAGAAGAACTAAAGAGCGAACAAACAGTGATGAACAACACAATAAATGAAATTAAAAATTCTCTAGAAGGAATCAAGAGCAGAATGACTGAGGGAGAAGAACAGATAAGTGACCTGGAAGACAAAATAATGGAAATAACTACCACAGAGAACAATAAAGAAAAAAGAATGAAAAAGATTGAAGACAGTCTCAGAGACATCTGGTACAACATTAAACACACTAAAATTCGAATTGTAGGGGTCCCAAAGAAGAAGAGGAAAAAAAAAAGGGACTGAGAAAATATTTAAAGAGATTATAGTTGAAAACTTCCCTAATATGGCAAAGGAAAGAGCCAATCAAGTCCAAGAAGTGCAGAGAGTCCCATGCAGGATAAATTCCAGGAGAAACATGCCAAGACACATATTAATCAAACTATCAAAAATTAAATACAAAGAAAAAATATTAAAGGCAGCAATGGAAAAGCAACAAATAACATACAAGGGAATCCCCATAAGGTTAACAGCTGATCTTTCAGCAGAAACTCTGCAAGTCAGAAGAGAGTGGCAGGAGATATTTAAGTGATGAAAGTGAAAAACCTACAACCAAGATTACTCTACCCAGCAAGGATCTCACTGAGATTCGACAGAGAAAATAAAACCTTTACAGACAAGCAAAAGTAAAGAGTTTCAGCACTACCAAACCAGCTTTTCAACAAATGCTAAAGGAACTTCTCTAAGCAGGAAACACAAGAGAAGGAAAAGACTTACAAAAACAAACCCAAAACAATTAAGAAAATGGTAATAGGAACATACATATCAATAATTACCTAAAATGTAAATGGATTAAATGCTCCAACCAAAAGACACTGACTGGCTGAATGGATACAAAAACAAGACCCATATATATGCTGTCTACGAGACCCACTACAGACCCAGGGACACATACAAACTGAAAGTGAGGGGATGGAAAAAGATATTCCATGCAAATGGAAATCAAAAGAAATCTGGAGTAGCAATTCTCATATCATACCAAATGACTATAAAAGAAAGACTATTACAAGAGACAAAGAAGGACACTACATAATGTTCAGGGGATCAATCCAAGAAGAAGATATAACAATTGTAAATATTTATGCACCTAACATAGGGGCACCTCAATACATAAGGCAAATGCTAACAGCCATAAAAGGGGATACTGACAGTAACACAGTTATAGTAGGGGACTTTAACACCCCTCTTTCACCAATGGACAGATCATCCAAAATGAAAATAAATAAGGAAACACAAGCGTGAAATGACACATTAAACAAGATGGATTTAATTGATATTTATAGGACATTCAGTCCAAAAACAACAAAATATACTTTCTTCTTAAGTGCTCATGGAATGCTCTCCAGGATAGATCATATCTTGGGTCACAAATCAAGCCTTGGTATATTTAAGAAAACTGAAATCACATCAAGAATCTTTTAGGTCCACAACGCTAAGAGACTAGAAATCAATTACAGGAAAAAAGCCATAAAAATAAAAACACATGGAGGCTGAAAAATACACTACTAAATAACATAGAGATCACTGAAGAAATCAAAGAGGAAGTTAAAAAAAAATACCTAGAAGCAAATGACAATGAAAGCAAGACAACGAAAAACCTATGGGATGCAGCAAAAGCAGTTCTAAGAGGGACAATACAATTCTACATCAAGAAACAAGAAAAATCTACAGTAAACAACCTAACCTTACACCTAAAGAAATTAGAGAAAGAACAAACCCCCTGCTAAGTTAGCAAAAATAAAGAAATCATAAAGTTGAAATCAAAAATAAATGAAAAAGAAATGAAGGAAATGATAACAGAGATCAATAAAACTAACAGCTCGTTCTTTGAGAAGATAAAAAAAAATGATAAATCATTAGCCAGACTCATCAAGAAGAAAAGGGAGATGACTCAAATCAATAAAATTAGAAATAAAAAAGGAGAAGTTACAATGGACACCGCAGAAACACAAAGCATCCTAAGAGATTACCACAAGCAACTCTATGCCAATAAAATGGACAACTTGGAAGAAATGGACAAATTCTTAGAAAGGTGTAACCTTCCAAGACTGAACCAGGAAGAAATAGAAAATAGGAAGAGACCAATCAAAAGTACTGAAATCGAAACTTTGATTAAAAATCTTCCAACAAACAAAAGTCCAGGACCAGATGGCTTCACAGGAGAATTCTAATAAATATTTAGAGAAGAGCTAACATCCATCCTTCTCAAACTCTTCCAAAAAACTGCAGAGGAAGGAACACTCACAAACTAATTCTATGAGGCCACTATCACCCTGATACCAAAACCAGACAAACACACTACAAAAAAAGAAAATTAGAGACCAGTGTCACTAATGAATATAGATGCAAATATCCTCAACAAAAAACTAGCAAATAGAATCCAACAATGCATTAAAAGGATAATACACCATGATCAAGTGGGATTTATCCCAGGGATGCAAGCATTCTTCAATACATGCAAATCAATCAACGTGATACACCATATTAACAAATTGAAAAATAAAAACCATATGATCATCTCAATAGATGCAGAAAGAGCTTTTGACAGAATACAACACCCATTTATGATAGAAACTCTCCAAAGAGTGGGCATAGAGGGAACTTACCTCAACAAAATAAAGGCCGTATATGACAAACCCACAGCAAACATCATTCTCTATGGTGAAAAACTGAAAGCATTTTCTCTAAGATCAGGAACAAGACAAGAATGTGCACTCTCGCCACTATTATTCAACATAGTTTTGAAAGTCCTAGCCACCACAATGAGAGAAGAAAAGGAAATAAAAGGAATACAAATTGGAAAAGAGGAAGAAAAACTGTCACTGTTTGCAGATGACATGACACTATACTTAGAGAATCCTAAGGATGCAACCAGAAAACTATTAGAACTAATCAATGAATTTGGTAAAGTTGAAGGATACAAAATTAACACACAGAAATCTCTTGCATTCTCATACAGTAATATGAAAAATCTGAGAAAAATTAAGGAACCACTCCCATTTACCCTTCCCAGAAAAAGAATAAAATACCTAGGAATAATCCAACCCAGGGAGAAAAAAGACCTGTATGCAGAAAACTATAACACACTTATGGAAGAAATTACAGATGGAGAGATATACCATATTCTTGGACTGGAAGAATCAATATTGTGAAAATGACTATACTACCCAAAGCAATCTACAGATTCAATGAAATCCCTATGAAATTACAAATGGCATTTTTTACAGAACTAGAACAAACAATCTTAAAATTTGTATGGAGACACAAAAGATGCCAAATAGCCAAAGCAGTCTTGAGGGAAAAAATGGAGCTAGAGGAATCAGACTCCCTGACTTCAGACTATACTACAAAGCTACAGTAATCAAAACAATATGGTATCAGCACAAAAACAGAAATATAGATCAATGGAACAGGATAGAAAGCCCAGAGATAAACCTATGGACCTATGGTAAACCAATCTATGACAATGGAGGCAAAGATATACAATGGAGAAAAGACAGCTGCTTCAATAAGTGGTGATGGGAAAACTAGACAGCTACATGTAAAAGAATGAAATTAGAACACTCCCTAACACCATACACTAAAATAAACTCAAAATGGATTAGAGACCTAAATGTAAGACTGGACACTATAGAACTCTTAGAGGAAAACATACGAAGAACAATCTTTGAAATAAATAACAGGAAGATCTTTTTTGATCCACCTCCTAGAGTAATGGAAATAAAAACAAAAATAAACAAATGGGACCTAATGAAACTTAAAAGCTTTTGTAAAGCAAACTACAAACAAGATAAAACAACAACTCTCAAAATGGGAGAAACTATTTGCATGTGAATCAATGGACAAAGGATTAATCCCCAAAATATATAAACAGCACATGAAGCTCAATATTAAAAAAACAAACAACCCAATCAAAAAATGAGCAGAAGACCTAAATAGGCATTTCTCCAAAGAAGACATAGAGATGACCATGAAACACATGAAAAGCTGTTCAACATCACTAATAATTAGAGGAATGCAAATCAAAATTACAGTGAGGTATCACTTCACACCAGTTAGAATGGGCATTATCAGAAAATCTACAAACAACAAATGCTGGAGAGACTGTGGAGAAAAAGGAACCCTCTTGCACTGTTGGTGGGAATGTAAATTGATACAGTCACTATGGAGAACAGTATGGAGGTTCCCTAAAAAACTAAAAATAGAATTAACATATGACCCAGCAATCCCACTACTGGGCATATACCCAGAGGAGACCATAATTCAAAAAGACACATGCACCCCAATGTTCATTGCAGCATTTTTTACAATAGCCAGGTCATGGAAGCAACCTAAATGCCCATCGACAGATGAATGGATAAAGAAGATGTGGTACATATATTCAATGGAATATTACTCAGCCATGAAAAGGAAAGAAATGGGGTCATTTGTAGAGATGTGGATGGATGTAGAGACTGTCATACAGAGTGAAGTAAGCCAGAAAGAGAAAAAGAAATATCACATATTAACACATATATGTGGAACCTAGAAAAATGGTACAGATGAACCAGTTTGCAGGGCAGAAATAGAGACACAGATATAGAGAAGAAACATATGGACACCAAGGGGAGAAAGGGGAGAAGGGTGTGGTGTGATGAATTGGGAGTTTGGGATTGACATATATACACTAATATGTATAAAGTGGATAAATAATAAGAACCTGCTGTATAAAAAATTAATAAAATAAAATTCAAAACAGAAAAAAGGGAGAAGACTGAAATCAACAAAATTAGAAATGAAAAAAGAGAAGTTACAACGGACACTCCAGTAATACAAAGGACCATGAGAGATTACTACAAGCAAGTATATGCCAAAATAATGGACAACCTTGAAGAAATGGACAAATTTTTAGAAAAGCACAGCCTTCCAAGACTGAACCAGGAAGAAATAGAAAATATAAACAGACCAATCACAAGCAGTGGAATTGAAACTGA
This sequence comes from Delphinus delphis, assembly GCF_949987515.2. Classification (NCBI taxonomy): domain Eukaryota; kingdom Metazoa; phylum Chordata; class Mammalia; order Artiodactyla; family Delphinidae; genus Delphinus; species Delphinus delphis. The sequence goes on from NC_082704.1 coordinate 74,475,390, forward strand.
GATTAAAAATCTTCCAAAAAAGTCCAGGATGAGATGGCTTCAAAGGTGAATTCTGTCAAACATTTAGAGAAGAGCTAACATGTATACTTCTCAAAGACTTCCAAAATATAGCAGAGGGAGGAACACACCCAAACACATTTTATGAGGCCACAATCACCCTTATACCAAAACCAGACAAAGATGTTACAAAAAAAGAAAACTACAAACCAATATCACAGATGAACATACATGCAAAAATCCTCAGCAAAGTACTAGCAAACTAGATCCAGCAGCACAATAAAAGGATCATACACCACGATCAAATGACCTTTATCTCAGGAATGCAAGCATTTTTCAATATACGCAAATCAATCAATGTGATAAACCATATTAACAAACAAACAATACAAAAATCTCAGTAGATGCAGAAAAAGCTTCCAACAAAATTCAACATCCATTTATAATAAAAACTCTCCAGAAAGTTGGCATAGATGGAACTTACCTGAGCATAATAAACACCATATATGAAAAACCCACAGCCAACATCATTCACAATGGTGAAAAATTTAAACCATTTCCACTAACATCAGGAATAAGAGAAGGTTGTCCACTCTCACCACTATTATTCAACATAGTTTTGGAAGCTTTAGCCACAGCAATCAGAAAAGAAAAATAAATAAAAGGAATCCTTATTGGAAAAGACGAATAAAACTGTCACCATGTGCAGATGATATGACACTATACATAGAGAATCCTAACGATGTTACCAGAAAACTACTAGAGGTAATGAATGAATTTGGTAAAGTGGCAGAATACAAAATTAATGCACAGAAATCTCTTGCATTCCTATACACTAATGATGAAAAGTCTGAAAGAGAAATTACTGAAACACTCCAATTTACCATTGCAACAAAAAGAATAAATACCTATGAATAAACCTACCTACAGTGGCAAAAGACCCGTATGCAGAAAACTATAAGACACTGATGAAAGAAACCAAAGACAATACAAACAGATGGAGATGTATACCACGTTCTAGGATTGGAAGAATCAACATTGTGAAAATGACTATACTACCCAAAGCAATCTACAAATTCAATGTAATCCCTGTCAAAGTACCAATGGCATTTTTCACAGAATAGAACAAAAAGTTGCACAATTTGTATGGAAACACAGAAGACCCCAAATAACCAAAGCAATCTTGAGAAAGAAAAATGGAGCTGGAAGAATCAGGCTTCCTGGATTCAGACACTTATACAAAGCTACAGTAACGAAGACAGTATGGCACTGGCACAAAAACAGAAATATAGATCAATGGAACAGGATAGAAAGCCCAGAGATAAACCCATGCACATATGGTTACCTTATTTTTGATAAAGGAGGCAAGAACATACAGTGGAGAAAAGACAGCCTCTTCAATAAGCGGTGCTGGGAAAACTGGACAGCTACATGTAAAAGAATGAAATTAGAACACTCCCTAACACCATACATAAAAATACACTCAAAATTGATTAAAGATCTAAAGGTAAGGCCAGACTCTAAAAAACTCTTAGAGGAAAACATAGGCAGAACACTCTATGACATACATCACAGCAAGATCCTTTTTGACCCACCTTCTATAGTAATGAAAATAAAACAGAAATAAACAAATGGGACCTAATGAAACTTAAAAGCTTTTGCACAGCAAAGGAAACCATAAACAAGATGAAAGGACAACCCTAAGAATGGGAGAACATACTTGCAATCAAAGCAACTGACAAATGATTAATCTCAAAAATATACATGCAGCTCATGCAGCTCAGTCTCAAAGTAACAAAAAACCCAATCCAAAAATGGGCAGAAGACCTAAATAGACATTTCTCTAAGGAAGATATACAGATTGCCAACAAACACATGAAAGGATGCTCAACATCAGTAATCTTTAGAGAAATGCAACTCAAAACTACAATGAGGTATCACCTCACACCATTCAGAATGGCCATCATCAACAAATCTACAAACAACAAATGCTTGAGAGGGTGTGGAGAAAAGGGAACACCCTCTCCAGCATGGAATGTAAGAGGGAATGTAAACTGATACAGCCACTATGGAGACTGATATGTAAACTGATACAGCCACTATGGAGAACAGTATGGCGGTTCCTTAAAAAAATTAAAAATAGAACTACCATATGACCCATCTAACCCACTACTAGGCATATAACTTGAGAAAACCATTATTTAAAAATAATCATGCACCACAATGTTCATTGCAGCACTATTTACAATAGCTAGGATATGGAAGCAACCTAGGTGTCCATCAACAGATGAATAGATAAAGAAGATGTGGCACATATATACAATGGAATATTACTCTGCCATAAAAAGAAACAAAATTGAGCTATTTGTAATGAGGTGGATAGACCTAGAGTCTGTCATAGAGTGAAGTAAGTCAGAAAGAGAAAGACAAATACCGTATGCTAACATATATATGGAATTTAAGAAAAAAATATGTCATGAAGAATCTAGGGGTAAGACAGGAATAAGGACACAGACCTACTAGAAAATGGACTTGAGAATATGGGGAGGGGGAACGGTAAGCTGTGACAAAGCGAGAGAGAGGCATGGACATATATACACTACCAAATGTAAGGTAGATAGCTAGTGTGAAGCAGCTGCATAGCAGAGGGAGATCAGCTTCATGCTTTTTGACTACCTGAAGGGGTGGGATAGGGAGGGTGGGAGGGAGGGAGACACAAGAGGGAAGAGATATGGGAACATATGTATATTTATAACTGATTCCCTTTGTTATAGAACAGAACCTAACACACCATTGTAAATCAATTATACTCTAATAAAGATGTTAAAAAAAAAGACCATGTGGCACATATATATAATGCAATATTACTGAGCCAGAAAAAGAAACGAAATTGAGTTATTTGTAGTTAGTTGGATGGACCTAGAGTCTGTCATACAGAGAAGTAAGTCAAAAAAGAAAAACAAATACCATATGCTAACATATGTATATGGAATCTAAAAAAAAAGAAAATGTTCTGAAGAACTTAGGGGCAGGACAGGAATAAAGACGCAGACATAGAAAATGGAGTTGAGGACACGGGGAGGGGGAAGGGTAAGCTGGGGCAAAGTGAGAGAGTGGCATAGACATATATACAGTACCAAATGTAAAATAGATAGCTATTGGGAAGTAGCTGCATAGCACAAGGAGATCACCTCGGTGATTTGTGACCTAGAGGGGTGGAATAGGGAGGCTGGGAGGGAGACATAAGAAGGAAGTGATATGGGGATGTATGTGTACGTATAGATGATTAATTTTGTTATAAAGCACAAATAACACAACAATATAAAGCAATTATATTGCAATAAAAATGTTTTAAAAATATAACATGAAAAGAAGTAAAAAATGATGTTACCCTGTACCATAAAATTCACAGAAGAAAACATAGGGCATCAGCTGCTTGACATCAGTCTTGGCAATGAATATTTGGATTTGACTCCAAAAGCAAAGCTAACAAAAGCAAAAGCAATTGGGACTACTTTAAATTAAACAGCTTCTGCAGAGTAATGTAAACCATCAACAAAATGAAAAGACAACCTATCATTTAAGTGAAAATATTTGGAAATTATATATCTAGCAAGTGGTTAATGACTGCAATATACAAAGAACGCATACAAGTCAATAGCGAAAATCCCAAATCATTTGATTAAAGATGGTAGAGAGAGACTTCCCTGGTGGCACAGTGCTTAAGAATCTGCTTGCCAATGCAGGGGACATGGGTTCGAGCCCTGCTCTGGGAAAAGCCCACCTGCTGCAGAGCAACTAAGTCCATGTGCCACAACTACTGAGCCTGCCCTCTGAGCCCATGAGCCAAAACTACTGAGCCCACGTGCCACAACTACTTAATCCACCACAACCAACGCCCATGCTCCACAACAAGATATGCCACTGCAATTAGAAGCCCGTGCACCGCAATGAAGAGTAGCCCCTGTTTGCCGCAACTAGAGAAAGCCCGCACACAGGAACAGACTGAATGCAGCCAAATATAAAATTAATTAATTAATTAAAATATTTTTTTAAAAATTAAAAAATAAAGATAGGTAGAAAATATGTATATATATTTTTTCTCATGGAAGCCATTTGACACTGAAATTTTTTTTATATTTTAAATTATAGATTTATTTTAATAGATATTGGACTGTATAAACATTTTTTAAAGAAGGCATACAGATGGCCAAGAGACACAGGAAAAGATGCTCAACATCATTAATCATCAGTGAAATGCAATTCAAAGCCACAATCAGATATCATCTCACACCTGTTAGAATGGCTATTGTCAGAAAGACAAGCTATGACAAGTGTTGGCCATGATGAGAAGAAAAGTAGAGCCTTGTTGACTGTAGATGGGAGTGAAAATTGGTGTAACTGCTATGGAAAACAGGATGGAGCTTCCTTAAAATATTGCAAATAAAACTCTCAAAATGATCTCACAAAAAACAAACAAACAAACAAACTCAGTGGAGCCCAAGGCTGATAAGGGCCATTTTGAGAAGGCAGGTCTGTTCCCAAGTTGCTGACTCACCAACCATGGCTATAGTTACAGACCTGGAAACAGCTCTGTTCCCCCTATGTTTGGCCTTGGTCCTGCCACCAGTACCATTTACCAAGGGACCCAGGAAGAGTCATATTTGCCTATGCCTCCAGCAATAGGCTTGCAGAACTTGGTCCTGGATGTGGATCCAAAACTGGACCATGAACCAGTTCCAGTCCCCTCAGCCATGGTCTGGGAGTCCTAGGAGGCAAGCCCACTGAGGTGGGTCAAAGTGTAGATTCTGAATCAGCCCCGTAACTGGGCTCCAGATCCTCCTGGCATCAGTCTGAGATTCTGAAAACGTCCTATAACTCGGCTCCTGTCCCTACCAATAACAGTCAGGGAGCACTCCTGCCTGCCAAGGGATGTTGTGGGAGCCACACCCATCTGTGACTCTGGTAGTAGTCCTCCCAAGAACCCATGGGGAAACATAACAATTTGTGCCCCATGAGATTCAGAAAGGGCCCTAAAACTTGGCTCCAGCTCCTACCAGCTGTAGTCTGGGAGCAGTCCTGCCAACCCAGAGGCCTCGCAGGAGACTCACCTGTCTGTACCTCCAGAGATCCTGAAACAGCCTTGTAACTCAGCTCCAGCCCCTCCAAGCCATGGTCAGGGAGCATTCTTGTCTGCCCAGAGTCCGGCTGGGATATATATCCATTGGTGTCCTTGGAGGCAGGCCAACCAACCTTGGTCTGACAGCAGGTGCTAAAATGACCTTATGACTCATCTCTAGCCACACCCAGCCACAGTCTGAGCAGTCCAGCTGGCCCAGGGAAACACTGGGAGACATACCTGTTAGTTCCCTTGGAGGTGAGCAAACCAAACTTGGCCCAACAGCAGATCCTGAAACAGTCCTCTACTTTAGCTCAAGCCCTATCCCAGCTGCAGTTCATGAGCAGCCCTGCCTTTCCAGAGACACAAAACCTGTACTTGCAACCAGAGGGAAGACTGTAGACTACAGTCCAGTTGTAGATTCTGAAAAAGTCCTGTAACGTAGCTCCAGTCCCTTCCAATAGCAGTCAGGGAGCACTTCTGACTGCCAAGGTACTTTATGGGAGCCACACACATCTGTGCCAGGTCTGCAGACCTCAGTCTTAGGTGGGGATTCTGAAGTAACCCTGGGACTCAATTTCAGGTCCTATCAGCCACAGTATAGGGACTGTCCTGCCTGCCAAATGATCCATCCAGTAACCTGGCAGGAATCTTTTCAGGCATCTGGCAGGAGACAAACCTGTCCATGCACCTGGTAACAGACACACTGTCAGTGGACCCAACATGAGTTCTAAAGTGGGCCTTTGTCCCAGTGTCAACCTTACTAAACAAGTTCCTAGAGGCAGCTCCATCCACGCAAGTGCCAGACAGGATTCACACTCAGCTGAGCCCCTGGTAATAGACCCACCAACTGAGGACCCCACTGCAGACTCATCAAGAGCCACATGAATCAATCCTGAGCCACATGACTCAGCTCCTGAGTGAATGAAGAGCAGCTTCACTGCAATCTTGGAAGTAATTCCATCAATCCAAAGAATCAACAGGAAAAGGCCCTTACCTGCCAAAAGAAGTTTGTAAAACCAGGAGAGATGATTGCTTCTTTAAATGCACACATAAATGCCAGTCTACATGGATACAAATAATCAGGCAAATATAACACCACCAAAATAAATCTCTAGGAATTGACCCCAAATAAATGGAATCTATTAATTGCCTGACAAAGACGTCAAAATAATCTTCCTAAAGAAACTCAATGTGAGGGGGCAGATATCAGAAGCAAGAAGAACTACAATCCTGCAGCCTGTGGAAAAAAACCCACAATCACAGAAAGGTAGACAAGATGAAAAGACAGAGGGTTATGTACCAGATGAAGGAACAAGATAAAACCCCAGAAAACAACTAAATGAAGTGGAGATAGGCAACCTTCCAGAAAAAGAATTCAGATTAATGATAGTGAAGATGATCCAGGATCCCGGAAAAAGAACAGAGGCAAAGATCAAGAAGATGCAAGAAATGTTTAACAAAGACCTAGAAGAATTAAAGAGTAAACAGAGATGAACAATACAATAACTGGAATGAAAATTACACAAGAAGGAATCAATAACAGAATAACTGAGGCAAAAGAACAGATAAGTGACCTGGAAGACAGAATGGTGGAATTCACTGCTGCTGAACAAGAATAAAGAATAAAGAATGAAAAGAAATGAAGACAGCCTAAGAGACCTCTGGAACAACATTAAACACAACAATATTCGCATTATAGGGGTCCCAGAAGGAGAAGAGAGAGAGAAAACACCTGACAAAATATTTGAAGAGATTATAGTCGAAAACTTCCCTAACATGGGAAAGGAAATAGCCACCCAAGTCCAGGAAGTGCAGAGAGTCCCATACAGGATAAACACAAGGAGAAACATGCCAAGACACATAATAAACAAATTGGTAAAAATTAAAGACAGAGAAAAATTATTGAGAGCAGCAAGGGAAAAATGGCAAATAATATACAAGGAAACTCCCATAAGGTTAACAGCTGATTTCTCAGCAGAAACTCTACAAGCCAGAAGGGAGTGGCATGATATACTTAAAGTGATGAAAGAGAAGAACTGACAAACAAGGTTAATCTACCCAGCAAGGATCTCATTCAGATTCGATGGGGAAATCAAAAGCTTTACAGACAAGCAAAAGCTAAGAGAATTCAGCACCACCAAACGAGCTCTACAACAAATGCTAAAGGAACTTCTCTAAGTAGGAAACACAAGAGAAAAAAAAAGGATCTACAAAAACAAACCCAAAACAATTAAGAAAATGGTCATAGGAACATATATATCCATAATTACCTTAAACGTGAATGGATTAAAGGCTCCAACCAAAAGACACTGGCTTGCTGAATGGATACAAAAACAAGACCCATAAATATGCACTCTACAAGAGACCCACTTCAGACCTAGGGACACATACAGACTGAAAGTGAGGGGATGGAAAAAGGTATTTCATGCAAATGGAAATCAAAAGAAAGCTGGAGTAGAAACACTCATATCAGATAAAATAGACTTTAAAATAAAGAATGTTACAAGAGACAAGGAAGGAAACTACATTATGATTAATGGATCAATCCAAGAAGAAGAGATATTAATTATAAATATATATGCACCCAACATAGGAGCACCTCAATACATAAGGTAACTGCTAACAGCTATAAAAGAGGAAATAGACAGTAACACAATAATAGTGGGGACACCATACTTACACCAATGGAGAGATCATCCAAACAGAAAATTAATAAGGAAACAGATGCTTTAAATGACACAGTAGACCAGATAGATTTAATTGATATTTACAGGACATTCCATCTAAAAACAGCAGATTACACTTTCTTCTCAAGTGTGCATGGATCATTCTCCAAGATAGATCACATCTTGGGTCACAAATCAAGCCTCAGGAAATTTAAGAAAATTGAAATCATATCAAGCATCTTCTCTGACAACAACGCTATGAGATTAGAAATAAATTACAGGGGAAAAAGACGTAAAAAACACAAACACATGGAGCTTAAACAATACATTACTAAATAACAAAGAGATCATTGAAGAAATCAAAGACTATATCAAAAAATACCTAGAGACAAATGACAATGAAAACGCAATGATCCAAAACCTATGGGATGCAGCAGAAGCAGTTCTAAGAGGGAAGTTTATAGCTATAAAAGCTTACCTCGAGAAACAAGAAAAAGCTCAAATAAACAATGTAACCTTACACCTAAAAGAACTAGAGAATGCAGAACAAACAAAACGCAAAGGCAGCAGAAGGAAACAAATCATAAAGATCAGAGCAGAAATAAATGAAATAGAAACAAAGAAAACAACAGCAAAGATCAATAAAACTAAAAGCTGGTTCCTTAAGAAGATAAACAGGGCTTCCCTGGTGGCGCAGTGGTTGAGAGTCTGCCTGCCAATGAAGGGGACACGAGTTCGTGCCCCAGTCTGGGAAGATCCCACATGCCACGGAGCGGCTGGGCCAGGGAGCCATGACCTCTGAGCCTGTGCATCTGGAGCCTGTGCTCTGCAGTGGGAGAGGCCACAACAGTGAGAGGCCCGTGTACTGCAAAAAAAAAAAAAAAAAAAAAAAAAAAAAAGAAGATAAATAAAATTTATGAACCACTAGCCAGACTCATCAAGAAAGAGAGGGAGTGGACTCAAATCAATTAAATTAAAAATGCAAAAGGAGAAGTTACCAAAGACACTGCAGAAACACAAAGCATCCTAAGAGACTACTATAAGCAACTCTATGCCAATAAAATGGACAACCTGGAAGAAATGGACAAATTCTTAGAAAGTTATAACCATCTAAGACTGAACCAAGAAGAAATAGAAAATATGGACAGGCCAATCACAAGTAATGAAATTGAAACTGAGATTAAAAATCTTCCAACACAAAAGTCTAGGACCAGATGGTTTCATAGGTGAATTCTATCAAACATTTAGAGAAGAGCTAACACCCATCCTTCTTAAAGTCTTCCAAAGTATTGCAGAGAAAGGAATACTCCTAAACTCATTCTATGAGGTCACCTGCACCCTGATTCCAAAACCAGACAAAGATACTACAAAAAAAGAAAATTACAGGCCAATATCACTGATGAATATAGATGCAAAAATCCTCAACAAAATACTAACAAACAGAATCCAACAACACATTAAAAGGATCATACACCATGATCAACTGGGATTTATCCCATGGATGCAAGGATTCTTCAGTACATGCAAATCAATCAATGTGATACATTATATTAACAAATTGAAGAATAAAAACCATATGATCATGTAAAATAGATAGCTAGTGGGAAGCAGCTGCATAGCACAGGGAGATCAGCTTGGTGCTTTGTGACCACGTAGAGGGGTGGGATAGGGAGGGTGGCAGGGAGAGAGATGCAAGAGGAAGAGATATGGGGAAATATGTATATGTATAACTGATTAACGTTGTTATAAAGCAGAAAGCAACACACCAATGTAAAGCAATTATACTCCAATAAAGGTGTTAAAATAAACAACAAAACCATATGATCATCTCAATAGATGCAGAAAAAGCTTTTGAGAAAATTCAACACCGATTTATGATAAAAACTCTCCAGAAAGTGGGCATAGAGGGAACCTACCTCAACGTAATAAAGGCCATGTACGACAAACCCACAGCAAACATCATTCTCAATGGTGAAAAACTGAAAGTGTTTCCTCTAAGATCAGGAAGAAAACAAGGATGTCCATTCTCACCACTATTATTCAACATAGTTTGGAAGTCCTATCCATGGTAATCAGTGAAGAAAAGAAATAAAAGGAATACAAATTGGAAAAGAAGAAGTAAAACTGTCACTGTTTACACATGACATGATACTATATAGAGAGAATCCTAAAGGTGCCACCAGAAAACTACTAGAACTAATCAATGAATTTGGTAAAGTTCTGGGATACAAATTAATGCACAGAAATCTCTTGCATTCCTATATACTAATGATGAAAATCTGAAAGAGAAATTATGGAAACCCTCCCATTTACCATTGCAAGAAAAAGAATAAAATACCTAGGAATAAACCTACCTAGGGAGACAAAAGACCTGCAGGCAGAAAACTATAAGACACTGATGAAAGAAATTAAAGATGATACAAAAAGATGGAGATATACCATGTTCTTGGATTGGAATAATCAGTATTGCGAAAATGACTCTAGTTCCCAAAGCAATCTACAGATTCAATGCAATCCCTATTAAATTTCCAATGGCATTTTTTACAGAACTAGAACAAAAAATCTTAAAATTTGTATGGAGACACAAAAGGCCCTGAATAGCCAAAGCAGTCTTGAGGGAAAAATGTGGAGCTGGAGGAATCAGACTCCCTGACTTCAGACTATACTACAAAGCTACAGTAATCAAGACAATATGGTACTGGCACAAAAACAGAAACATAGATCAATAGAAAAAGATAGAAAGCCCAGAGACAAACCCACACACCTATGGTCAGCTAAACTATGACAAAGGAGTCAAGGACATACAATGGAGAAAAGACAGTAACTTCAATAAGTGGTGCTGGGAAAACTGGACAGCTACATGTAAAAGAATGAAATTAGAACTCTCCCTAACACCATACACAAAAACAAACTCAAAATGGATTTGAGACCTAAATGTAAGACCGGACACTATAAAACTCTTAGAGGAAAACACAGGAAGAACACTCTTGGACATAAATGCCAGCAAGAAAGTTTTTGATCCAGCTCCTAAAGTAACAGAAATAAAAACAAAAATAAACAAATGGGACCTAATGAAACTTAAAAGCTTTTGCACAGCAAAGGAAACCATAAACTAGACAAAAAGACAACCCTCAGAATGGGAGAAAATATTTGCATATGAATTAATGGACAAAACATTAATCTCCAAAATATATAAACAGCTCATGCAGCTCAATATTAAAGAAACAAACAACCCAATCCAAAACTGGGCAGAAGACGTAAATAGACATGTCTCCAAAGAAGACATACAGATGGCCAAGAAGCACATGAAAAGCTCCTCAACATTAGAGAAAAGCAAATCAAAACTACAATGAGATATCACCTCACACCAGTTAGAATGGGCATCATCAGAATACCTACAGACAACAAATGCTGGAGAGGGTGTGGAGAAAGTGCAACCCGCTTGCACTGTGGGTGGGAATGTAAATTGATACAGCTACTATGGAGTACAGTATGGAGGCTCCTTAAAAAATTAAAAATAGAATTACCATATGATCCAGCAATCCCACTGCTGGGCATATACCCAGAGAAAACCATAATTCAAAGACACATGCACTCCAATGTTCACTGTAGCACTATTTACAATAGCTAGGTCATGTAAGCAACCTAAATGCCCAGCGAAAGATGAAAAGATAAAGAAGATGTGGTACATATATACAATGGAATATTACTCAGCCATAAAAAGGAATGAAATTGGGCCTTTTGTTGAGGTGTTGATGGATCTAGGGACTGTCATACAGAGTGAAGTAGTCAGAGAGAGAAAAACAAATATCGTAAATTAACGCATATTTCGAACCTAGAAAAATGGTATAGGTGAACCAGTTTGCAGGGCAGAAATAGAGACACACATGTAGAGAACAAACGTATGGACACCAAGGAGGTAAAGCGTCAGGGGGGTGGGGGGCTTGGTTTGATGAATTGGGCGATCGGGATTGACACGTATACACTGATGTGTATAAAATTGATGACTAGCTTCCGGGAAGATGGCGGAAGAGTAAGATACAGAGATAACCTTCCTCCCCACAGATACACCAGAAATATATCTACACGTGGAACAACTCCTACAGAACACCTACTGAATGCTGGCCGAAGACCTCAGACCTCCCAAAAGGCAAGAAACCCCCCACGTACCTGGGTAGGGCAAAAGAATAAACAGAGACAAAAGGATAGGGACGGGATCTGCACCAGTGGGAGGGAGCTGTGAAGGAGGAAAGTTTTTCACACACTAGGAAGCCCCTTCGCAGGCGGAGACTGTGGGTGGCGGATGGGGAAAGCTTTGGAGCCGCGGAGGAGAGCACAGCAGCAAGGGTGCGGAGGACAAAGTGGGCAGAGATTCCCGCACAGAGGATCAGTGCCGACCAGCACTCACCAGCCCGAGAGGCGTGTCTGCTCACCCGCCAGGGCAGGCAGGGCTGGGAGTTGAGCCTCGGGCTTCGGTCGGAGCACTAGGAGAGGACTGGGTTGGCAGTGTGAACACAGCCTGCGGGGGGTAAGTGCACCACGGCTAGCCGAGAGCGAGTCTGGGGAAAAGTCTGGACCTGCCGAAGAGGCAAGAGACTTTTTCTTCCCTCTTTGTTTCCTGGTGCGCGAGGAGAGGGGAATAAGAGCGCTGCTTAAAGGATTCCAGAGTCGGGCGCGAGCCGCAGCTAAAAGCGCGGACCCCAGAGATGGGCATGAGATGCTAAGTCTGCTGCTGCCCCCACCAATAAGCCTGTGTGCGAGCACAGGTCACCATCCACATCCCCCTTCCAGGGAGGCTGTGCAGCCCGCCACTGCCAGGGTCCCGGGATCCAGGGACAACTCCCCCGGGAGAACGCACGTACCGTGCGCCTCAGGCTGGTGCAATCTCACGCTGGCCTCTGCCGCCGCAGGCTCGCCCAGCACTCCGTGCCCCTCCCGCCCACCGGCCTGAGTGAGTCAGAGCGCGCAAATCAGCGGCTCCTTTAACCCCGTCCTGTCTGAGCGAAGAACAGACGCCCTCCGGGGACCTACATGCAGAGGCAGGGCCAAATCCAAAGCTGAGCCCCTGGAAGCTGTGAGAACAAAGAAGAGAAAGGGAAATCTCTCCCAGCAGCATCAGAAGCAGTGGATTAAAGCTCCACAATCAACTTGATGTACCCTGCAGCTGTGGAATACATGAATAGACAGCGAATCATCCCAAATTGAGGAGGTGGACTTTGAGAGCAAGATTTATGATTTTTTCACCTTTTCCTCCTTTTGTGTGTGTGTATGCTTCTGTCTGAGATTTTGCCTGTATAGCTTTGCTTCCTCCATTTGTCCTAGGGTTCTACCAACCGTTTTTTTTTCGTAATAATTATGTTTTATTTCAATAACTTTATTTTATTTTACTTTACTTTCTTTCTTCCTTCCTTCCTTCCTTCCTTCCTTTCTTTCTTTCCTTCTTTCTTTCTTCCTTTCTTTCTTTCCTTCCTTCCCTCCTTTAGACAACAAATCATCCCAAATTGAGGAGGTGGACTTTGAGAGCAAGATTTATGGTTTTTTCCCCTTTTCCTCTTTTTGTGAATGTGTATGTGTATACTTCTGGGTGAGATTTTGTCTCTATAGCTTTGCTTCCACCATTTGTCCTAGAGTTCTATCTGTCCTTTTTTTTTTCTTAATAATTATTTTTTATTTTAATAAATTTATTATATTTTATCTTACTTTATTTTATTTTACTTTATCTTCTTTATTTCTTTTATTCCTTCCTTCCCTCCTTCCTTCCTTCCTTCCTCACTCCCTCCCTCCCTTCTTTCTTTCTTTCTTTCTTTCTACTTCTACTAATACTTTCTTTCTATATTTTCCCCCTTTTATTCTGAGCTGTGT